>NC_134585.1:95350376-96002194 GCF_037038515.1 Microtus pennsylvanicus | reverse complement strand
CAGAGGTCATGTAGCTAAGGATGCTTAGAGACCAACAGCACCAATCAGATAGTGTGAGTTTACAATAGCCAATAAACATAGACGAGGTTGGGAGGTTGGGATGCACTGCATCTCATTTAAATGACACAGAGAATAGGAGAACCCTTGGCGTTGTGACTATCACTCTGCCTTCATAGGCTATGGACCAGTTCAGTCACCCTTGAGTTTCTTGATATCACCTAAGCAGAGCAGTTCAGTTCAAGGGTGCTGGAACACAGCAGTGACAGTGTCTATTTTAATACAGCCTACAAGGCTTTCAAAGCCACATGAGTCTCACTTAGAAAGGATGTTCTATTTTAGGGAACCAAAGTCCCCAGCATCTGACAGGATGGAGTTATTATATAGCAAATTTGTATTAGATTGTTGGAGGCAGCAAACACATCAATGAAATGGCCCAACACTTTCTTTTTCTGATAATTGTGGGCCCTTATTCTGCACCAGGCCTTATTCTCTGACCGAAGTTCTATGAGCAGCTCATGGAGCATCTCTGTTTTATAGATGGAAGAGTAGAGGCGTGGAGACATGCTCAAGGCCACAGGGCCAGTAAGTGAAGGAGGCGAGCAGAGGTTGGTGCTCTTGACCACCCCCCTTGCTTCTTATGCCACATGCTTGTGCTGTCACCAGTGGGCTGCGTGACTACACACGCTGCTGAGCCTCTGTGGGTGTCCATTTCCCTATTCTTCAGAGCTTGGGTTAGAAGTTCTGCTCCTCCAAGGAGTAGGCCCTCTGCCCCCGCCACTCTCTCTCATCAGGGGGCTCTCAGGGATGCACCCTATTCCTGGTCCCCCAGGGGCTCTGTAGGTACTGTGGTTTCTGATTCTGCAGAGAGCTTACGGACTAGTTGGGACCACATGATTGGTGGCATGGGAAAGTGAATAATTAATTCCCCAACTATGATTCAGGGCCAGACTGAGGAAGCCACTGAACGGGTTTTGCTTAGTGGAAAATGGAGCATCTTAAACTGTTTGCTGAATACCACTTCTCTGTTAGGCAAGGGCCAGACGAGCTTGTTGGTGGACATGTCATCACTATATGACTCCCAGTTCCATCCCAATTTGCCCAATGCTGAGCCAGGGAGCTGTGGGCAGTTGGTGGCTATGAAACATCTCAACAAAAGCATGAGCTCTTCAAGGGTGGGTGAGCTTTTCCTCCACACAATCTATATGTTACGACATTTGTCCCACACACGTCTGCATGAGAAGGTGAGTGTTGAGGAAGCAGCTCTCAGGAGGCAGTGGTGAGCTGGACTGTGTAGTCGCTGAGGGAACCCGGCCTTGGAGAGGCTGTGCAGGCTGAAGCTGAGGTTTCCATGGCAGAGGACTGGCTGTGAGCAGAAATGGTTTGAGCTTGACAGCAGGGAACTGAGCTCACATCACCCTGAGCAAGTACCGGATAGCACCAGATAGCACCGGTTAGCAGTGAGCCCTTTAAGGTATCTAGCTTTGCTTCACTAAGCAAGCAGAAGAACAAGACTTGGCTTGGCTTTGACTCACCGCTGTGGCATTTCAGAGCCTGTGACGAGGTGGCTTCTATCCCAGGATGTCTGATCTTCCATTCTGTCTTTTCCTCTGTTGGGAAAACTCCCCTAAGACTTTGTGCCTGCCCCGTAGTTCATTCTAACATTGCGAGGGCAATACCACCCATTTCCAAGGTTCCATTGTTCCATAATTGACAATGGATTCTCAGCTCCAGAGGCCCAGCTAAGAGATGGCTCATAAGCTCTGGAGCTTGGTGTGTGGCTGCCTTCTGGGCATCTTTGCTCACAGTTCTACCAGTCCCTGCTTCTCATTTAAATTCCCCCAAACCTGCCTCCTACACCTCTTATTCAGTGAACAGCTGTCACTAATGCTCCCTAAACTTCATCCCCTTCCAAATGGCACTTCCTTTCTCTGTAATGTCTTTCCAATGCACTTGGAACCTTGGAGCTTGGCCTTGTCTGCCTATGACAACATTTATATGGGCTCCTCGCCTTCTGTCTTTGAACCCATTCTCCGTACAGCAGCCGAGAGGCACTGTGACTGTGATGGAATGTGACTTCCCTTACCCTCCTGTAGGCTGTCAGGCACTTCAGGGATATAGCATAATCTCCCAGTTCCCACATTGGGTCACTTCACTGGTCTCTGCGATCACAGGACTCTAACGTAAGACTCTGACCTTAGCATTCAAGAGATCAGGAAAAAAAGAAGAGCCGAATTTGTACAAATGAAAATCACCATCGTTCCCATGCTTCCGTAGTTCTGAATTCAGAACCCTCCAGAAGAATCCTGGTACTAATGATTCTGATACCAATTATTCTGAGCAATCTGCTCAAAATCTATGACAACAAGCACACAAACAGCTGACCCAAGATAAACCCAGAAGATACGCAATGAAAGAAGGAGGCAGACTTTCTGATTTCCCCAGTCAGGGCCAACCACTCCTCTATTGTTCCCTCACCAGATCTTGTCACTCTCGAAGTATTTTTTGCTCTACAGTTATCTGTTTATTTCTTCAGTGAATCTTTTCCTTTGTACCCTGACATCTGGGGTTTCTGGAAGGTGCGTCTGCCTGTGTCTTCTATGCAGCCCACGGCTCCTATGCAATGTGTACAGTCGAGGAGAGTCTCCTTATGAGAATGCAGTTGTAGTTCTTAAATCATAGTATTACACCTCTCTGCTTTTTATCAGTTTTTATCTGTTTCATTAAGATGGCCTGTACTGAGAGTGTTCCTCTCAGTTACAAAGGCCCTTACTGAATGATTTGCTCATGAAACCACTCTGGAGAAGATCAGTCCCCAAGAGAGAACTTGACCAGAGGCAATGCCATGCAACCTAGCCAAGAAGCCATACAAAGGTCTATTAGGTATGTGGCAGAGACTCAATCCCCTGTGTGAGACGCAAAGACAGCTGTGGGCAGGCTGCGAGGAACTGTACATAGATACACTCGGGTGGGGAATGTCAATCTGTTAGACCCTTTCTAGGAGGAAATCAAGCAATCCAAAAGGTAGAATTTTCTACTCTTAAGCCAGCCTTCCCAGGAATAATCAGATAAGGGTACTAAGTTTAAAAGAAAGGAAGAAAGGATGTCAAATGAAACACTGTTAACAATAGTTCAGATGCAGATACGTCAAACTCTCATCAGCAGAGATCTGGGGAAACAGCTCCTAGTGGGATCCTGTGTGGTACAGAGGCAGAGGCATGCATCTCCGGAGCTCTGTACAGAGGGACAAGGAGAGCAGTCCCTCATGTGTTAAGTGAGCAGGCTGGTTTAAACACTTTACCCACCTACCCGTCCTCCGTTCTATGGAGAACAAAGTGAAAGACTATGTATCAAACCACGAATGTAAATTACCACAGACTAAAGCTAACTTATTACTGATCCCATATTTTATTTTATATCAGATCCTGAAGATTCTGTAAGGAACGGGTACTACACTTATAACAACAGCCAAGATAACAAGTATTGCCTTTTGGGGAACAAAATTTTCTTCTTAAAGGAGCAATTTGAGAGACTCATCTCTGCTAGCACGTGGGGACCCTGTCGTCACAACAATAAGTTTTTGTTATGAGGAACCTCCACTTGGTGGCTTAGTTTTTGTTGGAAGGTCTCATATAATATGGAATTTCAGTGCTTTTTTTTTACTTCATCTTTTACTAATTCTAAGAAACTACAACATAAAATTTAATCTGTTCCTACTCCAGTCTAGGGGATAATCACACTGTTTTGAACTCCCATGGATGACATGGTGTGGGTGATTGACATTTTACATAGTTCCTTTTACATTGTACCACTCTCAACTGTCCTTTTAAACTCGGTACCATTCTCTGATTGCAGAACAAATTCTTGTAATGACTGAATCAAAGTTATGCAAATTTGAAATTTTGAGCCACTGTTGCCTTCTTTCATTTAAATGAGCTACCAAGACAAAACAATTTCCTTTTTGCTCTTCTCTATGTGTGTTTGCCTTGACTTGTTTTTTAGAGAACCACCAAGTTTGCATTTTTTTTTAACTTGGCATCAATGATGTGCTTACTCCTAGAATTTTCTCCAATTCCCTTCTTGGGAATGGGAAGCATTCTGCCTTGGGCTCATCATGCCATTTTGTGCAGTCTATATGTGATAAACCAGAAGTCTGAAAACACCGTGTTCCCCAGTAAGAGGCACTCCCTCCAGAGGCTCAGACGATAAACCCTTCACTGGGGAACATCCAAGTCACTGCAATAAACAGGTCATTCAGGCAGGCAAAAGTGCTGGCTGAGAGCCAGTGAAAGCTGGAGCCACAGAAGAGAAATGACGACCACCACTTATCACCCAGAGACCAAGTGTGATGAGGGGGTTGTGGAGAAAGATGTTACCTTATCCCATTAATTCTTCTCTCACAACTCCCCCCACCTACCCAACACACAAACTGAGTATCAGTCATCTTGGAAAGTGTGGTGGGGTCTAGTGAGATGAGGGGTGGTCCAACCTGGGCAGTTCCTGTTCTCTGCAAAGTCCCTGGGATCTAGGCTGCTCTTTCCATGACTTCCATTGTAGTTTCTGGCGCCTTATCTTATCTTATCTTATCTTATCTAACATCTATTATATATGTGTCTGTCTGTCTATCTATCTACTATCTATCTATCTACCTATCTATCATCTACTACTCTTTCTATTGGCCTGTTGCTCACACCTCTCTTTGGAAGACAGCCTTCTAATAGACTGCTTCCCTCACAGGGCAGAGCCCAGAGATGTCTCTCCTTGCTTATAGAGTCACTGTACAGTCAGTCTAGGGGCAATCTCTAATACCTACATCTTCTTTATTTCAGCAGACCCCTCTAGAGCCGACACTCTGACTACTGAAGGCACAACTTACAACTTCCCATCTTTCCTAATTACAATATCACTTCCCATTTTCCTAAACACAAAGGTGGATGTGGCAATGAGTCCACGGGGTCAAGCCACAGAGAGGGAAGTGAGAAAACTTACTTGCTGTCATGGGGCTTCTGAGGCCACTTCACGCCTCACCCCCCACCAGGCTTTGACTCACTGAGGAGGGCGCTAGGAGGCCTCTCAGCTCTGGGGATTCTGGGATGACACACCTGGCAGGCCTAGCCAATGTCCTTATAAGGCAACTGCCATGCCTGACACTGGCTGCTTCCCTGGCCTTTTTTTCCCCCCAGCACACGATGAAGCAATGTTCCTGGCTTGGGAAGGGCAGGGAACAGCACACTGCGGGCCGACTCCGTGCAGCCTGGCTCAGACAACCCTACTTCCTTTTCTGCTGGATTTAAAATCGAAAACCAAACTCTGGGAGAACCCTAGGAATGAGGTCATGTAATTCCATCTCTACACTACGTGTAGTTGCTATGGTTCCACACCCTACCTGGGCATTGAACATAGGTACGTCTCTACCAGTGAGCTACCCCCCAGCCTTGTGCTGACAGTTTAATCCCACCAATCACTGTTTACAAGGAAGGGATGAGGATTAGTGCCCCTGGACCAAACGAGTCTGTCTGTCAGCTAAAATGACAGATTCAAGTCAAATTAGAATTTCTGATTAACAGTGGATAACTTATTTTAGCGTAGTGTTGTTGTGGTTTTTATGTTTGCCAGCCTCCAAAATTCATATTGGAACTTAATCTCCAATGCAACAGTGTTAAGAATGAAGTCTGTAGGCTGTGATTAAACAAAACAGAACCTCTCGTGAATGGGGTTTGAAGCTTTGTAAAGGGCTTGAGGGCGTGGGCTTGCCTTTTCTGTTTTGCCAGGTGTTAAGACTCCACAGCTTCTTCCCTGGAGGGCTCGGTCACAAGGTGTTACCTAGAAGCCTGAGACTGATTTCTGAGCAGAACTGAACCTTCTAGTACTCCACTCTCAGACTCCCCAGCTTCTGGAACAGTGAAAAGTGAAGTTCCGCCATTCATGAGCCATGCTATCTGAGGCTATGCTACTATACTGTAGCAGAACAGTAGACCAAGACAAGCCCTTCTCAATTCTGTATGGGATGATACTGTTATCCACTATTCCCAAGAGATTCCAATTAAACTGGGTGCCCAGCTCTCCCACCTTCTTCTTATCCTACCCCTCCTTTTTGCTAAATTTGGCAGCTCTGGACCACACCCATTCCCATCACTGGGCTGTGATGCTCTTCTGGAGAGGCACGATTCTGTCCCCACTGGGAGAACATTCTGTATGCACATGTCTTTCTTCAAGGGGAACCTCCCCGAGCCTGCTTCTCAAGCCCAGCTCCTGCTAGATGTATTTTATTCACTCTGACATTACCTTGTGTGCTCACTGCCTTGTCTGCCTCCTCAGAGAGTCGAGGACTCATGTCGTGATGACCATTCTCCCGTGGGCCTGGCATAGAGTGGACATTCAGAAACAATTCTCTCTCTCTCTCTCTCTCTCTCTCTCTCTCTCTCCCTGCTCCCCTCCTTCCCTCCCTCCCTCCCCCATTCCCCCCTATGTTTCTTATTTCTTTCTCTTTTCAGTGCATTACTCTGAAGCGCAGGCTAATTTTGAACTTGCGCCCCTCAAGCCTAGCCAAGAGCTGGGATTATATATTTTCTAAGTGCCACCACACCTGGCCAGAAACTATTCCTTGAATTAATGGCTTGTTCCACATGATCACAAGAGGTCTTTGAGTTTCCATGTAACTTAACAAAGAGCTGTAGAAGAAGACCCTGAGAGCATTGGGGAAAGCCCAGGGGAGATCCAAGGGAAGACAGAGTCAGAAGCAGAAACAGAACAAATCACGGGAAAAGACAGACTGGTCCTGAGGTCTGGGAGTTCAGAAACGCTGTAGCGGTCTATACAGGCTGCAGGATGCCATTGCTAACTAGGGCCAGGCCACATAGAGTTTCAGAACACAGGCTTGAAGGACAGACTTAGCTTGTGTCTGAGCTCCACATCCTCACATACGGTCAGGTCGCGGGCAATCTGTAAGCTCTCTATTCCTCAGGTCCCTTAACTATTCTGTGGGGCAGTGGAAATGGGATACTAATCACAAAGTGCCTGGCACGGCATCTCAGACCTGCTGAGTTCATCATGTCCAGCAGATGCGAATGCTGTGCCCATGACAGCCGTACTTCTGCCCGCAAAACTCACGCTCATGGATGCTGGATCCCAGCTGATGGCCGCTTTTCAAAAAGAGGCAAATTTTCATTTTGTTTTTGTTTCTGAATCATTGTAGAAGGGTTGTGGGGCCACAAGGTGGGGTTAAAGATTGGCAGGCAGAGGTGTTCTGTGTGTCTGGATGCCAGGAAGGCTTTCCTGCCAGCTGAGTGACTCACCAGCCAGCCTCACCGTGGCAGGATCAAGGCTCAGTCCCAGCACACACTGAGGCCTTGGAGATTTCTAGGAAATAACTGAAGCCGCAGGTGTGAAGCCTAGAGATGTTAAGGGTCCCATTCACGGAGCACACAGAACAAGGTTCTAGTGTCCGTGCAGAAGTCAGTGCGGCTCTGGCGTGGCCAATGCCTGTGGCACTGTGCGTCACTTAACCTTTTGGGTGTCCCAGTCCTCCTGTGGGAAAAGCTGTGACGTTTTCCGCTGTCTCTTACAGGTCTGGGTGGCCACGGGATGAAGTAGGGTATGACACAGGGGTTTGCAATTGGAAACTGCTATATAAAGCCTTGGATGGCACTGATGTCATCAGCATTGTCAGCGGGATGGGGGGCTTGGATGCTGAGGTGGTGATCTCCAGTTCCATGGCTCTCTTGGCGTCACCCACACCCTACACCTCACAGCCACACAGACACACACCCTTTTCCCGGCGCCGGAGTAAAATGGGATTCCTGATGTGTCCCCATGGGGTTAAAATGACAAAGTTCATACCCTAGAGCTTCCCCAGCACATCCTTGCCAGCCAGATGTGTGTGTCCCAGTGTGCAGCCACCGCAGGAGCAGGAAATCAGTGGCGGTTCTGTGGTAACAGCTGCTAGAGACATCAGCAAGGCAGTGCCTTGCTCTATGAGTAATGGGCTGTGCTTTTCTCAGACTGGACGCCACACATGAAAAGTCCACAATCCAAGCACCAAGGAGACAGACACGGCCTGGGTAGGCTCCACTCATCCCGTGACCCCGCCACAATGTCTAGCCAGCCCTTAGGTGGAGCACTGCCCAGTGATGTCGGCTGAGATAGCTGAGCAGGGACAGGACGTACCAGGGCCCATGGCATTGGCCTGAGCTCTAAGGCCCAGGCTTGCTCTCATCACCAAAGTCCTGGGCCTAATTTTATATTATTTTTCTGAGGAGTAACATCCTTCTCTCCCTTGGGTGTGTACTGGTGAGGCCACAGCAGGCAGGGTCCTTGCCTCAGACCCTGAAATTTTATGCATGCATTCTGAAAATATTAACAAAGTGGTTATATAAATTAGGTTGTAGGGGGTGTATCAATGGATAAACAGGTTTTGAATTTCCCATCCTTTGGGGGAACTTACCAGACTATGGGCGTTAGCAGATAATAATAAGGGAGCACAGGAGGACAGGGAGGTAAAAGTGGGTGCCTGTCTGGGAGAGTAGTTAGTTCAGGTCGGCAACCCTTGTTAAGGAGGCAGCATTTGGATAAAGACCCAAAGTGTGTACATCTGGAAAGAACATTCTAGATGGAGAAAATAGTCCAGTCAGAGGCCCCCCACATCTATCCACTGCCCTGTGTGTAACTGGAGCCCACTGAGCCAGGGAAGAAATTTGGAAAATGAATAGATCAGGCCAGGTATACAGAGGAGGGGACAGTGGGCCAGAGGGAGCTGGCAGCAAGGGCTGGCTTTGATTTCCGTGTCCTTGAATCCCATAACATGCGAGGATGCCTTCTTTAGGAAAATAACATAAAGTCGGTCGCAGGACTTTGATGACGAAAGCAGGTCTATGAGGCTGGAGTGTCCCAGCATCTCTCTAGCGAGGGGTGGGACTGACAGGCATACTTGAGGTCAGCCCAGCACAGCCCACTCCCTTAAGAAGAGATGCGGCCCTCCCCTATGACACTATACTTCTGTGACAGGCATCACAGAGAGAGAAGGGAGCCAGGAAAGGGACCACAGTCAGTCCCAACTCAGCTGAGGCCTGCGCTGGCCTGTGTCCAGTCCACAGGGACAACAGTGTTACAGGTGTGAAGGGTGGACATCGCTTCGACCTTGGTGGCTCTGTTCTGTGAAGAGAACAAGGTGTGTAATCAGCACAACAGGAGGCTCTGAGGCCTCCCCCGGTCCTTACTTCCCACCGTGACCCTTTAGGGTGCAGCAGCAAGAACTGGCCTCAGGGAAACAGCAATGAGACTCATGTGGGCTTACTAGGCAAGTTACACACAGGGAGGCTGAGAAACCTGGAAGGGCTTGGGATGGGGTTGGAACAGACAGGAAGAGAGAATGCAATGAATTTTCCAGAGGCCAGTTGTCAAGCACCAGCAGCGGGAAGAGCAACTAAGATGTTTGGGGAGGTGCCCACCTGTCAGTCTGTGTGACAGCCAAGTCGGACCTGGGTAAACACAAACTGTTTCCCTTTCCCTTCCCCCTTCCTCCTTTTTTTTTTTTTTTTTTTTGCGGTATGGTTTCTTCTTACCTTTGCATGATTTTTTTTATTTTTATTTTTTTAATTTATTTATTTATTAAAGATTTCTGTCTCTTCCCCACCACCGCCTCCCATTTCCCTCCCCCTCCCCCAATCAAGTCCCCCTCCCTCCTCAGCCAGAAGAGCAATCAGGGTTCCCTGCCCTGTGGGAAGTCCAAGGAACCCCCACCTCCATCCAGGTCTAGTAAGTTGAGCATCCAAACTGCCTAGGCTCCTACAAAGCCAGTACATGCAGTAGGATCAGAAACCCATTGCCATTGTTCTTGAGTTCTCAGTAGTCCTCATTGTCCGCTATGTTCAGAGTCCGGTTTTATCCCAGGCTTTTTCAGACCCAGGCCAGCTGGCCTTGGTGAGTTCCCAATAGAACATCCCCATTGTCTCAGGACCCCTTGCGGTCCTGAGTTCCTTGCTCGTGCTCTCTCTCCTTCTGCTCCTGATTTGGACCTTGAGATTTCTGTCCGGTGCTCCAATGTGGGTCTTTGTCTCTGTCTCCTTTCATCGCCTGATGAAGGTTAATATTCAGGAGGATGCCTATATGTTTTTCTTCAGTAAGAAAAGATTCCATGTGAGAGTAACCAGTAGGTGCATAAACCTGCAAGAACTAATAATACGATAATTAGAACAAAACCAAAGATGCTGGCTGCTAACCGTCTAGAAACAGACCAGACCTTTAAACAATGTTGGCAATAATATAGAAGTTTCCATCCATTTATCTAAATGGGATTCTTGTTGTTACAGTGTTGCTTACTGTCTGGGATAAGTGATATTTTTCAGAACCATTTGCAGAGCACAATGGGAAGTTTTACATGGTGCCCTGTAGGGGATTTAAGAACCTTGACTCCGAAGACTCACTCTCAAATGTGGCCTCTAGGAATGCCGTTCACGTGGAAAGTGAGAGTGGACACACCTGCTCATCAGCCTCTAACCCTGACCTGCATCTTCTTCCTGGGCTCTGGCCTCACAACTGAGCTCTCAGCTTCCTCCTGCTACGTTTTCAAGGCAAACCTTTACCTCCAGTGTCCCAGGTTCACCCTGGGTGGCCTCATCAAACACATCATCGGGCACATGGCTGGTTCATGCCTGTGTAGCAGACTGTGCTGATCAGACACATATGTCGTCGGTTCATGGCTGGTTCATGCCTATATAACAGACTGCACTGATCAGATACATATGTCGTCGGTACGTGGCTGGTTCATGCCTGTTCATGCCTGTGTAACAGACTGCACTGATCAAACACATACGTCATCGGTACATGGCTGGTTCATGCCTGTGTAACAAACTGCACTGATCAGACACATATGTCATCGGTACATGGCTGGTTCATGCCTGTCTAACAGACTGCACTGAGCAGACACATATGTCATCGGGTACATGGCTGGTTCATGCCTGTCTAACAGAGTACGCTAATCATTCTTTCGCATTTGGATCCCTGGAGTGGTTAGTTCTTGTCAATTTGGAGCAAACTAGAGTCACCTGGGAAGAGGAACCCTCAGCTGAGGAATTGCCTCCAAGGGATTAGCTTGGGCATGTCTGTGGAGTATTTCTTTAAAAAAAAAATAGATTTATTTATTTCATGGGTATGAGTGCTTTGTCTGCATGTATATATACACACCAGGTATGCCTGGTGCCTGCGGAAGTCAGAAGAGGGTGTTGGAGTCCCTGGAAGTGGAGTTGTGGATGGTTGTGAATCACCATGTAGATGTGGGAACTGAACCTGGATCCTCTGGAAGAGCAGCAAGTGCTCTTATCTATGGAGCTACCTCCAACCTCTGTGGGGTGTTTTCTTAATTAATGATTGATGTGGGCAGCGGTACCCTGGGCAGGTGGTCCTGGGACGTATAAAAAAGCAGGCTGAGCGAGCTGTGGAGGGAAAGCTAGCAGGCAGCGTCGGCCACGATCTCTGCTCTTGCCTTGAGTTCTCCCCTTGGTTTCTTTCTGCTGGGTTGGGACCTGGAGGTTTGTAGATGAAATAAACCTTTCTTCCTCCAGGTTGGTTTTGGTCACTGTTTCATCACTGCAACAGGAAGTAAACTAGGAGCAGTTGCTACCATTTGGAACTAGAGCTCAGTTCGAATAAAGAGTATGTTCAATATCTGCCAAAGAAACCAGTGAACATCTGCTTTTAAGCACTTGCTTACTGTTTACTTTTAAAATAATTCAGGTGTTCATGGGCTCAGTTGTGACTTTATATCAGCCACGTATCTGATTTTTTTCCCTGAATTTGTTTTGATTGCTTTATGTTGAGAGAGTCTGGTTCATAGAGATGAGTCATTAGCAGTGTTTGCAGAGTAACTGTGGTCGTAAACTCATTGTGTGCTTCCAAATAGCCAGCAGTGAGTGTTTCAAAGTATTCCAGCATACACTCACACTAAACATCTGAGCTTAGAGGTGCTCCAGTTATCCTGATGTGACCGTTGTACATTGTGCAGATGTATTTCTATGGAAATGTTAGATTAAACCCCATAATTGTGCTCAATTGTCATGTGTCAGTTAAGAATAAATAAGAAGCTTATTTTATTTTTAGAAACAGTTTGACTAGAAATATCAGAATTCTTGAAACATATCCAAGGTTTCAATTGTAGAACAGGCAGGCATTGAGAGAGTCTAGCATTGAATCACCAACATCTAAGTGTTTTCATGTCTTTTGTTCACTGTAAAAGTTAAACATAGGGGAGGGGTGAGGAGAACTTGAGGGAATGGGATAGTCAAGATGGAAGAAGGACAGAGATGAGAGCAAGGGAAGAGATATCTTGATTGAGGGAGCCATTATGGGGTTAGCAAGAAACCTGACACTTGAGAAATTCCTAAGAATTTCACAAGGATGACCCCAGCTAAGACCCTAAGCAGTTGTGGAGAGGATGCCCAAACGGGCTTGACCCTGTAGTCAGATTGATGAGTATCATAAATGTCACCATAGAACCTTCATCTAGCAGCTGATGGAGACAGGGGCAGAGACCCTCAGCGGAGAACTGGACTGAGCTCCCAAGGTCCTGTTGAAGAGTGGAAGGAGTGAGAATATGAGCAAAGTGGTCAAGACTACACCCACTGAAACAGTTTACCTGAGCTAATGGGAGCTCACCAACACCAACAGGACTGGGAAGGGACAAGCATGGGACGGAACCAGTGCTTCTGAATGTGGTTGACAGTTGCCTGGCTAAGACAGACTCAGGGGCCACTGGAATTGGCACAGGATTTATCCCTACTGCATGTACTGGCTTTTTGGGAACCTGTTCTCTTTGGATGGATACCTTGCTCAGCCTAGATATAGTGGGGATGGCCTTGGACCTTCCCCAGAGTGGTGTGCCTTGCCCTCTCTGGGGAGTGGATAGGAAGTAAGATGGAGGGGGTGGAGGGAATGGGAGGAGGGGAGGGAGTGGGAACTTGGATTGGGTATGTATGATGAAAGAAAGATAGTTTGTTTTCTTTTAAAAAAAAATAAAAGTAAGCCAGGTGGTGGTGGCGTACGCCTTTAATCCCAGCACTTGGGAGGCAGAGGCAGGCGGATCTCTGTGAGTTCGAGACCCTCCTGGTCTACAAGAGCTAGTTCCAGGACAGGCTCCAAAACCACAGAGAAACCCTGTCTCGAAAAACCAAAAAAAAAAAAACCAAACCAATAATAAATAAAAATAAGTTGAGTAAAAGTTGAATATACTCCAAACTTAGGGTGGGTGCCCATGCAACATTCAGTTAGTGTTGTACAGTGGGGAGGGGAAGGGAGGTGGCCTCCTGGGTTTGCTAACATGAATTCGGTTGACTATGACTCAGGGTGTTATATTTGTACACATTGATTTAGATGTCACTCACTGGGCTGACTTAAAGAGACTGAGTATCAGGACAATAATCTTTCTAATCAGTGATGGAGATGCTTATTAGATATTCGAGGTTGTGAGCCAAATCAGCTAGAAAGACAGGTTCTTCTGACTACATAGGACACTCGCTTGGCAGCATGAATGAACACCCTGGCAGTGTCTAACATGTTCATACATCATACATCAGATGAGGCGATCACAATGTTACAGTTCGTTTCCCAGAGAGGTGAAGCTCAAATCTGGAGTAGCTTTAAGCCTAACATTCTTTGCATCTGAAACAGAAAATTCTGCGGATGGGTGTAAAAATTAAAAGATAAAGACTACTCGGTGGCAAACAATTCTGTTCCTGCCACTCTGTGCATAACATGTTTTTCTCTGTAGGCAGTTAGTTACCAGTTTTATTGAATATCCGCAGTCTCCCGCTCCCCTGCAGTGTGTGTGTGTGTGTGTGTGTGTGTGTGTGTGTGTGTGTGTGTGTCTTACTTTCGGTTACCCCAGAAACAGATTTACACACTGGATCATCGGATAGGTACTCCCAGGAAACACCTGTGGCAGACTAACGCATAAAACACTGGAAGGGATGACAGCCAGAGAGGGAAAGAAGACCAAATAAATCATCACGGCTGTGGGCAGAAGAGCAGATCCTGCCAGGGATGCTGGGAGCCAGCCCAGGACTTAGGACTCAGGGTTATCTCTCCCGAGGGAAATGAAGCTGGGGTTTTATAACCAGCTCTATTGTTTTAAGAGCTGGGAGTGTGGGCAGCCAGCCTCGTGGCCAAGCCCAGTGGACTCTGGCGGTCAGGGAAAGCTGTTGTCCAAGATATGCAAGGATCAGTGGTCAAAGCGAACCAGTATGCGTTGCGGTATTAGAAAGCCGCGTGCACAGGGAGAGCTCCATCAGCACCTACGGCATGATTCTAAGAGTTTGATCGAAATTTGAACCGGATGCTCACAGATATGCCAGCCCAGCCCTGCAAATACTCCCATAGAGCTGATGGTCGGAAGGACTCAGGCATTTATTGACTTCAAACACAGCCTTGCAGGGTCTGACTCCCGTCATTCACTCCTAGTCCTTTTCCCACCTGACCTTGGTCAAGTTTCCAGCCTGGCAATACAAATGACTCCTGCTGTGTTTGGGTTTGTTTCTCCTTGACCGTTCATGTGTTCTCATGGCCTGGGAACCTTTCCTTGCCTCTCACCCACCCAATCCTCCTAACCCTCCTCTATCCAGGTGAGTGGAACAGAACTAAACTGCCCCTATGTGGTTGTAGAAGGGGCAGGGAAATGACATGGACCATGTTTACTAAGGCATCTGGTGTGCTGTTGTGGTCAGCTGCCTGTCCATCTCCCCACCCGTCTAAGGACTTGGGAGGCCCTCCCGGTTCCTTGGCCTGAGTTACCTGGAATGATTGCTTGTCTGTCTGTCCAGCTGCATCAGGAGATTCACAACGGCAGGAAGCAGATGTGCCCATCTCTGCTCTCCATTGCTCATATACACAAAGAACTACAGACAATTAAGGAAGGCTCAGAGTAGGAGAAAAAGTCTTTTCCCAAGCACATCAAGTTGGTTTACTGATATGGGATTCCACTCTGTATGCTGTAAATATTTTTTGTTGCCATTGGTTAATAAAGAAGCTGTTTTTGGCCAATGGTTTAACAGAATATAGCCAGGCTGAGAAAGATATATATAGAGAGAGTAGGCAGATTCAGAGAGAAGCCACATAGCCGCTGTAGGAGACAGACACCAGATGCCTGATGGAACCTTATCGATAGGCCACAACCATGCGGCAATACATGAATTAATAGAAATGGGTTAATTTAAGATGTAAGAGCTAGCTAGGAATATGCTAGAGTCATTGGTCAAGCAGTGTTGCACTTAATATAGTTCAGCGTGATTATTTCAGGTCTGGGTGGCCAGGAAATTCCTGAGTGGCCTCTGCCTGCAGTTAACCAACAATAAATGGTAAGCCCTGAGAATATACCCATGATTAGCATTATGCAGACAGGCTGAGTTACATTTAGGACAATGTTTATGCATATAATAACAACTTAGTGTAAAAAGAGGGAATGAATTAGAAGGAGGGCAAGGAGGGGTATTTGGGAGAGTTTGTATGGAAGAAAGGGAAAGGAGAAATGTGATTATAGTGTAATCTCAAAAAATAAAGGAAAAAAAATCAGTCCTGACATGTTTGTTCCTGGCAGCACCAATTACTTCAGAGAGGTTGATGGATGTTGAAGAAACTCATTATAAAATTTGCCTTCAATTTTCTTTGGGCAAGAAACTGTTCTTACCTGGACTGCTTGATGGTATGCTGTATGAACTAGACATGCAGGACCCACAAAAAAGTGACTGCTCATCTTTCCAAAAGATGGGCTGGTCCTTGAGGGTTCTTGCTTCATAGAAGAAATGACCAGACATTCTGCAGGACACAGAAAAAAGCAACTGATAAACTTTGCCATTTCAAGGCAGAACAGATCTTCAAATTTCTTGCTTTATGGAAAAGTCTTCCAGATACTATGGGCCTATAGGCTGAAGATGAATGCCCCAACATTACAGAAGAACTTGGGTGACTGTCCAGGCAGCCAGATGTCTCTGTCAATCCTGAAGTTTTGGAAGTTGCCTACAATGCACTTCCTATTTACTTAGGTAATATATCATTTTGGGGTCTTTGAAGAGTTAAAGACAGATAGTTATAATAATAGTTTTCCTTAGTTATGATAAAAGATAAATTATATATAAAACTTTAGATTCGGAAAGATAGGACAGATGATAAAGTATTTTCTTAATTTGCCAAGTGTAAATGGACTAAATATTGTAACTGTAATTCTTGCTTGATACCTGTTTTGTTATATATAATTTTACTACATTAAAGTTAAAACCTTTCTTTTTAATTATACATAAAGGGGAGATGATGTGGGATGGCCTTCTGTATATGTGTTGCTGTTATTGGCTAATGAATAAAGCTGTTTCTGGCAATGGTTTAGCAGGACAAAGTCAGGCAGGAAAAACAGAGATATACAGAGAGAGTAGGCAGGTTCAAAGGGATGCCATGTAGCTGCTGAAGGAGGAAAATGCCCAGAACTTTACTGTGCCCAGTAAGCCATGGCCTTGTGGTGATAGACAGATTAATAGAAATGGGTTAATCTAATATTTAAGAGCTAGCTAGAAATATATTTGAGCCATTGGCCAAATAATGTAATTTAAAAAATAAAAAGAATTTCTCCCTTTTTTTTCTTTTCCAAACATTTTTCAACTATTCTAATTCTGCTGATTTTCCATGGAAATTCAATAATAATGTTATCTAAGTCTGCAAAATTTCTTTCTGGGATTTTGACAGGAGTTTTGTTAAATGGTTAGAATAACTTCATGAGAATCAGTTCACCATATCTTTGCTATGTTGAATGTTCCAATCAGTGAACATAGTATATTTTTCTATTTGTTTACAACTTTCTTTCTTTATTTTGTAATTCTGTCATTTTCAATAGAAAGATGCATGCTTTGTTGGAATTCTACCTACAAATTTTATTGAGGGACACTATAAATGATAGTATATTTTGACTTTAGTATTTACATGGTCTTCAATGTTATATAGATGTTATATAGAAAGAGGATTTTTTTGTTAACTTTGTGGGCTGAAACCTTTCTAAACTAAAAGAATTCTAAATTAAAGAATATTTTTTTGCATTTGCTTGATTGTCTTTTGCCTTTTAGATTATTTGGGAAAGTGAACACAGTTTTGTTTCTCCTTTCAAGTCATATGTCATCATGATAATACTATCAACCCTGAGCCCATCCAGCAAAAAGCTATTTCATTCCTAAATACCTTGGTTTCCCCACTTGTGTCTGTATTATCTACCCATTGTTCACTGTGTGCTGAGGGAATGTAGACTCACTCTTAGAACAGATCAAGCTCTGTTATTAGGAAAAACATGTGGAAAGAATAAAATACATTCCAAAGCCAAAAGGAAGAATTTGGGGACTTTTCTCATGAAACCTCCTCCATGAGCAAGGGCCACTGAAGTACACTCTGTGTACTCTGTGTTCCCTTAGGTGAAGACCACCCAGGGCTCTGGATGACCTTCTCAGATCCATCTAGGGAGATGAGCAAATGCTGTCTCACCACTGGCCAAGGTCAGAGGTAGCCCAAGAATGATGACTGACCACTGCGTCTGAGGAAAGAGTAGAGTAATAGATAGTCTTTGCAGCTTGGAGAAGCCCTCCCTAATCCTAGATCTTGAGGTATCTTCAGTGGGTCAATGTCAATCAATTCTTATTTATTTTATTTAAAAATGTGTGTGTGTGTTGTATTGGTATGTGTTTACACGTGTGTATACGTGCATATAGAAGTCAGAGATTGGTGTTGGGTGTCTTCCTCAATTGCTCCTCACTTTATTTTTTGAGACAGGGTCTCTCTCTGAACCTGAAACTCACTAATTTGGTTAGGTTGGCTGGCCAGCAAGCACCAGGGATCCTTCTGTTTCTGCCCTGCTTGTCCTGGGATTATAGATGTGCACATCTACAATGGATTGTAGGTACAACCTGGGGATGTAACCTCAGTTCCATGTACTTGTAATACTGAGTATTTTACTAACTGAACTACCTCCCCAGTCCAGGATTTGCTTTCTTTGACTCTAAACTGAAAATCTACGTGCTATGGGAGCTCATAGAACATAGATTTAAGTGTAGTTACAGAGAAGGAAAATAAGACAATGGTTCCATGTTTATTAACAGTATTATAAATTTGTATAAAATTAGAAAATTATAATTAAAGGGTCATTGAAAGAGCATCACAAAACAGAGTCCTAGGCATTGTGGAAGCAGGACTCTGTTTATCTGGAATGTGAACTTTGGTCTCCCCCACCCTTTGGCAAAAGACATCTGAATGACCAAAACAACTGAACAATTATTTTGTACCTTGAGTCTCTAGATAATTTCCATTCTGCTCACACAGTCTCTCTCTCTCTCTCTCTTTCTCTCTCTCTCTCTCTCTCTCTCTCTCTCTCTCTCTCTCTCTCTCTCTCTCAAATTTTTAACTTGCATTTGGTTTGGTGGCTACTCTATCTCAATATTCAATATTCTCTAGAAACTCCCAGTTTTCCTGTCTTCAGAACAGGGGTTCAGAGCTATTGAAACCAACTACATCTTTCAAGCAACCTGAGACCCCCAGATAAAAGCCTCTTTACTTTGCTGTTCCTGATTTGGGGATATGGACAACTGAGACATGCAGAGAGGACTCCCTTGGTATCATCAGGGACTTGGTTTTATTGTTTAAGTGTTGAGCAATCCGTGGCTAAAGTATACCAAAACATTACACTCTGTTCAGTGCATAACTGATACACTTGTTAAGCGTGAATGTGTTCAGAACAACTAAAACAGTGAGAGTATACTTTCTGAAATGCTTGCCTGTGGATATGTCTATTTAATCTTGAACAGTATTTTTTATTTGTCTTCTACAGAATAGGAATGAATTATATTTCCCCTTAAAGCTAAGGCTAGCTTGAAAAGGGTATAATAAATTAGCTGAGAAAGTAAAGAAAAAATTTAAATGAGATATTAAGTTCACGTTTTTTGTGGCTGGCCCCAGGCTGTATGCACTTCAGTTGCTGTTATGGTAGGAAATGACAATGCTGCTTGGCAGCTTGAGCAGGAGGAAGAGGGGTTCTGTCTGAAAGACAGATTCTGGCAGCGTAAGACTGAGCCAAAGACAGTAGGTATGTGGGCTCCACGAGTGGTTAGACAACCCTTTCGCTGTGTGTGTCATCTGATATCTTCTGACCCCACCATTCACTGGTATCTGAGTTCCATTGACCATCTTAACATTGGCCGTTGGATGCCAAGAGGGCACTGCTCGTGCTTTCCAGGAAAACCTTTGCATCATGAGACATAAGGCTGAGATCCAGGGAGCACAGGCATCTGCCTTCTATCTCAGAGCTTTTAGACAATCCCCTTTGTGCCCTTGATGTCCCTGCACTGCACCTGATGACGTTGTGCCTTCTGCTACCTCTTATCTTCTTGGTGCTGATGGTTCTTGACCATCCTGGGGCATATTTGTGCATGTGGGATATTTCTTCACACTGTGTGAATATATGCCACTGTGACTGGTTTAAAAAAGAAGCTGAGTGGCCTATAGTTAGGCAGGATAAAGTTAGGCGAGAAAACCAGACTACAAGAATGCTGGGAAGGAAGAGGAGGATTCTCAGGAATTGCCAATCAGACTAGGAAGAAGCAACACGAACACACATAGATGAGGTATATGAGCCTCGGGCAGCTCATAGACTAATAGAAATTGGTCAATTTAAGTTATAGAGCTAGTTGAAAAGAAGTCTAAGCAATTGACCAAGCATTTATAATTAATATATCTCTGTGTGGTTATGTGGGAGCAGGCTGGTGAGACATAACAATCTGCCTACATGTACACTGTGTAAATATGTATTGCTGTGATTAGTGTAATAATAAGCTGAAAAACCAATAGCTAGGCAGGAGAGGACAGGTGGGATTTCCGGGGAGAGGAAGGAAGAGGAATCGGAATCTAGACACACAGAGAGAGCCGGGAGACTGGTAAGAAGTCAGACATGTGGTACAGAGCAGAAGTAACAGAGCCTTGTAGCAGAATGGAGATTAATAGAGACAGATGGGTTAATTTAAGTTATAAGAGCTAGTTGGGGAAAAGCCTAAGCTAGGAGCAAGCTTTCATAATTCATAATAAGTCTCCGTGTCATTATTTGTGGGCTGGTGGTCCAAGAAAGTCCAATGAGAAAGCTTACCATGAAAAGGAATTGTTTCCCTTCCTGTGGTTCATTTGTGGTGGGGAGCCACTTCATTTGTCCCAGGAACCTCAGCTCCAGGGGTCACACAGAACCTAGATTTGCTAGCATTTCTTTTTGGATTCTGTAGCTAAGAGCACCGGTTTGTGGGAGCTCTGAAGAGCTCGTATCTTTGGCATTGCTTTGCTTAGGCCTTGCTTCTAGTCTTCTACAGTGACCTGCATCTCCAGTAGGATGGGGTTTTCATCTCAAATGGTAACAGGGTTTTTAGAGGCTAGCTGAGCACCATGGGGGCATATAATTCAGAAGAAATTACATGTTTAGTGGTAGATTTGAGATTACTTTGCGATCTTTGGTTGGCACTCACAAACACCTTTCATTGGTGAAAGTTGTCCACGGCCATTTTTGAAGAGTCTAGCTTGATCAGGGAAATGAAATCAATAAACCAAATAGCAAGCCTCAACACCATTCTGAGCTGACATTAGTTCATCTCCCCAGACAGACCTGCCCAGAATAACTGAGCCATGATGGCCCAAACGACTCCACGTCTTCAGTTTCCTTGTAATGGAGACCAGTAGGAGTCGGCACACAGAAAACCTCCCTCCTAGAGGAGCCTCTGTCTTCTGTCAAAGCCAACACAAGTCTACCTGTGTGAAGGCTGCTCTCTTGGCTTCTGCAGAAGAGAAGCCTCTTTTCTACTTCTACTCCAAACCCTACACTGCTTTTCTGGAAGCCCCCTATTCAGTATAGTTCAGAGCCACTGGCTAGCAACCTCACTAATACACTGATTTTGTTCAATGACTATAGATGATTTTTTTCTTGACCTTTCTGTTTTATGTTTCATTTAAAGATAGAGATGTCTTCAGACTTTCCCTCAATCACTTATTTTTCTAAGCATTTTGTGTATGTGTATATGTGTGTGTGCCTCAATTCAGTAGTGATGGATTGTTTTCTCCTATCCAGAGAATGGTGGGCCTTTTTATTCTGTTTAGGTCTTCAACTGATTGGATGAGGACCAGTCCTGTTAAGGATAGCAATCTCCTTTACTTTCTATGAGCTAAAATGTTCATCTTATCCCCCCCCCGAAAAAAAATCTTTACAGAAATACCCATAATAATGCCTGACTAAATATCTGGGCAATTGTGAATCAATTAAGTAAACACACAAAAGATTGCCATTGCATGAACTTAGCATGTCCCGGTGAAATCTTTTTAGAAGACTGTGAAGTTTAGAACCATCTTTTTAATACTCCTCAGGTTTTCTTATCTTCCAGGTCAAGGAATGATAGGTTGAGAAATATGTTCCCTAGTCCCTGTCTGAGATTACAGTGTTGGTCATCTCTCACTGTGCACTGACTATAGACTAGCTATTCTGCAAGCATCTCACCAAATTCTGTCACGAATCCTCTCCTCTACTGAATTTACACTCACAGAGGGGTCACAAAGGCAGATTATTGGGCATTAAACATGTCAGTCTGGAGGATGGGGAGAAACTAGGTTCAGGAAGGGAAGGAGGCACAGGACTGGAGTTTGGGTGATCATTCTGGCATTCTTTTCTGTCTGACTCTTCGGTGAGGCAGGTCAACACGACAGGGCCTGAAAAATTCCAATAATTCCAACAAAGTCTGTCAGCACAGAGCTCAGTTCCTTGATGTCGGCATACATTAGTTCTGACACTGGCTGACTCAGACACTCAACAGCTCTTTTCCTGGCATGCTCTAGAGTTTCTTTTTCTCTCTATTATTAATTGATATTCAAATCACTCTGGCGCAGCAAGATAGATGGACGAACAGACGTTTCTGAGCTGACTCGTCTTGGAACAGCAGTTCATCTAGTATGGGGCAGAGATGGGGAGGCTGGCTGGCTGGCTCTTGACTTCCTCAAACATCTGAGCCAAATGTCATTGCCAGCCTGAGCAAGACATTTTTTTCAAGGGGACAAGTTTCTACTTAGTGTGTGTCAGGATGTTTGAGAGAGGATGACAATCTAGAGGGCCACCAACCATTGTTTAAGAATGCGTCCCTTTGGTGATTCGTAGCCTAGAAAGGTCCCTAGTCATTCTCCTGAGGTTCCTCCCAACTCTCAATCCAAGAGCCTTAGACTTGAATCTTCTGCGTTGCCTTCCTCTCTTCTCTGGCCTGCTCCTTCCCAAGGATATGGGGAAATTGTATTGCACTTCTGAGAAAATGCGTGGGTTGGTTTTAAAAGGGACTTTTGCTACTTCATCTTCAGTTGCCAAAGACCTGATAAGACTATCTGAGGAGAACAATGTGGTTCTTCTGATTGTTTTAGACAGTTAGTGAGTCGTCAGAACGCATGGAAGGTGGGAGCAGTTGAGGAAGATTCATCCAGGCCGAGGCTTTGGAAATGGCCTATTGTCTAGGAACAGCATGAGTCACTGTGTGCCAGAAAGGTCTGTGACGCCATGATCTAACTACACTAAGTCTGGTCTTTCCCACCCCTCTCTGCCCTCCTCTAAAGATAGGAGCAAAACAAATGCCAAGGCTCCACTTTCTAGCCTTCCTTGGGTCCCTCCCATGACCCCTGACCTTTATTGAGCCTCCCTGGTCCTCTTATCAAGCTCAACATGATTCATATCAGTCTCAGACAAAGAGTTCTTTTCCCCAGACCTCCCTCCCCTTGCCTACTCCACTCCAGCGTGTGGGGCCATCGCTCCTCCTTACGCCAACGGACTTCCTTAGCCTGCAGGCATCTTCAGTTATTTGTTCTGTCTGGAGAGCTCTTCCACTGGACAGCAGTGTGGTGTTCCCCACTTCCTCTGCTCCAAGGTCTCTTTCTTGGGGAGGCCTCTCCTCCAGCTGCACTATTTGTAAAGCCATTCTGTCCACGCTCTACCCTCAGCACCCGCTCCCTTTCTGGACTTATTTTTCTATTAGTTCTCCCAGACGCTTCTCGCGCTAACATGCCACAGACTGAGCTAATTATATTTTGCTGGGCTTCCACATCACACGAAAGAATTTCTTAATTTTATTTTCTTAGTGTTAGTTATACAAATCAGAGGCTCTCTCTGTGGTGTTTCTGTATTTCCATGCACACATGTATTGGGGCTAGTCTCTTGCCTCTTTCGCTTCCTGTCTCTACTAGGGCCCCATCTCTCTTTAATTTAGATGGTCACCTTTGAAAAAGCTGTGGTTTTAGAGCTTCTTGTTGTTGAAAAGGGAGAGGACGAGATGGAGAGCAGCAGCAATGAGTTTGAAAGGGAATCTGACACTAAATCATCCCTCGGAAACGAGTTTTATTAGACGCAAGGGCACTGAAACATGGAAACCCTGACCAGCCTTTGAGACAGGAGATCATTAACAACCGACAGTGTAAGGAGGGTCTAGAGAGATGGCTCAGGGGTTAAGAGCTCTTCCAGAGGTCCTGAATTCCTGAGTTCAATTCCCAGCAACCATATGGTGGCTCACAGACATCTGTAGGGAGATCTGATGCCCTCTTCTGGTGAGCAGGCAAACATACAGAATGTTGTATACATAATAAATAAATACATCTTTTTAAAAAATAGACAGTATTATATTACATTATATTATAGCAGTGATAACATTATGAGGCTGTAAAAGGGAAAGAGAGGTTTCTCTTTAAACTGTGGAGGGGAGGCTGGAGATGGCTCAGTACTCACGAGCATTTGCACTCGGGGGAGGGGAGAATAGGATCAAAATATATTTAAACTTAAAATTTGTTTTAAATAATAAAAAAGGAGAGAGAGAGAGGGAGGGAGAGAGAGAGAGAAAGAGAGAGAGAGAGAGAGAGAGAGAGAGAGAGAGAGAGAGAGAGAGAGAGAGAAGAAAAGAAGGCTGGAGCAATGACTTAGCAGTTGATGCTCTTCCTGAGGACCCGGGTTCAGTTGCCAGCATCCACACGGCAGCTTACAACCATCAGTTACTCCAGCTCTAGAGGATCTAGTGCCCTCTTCTGACCGCCACAGGCACACACACGGAACACCTACAAACCTACAGACAAAACACTCATATATGTAAAATAAAAATAAATCTGGACACTAGTTATATGGTGTCTCGGTTAGGGTTTCTATTGCTGTGAGGAAACACCATGACCAGAAAGCAAGTTGGAGAGGAAAGGGTTTATCTGACTTACACTTCCATATTGCTGTTCACTATTGAAGGAAGTCAGCACCAGAACCTGGAGGTTCCTGCTGGTGCAGAAGCCATGGAAAACTGCTGCTTACTGGCTTACTTCCCCTGGCTTACCAAGCCTGCTTTCTTATAGAACCCAGGGATGGCATCACCCACAATGGGCTGGGCCCTCCCCCATTGATCACTAATTGAGAAAAAGCCTTAAAACTGGATTTCATGGAGGCATGTCCTCAGCTGAAGATCCTTCCTCTCTGATGACTCTAGCTTGGGTCAAGTTGATATAAAACCAGTCAGTACATATGGCTCAGTGGTTAAGAGCACTTGTTACCTTGCAAAGGATCCAAGTTTGGTTCCCAACACACACACAGTTGTTCATAACTATCCTTGCTTCCTGTTCCAGGGGATCTGCTGCCTTCTTCTCACCTCCAAGGATACTAGGCACACATATAAATGCATGCAGGAAAGCATTCATATACTTAAAATAAAAATAAATCTTAAAACATTATAAAAATAAAACTTTGGTATACTCAAATTTACTCTTAAATTTGAGACTTGCGGTTTTCCCTTGGAAAGTAGAATACTGTTATTTGTCCCCTGCCTGGTGTTACAATAAAGGCAATAAAACAAAAGTTTGGTTGAATCAATTCGTCTAATGAAAAAAAATATGAGCTAATGATAGCACATGGGTGTAATTCCAGTACTTGGAAAGCTGAGGCAAGAAGATCACTGTGAGTTTGAGGCCAACTTGGGCTACATTGTGAGTTTCCAGGCAAGCCTGGGCTACATAGTGAGACCCTGTCAATAGTGTCTCTCATTATTCCAAGGGAAGAGATGTATCTAGGCCCTCGGAAGGGATTCCTCTTGCTTCGTTCACTCGGCACCCTTAGAAGATGAATAATACTGTTTGGATAAGAGGTATCTCCTAACGACTCTGTTAAGGGTTGTGTTGCAGCTGATGGTCTTTGGAAATGATTGATTCCTGGCAGCTTAGACATTACCAGTGGATTAAGTTCATGTGATTTCAATGAGAATGGTCTCTATAGTCTCATATATTTGAATGCATGGACCCCACTTGGTGGAACTGCTTGGGAAGGATAGGGAGATATGGCCTTGAAGGTGAGCTTTGAGGTTTCAAAATCTCCACACCTTTCCCAGTTAGTTCCCCCACCCCCTGCCTGGTGGTTGTGTCTTAAAGTATGAGCTTTTGGCTACTGCACCAAGGCCATGTCTGCCTGCCTGCTGCCATAGACTCTTATTCTTTGAAACTGTAAGCCCTTTTTCGTGTGTGTGTGTGTGTGTGTGTGTGTGTGTGTGTGTGTGTGTGTGAAAGCACAAACTAAAATGTACCTCAGTTTGGTTCCTAGAAACCTCATGGAGTTTTAATCATTTTAAACTCAAGTTCCAGGGGACCTGATATCTTTTCTGACCCCTTCAGGCTCCTGCATGTACATGGTACACATACATAAACTCTCATACATACATGTACACATAAAATAAAATAAATACATATTTAAAAATAAAGTGTGGAGGGAACTTTGCTAAGAGGGATATCTTAAAATAGAAAAGTTTCTAACTACCAGGGTCAGGATGATAGGGGAGAGGAGTAGATAAAGGCCCAAAGGAGAGTCTTCAAAATAAAAAAATCCTTGAGACAAAGGAAACTATCTAACTTTTGTATCCTTTCAGGGGGTAGTGGGAAGTTCCACACCACACAATTTAGCTCAACATAGCTTGGCATGTGTTACAAAGAGCATGGAGGAGCCAGGCAGCAGGTAGGACCAGAAATTAGGGTCTGTGGAACCCAGCACAGCATGGCTTCTTAAATCTCTGACCCACATAGAGAGCTGAAGAGGGTACGGCCTGATTTCTTCATGTCTTAGGATCTGGTCACTTAGAGTGACCCATATCTTAAAAACATCTGAGCCACGAACTAACTAACATATGGCTAGAAAAAAACAAACCTATTATTCACTTTGCTGTGTCTGGCTTATTTCAGTTAACATACTGATCTCTAGTTCAATCCATTTTTCTACTCACGATGCGGCTTCATTCTTCTTATGGTCAAGCAACGTGTGTGTGTGTGTGTGTTTGTGTGTGTCTGTGCATGTGTGTGTGTTACAGGTTGTAGGCACACACGGCTACTTCTATAACTTAGCTAAGATGAATAGAAAGCAGAGGTTTCATAACCTGCTTGTTCACTGTTGAATCACACTCCAGTGCTTAGGAATGTGCCTGGCACAGCCCAAACATACACTCAGTAGAGTAGACTGAAGAAATCGGTGACAGCCCATTAAGTGAATCGTTAGATGTGTCCAGATTTGAGCTTCATGAGTTTGATGAGGGAAGCACACAGCCTGTCCTAAAGAGGTTACTAATACACCTGGGGAAACAATGCTAAGAGAACTGGTGGTTCAGTTGTTTTCCTGAGAGATACATGCTCAGAAGTAGTCTCGGGAGTTGGAGCTACCAGCGAGCGTACCTGTGGGGTAGCATTGCCTCAGGCGGCAGCAAGCATTCCAGAGCCAAATGCAACACTGCAGACTCTTCCTCTCCTTTCTTCCCTGTTGTCTCTTGTCCCATCTCTGGTCCTTCTCATCTGCCAGGCTGTCTACTCCATTCTGCTCTCTTGTTCCTTCCACAGGGAGCTTCTCAGCCTGATTCATCACAGCCATGGTGGGCAGACCTCTCATGCTCCATGAGTCACTGGACCCAGCAGAGGGAGGTGCTTGCCATCAGGTACCAAGTCTTAGAACAGAGCAGTCTTTCTAGAGTTCCTGAAGCAGGCAGCCATGTGTCAGTCAAGCTCAGGACGTGACTACTACAAGATAGTTGGAGAATTTATTCTTTGAGTTTTAAAATATATTGTTTATAAGCATAGTAACATAACATTAGAATAGAAAAAGTCAAAGTTATAGGTAGGAAAAAAATAGTCAGGTGTTCTAAGCGTGCTAATGATTTTCAAGTGTGTGTTCTCCCTTTCATAGATGCACTTCCTTTTAGGAGCATGACATCATAGGCTGGGCTGCTATACCAGAATATCTATGGCCTGGCAGTGAACACAGAATAGAGAAGGATTTCTTCACAGTCACGGAGGCTAGACTATCTTGGTCATGGCGTTGACAGACCTGTTTGTCTGGTGAGGTCTGCTCTCTGTTTCCAAGATGGCGCCTCATTGCCGCATCATCCAGAGGGAAAGAGCACCAGTCTTCACATGATGGGAGGCAGCCCAAGGCTGCACAAAACCCCATAAGAGGCACTTTAAATGTAGAACTTCCTTGTTGCCACCTTGAGCTCAGCTGATGGCCCTTGGCAGAGAAAATACAGCTTTGCTATGACAGGACTAGCAACCCGGCTGGAGAGGTCACTCTCTTCCCAAGGCAACCTGAGCTTCGGGAAATGAATTGCCACATACTTAAAGATCAGAGAAGCCTGCCTTTAATATCTTCCCCCAGGGCTGAGAGTTCTATCTCAGGTGATGGAAGAGTCAAGACGGGGCTAAGTTGGGGCTGTGAGCGACTGTCAGGACTGGGGGTGGAGGGAGCAGCCCTTCAGAGGTTGAGTCACTTGCAGACAGGTGTGTACTTGGCAGGGGCAGGCAAGTGTCGGGGGTGCAGCAAGTCTAGACCTCAGTAAGTGGTTCTCCAGTCATGGGCAGCAGCAAGTAGGTGTGACTCAGGAAAGCAAACACGTCTTCTCGCATTTGGACAATGAATAATGATGTAGAAAATTCGTCTTGAGATTCTTGGCTTCCTCATAGGTGGAGGGCCCACCTGTCTCCAGCTGGGAATTGAGGCCAGCTGGTTCTGTAGTCAGGTCTGATGCGTCAGCACACCGAGGAGTCTTTCTGGGAAGCGTACTGGAGAACTTGGCCCGGAGGAGTCCACTCTAGAACATCTTGCTGGCGATCATGAAGCCTGAATACCAGCAGTAATGAAAAATCAGACTCTTCTGAAAAAATCAGGGTCTTATGTGGGATTTTGAGAAAGAGGCCTTTCTTTTTAGGAAAAGATCCCCAAGCGTCCCTTTGGCTTGACATTTTTGTGTTGTGTGTAAGACCACAATGTCGGCTCTTTTATAACCCAGAGGTTGACAGCCTGGAACAAGGTGATAGATGTGACTAACGATGGAAAGGTGGACACAGGCTGGGGGCTCATGATGTCACCTGCCTGGGAGTCATCCCATCCCAGGGCTTTTTGCTATGCGAATAAGCAATCTTCCTTGTCAGGATTGGTTTGGTTCCTTAAAACTGCAAATGTCCTTACTGACACAGTCCCCCATTGTTATATCGTCATCATCACCGAAGTGTTTAGTGACACTGGGTGACAATAGAAGCTTCCAGATCCTCTCCCTACTGTCTTCTCTTTAGGGAAGAGCACTCTAAAAGGCTGAAGGTGGAAAAGGTGAACACGGTTCATCTGAACTCCGAGGTCAGCTGTGGTTCTGGGAAACCGTGTCGCTGAATTCCTGGTTGAGATCCCTGGATAGAGCCTTGAAGTGTTTGTTGCCTTTAAGCCTTTAAGCATCACAGTCTCTGGCACACCAGATGCCTTCAGACCTGTTTAGAGAACCCCGGGGCAGGGGTGGTGGTGTTGAGGATTGGGATGGGGGTGTGTGTGAGGGGGGAATGATGGGTGGTGGAGGTGGAGTGGGGGAAGAGTTCTGAAAGTTGCTAATAACTCTCCCAATCAGCTCATCACAAAACAATGTAGAATTTCAGATCAGGAGGGGATTAGCAAGAAATCAAGAAAAGTGGTTAATGGTGGAAAGAATGAAGACGAGGGAGGATGAGAGGAAAAGAAAAAAACAAAGCCAACAGACCTGGCACGGAGTCGCTCTGTGTAGATGTGCCCCTCTCAGACTTCCCCACAGCCCCTCAGGGTGAGTCTGCCGTCACCCCCAGGGAACAGTGTATCAGGAAGCAGAGGGGTCCGGAGACTTATTGCCCACACCCTGCAGTGAAGACACAGCCTCCTCCTATCTCGCACCCGGAGTGCTTGCAATAGGTGGGAAGGGAAAAAGCAGATAGAGGAGATGGACGAAAGATCCTGATGGTGGTGTGGTCAGAGAGGCAGGCTCAGAAATGCCAAGGAGAAAACACTGGTTTGTGGCGTCCCAGGGCCAGAAACCAAAAGAACCAGTTGAAGGGGGAAGTATCAGCTACTTCCCAGCTGATGGCAGCAGTCTGTGAGTGTTTAGAGCAGGATCTCCAGATGACCACTGTGTTTTCTCTGGATTCTTCTAGAAGCGTGTGCTCGGAGCGGCACCCTCTTTCTCTTCGGTGTTTGCTTTTCTATTTGCCTGTTTCCTTGGAGCTGACGGGGAGGGCTGTAGCCCTCTGGGTGGGTTAAGGAACTGGGAGATACTTGGAAGCTCCCTTGAGGTTAGGGAGCATCTTTGTCTCTCCATGGGAACGGGGTTCACTCGTCTCTGCCCCTCATAAATGGGGCTTTTGGTGTCGACATCAGGCTTCATCGAGACCTGCTATTTCGATGAGGCTGCAGGCTTCCGAGACTTCATCTTCTGCCAACTGGCAAAAGGATCCTGTGGCCGGAAGATAAATGGAAAGGCAGGGCCCAGGAAGATGCCCGTTCCTGACAGGAGCACACACTGAACAGACTGAAGACTTCTAAACTGGGCGAGGAAGGCCAGGACATCCCTCAGCTCTAACCTCACGCTGCGTGTGTCACTCGCTGTCCACCCGTCCCAACCAGGCACGGCAGAGCTCAATTGGAAACCACATGGAAATCCTCATGTCTTCACAGTTGACTTGAGAACGCCGTTCTCAGGTTCCTGGTTGGTTTTTCCTACTTTTCAGAGACAAAGACTGGCGTGACAGCAGGGCTCACCAGCAGCCTCTCCTTCCTCTTCCCACCCCCAGAGGTTAAACATCTGGACCCAAGTCTCACTGGCTTCCACCAAGGGAAGGACAAGGCAGGGAGGAAGTGAGCCGAATGGAGGGGACTCAGGATGGGCACAAACGAAAATGAATTCTCCTCCAGTTCCCTTTTGTAGCAATAGTGAAATCAGGGTCAAGAGGTCATCCAATTCATAACCCAGGACTAAACCATTCTAGAAGGATGTGGGGACCCACGAGGAAGACTGTGTGTTCTCTGTCTTGGTGGCCTGCACTGATCGGAATCACGTTTGCTAGCAGTTATAAAGGGTGCCCCTTCTTGCCCACTCTGGAGGCAAACATTTCCAGACAGAGCCATTTGAATGCTCTGAAGGCTGGAAGGCTAACAGACCATTGAATGTGTGGAGGGGAGGGTTGGGGATGGGGATGTGGGTGTGTGGGTATGTGCCTATATATGTATTTTCTAATAGCTGAGTTGTGGTTCTGATTAATACTTCTCAGTTGGATATTTTTTGACCACATGAAGTTTAGTTTAGGTTCCTTCACTGAGATATAATTCAAATCCCAGACAGTTCACGTGCTTCTAATCAACATCCAATGGTAAGTATATTCAGGGTGATACAACTCCCACCACCGACTGTGAATATTTCTGTTCCTCCCAAAAGAAAATCCACACTCCTTAACCAATCTTCCCCTAAGTCCAAGCAATCACTAGGCTGTTTGATGTCTCCAAAGATTTGTAAATATGAATATTTCATATATATATATATGGACTCATAAATTTTTTTTCTTTGGGTTAAACATGTTCTCACACGTAGTCTTGGCCTGCCTAGGCCTCAGACTCTTAGAGATCCTCCTGCCTCTGCCTCTGGAGTGCTGGGATCAAAGTTGTGTGCCAGCATACCCTGCCAATAGTGCTTTTTTTTTTTTACTGGTTTCTTTCACTTAACATAATATTTTCAAAGTTCATGTATGTTTCAACATGTTTTCACGTAGCACGAGTTCTAATAGGTCTTAATAATAAAAGCCCGAAGTCAGATATAGGGAAAATGCTGAGAGGTCAGACAGACGAAGGAGCAAAACCAGAGCCACCTTATAAACTCAATTCCCCAGCCAAAAAGAGACTGAGTTTCTATCTCCTCCTGCCTCATCACTTCCTGTCTGTCCAAACAGACCTCCAGACCTCTATGGTTAGCTGGTGACTAGCTCCGCCCTCTGATCTTCAGGCAAGCTTTATTTGTACAAACAAGATATCACCACATATTTTCACCACATATTTGCGTGTTTTTTATAGTGGAATAATTCATTGTGTGAGTTTACTCATTCATCTACATTAAGGTCATTTCAGCCACAAGCATTCATAAACAAGGTTTTCTATGAATACGATTTCATTTATCTTCTGTATTTGCCCAAAAGTAGAGCTACGGAGTCATGTGATCACTCGCTTACTATTTTGAGGGGCCATCTTATTCCCATAATGCACCGCAGCAGCAGCAGCAGCAGCGAGTCAGGTTCCAGTGTCTTCACAGCCTCCATTCCGGTTCACAGTCTCTCTCTGAATATAATCTCCAAGTGTTGTAAATGGCATCTGCCCCTCACTGTATGTTTGATTTTCACTGATAATCAAGCCAGTCATCTTTCGGTGTCTCCCAGTCTTTGTGTATTGTGTCCCTGTACACGGGGTAGAAATAAGTTCTTTTCTGGGCCGTGAGTGCATCCTGGGGAATTCTGAGAGTGCTTTATTATGTTTGGGAATGCACTACCTCTACATTTTTGTCAGTTGCTTTTCTTTGAGATTCTCTGAAAGTTTTAAAATGCTCACCTCTGGACTGGAGAGATTGCTCAGGGATTAAGAGAGTTTGCTCTTCTTTCAGAAAATTCTGATCCTACCGCCCGTGCCAGGCAGGTCACTCAAACTCCAGGAGATCCAACATCCTCTTCCGGCTTCCTTGGGTACCTGCATACACACAGCTTACACATACACAGACACACATCCGGGTGCATAACTAAGTACAGCGCTCTTCGGTGGCGGAGCACATGGGGGCGGGCAGGACACCTGGGAGCCCAAGCAAACCTGGAACCACGTGTTTCTCCTCTGGGAGCCCACTTAAATACCCTGTGGGAGTGGTCCTGACCCACAGTCCATCATTGAGGGAAGTCAAGGCAGGAACTCAAACAGGAACCTGAAGAAGTCACGGAGGAATGCTTTTATCGGCTCACTTGCAGGCTCGTTATTAGCAAGCTTAGCACAGGACCACCTTCTTGGGGATGCTGCTGGCATAGTGGACTTAGTGGCCCTCTTAAGTTGGCAATCAGTGGCATTCCTCACAGACATGCTTACAGGCCCATTTGATCTGGGAAGTCCTCAACTGATACTCTAGGCTGTGTCAAGTTGACAGTTAAGACCAACTGGGACAAGCATGAACCGAGACAGAAATCACGATGCATATATTGGACTAAGAAGAGGTCATTGTGAACAGCTTATTCACTGCGTGCAGACACCTAAGTCATTCAGCTGAACTGCTGTCTTCCATGAAGTTCTTTGAGCGATGAGTACTTGCCTACCAAGCACATGACATCAGAAACAGACTTAACATAGTCTTTTGTGCTCTGCTCCGTGGTCCAGTCAAGCGACCGAATTGTGACCATGACCAGGAGACAAAGAGCTAGGGAACCAAGCTGCCCAGGGAGGGAAGGAGGTGATTTACAATCAAGCAGTGCTGGCTGCCGCTGCCTTTCCACAAACTGTTTGTTCAAGTGGCTCCTCTGTTTATGCTGAAACTCAGGGCCAGCAACTCAATTCAGGCTTCCAGACTCTCAGCATGCCCCCCCCCCCCCCCCCCGGGGCCGGGGTGAGGCTGGGAGGAGCTGAGTATTCATTTTCCCCTGCCAGGTGTTCTGGCAGCCATGACCTTGCAGAATACACTGTAGATCAGCTAAGGCATGAGCTGTAGAAGGGACCTTTTCAGATGCGGAGAGAGAGAAGTCTGAGAAGGAGGCTGTGGCTTGCTTTCTCGCTGATTTGGCCACCACACTGACCACATTAGGTTGATACAGGGTGCTACTGTGCCCAGTTCCAAACTTTCGACCCCAAGTCTCTGAAGTTCAGAGAGACACCCCCCCCCCCGGATCTTTGGATGAAAATATTAAGCAGAGTGACTTCCCAAAGCTAACAAGGCAATCTTAACATTTAGTCTCAGTACTGGGAGAGAGTGGGAAGGAAGCCTTGATGATCTTGTAGCCCAAAGTTTGGGGCAGACTGGTGGTGGAATTACCTGAAGCGTGAGCTGAAACAAGCCAATGGATTCTGAAGCCTTAGAAGCTGTTAGTGGAAATACATGCTGTCTGGCCTAGTAACTGTATTAGCCATACTGGCTCGGTTAATTTTAATCTCAAATGGCTCCACCTCCTGGACCTGGTACATGATGGGTTCTGGATAATTTTTATTGAAAGTTTTGAAGCTTATCATTGAAGTTAACACAACAGAGGAACAATGCTTGTTCCACAGGAGATTAAGGGTATCATGGAGATGGATGAGGAAAGGTGGGGTAAGGACTTTGAAGTTAGCTTTGTGAAGGGGCCTGGATTCTGAGGGTAACTTATGGTGTGAAGAAGAGGGTGCTCTCACAGAGGAGCGGCAGGCATGGGAAGGGAGCAGAAGGGGGTGATCCTGGAATTTGGGGAGTGTTGGGACATCTAGCTGGGCACAATGTAGAGCTGAAGTAAGGGTATGAATAGGTGGGCTTGCTGCCAAAAGTCCAGAACTCTCTGTCCTTCCTTCTTTACCCAAAGACATCCATAGTTTTGAGGAGGGAAAGATATACACGGTCCATTCTCAGCTACTAGACTGTGCTGATTCTCAATGAGGACTCAGGAATTTTTCCCACTTCATCCAAACACACTGGCTCTGGCCAGGACAATCCTGACTTTCTTGAGAAATACTTTCTGCTTCTCTTCATGGTTCTGGTGACCCAGGCTCAACCTGCTCAGGATTTACAAGGAGGTAGCAGATTCAACAGAGTGGAAGATGATGGTTGCTGAACACTCTTCATGCTTCAGCGAGGTTCAGGCAGGTCACATTCGGGGCTGGAATTTGACGCTGATTTGTATCAGTACCTGTTCGCCCCAAGGCTTTAGGCTGTATTTGTTCAACTGCACACGAATACTTCCCCCAGTCTCTCTGCTTTCTCGAACCCTTTCAGGTTTAATTACAGGTTTAAGAAGCGTATTATTTAGAGGTCTACAGTTATCTGCTGTTTTTGTCTATCCAATAAAGTTTTAAGCTTTTTTTTGCGTCTATTTATTTAGTCTTGGAGAAGAGGTGTGCACAGGCCCCAGTGTCTATGTGGAAGAAAGCCAGAGGACCATTTAAGGGAGCTGGTTCTTTCTTTCCACCACCTGGATTCCAGGGTTTGAATCAGGTCACCAGGCTTGTTGTTGCGTCTTAACCCACAGAGCCAGCTTGCTGTCGCCAACAATTGTTTCTATTTTCCTGGTAACTGGGGTCATGTAATCGGTGTCTAATCATAATCACTCTTGACCTGGTCTCAGTAATAAAGGACAATCACTGCACCAATAAAGCTCTTGTTTAAGACTGCTACCTTGATGCTAGAGGAAAGATATTCTTCTGGAGTTGCCAGATTGTGGTTCCCATGACAACTGTGCTGTGGTCCCCACCTCCCCCAGTCCTGTTTCTTCTACTCCCCCATCAGGTTCTGTATGGAAAAAAAAAATCCTCCTGCCCATTGAATCTCCTTTTCAGGGTGGTCTCCCAGGAAACTCAGAAAGGAGAAGAAAGGTAGCAGAGATGGAAGTAGGGGTGGATGGTTGGTGTTTGACTTGATGGAAAATTTTTCTTTTGTTTATAGTATAATTAAAACATAAATACATAAATTTTCAGCAAGCATTTGGAACTCAGTCGGCATGTTTATACTAAAGAAAGCTCGAGCCAACAACCCGCCTTTAGCTCTCAGGAATATTTTAGGATGAGTTCAGAGCAGTTTTGCCTATAGCCACAGAAAAGCCCCTCGAGGATGCGCTAGCTCCATCTGTATCAAGAACACTGTGCACACCAAGAGTCGCTCTGATGGGAAAGGTTTCAGAGGAGTTTGTAGTTTGTGTTGGTTGAGACTCAACTCCTTTTCGCTAAGTGGGCAAATGAGAGTGGATGCCTCTGAGCTAGCAGGTAAGGGATGCTAACAATGGCCAGTCTGTTAACTCCTGCCGTGTTAACTCATTGCCTGGTCACGGACACAATTACTGTTCTCAAGGTCTACAGTCAGCAAAACCACATCAGGCATTCCCAAAGCCAAGACACCTTTATCTTTCTCTGGGACAGGCAGAGGTCCTCCAAGACAAGCTGCGTGATGCCAATGCCTTACTGTCATTCACAGGTGGGGATGAAATCTCCCTGTACTGGCCCAGCCATGACCCAGCCATGTGCCTGGCGGGCACTGTGACCACTTGAAAGAGTGCACGTGTTTCTCCAGGCTTCACAAAGGTGTCCACAGAAGGTTCCCCCTGCCAGAAGGACATGACCCCTTCCACCCCTTCGCAGAAGCCTTTTCTGCTTCTAAAAACAAAGACTCTTGGGGCCCAAACATGGGCTTGCCAGGAGCAGGGGCATACCTGCAATTTGCAGGTTTGTTCACAGTTCATGGAGCGTGAAAGTTTAATCTGTTCTCACATTAGCTAGGAATGTGTTTGCCTATTATTTTAGCTCCCAGCCAGACAAGAACGATTAGAGCTGAGCCTGTTGAGTTTACTGAACAGCTCAGGGTGGAAACAAAGAAGGATAAAGGTCCGGTTCCTTTCCTCTATTCTATGCCTGTGTCAAAATGTAGATTTTAGGCACTGTCTTGATAACTGTCCTGTGATGGTAACTCAATCTTCCCATATACAGGCATTTGTTAATGAAATTGGGGGCCAGTCAGAGGCCATGCCTCGTGGCCAGGGCCTCTTGGGTACCCAGAATGGACAGATAAACCCAGGTAAGGTGCAGGACAACTTCTGTCAAGTTGTAGCCCTTGCAGTGAAACACTGGTTAAGGAACTTGGGCTTGGTGAGAGAGTTACCATGTCTGTGTCCCAGAGCCTCAGCCTGAGGATGATAGAGTGAGCCTTTTCAGAGACAAAAGAGTCAATGCGAAAAGAACTTGACTTTGGTTCTCCAACCCATTGCCTTTCCAATAACTTTAACCAGTGACTACATAAAACTAGTATCAAAAACTGAACAGCCTAGACTGTCTGAGCCTGAATTACAAGGACAGCAAGTATCACTGGCATGGAGCTATTTGGGTGATTTTGTCATTGCTCTGCACGAAGAATACTTTCTAATGGTAATGGAAAGCAGTAAGTCATGAATGCTTTAGCAAGAGTGAGTTTGCCGTATGGATCCATGAAGAGAGGTGTAGACATTGGGTGGTTTGGGGGATGATAGGGAGACGAAGGGGATTGAGGATCTGATGGGTAAGCTATCTTGCAAACTCCCCTCTCCTATGACTTGTTCTGGGTCATCAGACTGGGCTGCGTACAGTCCTGGGCTCTGCTCTGCACCAGTGTCTTGAGAGGCACTGGTTTCCTTGCCTTTGCAAAGCAGAGTGTCTTCGCCTTCCAGACATAAACAACGCATCCCGCAGACGGAAACTGTTGAGTCAGGTTTGGGACACAGGACCCCACAGAGATCAGATGACCGTCACCCCTAAAGAAAATGAGGACTTCCTGGGCAAACTTATTTTGAATTCCAGAGTTAGTGCGAAGCATCTGGAAAAATAAAGCCGGGCGGAAGTAACTGCCAAAGGGAACACAGCTGCTGTTATCCTCTGTGGGTGAGGACCTGGAGAAAGTCCTCCTCGTGGGAACAGAGCAGACTGTTGGGTCTGGAGAAAGGGGCCAGGAAAGAATAGCTCCAACATTGGAGCACCTGTATTCCCAAATGCTTTGATCACCGGAAGTCCACCCCATTCCTCTGTCCATTATCCAACCATTCACTTTTGCCTTCCTCCCATACTTTCACCCATTCATCCACCCACTGTCTACCCACTCATCCATTCATCCATCCATCCATCCATCCATCCTTCCATACATTCACCTGTCCACCAATTCTCCTGTCCACCTCTCTGCCCATTATCCCACCATCCACTTACCTATCCATCAACCTCTGCATCTTCCTCTACTGCTACTGTATGTGCTAAACAAAGGATGGCAAGTCACCTGTATCCGTCTGCTCGTATATGGGTAGGATGGAGGGAATCTCTTCATGTATAAGAAATGACTTACTGACAAAATAAGACCCAAAATGATGCCAAAGCACCTAAGCTGTTGACTAAGCTGTGTCAATATGACTTGGTCACTTTCTAACCTCTCATTCAGTTACTGCTTCTGTGAAATGCTGGAAGCATACAGTTCCTAGCTTAAGGGATTGTGGTACAAACTCAATGGGACAATGGAAGCAAAGTGTTTAGCACAGTGACGGGCAAATAGTGTGTAAAGTAAATTTAGTCCGCCTTAGAAGTGGAATGTTTGGAGAACCAGGAGAGAACTGTAAGATGGGCTAGAAGCCGTGCCAGGCTTGTAGGGTACTTTTCAGATGTCCGGCTGCTGGGCATGAAGGAAGTAAACAGCTGAGGAGCTAAAGCCCCAGGCTCTCTTTGCGCTTGTCTCCTCCTTTCCAGAGGGCCAGCATTGGCTCAACTAATGCTGGCCAAGAGGAAGAGGAGTGAGCCAAGAAAGAGCAGAGGGACAAAGTCCACACGTCCAGACTCAGAAATCCTGCAGGACTATGATGGGAAGGCTGGCAACCAGGACAGCCAGCGGGGTTTTGATAGTCTTCCTGTTCGAGGTGTCCTGGCACTTTGCTTTTTAATAATCCCCCAAGGAAACAACTTGTAGAAAGGTCAGAAGTTGCAGCAAGGACAACAGCCAAGGGCTCCCGCAATCAACATGGAGGCTTCTGCCAGCACACAGGAATGTCTGAAGGAAGCAAGGACCCCAGTCAGGAATCAGTTGCCTGGGGACGCAGAGGTTAGAGAACACTGTCCTTGGCAGAAGAGCTGTGAACGCCCTTAAATCCACAGGCTTCTGGCCAGCTGGGTCCTAGACTGTGAGGATCAGGATCAGGTCGAGAGGGGGATGCTATGATCAACAAGAGGGACCCTCCAATTTGGGTACAGGGACTGGGGAGCGTGAATTGAACAGATGAAAGTGACAGCTCCTGCCACCGTGGGAGACCCGCAGTTAGGGGGGTTTCTGAGGCTCTCACGGTATTGCTAGAAGGGAGAAATCAAGTAACATCTCAGACGGCAGCATAAAACCTTATGAAGACTGAAGAGCTGAGAGGTCACAGAATTCTTTCTTCTAGTATAGAGACCCCACATCGGGAGACAAGCTACCGGGGCGAGTGAGGCAGACTCCCCGCTGAAGGGTCCACATGCATACCCTCAGAGCACATAGGTTAAATTGTTACCTGAGTTGCCCTGTTAACCCTAATAAGCTAGGCCTGGCCACCAGATCTCAGTGGGCCAGTTTCAATTGAATAAAGCTGGAGAATGTAATGATGAAAAAGAATAAAAGGCAGATTTAGTCAGTGTGGCCACACCCAGCAGAGGTATATCCCCAAGTCTGTCTGTCAGGTTCTGACATGAGATTTAGGTTGAAATGGAAGGCAGGAGACACACATAACCAACCAGTCCTGGTCAAGGTGTGGCAGGTCCCCTCTGTCATTGTCTGTCTCTAGTCTCTCCTGTCATGCTCTGACGGGCTGCCAGAACTGTGTAAAATCTTTCTAGGAGACAAGTTCTGGGAAAGTCTGAATTCTGGAGAATCCTTTTTGGATGGTCGGGTAGGCAATGGAAGGGCACCCGTGTCTCTTCGGAACATCGTCATGCCTGCAGGGCTATTATACAATCAGTCTAGTTCGGCATTTGCCCTACATAACACTCAAAGAATCCCAGCTAACCACAGATTGGCTTTACTTGTTCTGAGGCCTGTGAAACACACATGCCAGCAAAGGCTTCTTCTGTCACTACGGAGCCCGTTTGTACCTAGCCTTGGCTCCTGCTCCTGGCGCCACTAATTTTCTTTAGCTTCTCCCTCTGTCTGTCTCTGGCCCCCATTCCATAGAGGCTTTCGGCTTTATTTCACCGTAACTTGTGTGAAGATTGCCTTTCCCCTCAATTTCCACCATGACGCTGCTCCAACTCCTCTCTTCCCTCCCTTGTTGAGCTGACGACCACTCAGCCATGCGGCTTGCCACCTTTCTTCTCTCTTCACCCCCCACCCTCTGCTTGCCCCCACCCCAAGTTCCCACTGAATTCCTAATCAAAGTAGTTTTGTTTGTCCTTTCTGTTTCAGGAAGCTAAATTGCCTTTTAAAGACTCTGTCTTCAGCCCAAGGTTAGGGTTTTATCTTCTAACCCTAGATGTTTATCAAGGTCTCTTCTTCAGCAGGTAGTCCCTGGTCAGAGAAAGATGACATTGTTTTCCTCAGAGCTTGCCTGGAGGTAGATTCTAAGAAAGGTGAGGATAAGTTCTAGAAGCAGAGGATGAAGGAGGATCCACAACAACAGGGGAATAAAGAAAGTGTGATACACACACACACACACACACACACACACACACACTGAAGTTTCATCCACAAAGAACGGAGTGACACATCTGCAGGAAAATGGATGTGACTGGATTTAATGACGTTAAGCAAAATAAGACAAACACCACTTTTTCTCTCATTGATCGCTCCTGGGTTTTGTATGGCCACATAAAATTATGAATGCATCAAATGAAAGTAGTAGTAAACTTGTCTAAGAGAACAAGGAATACATGGTAGTGGTAAGGATTGGAAGGGTGGAGGGACTCGGTGGGCAAGGAGGGATACACTCAACATATAGATCTGTATAAAAATTTAAAATTAAATTTTAGAAAGATTATTATATCAAAGGCATATTAGAAGAGCTTGACTGGAAATGTGTTAATAAAATTACTGTTTCTGCTTTCTAAAAATTATATGATTTTAAGTGAATGAATAATTGAAATTGCTAGTGGTAATATTCAATAAATTATTGAATATTAACTATTCATAAATTAATAAATACCAAATGTGAATTGAAGTAGGCAACTTGCAACCAAAACCCCAGGCTATTATAGAGTCATTTGTCAATTTCACCTATAGACTGATGCTGTTTTCTATTTATCGCAATCTTTCCTTAGGGCTCCTGGGGCTAACAGACAATGTTTGGAGTCACCATGCATGGGGTACTTACTCAACATGGCATGTCTGCTCTTGTGGGAATCATGGCTACGTCTTAACTCATGTGCTTCAGCCTTGCACACTCAGTTAAAGGGCAAACTGCTGCCGTCATTTCAGAGATAAAGTAATAGAGATTCCAGCGGGTGAGGAGACTTGGCCAAAGCACACAGCTAACAACAGGCAGAGCTGGCTTGGGACATTTCCCTGAGTTTCTGGCAGGACGAAGTCATTGCAGCAACTGGGAGGGCGCAGAAAAACTTGCTCTCTCACCCTGCTGGAAGACAGCACATCCCAGGCAGACACTCTCAGAGCTGTGGCTTGCTGGCCACACACACATATCAGGGGCAGCATTTCACCCACGTGAGCCCGGTCTTACACTAATTCACCAGCCTATGCCAGCTGAGAGGCAGCTCTAGCATTTGTTTGATTTACAGTCTGTCTTAGCGTCTTCATTAATTTCAATTTTAGCATCATCTGTTTTCCTCTCCATTTTCTTTCTTTTTTTTTATTTTTAGCACACGGCAGCAGCACTATGGACTGCCAATAAACCACACAAGGAGTTCGAACAGGAACTCTTAGTGGGTGTGAGCTCAGAGGGAAAACTCTGATAACCTATGCTAGTGTCAAATTCAATTAGAAAGAAATGTTAGCGTTCCCTTAACTAAGAACTGTGTGGAGTGTGTGTGTGTGTGTGTGTGTGTGTGTGTATGCATGTGTGTTGTCTGTAAATGTGTGGATTGCACTCAGATATATCTGTGTGTGTTTATAAGTGTATGGATGCATGCGTGTTGGTGTGCATGGTTATATATGTTGAAATCTACCTCCAGGCAAAGCCAACCCAGCTTTCCAAAGCAGAACTATCTCTGGGCACAATCACACCTCAGTTATGAGCTATATTTTCTTTGTTGTCTTCTACCAGGAAACTCATCAAAAGTCCCTGTAGATTCTTCACATTTCCATTTCTTTCCACCTCTCCTCAAAGTCCCCTGCTAGCCTATAGTCGTCTGCCACAGAACATGCCTGTTGGCCTCACCTGGGACCACAGAACAGGCCTCCCTCCCATGGCTTCCTTTGGAATTACTAGCTCCTAGTGGTAGGGTCAAAAGAGACCAGCGGACCCTGCATGGAGTTTCTTGTTCGTGTGAGAAGGTCTTGAGGACCAAAGAACCCGGCCAGGAGTGGTGGCTTTCCATGGCGGACTCCAGGGGAGATGTCTAGAGTCTCCTGCGAGCGCTCACAGGTACAAACAACTCAGTACTTTGCCGGAGAACATAAGGCTCTGGGTTTGAGCCCCAGCATGGCATAAACTGGGGGTGGTGACATCTGCAATTTCAGCAGCTCAGAACTTGAGGCAGGGGGATTAGAAATGCAAGATCATCCTTGACTCCACAGTAAATGCAAGCCCAGTCTTCATGAGACTCTGTCCCAAAAGGCCACCTTCAAGTTACCATCAACTTAGCTTACTCAGAGACCAAAGCCCTACTCCCAAAGGTGTGCGTGTATATGTAGGTATGCATTGTGTCATGTGTAAATGTGTGTATTGCACACAGGTGTATGTGTGTATGTTTATGAATGTATGTGTGCATGTATATATGTATGCACCATTTGGAATCCACTGGCCTGTGCATCATTTGTTTCGTCTCTATTTCTGTACATGAAACCTTTCAATGTAGTCTCCTCATTTGTAAAATAATGTCCATAATTATAAAGGGGGCTCCACATTGGGCCTTGCTGAATCTTCACCTCGATGATCTCTTGGCTTGACTTTTGCCATCGATTTCTCTTTCTGAGCCCTTCGGCCATCTTGTCTTCTTCCTCACTCCCGTTGGTAAACAGGCCCTTCATTCCTGCCTCACTCAGACACTCTCTTCACAATTTCACAATTTCTTAATGGCTTATATAATCACAGCAACGAGATTGAGTAACTAGTAGCTATTTGCTCCCCGCTCCTGAGTGTCTGCTCCAAGAGGGCAGAGACAGGCTGTCTTGACCCCCGGAGTGCAGCACCGGGTCTTGCGTATGTAACAAGCACATAGTAAATAGAGAACAGGGTCATGGCAGGGCAGACTGTCTGCCTGTGGAGGAGGGGCAGCCACGGGGTGCAGCCTGGGTGGCTTGCGAGAGCAGCCAGAGGGCAGGCTGGCAGGCCAACTCAACAGGGAGGCTCAGGCATGGTGCGTTTCACAGACAGCCCTGCAGGCTGGGCTTCTCCAGCGTTGGCTGTCTGGTTTTGCATTTCTTGGAGTGGCATGTGTTTAGGAGAAAGGCAGTTTCGCAGGAACTACAGGGCTTGGGTAACAGCTACGTCAATAAACAAGTATTCCCTGACATGCTCCGAAAATGCACTTTTCGGAGAATGAAAAGCGAGAGTGGTATTGGGTGCTTGTAATTCCAGCCCTGGGAAGTAAAGACGGGCAATTCCCCAGGGGCACCTTGACAGGCCAGTCTAGAGGAGACCAGTGAGTGAGTGGATTCACCAAGGAGAGACACATTCTCAAAAAGCCAAGTAGGCAACTCTTGGGAACAACAGGCAATGTTGTCCTCTAGCCTCTGTGTGTGTGTACACACACCTGAACATATATGTGCATACCTGCACACACACACATACACACACACACTCAGAGGAAACACACCATTCATTCAGTCCCTGAGTTCTGGGAAAGCCGCATGAAGCACACGGGAGAGGCAGAACTCATCCTTCATGCTGCACACACAGCCCAGGGGTCCCTGGTATCCTGGAGATTTGTCAATCCCCTGAAGGTGTTCTGATGGTTACAGAGTAAGAAAGACTTGAGTTCACAGCTGTGCTTCTTACTTACCAGCTCAGGCAAATGACATAACCTTTCCTTGAGCTTCGATACAGTCTCTGATAACAGGGTGCAGTAGTTGAATTAGTAGAGACATTAGCTGACCCTTAGTAAATGCCGTGCTGGGGCATACGGATGAATAACAGCTACAGTCACTGGTGGTTTATAACTCAGTTACTAGAGTAACTTTGCCTTTGGTCCTGTACATGGTGAGCTGTTTTGGTAAAATAATAAACAACCCATTGTGAAGTGGGTGTTGCAGTGGTCAGGAACATTCTCTCTCCCAATAATAGGGAGAAGAGCGGGCTTGGAGTTAAACAGCCCTTCCATTAGGTTCAATGGAATGGTGGCACCCACTCAGATTCTTTAAGGCTGTGATTACCTCCTGTAATGACTACGGACTCTCCTCCACTTCTCCAATGGAAGGGAGGTTGTCTTTTCTTTTGCAGCCCACAGGAAAGACCGCCCCCAGGTGCAGAGTCCAATTACCAGGTACAGTCAGGAAGAACACACACAGACGAGCATTCCTGAGCTCTGAGCGTGGGCCGTTGTTTGTCCTCTCCTTATAAGGAGTGAGTTATCAGCCTAGCAGGAAGGCCAGGGCTGTTGCTCTCTCTTCAAGTGGCTAAAATCATCGTCTTCCTCAGAGGGGCGGGGCAGTGATTAAGCAGGCTAACCATGCTAGCACTGCGTGTATTCAAGAATGAGGATGTTTGCAGACCTTGAGACAGAGGTGGGGATTTTGTCTGAAGGCACTTTTGGGGGGGTCTCCCCTTGTCCTCTAGAGGAAGATCAACCAGAAAAGCCTTGTCTCCAGCCTGTGGCCATAGAAGTTGGCCTGGTAGGAGGCGCTGGAGTCTTTGAGGGTTAATGGTTATGCCTTGTTCCTGGCCTCATCCTCCTGACCTCATCCTGGGGATCTTAAAGCAAACAGTGTCTGCCACTGGCTGTCACTGCCGAGATGCCTCACCTCACTGTGGACCAGAAACACAAAGCCACAGGTCTCCCTTCTGGGAGTGGAGCTAAAATGAAGCCTGCCTCCTTTATGCCAGGTGTGCGTCACAGTGACAGAAAAGGTAGTTAACACAGACTATCTTGGTTTTGCTTTTCTTTCTTTTTTCTTTTTGTGTTGTTGTTGTTTTTGGCATCTATGATTAGTTGCTGCAGAAACGAAGACAACAGGCCTGGCGACACTGCTCTGAGTTCGGTTTTGGAGGGGGATTATCTTCCAAAACCTCCCACACTGAGCCCCAATGCAACCCCACTGAGAAGTGGTAGAGTGTGGGCCCGGTAAATGAGAACCCTTGGAAGTAGAGTGTCTTCTACAGAGTGATTTGCTGTGCGGAGGCAAGTGTGCTCCCTCTATGAGCTCTTGCTGCTTCTCTCATAACGTGATCTCTTCTGCACACACTACTGCCGTTCTTACACTCACTTCTATCCCGGGTCCCGTCTACCATGCTGGGACATAGCCAGAAGACCCTCTGCAGAGGCAAATGCATAGAACTGCTTGATTTTGGACTTCCAGCCTCCAAAACGCTGAGCTAACTATGACTTTAAAGTCCTTTAAAGGGACTCAGAGTCGGGCATTTTGCTATCCATCACAAAACAGACTGTGACACTTCCAAATCTTTGCTTTTCTCCCCTGCAGATGCAAGCTAAATCAGGGCAACTTGTCTGAGGAGCAAACTGGCACCTTGCTTACGTTGGTGCTTAAGAAGTATAGCAATGGGTACGCTAGCTCCTTGCCTTTCTTCTGGTCCTTTCTGAGGGAGATAGGAACACCACTGGGCAGAGCCTGTGCTGTTCCAACCACAAGGGAGTGCTCCCAGGGGACCTTGTACTGATGTCCCAGTAGAGCCCAGCTGGGAGCTGAGGGGTAACTGAGGCTGCTGGCACTAGGGTTGGGCTGGTGCACCCAGCATGGCTTAAGACATTGGCATCTAAGAGATCATGGCATCTGAAAACCCAATGCCAAAATTAGACCTTTTATTGTGACAGCAAGAATCTCTCCACTAATGTTCCTAGAAAAAAATTAAAATGCATTTCTAACTTAAATAATGAGGATATCATAGAGCTTAAGGAATATTGAGAATTGCTCTTTACATAAATAGGACAGTTGGACAAGTCGGCAGTGCCCACACATTCTATGGATGTAAGTGGTCATTCAAAACATCCCTGGGCTACACTATTTCCAGGAAAACGTCTCCTCTAAGAAACGTGAATCTTGTAAGAAATTGCAGTCATCTTTGTCTTTAAAAAGCTACATGCCAGGCGGTGGTGGCGCATGCCTTTAATCCCAGCACTCGGGAGGCAGAGGCAGGCGGATCTCTGTGAGTTCGAGGCCAGCCTGGTCTACAAGAGCTAGTTCCAGGACAGGAACCAAAAGCTACGGAGAAACCCTGTCTCGAAATAAAAAAAAAAAAAAAGCTACATAATGTACTCACCAACAAAACTGACAAGTTCACATTTACAGGGAATCTTCACAAGGATAATACGGCCTTCAAGGAGTTGAGCGGTCATTATGAACATGGGTTCTGCTGCAGATGGGATTTGTAGAGTTATTTGTAACATTATCGAAGGACAGCTCAGAGAAACATAGTTTGGATTGTGCAAAAAAGTAAGGCATGCTTTATTACACGGTATCACAATAAATAATCATTATGGGCATGCGTGCATGTGTGTCGCTAGGGATGTAACACCTGCCGGCTAAGTGCTCTACCACTGAACTATGTTCCTAGCCTTTAAAAATACTTTGTTTTGCCGGGCGGTGGTGGCGCACGCCTTTAATCCCAGCACTCGGGAGGCAGAGGCAGGCGGATCTCTGTGAGTTCGAGACCAGCCTGGTCTACAGAGCTAGTTCCAGGACAGGCTCCAAAACCACAGAGAAACCCTGTCTCGAAAAACCAAAAAAAAAAAAAAAAAAAAAAATTTTGTTTTATTTTTAATTCTGTAGTGTGTGTGTGTGTGTGTGTGTGTGTTCATACACACAGTGCAGGCACACATGTGCCTTTGGAGGTTAGAAGACAGCTTTGGGTTTCTGTTTTTGGCTTTCGCCCTGTTCATGACTGTCTATGTTGCTGGCACCATGTCCACCAGGCTGGCCGGCTCATGTGCTGTGGGGGTTTCTCTGTTTCTATCCCCTGCCTTGTTACAGGGGCATTTGGGACTACAGAGGTATACAACTGCACCCTCGGGTCCTCACCCTTCCATGAAGAGCCTTTTAGCCCCCGAGGCTCCTCCCCACCACAGTCTCTCTCTCCCTCTTTCTCTCTTTAATTCACCAGCAGGTATACAGATGTCTGCGAAGACACAGGATGATTGAATGTGATTTGTGTGGACGGTTAATGTTCTTGGAATTAACTAATTTATAATAAGTTTGTTATGTATAGATTTCCAATATTTTTTGGTTCTGTGGAACTTAAGCCTTCTTTATTTGAGAAAATCCACTAGATATTCTTTCTATAAAACGTTTTTTTTTTTGTGTGTGTGTGTGTTTTGGTAGGGTCAGTCCGACTGCAAATTAAAAATAAATAGAAAAAACAGCAAATCGAAGTCACAAATATTTATGCCCAACAGTCGGTATGCAAAGTGCCTTAATTATTAATAATACTTTTATTAATATCTATTTTGTCCTCTGTACACATTTATTTATCCATTCTTTGTGGGCAAGTGTGGGTGCATATGATATGGCGCACACACGGACGCCTGAGGACAGGTGTCAGGATACACACGTGAAAATCCGCAGACGCCCTTGGCGGTCAGTCCCCTCCTGCCACTGCGGGGGTTCTGGAGAACCAACCCAGGTCTTAAGACTTATTGGCAAATGTCATTTATTTATTTTTTATTTATTAGAGAAAAAAGATTATTTTAAGATGTTGAAAGTAATTTTAAGGGTGTTTCATGATATCAGAAAATGCTGAAAATGTGCTAGATGAAAAAGATGAACACAATTATATGCTTGTCTGTGTAACTGTGTAGAATCTGATATTATAAAAAAGAATGCCAGGACACCAGCAATACTTTCAGAGCATTGGTAACACAGTCAGGCCTTCTTTTTTTTTTTCTTCTGTTTTTCTGATTTTTTAAAATGATCTACAGTCATGATTTTCTACACTACCAGGAAACAATTTCATGTAAACAGAGAGAATGGGGGTGAGGTGGGCAGAGAGAAAGTCACTCTTAGCGAAGGTGTCCCAGTTAGCACCCAGCAGAGGGCTACTGCAGGTGGGTGTCTTACGTGGAGGTCCTCACAGCGGTTAGAAGTGTTGTGTAGATAGAGAAAACCCCAAGGCCCAGGAGGCTAAGCATCCCTGTCCAAGGGTTTGTTCGGGCTCCCTGGACCAGACTCTGACATCACACCTGACTGGGCAGAACAGCGTCTCAGGTGCGCCAAGGGCATCCCGGTATGTGTTTCTCCGGTGAAACAGTCATTGTTACAGCTGCAGCAAAAGTGTGTGTGTATGTTCAAAAGCTCTGGTGGGCATGTGGTGGTTTTGGACTGTGATGTGTTGTGACAGAGGTCCAGACAGAGCCCTTTAAGGAACCCCTGAACCCTTACCTCTTTCCGATAAGAAGTCTGTGCTGGAGACAAGGAAAATCCTCGGCGTGTTAGAAGCTGCCTATAACCAGCATGAGGCAAGCTGGCAGTGTGGGTGGAAAAGTTACTCACTTAAAAACTGAATTCTTGATTTGCATCCAACCTTTTGTAATAATCCATTTAAGGAAAGGAAAATACTCCCGTATGGGATCAGTTTACAAAGTCTTGAGAAACCTGTAGCTGAGTTTATCTAGCAAAGGGCCCATCCCTGACTCAGCCTGCTAAAGTCAGGAGTCTTGCAGGAATTCAGAGGGCTCCTTAGACAGACACACACACTCTTATTTCATCATAGGAGCATCTTTCTAACAACACACAGCACTGAGTTCTCAGATGCAGGCAGTCTTGGACACACCACTCCTCTGGGTACCAGTTGACCAGAGTGAGGCTTGGCTGTTCACACCTTTCCCCAGTGGCCTCCTCCTTTCTCCCTTACTACAACCATCCCCCACCCCAGCCTCAATCTATTTTCTGGAAGTGTCTAAAGCCTCTTTGATGAGGATTCTGCTTTTCACTGATGCTTGGAGAGACAGTCTAAATGTGTATCCACCCTCCATGTAAGACTTTGACCCCACTATCTAGCTGCCTAACACTTTCCCAACAGCAGAGTGTTGAGGGGAAAAGCCTGAGATGGTGTAATAACCCAGGGAAGAGCAAAGGGCCCGGAGCAGGAAACCTATGATCACAGGCTAGCTTACTGCAGAACTGGGTCAAGGGTCAGCTCTAGTTCTGAGTAACTGAGGCCCATCCCTAATCTTCATCTCATCTGCACAAAGCACCTTTGATCACTGCCTGTTCTTCAGCCTGGACAGACACAGAGAAGGTCTGCCAGAAAAAAAAAAAAATAGAATCCTGATTTTCCTTCTGTGAATGTCATGGACTCGAGACCAGCTACGGTGAACGAAGCCATAAAGTAGGTGGGCAACACATAACTTTTAAAGTTACTTCTATTTCTTAGTGTGTGTGTGTGTGTGTGTGTGTGTGTGTGTGTGTGTGTAATGTGTAGGAGAGAACCACGGCACACGCGTGGAAGTCAGAGGACAGCTTTGAGTCAGTTGTCACTACCGTGTGGGCCCCAGGGATTGACTTTAGATCTTTGCACTTAGTCACAAGAACATTTTCACACTGCCCCCCCCCACTGCCACCTGCGCCCCCCCCCCAGCAGCCATTTCCCCAGTTCAACTTTTAAATCACTGTTAACTTCCTGCATCTGTTTTCCTTCCTTAGTAAAACCAAGGTAGCCAAAGTAGGAGCTTCCCGAGTTTCTTTCTGGTCCTAAAAGTTTCTCTCAAATTGCCCGCTCCATGTGGATTTAAACAGAACACCAGGGATGGTTGCTTTTATCCTCCAGGAGTGAAGAGAGACCCAAGGGATAACTAATCTGTCCCCTGATACTCTCCCTGCCTGAAGTTGTTCACGTGGGAGTAGCAGTAAGCTCCAGGGCCTATCTGGGTCCTTGGTCTTTGCTGCTGCCCTGTCATGTGTGACCTTGGGTAATCTCTGCCCCTCTTTTTTTTTTTTTTTTAATCACTCCAATGAGTGACAGCTGCTGCCTAGCAACGTCTGTGGGCGGTCAGAGCTGTAGGATAGCGCCTGGCTCCTGGCAGTTTTACTTCCTTTCCCCTGGCTGAGTCACACAAGGTTGCATGAGTTAGGGGGGAATCCCTGAGATTCCCTAGACAGCTATGGGGCTCTGGGCTTGCCTACTGTATCAAAGTCTCCCCAAACACCCCAACCCAAATGTGTTCAACCAGCAGTCAGAAAGGGTGGTTGACTGGTTGGTTACCCAAATTTCTACATTCCAATCTCTAGGAACACCAGCCCAGGGCCCACCACTCTTGGAAGACCTAAATCTCTCTCAACTGTCACACCCCTCGGAGGACACAGTGCTGGGTGACTTCAGATAGGAAGTGATTCTTTCACTGCATGAAGAGATACTTGACGTCAAGTGTCGCATCTTCTGCTCTCCACCCCACCTCCCAAAAATGGTACCAGAACCCCCACCCCCCAAAAAAACCATAGAGCTTGATTCACAGAAAGCTTTGAAGGCAGTTTGGCTGTGGATGAATACATTCCTGGAGATTCTGTCATCCACGAGCAGGAAAGCTGAGGAACTGGCTCAGTCCATGTCACCTCACATATTTTTCCAAGCTCATTACCACGCAATTTCTTTGTATCTTCCAGTAAGTGCAAGGAAAAAATAAAATGTGTCTTTGGATATATGTGTGAAATTTAACTCTTACAAAATTCCTTGACTCACCGTGGAACTCAAAAGAAATGTACTACAAGCTCAAAAACACAGGGAGCTAGTTCCCAGTCATGAACAAGTTACGAGATCTTGGGCAGAAGAAAGGACTTAGCACTCCCAGTGGAGTGAATATTTGTAAATTTTATAGAATCAAATTTCTTAATGGGAAACTCACTTCAGTCGTGAGTTTTGGTAACTGTCCCTGATTTAACTGCTTACAGTTAGCAGCCCGGAAGAGCGATGTAATCCAGTCATCTACCGCGATGCATATTTCACAATTAGTTATTTGATGGAAAATCTCACTGCTTAAGTGAGCCTGTGGCAGCTCGCTGAGATTTTATAGCTCTCATGAAGAGCACCATATAGCTTTGATTGCTTTGAGTTTCTTTTGATAGAGATAGCTCCAAATTCTTACTACAGAACTATGTGGGGAGCATGTCATGACTGTAACAAAATCGCTGAGACAATCAACTTAAAAAAAGAAAGGTTTCAGCTCACAGTATTAGAGGTTTTTTCCATCTAATCCACAATCAGCTGAAATTGGCCCTTTGGCTTTCAATCTGCGGCAAGTGAGCGCACCATAGCTGGAGGGCAATGGTGGAGGAAGCTGCTCAGCTGCAGTAGCTAGGAAAAGAGGAAGAGGAAAGGCCTAAGTGGCATCATCTCCTTTAAGCACACCCCATTGGTTAACTTTCTCGCACTAAGCCACGCGCCTTGGAGGTTCTGTCACCTGTCATAGTGACACATGCTGAGACCCAAGCCTTTAACATGTGAGTCTTCGGAAACATTTAAGATGCAGGCTCTAGCAAGTGTCTGCCTCTGCTCTCTTCTGCTCCTTGAGCCTGCTTCTCTGATAGACAAGACACTGTCTGTGCTGTTTGGGGGCACTGGACACTTAATAAATATATGCCAATGTGTTGTAGACCGCAGGCTGGAGTCTTTGCAGTTATCCAGCCTTCTGACTGGGAGGGCTGCACAGTTGCTTGGGTTCTGCACTGTGCTCCTCTAAGACACACCATTTGCCTAGAACACAGTAGCACGTCCAAGGCTGTATTGACCCAGCCTCTACAACTCGGTCTCTTAGCCACAGTGCAAGACAGTAGGCAATCGAACATCCGCTCTCTGTTATTCGGCATTCAGCAAAAGTTTCTCTGACAGCCAGTGCTACCAAGTCTAAGGACCTGGGACTGATCCCCAGGACCAAACATAGTGGACAGAAAGAACTGGGTCCTACATGCCGTCCTCTGAGCTCCACACGAGCATCATGGCACCTGCGAACCCCAAACATGAATAGAGAGTGTTTTAAAAACCTGCCTGAGAGATAAAGTACGACATCCACAAAGTTTGTCTGTCCCTCTGCCAGTTTTCAGATCTGTCCAGACTCAGAAGGCTGTGCCACGGCGCTTGTGGTTCGGGCTACATGCAGTTATGCCTTGCCTGTGGCATCTAACACATTGCAGGTGATACAGTGGATCGTTGATCCTTGTTGCTTCAGTTCTCAGATGCTCTCCATCAAGGACAGGTTCACGCCACTTCTGTGGAATGGCTCCTGATAGAAACTCCTCTCCGGTCTTAGTATCGGGGAGAGCTTATCAGAGAGCGTGGTGTTTTTCCTAGACAAGCAGGCGGACCTGACTGGGTGTGATCGATGAGCACTATGACTCAGGGACTGAGTTGCTTTTATGTCTGCACCTAGTGAGAGTTGGAAAGTTGGGAGGCACATTAGCTCCACGCCAACTTCTAAAAGCTTGCTAAATTGGCTTTATCTATGCCCCGTCTCATTCCTAGCGTCATCTGCATTGATTAATGCCACAGCTAGGTACCGAGTGTGTGCAATGTGCCAAGTCTGAGCGCAGATACTAACCTGAATATATGAAAGCCAGGTTCCTCCACAGAACTTACAGCCCAGTGTGCAAATGCTGTAATATTATCATTAATATCATCAAACATAATGACAGTAATAGAATGGAAAAGAAACCGGAGGAGAATGGGGTGTGAGGGGTGCTACAGGGAGGACTAGGGAGGACTCACGGAGAAGGCACCATTTAAGCAAAGCCTAAAATAAGTAGGAAAGAATGCACTATGCGGGTCCTGGCAGATAAAACAAACACAAAATGCAGCATTCTAGGGAGGTCAGAGTCCTGAGGCAGGAGTGTGCTCAGCACACTGAAGTAACAGCAGGGCATTGCTGTGGCTGAGACAGGGTCAGAAACATAGTTAAGTGATCTACGGAGCCAGGCAATGGTAGTTCAGACCTTTAATCCCAGCACCAGGAAGCAGAGGCAGGCAGATCTATGAGTTCAAGGCCAGCCTGGTCTACAGATCCAGTTCCAGGACAGCTAAGGCTACTTAAAGAAACTTTGTCTTGAAAAAATAACAAACAAATAAACAAACCAAGTGAGGCATGCCCGTGCTCGAAGCTGTATCCTGTAAAAGATGAGAAGCCAGCGGAAGGGACATAACTCTTGCTCCAGGATCTGGCACTCCAGATCCCAGTGCTTACTTGGAATGCACCAAGATAAAACCCCAGAACCACATAAGCCAGGAGTGGGGGCAATGCCTGTAATCCCAGAACTCGGGAGGTAGAGGAACGAGAATCAGAAAAATCAGAATGAAGATCATTCTCAGCGACATAATAAGTATGAGGTCAGCCTGGTATATAAATCCTATCAAAGAAATTAACAAAGAGAAAAGATCACTTTTTAGTGAGTTGAGGAGCTAAAGGGAGAATACAAGCAGAAAGACGAACCCAGAGACTTATAAGCCAGTTTAGAGCAGGGATGGGGTGAACAGGTTCCTAGTCTGTAACAGACACAATGGGACATGTGAAAGCTGGGAGGGGTGAAACCTTTCAGCTTGAAAACTTGGGAGACCAGAGTGTCTAACTTCATGCTCTCACAGGAGGGAGCAGGCAGACGGTGGATCTGGACACGCTAAGTGTGCAGGACTGATCAGGCCCTCCGTGGAGAGTGAACTTCGGTTCTGGGCAGAAGCACTAGACAGATGGACACACTGATGTGTTATAGAGACTGCACTGCAGTCGAGGACCAAGCATGGGCACAGAAGGGACACGCTTGGGGAATCTGCACAACTGCCAAGCTAGCTTGGTTTTCATGAATTCATTTTCTAGGCTGGTATTTAATAAATCTTATATTATATTCAGTTGAATAAATTTCCCACAACTCTTTCCAGAACAAGTTGTGTACTGTGGCAACAGTGCAGCAATCGCCATATAGATTTGACTGTTTAAGAAATGTTGAATTGTCCGGGTGGTGGCGCACGCCTTTAACCCCAGCACTCAGGAGGCAGAGGCTGCGGACCTCTGTAAGTTCGAGGCCAACCTGGTCTACAGAGGAGTTCTAGGACAGGCTCCAAAAAAACAGAGAAACTCTGTCTTGAGAAAAAAAAAAGAAAGGAAGGAAGGAAAGAAGAAGAGAAGAGGAGAGAAGAGAAGAGAAGAGAAGAGAAGAGAAGAGAAGAGAAGAGAAGAGAAAAAATATTAAATTGGGTTGGGGATGTTGCTCAGTATGTAGTCTGCCACACCACATGAAGACCTGAGTTCAATCACCAGAACCCACATAAAAAGTCAGTCTTGGGGTATGTGTTCACAATTCCAGCACCAGGAAGGCAGAAACAGGAGGATCCCAGGATCTTAGGTGATTGCCAACCAGCCAGCCTCGACAGATTGGCAGGTCCTACTGAGAAACCTTAATTTAAAAAAAAAAAAGTAAGGTAGACAGTTCCTGAGAGATGACATCCAGGGTGACTTCTGCTTCACACATATGTCCCTGCACGGCCTGAATTCACATGCATGTACACAGACATAAAAGGAAGAGTCGAGTTGCCAACAACGTGTCCAGCATTAGAAGCCAGTGAGGACAAGACAGCGTGCCTTCCCTCGAGGAACTTGGAGAGGGAATGACAAGTATTTGGTGGGTAAACAAAGACCACTTCAGATCGTCACAGACGCAGTGAAGGAACCAGAGCAGACCAAGCAGTGGAGAGAGCTCACGGGACGTGGTTGCTCCACTGAGGCTGTGCTCACTGAACAGAGACTTCAGCGAGGAGAGGAGCTGAGATGCTACGCAGGAAGAGCCCCCATGCTGGAGAAGCAGCCTGCAAAAGGAGATGGGTTGACCTTGGCACTCAGAGTGAAGGAACTAGGCTGTCTGGGGCGGAGTGCTAGGAAGGGAAGGCCAGGGAGGAGAAAGGGGGAAGTTCATGTTGAGCCTTGGCTGCAGGGACGGTATGCTGGCTCTTGCTGTAAGGACCCCAGGAAGCCACTGCAGATTTCCCAGCAGGGGAATGTTGTATTTTGTCCTGTGACTTCTACTGTCTGCTGAGTAGAGAAGGGCCTGGAAGGGAGGAAGGGGCAGACCTAGAGGACGGTTGAGAGGGGAGGCAGATGATGGGAGGGCACAGTGGGAGAAGACTCAGGGGTCCTTTGAACTCATTGATGCTGGACTTGAGGCTAGTAATGGAGATGTCAAAGATGCCATCTGAGTGTTGGTGCTCTACATGAAGGAGGTCAATTAGAAGGGGGGATTGGGGGCTGTTTCAAGACTGTTAAGTCTGAAATAACTATTAGTCACTCTGTAGTTCTGAGGGTCACAAAGTAAGTCACGGCTGTCACTAGATGACCATTTGCTGAGTGAGTGGATAGTGGCCATTTTGGATGAAGCGGCTCAGAGTTTGAAGAGAGGTGCTTCAGGATGATGGAAGCCACAACAACACACTGGGAAGTTGTCTCACTGTTGTCTTGATCCATCAGCTCAAGCATCTGCAGAGGCCTTGTGCGGACACCACGGTCTCTATGCTACTGTGAAGAATGTAAAGCTCAGAAGCTTTGTGACTTAATGTGCCCACTCCCAGGGGCAGATGCAGGACTAGAACCCGTGTCTCTTCATCCATCAACCCATGCTGACCTCTACATGGGTGCTTCTGTTACCAGAGAGATTCACTTTGGACGGGCCCATGTGATATGGAGCCCCCTGTGGTCCTTGTGGCCATGGCGAGCGGTCCGACTGAAGAAGTGAGACGTGAGTTCCGAGTGAAAGAGTACATCGGTAGGCAAAGAGAAGCCAGAGGACATCTCCAAGCATGCTGGATCAAGTTTTGGAACAGAAGCAACGTCACCACAAAACCCTTCTCTTGTCCCAGGGAAGCAGAAGCTTCACAGAGAAAGGATGTGTCGGGCTTTGAGGCAGAGTCCAGCCGGGTGGTGTCCTCTGCCGCAGCTCTTCTCTGGGTGGGTGGATCGCAGCACGGTTGGTAAACCAAGGACAGGGAGGGTAGTGTGTGGCACCTTTCCAAAGGGTGTGTGCTTTCGATGTCCCAGTTTCCAATCTCTCAGTTTCACAACTGGCTTGGCTCATTATCCTTAAAAAAATTATTTTTAAATCTCCACATCAAAGATAGAAATACAGATTTCGTTTTTGCAAGTGTAAGCGGTATTTTACCTAAAACCAGCAATGACTAGCCTGAGCACACGGAGGATCCCTGGGGGGAAGAAGAAGGCACAGTGGTTAAGATGTTGCGGTTGGAAGCCGGATTGCCTGCCGGGGACTCCTGGATGATCCTTCGCTATTATGTGGCCTTGGGAGAGTCGGTTCACCCACGTAATGGACATAAGGTCAGTACCAGTTAGAGAGTATTACTGAAGGACTGTTGAGCATCTTAGTTAGGGTTTCTATTGCTGCCACGAAGCACCATGGCCAAAAAGCAAGTTTGGTTTATTAGGCTTACATTTCAGCATTGCTGTTCACCACCAAAGGAAGTCAGGACAGGATCTCAAGTAGGGCAGGATCCTGGAGGCAGAGACCATGGAGGGAAACTTATTACTGGCCTGCTTCCCATGGCTTGATCAACCCACCTTCTTATAGAACCAAGGACCAGCAGCCACTTGTTGGTTACCAGCTGCTCAGCCCCAAAACAATCACACAGAAACTGCATTAATTAAATCACTGCTTGGCCTATTAGCTCTAGCTTCTTATTGGCTAGCTCTTACATCTTAATTTAACCCATTTCTATTAATCTGTGTATCGCCATGTGACTGTGACTTACCAGCAAGGTTCTATCTGGCATCTGTCTCTGGTGGGGCTACATGGCTTCTCCTAACTCCGCCTCCTTTCTCCCAGCATTCAGTTTAGTTTTCCCCGCCTAGCTCTACTCTGTCCTAACACAGGCCAATGCAGATTCTTTATTCATTAACCAATAAAAGCAACACACATACAGAAGGACCTCCTACATCATCCTACCACTGACAGGCATTTGAGCAGATTCTAGATTACAGTGCTGCTACATACGTTTTGCACAGACATTCATCTATGCACATTGCTAGCTATGACTGCTGAGTTAGGACTCAACTTCCCACTAGTGAAACCTGTTCACACTCCCATAAAAAGCGTTGGAGGATTTCACTTGCTTCATAGCCTTATCTCAGTATTATCTTCTTGTCACTCAGTGAGTGGGTGGCAGTAGAACACTGGGATTTTTTTTTTAATGTGTTGGCCTGTCTGGGTCTTTCTGGGCTGCCATAGCAATAAATCAGAAGTTTATAAACAGGAGAAATTTGTCTCGTGGGTCTAGTGATTAGAAGACCGACACAAAGCAGGGTGAGTGTCTGCTGAGGGCCGACTTTCTGACTCATGGATGTCTTCCTGTTTTTTCACAGGGCACAGAGGTCGTCGCTCAAGGGTCTGACCCTGTGACCTGGCTAGTTTCCCAAAGACCTAGATCCTGATCCTATCACTTCCGGAGCAGGGGAATAGGATTTCAATGTGTAAATTTAGGGGGAGATCTGAACATCACATGGCAGTAAGTTCTCTAATGACCGAAGTTGACCATCTTTTCTGTTTTGGTAAGTTAGATATTCTTTGCATGGAGTATACCACTGATTCTCAATCTTTTTCAGACCTGGTATCTTGCATCTTATATTTCTCTTATCATTCATAGATCACATATTCCTCTATTTCTTTGCTATATAGGTTTCTCTTCTTTTCTGTTTTCCAACTATTTTTTTTTTGACATTCTGTTCTTGTTGGAGCCGGTGGCAACATTCATTATGACAGAACATCAGAGAGAATGAATGGGTACTTCCTTATCTCTGGGTAGAGCAGACTTCCTCCCCAAGGAGCAAGGAATAGTGTCAGGAAAACATCTGTATGCTGGATCCCTTCTCCCTTCCACAGACATGTCACCTCTACTCCATCTATTCTGACACATTCCTTATGTGACATTTGTCTGCCATTCTCCAATTGTTCATGTTGATGTGCTTTGTTTCCTGAATACCAGTGTGTTTCTTAAGGTCAAGTGTAAGCGGGAGGTTGCTGGTTTGTTCCTGTCTGTCCAGACTTGAAATAACCACAAAGAAATTGCATTAATTAATCACAGCTTGGTCTATTAGCTCTGGCTTCTTATTGGCTAGCTCTTACATCTTAATTTAACCCATTTCTATTAATCTGTGTATTACCACGTGGCTGTGGCTTATCGTCAAGGTTTCATCTGGTGTCTGTCTCTGGTAGGGCTACATGGCTTCTCCTGACTCCACCTCCTTTCTCCCAGAATTCAGTTTAGTTTTCCTTGCCTAGCTCTGTTCTGCCCTGCTATAGGCCCAAAACAGCTTCTTTATAAACCAATGGTCTTCACAGCATACAGAAGAGAATCCCATATCACCTCCCCTTTTCTGTTTGTTTAAATAAAAAGGAAGGTTTTAACTTTAACACAGAAAAATTACATACAACAAAACAGTTATCAACCAAGAATTACTTATAATATTTATATCTACTTTATTTTTATCATAGCTAAGGAAAACTATAACTATTCTTCAACTCCATCAAAGACCCCAGAAGGATATAATAGTACCTCAGTAAAAGAAAGTGCATTGTAAGCAACTTCCAAAACTCTAGAATTGGCAGAGACATCTCACTACTTGGACAGTCACCCAAAGGTCTTTTGTAACGTTGTGGTACCCATCTTCAGCCTACTGGCCCATAGTATTGGAACATTTTTCCATGAAGCAAAGACAGTTCTGCCTTTATTGGCAGTTGGTCAGTTACTTTCCTCTGTGTCCTGCAGAATGTCTGGCATACTCTTCCATGAAGCAGGAACCCCAAAGGACCATCTCACCTTTAGGCAAGTTCAGCAGTCATTTTTCTGTGGGTCCTGCATGTCCAGTTCATACAGGATAACATCAAGCTGTCCAGGCAAGAGTAGTTTCTTGCCCAAATGGCTAATCAACTTGTAAGGAGCCTCTTAGATGTCCATCATCCTCTTCAAGTAGATTAGTGCTGGCAGGAGCAGATGTATCTTATGTCATGAAAAGTTCTAAGTTATTAAAACACTTGAAAGATATGAAGAATACTTATCTAACTGAAATCTCCTTTAAGATCCAAGACCACCCTGTGGGCAGCAAGACTTCCAGTATCTCTAAGATTCTGGTAAATCTAAGAACCTAGAATTCTGAATGTCTTATGATGAAGCCACGGGACTGACCTTCCTATGTCCTTAACTTTATACTTTTTATGTTGGAGGAAGCCTGTGATGCTGGAAACTGTGTGCTCTGCTACACTTCCCAGACGTCCCTGTCATCAGGGCTTTGGGTCCAGAGGCTGGGATCAGCAACATGTTTGAGTTCAGAATCCAACATAACTCCTCTTTGTCAAGCATAAAGAAAACGATGTTTCCTTCAGGAAAGTATAGTCACCTATGTGTTTTCTAGAACAGATGTGGCTTTTGCCTGAGAGCCTAGCAAAGAAATCAGCTAAAAAAGAGTTTCAAAATTATTTTAATGCAGTAAGCAACGTGATTCTAGAACATAAACTCTTACGAATAAGGTATGAAAGTTTGGAGCTGGGTGTGGAAGTGTATGCTCTAATCTCAGGACTTGGAAGGCTAAAGCAGAAGGGTCAGTTTGAAGCTAGCTTGGGCTCCCTAGGGAGACTGTTAGGGTGGGGGATGTTATTATTTAAACACTCATTTGAAATATATGTATCTTTAGTGAAATCCAGTCACCCGCTCACCCTCGAGTGGCGGGCAGACCAGAAGTAATGCCTGAACCTCCAGTCTTCCCGTAAAATGTCCACATTGATGAGCACTTTCTCAGAAATGGAATGTAAACCTCCTTCAGAGATCTCAGTACTCACACAAGGGTGGGTCTTGATTCTAGGAGGGGTTATCTGGGGTTCTCTGCTGCGCAACGACAATGTGCCCTGTTCAATGTGTCTTCAAGTGTTCGCTTGGGAATTAAAGGACTAAGTTTCTAGAGTCTGGGAAAATGGGGTATATTAGTAAGGATCTCTAAACCTAAACTTGTCCAGAAGTGGATTGGGTTTGTGTAATGTAGCTGGGGAATTTCCTGGGAATGAGGTCACTAATCCAGGGGGAATCCTGCCGAGGGTATTCTGGAAGGCACCAAACCTCAGATGTTGGGGAAATCTGATTACAAACTCGAATTTCTTTTCATTGTGCGTGTTCTGTGTCCTATGGTTAAGAATCCTGATAAATTTACGTTGCTTCTTTATGGCTCATGGAGTAAAAATCCCAAATAAATACAGATTGAAAAGGAGAAGGAGGAAGGGGAGGAGAAAAGGAGGAAGAAAAGGAAGAAGAAGGAGGAGAAGAAGGAGGAGGAGGAGAAGAAGAAGAAGAGGAAGAGGAAGAAAGAAAGGAGAAGGAAGAGAAGAAGCAGAAAAAGAAAAGGAGAAGGAGGAAGAAGAGAAGAAGAAGGAAAAAGTTGTATCCACTCACAAGATAATGCTCATCCCAGAGGAACTTTTGTCAGATCTTGGCTGTTAAATGGCTGTGTCCATCGGAAGGCAGCTAGCTAGAGTAACATGGTGGCCAGGGATGAGGCACAGGAGGGAAGCAGAGTGTGGCCAACTGCTGGGTGTGCCAAATACTTTGTGAAGGGCTTTCCCACCTACTGGATTGGGGCGTATTAATTTCTGTGAATCCTGTGTCTTCACCTTATAAACCCGAGATAAAGATTTGAAGTCCAGACAATGAGCATGAGATAACCAGTGAAGTGATACATGAAGCAGGTCTCTCACTTCTTTGTCCTTTTCCTCTGATCCTCGAGAGGAGCTCTGCCTTCCACCCAAACCTAGGGAACAGCTCCAGGCATTCAGTAACCTTTTTCTTATCTAGATGAACGCAATCTTGAACACATGAACAGATTCTGTCCTTTAATAAACACTTTTGAGTGTCTAACCCTAACCCATAGCCTGCAGGCCACATGCATCCCAGGCTAGCTAGGAATATGACCCAATACAAAATTATAGACTTACTTTTAAAATTACGAGATGTTATTTGTGTGTGTGTGTGTAAACTCAGCTGTGCTGTTCTTGTGTGTGACCTTTGTAGACAACAATGTCGAAAGGTTTAACATGCCTGTCTGAGACTGTGAACAAAACAGACGAATGTCTGGCATGGAAATACCAGATAGGGGAGAACCCCTGCCCAAGTGAATCACATAAAGGAGGTCTGTCAGGAATGTGGGGAAGGAGGATGCGGGACTGAAGTGTGAAGCTCCGCAAACTGTGGGTCAGATCTTCCTGAGAGCTCCCGTTCACAATTCCGAAGGCCGAATTCCTTAGGTGTGACTTAGCTTTTTAAGCTCCTCACTAAAAATGTGTCATCTTCCTCCCTGTTCAGCCATCACTCTGGTCTAGAGCACCCATCAGCCAGGCTACGGGTCAGAAGGCAGCTAGCTACAAAGGAAAGCGGTGGCCAGGTGCAAAGAGGATTGTGGGACAGGGCTCAAGGTCATCCGGTCCACATCAACCTAGGGAAGATTCCCCCATCCCCCCACCTCCAGCTAAGCTCACTGCCATGTTTTCTGGAATAAAATTGGATAGAGTCAATGTACTTCAAAGTCCTTCCTTGTTGGTACATGAAAGATACATTCCTGCCCAAACTCACCTAGATGAACCGCTGCCAATGTCTTAGCAACTTTCCTCTGGTGTTTCTTGCAGGGGATGGAATTAATCCTGGCGTGAAACACATCCTTCTATCCCATAAAAACGTTAGCTTTTTTTTTTCCAGAAGTTTTTCCTTCTTGTCTCCCCTACTGTTCAATGTATACTTGAACCATCCTTGATCAAGCATAGTAAGGTTTCCATGGCAACATCACAGCAGGGCATTGAAAGTGTGCCACCTACGTCGGGGAGTTCATGACAGCCCCCACAAGCTCTCTCCTGACTTTATGGAACCCATTGGTTTCTCCACCTCATCAACACTGTCATGGACAGATCTACAAATGATACCAACTTCTCTGTAAGACCCAAGTGAAAAATGTTATATAAAACTGTATAGTCAAAAACAGCAGGTTGTAGCTGCCAATCCCATAGAGTTGAAGTCTGTAAGGAAGACACGGGCCACTGGTTGAGGAGAGAAGCAGGGAGTGAGAGGGTCTGCTGTGTACAGCAACAGTGATAATGACCCAATCAGTTCTGTTCTTTCCTTTAGTCAACAACTGGACACTTAGCACACTGTGCCTGGATACTGTGTCCAGATCCCACGGCCGGTGAGAAATCGTGGGATCTGGAATTCAGTCCTTTAGGTTTCCACTTGAGCGTTATTTCAACACCAGCCATTATTCTGCGCTCTCATCCTCAGGTCCGGGAGGGGATACGTCTATGAGGGGGAGAATTTAGTGACCCAGCAGACTCTGTGTAGTGCCTGACACAGCTCATGCTGGCCAGCTGCCCCAGGCCAGATCCAGCCCCTCTGCCCTTCCCAGCTGGGCTCCTTATCTGAAAATGGAGGGTCCTGCCCATCCATGGAGCGGCCCAAGACATAGCCGTCTCCTGCTCTTCACCCTGAAGTCAACCCCTCTCCCTGCCATCATCTTGCCCGCTCAGCTCTCATCTGTCCGGTTTTGGCAGGCTTCAACTTGTGATGGTATGCACAGAATTGCTTGTTTTTCTTCCAGGGTGATGTTGACATCTCTTTCTCCTGTAAAACAGTCTTCTTCGCTAAACTGATTTGTTTGGTAGGAAAAGACATTCCTGCATGGTTTTGACTAGGGGTGTTTTGTCAACGATTGTCCGTGGTTTTAAAGATGACATACACCGTAGCTCAGCTTGTGTATTTACTGTCTTTGGTTCTAAGATCCAGAAGGTGTCAAGGTTTCATGCCAGCCCCGCTTCCTCCTTCCATTAAACCACTTGCTTCCCTTAACTGTGTCGAGTCCTCCTAAAACTTGGGGTATGAGAAGAAAACTTGCTTTGTCCAACGCCTATTAAGAGACTAATGTGTCAGGCCCTGGATAGAGCTCTTGGGAAAAGAGGCCATGAATTAGAAAAAGGGGCATATGGGAGGATTTGGAGGGCGAAAGGAGAAGGAAGAAATATTGTAATTAAACTATAATTTCGAAAATAAAAAGGAAAAGATAATAGGCTAGAGAGATGGCTCAGTGGTTAGGAACATTGGCTGCTCTTCCAGAGGACCCAGGCTTGATTCCCAGTAACCACATGGCAGCTCACCACACTGGCAGTTCTGAGAGATCCAACGCCGCCTTCCGACCTCTGTGGGCACCAGGCAGGCAAGTACTGTACAGACATCCATGCAGGTGAAACACCCGTCCACATAAAATAAAGAAAGTCCTTTTAAAAAGAATAAATACTACAGCGATGCGTCTGACTTCAGAAAACGTAACTGGACTTTGCCGAGCGCAAACACGGTGAGGCAGAGGAAGGCGATGCTAAGCCTTGCACCTTGTGATCCACCCATCTCGATCCTCACCGACACGGACCCTTCCTGTGCTCACGGGTAGATTTGTTCTCCACTCCAAATACTGCACCAAGAACACGGCCTGCCCTCTGGGGAAGGCTTTTGGCAGACTAAATAACTGATTTCTTTACAGCCACACTATAAGATAGGTGCCATTTGTTTTCCTTTTAACAGAAAAAGAGCAGCTGGTGACAGGAGCCAAGAAGCTTCCCAAGGCCTCAGAATGAGGAGGACCTGGGTAATGTGTTTCCAACCCTGTGCTCTCTCTCCTCCGTAGCTCGGCAGGTTGCTGCGCCTTGCTGAACTCGCGTCTCTTCTTTGGAAACTCAGAGGTGCGGGCTGGATGCCTCTATGATCTGTTCAAAATCTAAAAGCCGTAAGCAGAGCCTAGAAGCACATTTTAATCATTATGCCGGGGAGGGTTCCTATGTGTGTTTTTTTATTTTTATTTTAGAGCACGTGTTACTTGTGCAATCATTACAGGGCCAGTGATGCTCGCTTAGTGTTTCACTTTATTATCCGTGTACTATTCCCAGACCTATGCTCTGGGCTCCAGCACCTCCCAGGCATTTTAAAAGTTTGTGACTGTCTACAAATCTGCCTTATCTAAGGGACAGAGTGAACCAGACCCTTCACTCCCCAACATGCAAGTTTCCCCATCCCTATTTTTCTCCTGATGGCAGCAAATTTGGTCACCCTGCCGCAAATCTCAAATAATCCCTGTCTTGAGATAGAGAAGATGTTTCTTGGAAAGAACGATTCTTGATTTTTAAGGGGAAAACATTCTAGAGTTTTTATGAGATACCATGTAAATCTATTTTATGTCTATACATTAGCAGTAGATACTAAAAATATTAAATTAAGAAGTCCTTTCTAATCATGGGGCTAGAGAGGTGGCGCAGTGGCTAATAGCACTTACTGCTCCTGCAAAGGATCCAAGTTCTCTTCCCAGAACTCTTCAAAGCCACCTATAACTTGAGTTCCAGGAGGTCTGATACCCCCCCACCCTACACAGCACACCAAAACTTTGTGGACACACACATATACACATGGATTTTTAAAAAGAAGTAACTTGCAATTACTTCAAAAATCATAAAATGCTTAGAAATAAATTTAACTAGAAAAATGTAAGATTTGTACACACTGAAAATGACAAAACATTTTTGAAAATGGAAGATCTAGACATAAAAAAAATCTTATGTTTGCAACCTAAAAATTTACTATTGTTAAGGTGGTCAGACTCTTCAGATTGAACTGTGTGTGCAACAAAACCCTGGTTGAAGTCCAAGCTAACTCAGTTTGGAGAAACTGAGAAGCTAATACCAAGAATCATATTAAAATTCAAGAAACCCAGAATAGCCAAACTCACCTGGAAAAAAAAAAACAGATTTTTTGAAGACTGATGTTTTGTACCTTTAAAGTTAAATGCAAAATCTACGTGATCAAGACACTGTGGTTCTGGTCCAAGGAAAACCATGCACAGCAGTGGGAGAGAATTTACAGTTCAGAGCAAGCCTTTACTTTGATGGTCAGTTAAGAGTTGATTTTGAAAGGGGAAGTTCTTGAAGCAAGCCAAGTATTTTCTGGAAGGGTGGGGTCACGCTAATGTGGCCAGAAACTGTGTGAGCAGAGGTTCTCATCTAGAACATGACATCACCACTAAAATGCAGCCGAGTGAAAGTGGTTGCAGCGACATCAACAATATTCAGGCCAGGTAGAGAGCCTGGGGCAAGTACAAACTCTTTCCATTCAAGAGAAGGGACAAGGTTAGAGAGTGACGTGTCAGAGTGGCAAGGCTCTCACAGTTTCTAGGGCTGCAGCGGGCCCTGTCGCTGTGAGGCAGGACAGAAAGACAGGGGAAAGTGTGGGGACAACAGGACAGGAAATGAACCCCCACTCACCCCAGAGACTGGTCGGAGCCTCTCAACAGCTGACAACCAGCAGTTCCCACAAAACAACGGCCCTGGCTCTAAAGGCCGCTGACATAGAAATAATGCTCCTTCTATAGGGAGGTTTTTTAACTGCGATTGTTAACATAACAATGAAGCACCCTAAAAGCCTGGACATTAGTAAACTTGTGTGTGGTCTTAGTTGTCTCCAAGACATTTTCCAGAAATCTCACAAAAAAAGGCTATTAACTTTAGTTTATAATGGAGACATTTCAACTCCTACAACTCGGGATCTAGAGACTTGTCACTCTCTAACTTTGTCCCTTCTCTTGAATGGAAAGAGTATGTACTTGCCCCAGGCTCTCTACCTGGCCTGGATGTTGTTGCTGTCGCTGTGATCCTGTCCGTTTCACCCCAGAAGCCATCCTATGACTTCATCTAGCTTTCCCAGCAAGTCCTTAAAGATGACTCTCAAGAAGCTACTAAAATTGCACACATGAGACCATAAAGCAGTGATACGCAACCCTGTGGGTCGTGACCCCTTGAGGGTCGAACAATCCTTTCACAGGGGTCACAGGTCAGATAACCTGCATATCAGATATTTGAAGTGATATTTTAACAAATTAAGCTAATCCACTAGAGGCCAGGGCGTCATAGCACACACCTTCAATCCCAAGTATTCGGGAGTCACACGCCTTTAATCCCAGAGCTAGGGAGGTGGAGACAGGAGTGATGTGGCTGGGCAGGGAGAGGAATATAAGGCGGAAAAAGACAGAAGCTCCTTGCAGTCTGGAGAGCCTGGAGTCTGAGGTTTGGTGGAGACAGATGCAATCTGAAAACAGGATCGCCCCTCTTTGGTCTGAGCATTGGTAGAGGTGAAAGAAATCGCTAGTGACTAGCTGCTGATCTTCAGCTTGAACCCAAATATCTGTCTCTGGGTTTTTATTATTCCTGCTACAGATATTTACATTGCAGTTCATAACAGTAGCAAAATTACAGTTGTGAAGTAGCAATGAAAGTGATTGTATGGTTGGGGGTCACCGCAACATGAGGAACTGTATTAAAGGGTTGCAGTACTGTTAAAGACACCTAAGCAGACTCTAGAGAAGCCTCTTCCCATGCTTGGCTATCTTATCCTTCCCTTTAGTCTGTCTGTCTGTCTCTCTCTCTTTCGCTCTCTCTCTCTCTCTCTCTCTCTCTCTCTCTCTCTCTCTCTCTCTCTCTCTCTCTCTTTCTCCTCCAGTGCTCAAATTCCTGTTAAAATGCTTCTTAATAAACTCCAGCTTTGTTTCATTGGCTCTTATTTAAATTCTTAGTAGCAAAGTCAAGAGCCCCAGCTCCCCCTGTAGTGGAGATTATAAAAAAGAACACCCAGAATGCTCTACTTGACAGCTGTGTCTCCAACCCACACCTCATTGTCACTGACAGCTCTGGTGCCCCAGTATAGGCTATGACACTCGCTAAGAGTTGGGGTAGCCTTGTGCTAAGACTGCCTGTGTGACCCCCCTGCTAGCTGTGTGCAGAAGAAGACAGAGGAAGTCTTGGCCAGTCTGGCTTCCTGCCTTGTTCCATCACTTTGTATGGAGTTGGTGTCCTAGCGTCTGTCTAGGGCATCCCTTGAATGCTCTGCCTGAGGGAATCTGGGCAGACACACCCCGTTACCATCCCCAGAATCACTAGGATTTCAGGAATCTACTGTTGGCCTCCTGAGCAGGGTCAGGGAATTATGAGTCGGGCCTTGTGAGCCCCTGACTCACTTGCCCTTGTCTGCACCCCACTCTGCTCTCACAGTATCCTGATAGGTGGGCAGGCAGAGAGAAATACATGTCTCTTCCCCAGGAGAAAACAAGAACAGAAGGCTTAAAGTCATGCAAGCAACAGGGAAGGGCTGGGCCTCAGCACCACGCCTTCTGATAGCCCATGGTACTTTTGGGTTAGGCATCGTCATGCCCTAGTTTGGTTCTCCCATTCTATGGATATATACCAAAGAGATCTGAATGCAACCATATAAGCTATATGTGATAAGAGAGTAAGGACCCTCCAGGGCTGCCTATGTCCTAATCCAGAATCAGTGAATATGGCAGGTTGTGTGGAAGAAGGGAAATATGTTACTGGTCAAATTAAGGTTGCTAAGCAACCAACTTTAGTAGGCACCATCTATGAACAGAACCTGACTAGACATAGATTCTGCTGGATATTTGATCATGGCCTTCTTGGCCTCCAGAACTGTAGAAAGGGATGTTTACTCATCAGCCATCCTGCCTATTTTTTTATCACAACACTAATGGACTCAGATGATAAACGGGATAAAATAGAATAGGAAGAAGACACACTACTGAGGTTTACAGGAAAGAGCCCTCATCACTCCTTAAGCTCCTGGTTGCTAGGACCACTGACTCTGGTCCTGGGTGGAGTTCCACAGGAGAGAAGAGTCTTCTGAGAACTCAACTTCTCAACCTTGCTGAGCCAGTGGCTGATACACTTGAACCCACTTCCTACCTATATACAAGGAGTTGCTCTCAGAACTGATCTCCCAGCACTGGACACCTCTGTGTCCCCAGATGGCCTCGTGCATTTGGAAGATCCTATCCTGAAGGCAGCATGCCAGGTTGTGCTGCCATGGGGGTACACCCCTTCCCCCAGCATTCTCCACAGAATGGCCTGGGTGTGCTGCTTCCCGCCCATCACGTCCAAAGGGTCCAAGTGCCCTGAGTCTCGCCAACACTTGGGGTATGTGGTGGGTGGTTAATTAATGCTAATTGTCAACTTTACACGATCTAGAATTGCCTCAGAGACAAACTTCTGGGCATACCTGTGAGGGGGCTTTCAAACTGAGTTAAGAGAGGTGTGGAGACCCACCCTGAATGTAGACAGCGCCATTCCGTGGGTTCCAGACATTAAGAAGGATGAGGCAAGCTGAACAACAGCATTCTCCTTTCTGTTTCCTCACCGTGCACGCAATGTAACCAGCTGCTTCCCACTTCGGTTGCCATGGCATCCCAACCTTGACAGACAGCACCTTCAAACTGGGAGCCAGCTGGCAGCTCTTGTCGTGTGTTCTGCCACAGCAATGAAAAAACCACTAACACAGCCTGTCACTTTACTTAACATTGTCTGAGAGGTTTCAGAACACATTCACTGCTCTACTGCGGCCTTGTAGCAACTCCGTGAGGTAAGGACAATTGATGCTGTATGCGGTGGTGACAGAGAAATAGGTGGGTCACTAGTGAAAGTCACGCAAGCTTTGACAAAGTTACTTGGAGCTTTGGGACAAAGCTGGGATTTTAAAGTAAAGTTTTATTATAATAAAATAGATATTAAAAGATATGTATATATATAACATATAAAGCATAATATATAAAAACAAAGCTATATATAATATATTCTTATATATAATACATACAAAAATAAAACTGTATATAATATACATTCTTATATATAACATATAAAAACTAAACTATATATAATATATTATTAAATAATATAAAAACAAAACTATATTTATATATTCTTATATATTGTTTTATTATTTAAATTAATATTTATTAATTTGCTAACAAAACTATATAAAAATTTTTATACACATATAGTTTTGCTGGTGAGCTTTTCTTTCCTGGGCCCCAAGCAATGGGTGACTGACCTGAGGTAGAATTGATGGGGCAGAAGTTTTACCCTACCTGCCTCCAGAAGAGGAGCTTCTTCCCTGGCCCGGTCCAATGCCTGGCTCTCTCTGGAGTGGGCTCCCTTCCAGAAGGCTCTGAGGCCCTTATAAAAAACACTCAGTTGGGCAGCACAATTAATTTATCAAAGAATCCCACATCCCTTGAAGGAGAGGAAAAGTTCACAGGAACAGCGTAGGTGTCTGTGTGTTGTCCCTGTGGTCAGACACTGGCTTTAGATTTGAGCCTAATTTTAGGCAAAATCTCCTGGGAATGGCCACTTGGTTCTGGCCGGCTGCCATTCCCCCTTTCGAGTCCTGGACCCGGGTTTGCCTAAAGAAGATGAACAAGAAGGATTGACTACCAGGACCAAGCAGAACTGCGGAGCATCTCTGAACCATGGAGACTCACTCCAGAAAGGGCCCCGGGCTCTACTACATGCTCAGGAAAGGAGAATCCAACTGCCGTATGAGCTCCTCTGTCAAGAAGAAAGCAAGCTTCCTTCCTTCCACTCTCTGCTGTTGAACTCTGGCGTGATGTAGTTGAGATCCAAGGGAACTAAAAAGGACCCCTCGGGACCTTCCAACTGCTTAGTGGGAGGTTGAAAGGGCTGAAGTCATAAGCTCCCTTCACCATAGTTAGAGACCAGGGGTGGGTGCTGCCCACTGAGTCCTACTCCCCCTCCAGCTCACAGTCCTGGTGTGGTGAGGGCCTCCCAAACTCCACAAACAGGAGGTGACTGATGAAGCACCCAACTATTCAGACACAAACACTTACAGGGCAAAGGTGGCCTCCCCTTCTCTGCCCTGCCCTGCCCTGCCCCATCCTGTACTCCTGCCAGGGCTCAGGCTTTCTCCAGTGCTAATGAACAGTTCATAAATACCACCAACTCTGGCACCTGGAGACCAGGACGACTGACTTTCAACATGAGCAGAGCCCAAGTTTAGACCCTGATGCAGGACCTGAGTTGGACTTGGCCAACACTGCAGAGTCTGGGTGCTGTCGAGACACACAGAGGGCTGGAGGTGCTCTAATATGGGCTGGCCCACGGTAACCAACCTAGGCCTCCCACAGACAACCCCTTTTTAGGTCACCACTTGCCTGGGAGACATGTCATGGAAACCTACCCTGATACTCAGTGTGTCGTGCAAGTTGCAGAAGGCCCCCTGGTCCTAGAGAAAACATATATGGGTTTGAAAAGCAGACCCAAGAAGCTTCCTTATCCAGTGCCTACTTCTGGCACCAGCTATACCTTGTGTAAGCTAGTGCAAGTCATCCTGTGAGGTTCACACCTTGCCCTGAGACCGTCTGTGGAGCAAGAAGTGTTATCACCGATGTGTAAGGTAATTGGAATCTATTTCTTGGAGCCTTTGTGGTTCCGCAGGGAATCTGTTCCCAAGAAAGTGTTGGAAGAGGCGATATCTTAGACTGAGGCACAACTCTGCAAGTAAAGTGCCTGCCACAAAAGTATGAGAACCTGAGCTTGATCCCTATAGCTCACATTTAAAAAAAAAAAAGTCGATTGCAGTATCGTGTGACTGTAATCCCCCAGCTGGGGAGACAGAGATGGGTGGAGTTCACTGGCCTGTGCTGTAGTCTAATAGGCAAGCCCAAGGCCAATGAGAAAAATACCCTATCTCCTATTCAAATACTAACCATGACCGACCCTGCTTAACTTCTGAGATCCAACGAGATAGGCTCGTGCAGGGTGCACGATAAATCCATATCCACATATCATGCAGGGTGCAGGTATATCCATAGAAAAAACCTCATCTCAAAAACCAAAGTGGACAGAGACTAAGGAACAATAGTACAGACTATGCTCTGGCCTCTATAGACCCATGCACACATATAAGTAAATATAATAATATAATATAAGATATATAATCTATAGCAAATATTATATACTATATTATATATAACATTTATATAATATGATGGAATATGTAATATACTATGGTATCTTGCCCTGTCTGCTCTCTTTAACTTCCTCAGGAGGTCAAGAGGCTGTTGTCCCTGGACCTACTTTCCCAGGCTCCTTTTAGGAGACTAACACCGCCATTGCCACAGGCCTGCTGTTTCTTCCTAGCTCTTGGCCTTCTCCTGCAGGCTGTATGCAGTCTGAGGGATGTCTCTGTCTGTAGAAACATCCTGGACCCACAGCAGGGTCGGCCACACTTGTCCGGGAGTTAATGCCTCTGCCAGTGACTGACAGGCTGTGAATGTGGACACATTCCCCAACCTCAACACCTGTTGGGTGGACGAGGCGAGGGACATTCTATTCCACCTCCCTGAGGTCCCAGTGGGATGGTGGAGGTGATGACCGACAAGGGAATCTGCTCATTCAACACACCTAGTGTTTATGCCTTCCTCATCAGCCCGCAGAAACCCACGCTGTGTGAGAAACAGAAAGAGGAACATTGGGGCAAGGGTAACTCCAAATCCAGGAGAAAAATCAGGGTGTAGCAAATAACCTGAGTGGGCAGTGGCTTCTTATCACTGTGCTTGTGTAAATAATTATCAAGTGTTTCATGCCTGGAGGCCAAGAATGGAAATTTCACCTTATTTGTCTTTGTTTGTTCAGTGCCTAGAACCTAGGTGGCACCGAGTAGCTCTCAATAAATACTGAGCAGAGTTCGCCCAGGGCGCTCAGCTGTAAGGATGACTCTGGCTGTGACCCTCTTCTCCCTGAAGCTGCCTTCCACTAGCTCAGCAGTAGTTACAGAACTGACCAGGCATAAGGATATGACTGTAGTATTAGCACCTGGGAGGTGGAGGCAGGAGGCTCATCAGCGCTTCAAGATCACCCTCATCTACATAGAAAGCTGGAGGTCAGCCTGAGCTATATAAAATTGTCTCAAAACAAAACAAAACAGAACAAAATAAAAACAGAAACAACAACAAAAAAAAAAACAAAGCAAAAAAAATGTTTTGGCATCTCCTTTTCTCTAATATTGGAAGAGTTAACTTCAAGTTTAAGAAATTAACTATCCACTAAGGATCATCGAAAAAAAAATGAATCTGATTTATGAGATCAGGTAATTGATACACATACATATCAACATATTTATTTATTTATTTATGAATATATAGAGCTGGCTTTGGAGTTGGACACTGGCTCTGTCCCTCTCTAAATCCAAGCATGTTGTTAAAATAAAAATTCAGAGTTTCTGTCTCATGTCAGGAGCCATGATATGGGACAGGAAAAAAAAGAGAATTTAGAAAAAAATGTACTTTTCTTCATATCTATTTTTGTCTCTATCATACCTTTCATTGAATGTATATGTCTGTTTATGTCTATATAAATAATGTTTAAGATTTCCACAAGGAACAATGAATTTTCCTGCAGTAGTCTTTGAAGTTTCCAGGAAGAAGACAGGGGGCCCCATAACAACAACTCTACTTGGTTGATATGACGTCATAATGCTGATAGCGCTACTACAAGACCTGTTTTGGGACCAGCTGCACAAGATGGTTCCAACTTGGTTAGCTGAAATGGTGCACTTTTTTACAATGTTCAGGTCAGACCTCCAAGTAGGAAGCTCAGAAAAATCCTACCAAATACTCAGAGACTATTTGCAGTTATACCAAACAGTAATCTTGGAACTTAACCATCATTTTACTTTCACAGGATCCCATAGAAAGAACATCACCCCCATGACAGCTGGAAGTAATTCTAGAAGATGATGTTCCCCTCTCCCAACAAAGTTTGTCCTCAGGGTTAGGGACATCATTTAGGGGTTGATTATAATTTGTATAGGGGTGGGGAATTTTATAGGCTAAGGGATCTCTTTGAAAAAAAAAAGGGAAAATTGGATGGGATAATAGATTAGTATGAGATTACTCACATTAATAATAACAGTGAGTAATAGAGTGAATACTTGTGAGCTATTATTTATAAGTAATTACATTGGTATAGATTCTTGTATATTGATACAAAGTTAAATTATATTGAATATTTTATTCATGCATGCTTCTACCTCTGCTTAAAACATTTGTATATATTGATATATATTTATCATATTGCAACATACATTTCTACCTCTGATCAAGATAATTATACATTGTTTACATTTTGAGGTCATTGTCCTCACTTGTTGCACATTTGTTTATTGTATAATATTCTAATATAAAGTCTTAGTCTTTAAATAATATAGGTATTAAGAATTATAGATCAATAGTCATATATGTTTGTCATACTTATAGTTAGACTAATCAAGTTCTTTAGATATATAGAGGTTAATATTCTGCATAGATAGATAATCTTCAACCACTTCAAAAAGCTATAGAATATGGCATTTAAATAACTTAGGGTTCTGTTGATGTGAGACATGATTGCTCCTGGCAGCACCAATCTATTCCCAAGAGAATGTTGAGCACTGAAGACACTCCACTTGGAGCTTGTTTTCTTCTTGACAAAACTGGCCTTTGGACAAAGAAATGCCCATGCCTCAGCCGCTGACAAGATACATGGCCTCCGGAAATGGATAAGCAGGACTGTCAAATCTTGCCAAGACAGGATAAGACAGTTTTGAAAAATTTCCTGCCTCTGAAAATGGCCTGTCAGTTATTCTAGGCCTTAGCCAAAGTTGGTTGCTTCAACATTGCAAATGAGACTTTGCGTGATTGCCCAGGTAGCCAGTTGTCTCTGTCATTTGTTGCACATTTTGGAAGTTGCTTGATTGTACTTCCTGCTTACTCAAGTAATATTATTTCCCTTCTTGGATCTTCGATAAGGTTGTAGTTACTTTCCTCTCATGACTTGGCCAAATTGTTTATTATACAAGACTTAAACTAGTTAGGATAGGATAATTATTGAACATATTTGTTCTTATTGTATATAATTTTATATTAGACTTAGAAGTCTCTTATTTAAACAAAAGGGGGAGATGCTATAGGAAGTCTTACAACCAGTGGTTACCCACCCACTGGGGTGTGGCCTCTTATACTATATATGCTGATATAGAGCATGCATCCAGCATCCCTTTTCCGGTTGCAGATTCAGTTTCTGATCTCCGTTCAAGCAGAGGATTATGATTTGTGAGTCTACCTCTAAATAAATAACCATCTATTTCTCAATTCTGAGCTAGTGTGGAATTTCTTTTAAGTGTCCTTCTTCAGGCTGGTGACTCTCTTTGATGATGATGTATTCACAGTCCACAAGTGAGAGAAGCCTAGAGCTGAGGCTACCCTCCCAGGCCTGCTAAGTATTGCTACGTGCTGGGGACAGTGACTAAGATACTTGGTGCCACTTAAGATGTCATTTCTCCAAGCCCCACTCACTCTAGATCCTAGACTCATTACTCGGTACTATCTCACCATGACACTGATTGTTTATAACAAAGAAGGATCTGATGGCATCTGAGCTGAGGAAATATATTTCAGGGGTTTGTATTGTCTCAGCCTTCTGCTTAAAGTAAAATTGCTTAAAGAGAAGAAGAAGAAGAAGCAGGAGGAGGAGGAGGAGAGAAAAAGGAGGAGGAAGAGGAGGAGAAGAAAGAAGCTGATGGCACCAACCACCAGGTCATCAGGCCATCCTTGTCACTCCTCGGTCTTAGATGGTTGGACCTTGCAGGGAGTCCCAGTTACTAGGTTATTAGGCATAGCCAAAGACCCAGGGAAACTCCATGAGCCAGATGTGTCTGGCTTTCCATATCCTTGGCATGAATCACACCAGGCAGCCCCACCTCCTCCCAACTGTGTGCTGACCCCCTCAGAGAAATATGGGGGACAACAGACCGGGGACTGTCCTCTGTTGGGGCTGAGTCAGCCTCCATCTTCTTTGGCTGGTGAGCAGGTTGGCCAGCTCACATAGGTAGTATCCTTTTTCTCTTGGCAAAGGAAACTCTAGAGTGGAAGGAAGGGTGGAGGAAAGGGAGACAGGAACTTTTTTCCAGGTTCTTTTGCCAGGGGTTAAAGTTTTCCTGGGGAATGCCTTTGCTGACTCTCATATGACTGATGAGAGATTCTAGGAGGCACCCAGGCCCCACTTTCTTATTTTGTTCTTACCTCTTCTAGCCCCAATCCTCGACACCCTCACGTTTATACATGGATACCTTCAGTTGAGCCCAGGAAATCAAATGTTGTAACAGGGCCCCAGACCCTAGCCCAGCTGACTCCATGATGGAAGTGTTGTTCAGGCCATAAAACTCAGCAAGTAGACAGTACCACCCGCCAAAATGAAAACAAAGACCTAATCCATCAAAGTCCATAGTTCTGGGAAAGTCTCTACATGTACTAAACGTGGTTTTTGGCTTCTTTAGTTCTGCATCTGGCTAACTGTTTTTGTTGATTGAAGTGTGTCAACCCAGAACATGTTTTTTGTGCTTAAAAGCTCACCTGGATAAAGGTTCCGTGCTACACTGGGATCCCGAGTACTCAGTGTAGTAACCAGTTTGTGAATAAAGACTTTCTATGGGCTTAAGCCCACGTCCCAGCAGTCTTCCTTGATGTATGCCCCCACAAAACTGGGACCTCTCAATTCAAATTGAAAAGCAAATCCTTGAACAAATGAAAGATTAGATATATTCACACATCCTTTCGGCTTGATCACAAACCAATACAGTTCAGAGGTTCACTTCACCATTCAAAGGCAGGCCCAACTCCAAGCGTGTCATCTCAAGAGGAATTGCGATGGTATTGTTAGGCGAGCACTCACATGTGTGAGCTCTTGAACTTAAAGCTGACTCTCCAGCACTACACACACTCTGTCCTAAACCAGGTTGTTGCCCTGATTGAATCCTAGCTGTGGAGAAAAGTCAAAGAGCAACACAGGAGGGCGAACCTTCACCACAAACAGAGTACGGCCCAGGTCAGGGAACTCAACGTGTGTAACAGAGACTGCTCGTGCATTTCCCAGCCACCCAGACCCAAATAATTAAACAGGATCTATATTAATTACAACACTGTTTGACCAATATCTTAGGCATATTCCTAGCTAGTTTTTATGTCTTAAATTAACCCATTTCTATTCATCTGTGTATCGCCACGAGGCTGTGGCCTACTGGTAAGGTTCCAGCATCTTTCTTCTTCGACAGATACATGATGTCTGTCTGACACCATCCTCTTTTTCCCTGCATTCCGTTTAGTTTTCCCACCTAGCTCTATTCTACCCTGCCATAGGCCAAAGCAGCTTCTTTATTAACCAATGGTAATAAAACATATCTATAGAATACAGAGGGTAATCCCACATCAAACGTGTGCAAGATATAGGGGATTCACCAGGAGTCTTGTAGTAGAGCGGAAGTGACTTAAACAGAGGCACCTACCAGCCACAATTCACAGTAGTTAGCTGTGTGTATCACAGAGGCAGAGCGGTGGGCTGCCAGCTATGACTTTCACCACCACTGTGACCTTGGACAGTGCAAGACAAGCACATTCGGGGTTTTCAGCCTTCTCCTCACGCTGCCCTGGGGAAGCACCAAATGAAGTTGCGGGTGCGGAGACCTAGACACAGCCTCAGATGTTCAGTGCCTGGCAGTCATTGTGAGCTACAGCTAAAGAGAAAGACTAGTCCCCAGTGATCTTTGCTGCTTCTCCAATAGAGGGTTTACCCAAGAGTTTGTTTTTGTATATGAGGGAAGATACCACACAAGGGAAAAAGTTTTGATGCTATAAGACAATTTCCTTCAAGAAAAAAAAAAACGGTGTGGTTTTGAAAGTACAAATTTTGGAGAACTTGTTCCATAGAGAACTTCCTTAAACGGCTTTTACTCATATTTTAAAATAGCTACTATGTGCATACCTGTGGATCCTTTCCATAGGGATGTTTCCATAGGGATAAGAGTTGAAACAAACTAGATACAATTAAGGGAAAGCTTCCATAAATATACAGCATGATTGGACTGGTCTTTAGAGGTGTAAGAGTAACGACGGAACCTTCAGGAAAAGAGCTTTACCCCTGGATCTGTACCTGTCAATCAGAGAGGCCTGACTACGCCCCCTCTGCAGATGTACTTGCAGCCCCCAGAGAAAGCACATGATCTGGGCCATTCCCTTCACCTGGACAGCTAGACTCATCAGTCTAACAGTTAAGCAAGAGTCCCTTTCTGAGCCGAATGACAATCCTGAACGCCCTGCCTGGCTGTTGTATAGTAGGAAGACTTGGGAAGGAGTTGAGATAGCCTGCATGTGTGTCCAGTTCTGCTGTTCCTTGGCTAGGTGATATCGGCTGACTCAGCCTTTCAGCCTCATTCTGCAGCTTTATAAATGGGAGCATCTGTTACACACAGGGGCTCCATCCCAAGGGTGAACTGTCGGTTCTACCTCCAGCTCCTGGTATCCTCTGGGATGCAGAGTGAGAAGGAGGTAGGTTAGTGATAGCCATGGCAAGTAGGTGCTGGTGTCTAAAGCTCATCCAGAGACTGTTTGCTGATTCTTTTCCACCTCAGTGCGTACCAGGGCAGTGCAGATGACTGTGTCATACGTTGACATTTGCGGAGGGCCTTCTGCAGCACAGTGGGCTGAAGAGCCATGTTGTCAGGGTACAGAAGTGGACCCCTGTCCTCAAGAAGGTCAGAGACAAAATGGCAGCTCTGTCAACAGTAAGTCTTGTGTGTGTGTCTGCTTTCCTATAACAGGGATGATCAAATCTGCCTGGCTTAATGCAGTTCAGTGTAACATACATTAAATTTACTAGTTTTTTTTAATTACAGATTAGATTGCTGTTAAGTAATATGTATGAAATGCTAAGTTCTTGGCACACATTTTCTTTAGAAGGAAATTAGTAGTATCCAATAGTGGTACCCAACAGAATGTTAAATATATATGTGCCTTTGAACTCGGAAAATTTGATTCCAATACTCTTCCAAAGGAACACTGTGCCACACATCAAGGTATGTGTGACATTCAGTGCCGTGACATTTGCTTAAATGTTGATTAACTGAGAGATGATTTGAACAACCATGCACACTGCCATTTAAATAATTTAGTAGAGCTGGGCGGTAGTGGCCCTTGACTTTAATTCTAGCACTAGGGAGGCAGAAGCCGGTGAATCTCTGAGTTCAAGGCTACTCTGGTCTACAGAATGAGTTCCAGGACAGTCAGGGTTACACAGAGAAGCCCTGTTTTCGAAAAACAAAAACCAAAAAAATTAAGTAGCTATTTTAAAAAGCTCCTCGCATCAAGCACGACATCTAACACATATTAGTTATTGACTGACTAGTGAAGACTGTTGGGTCCCGTAGAAACTCTATTTCCCCAAATTCTGGGGGTTAGACAAAAGCCAGCATTCCTCAGAAACTTGTGAAGCCAGTTTCCCTTTACCGAAGGAACCATTTCCCTTATCACTGGAAAAAGACACCGGGCGCTGATCTGAAGGGCAGGCGATCTGAGGTAGTTATTAACATTCCAAAGCTGACCTCCAGGCTCCCTCACTATCATAAACACCTCTTACAAATTTCGGAGTCGATGGTGGCACCCCATGCCTCCAGCCCTTCTTATCTCCCCCGCCCCACCTCCAGCTTCTCATTCTCCTTAGAACCCTGCTCCTTTCTCTTCTGCTCAGGACTCTTTCAGATGCCTCTGGCGGTTCTCTTCCTCACATCTCCCTCATCTCTATAAAAAGCTTCCCCTTGCCCATACCGTGGAGTGTTCGTCATCAATTGTACAATGAACCATGGAGTGGTCAGGTCATCAATTTATACAATGACTATTATCACTAATTAATCACTAATATTAGTAATACTATTAGCTGCTAATATAAAAGTATCATTAGCCTCTGTGTGGGCCAGTGTCCAGATGTCACTGAGATGGGCACAAAAGAAGGACCGGAGTGAAGAACCATCCTGGACGTGTGTGCCCCACCTCTTCCCGTGTCTCTAAGAGGCTTCTTATGGATCTACGCAGAATCTCCAGTTGCAGCTCCTCACGGGGCTGTGGAAGAGGAAATACAAGCCTTGGGAATGTGGTTTGTTTGTTTTTAATTGTGGTTAATCTCTCACAGCCTCAAGATCTGAGCTGCTAATGGGCCCTCTGCAGAGGTGAGCCCAGGTTTCCTTTTAAGGGTCCTGCAGACAGAATGGCAGGTGTTCTGTGATCCTCAGATAAGTGAGAGGCTTTGGAGGGGCACCCTCAAATGAAGCTGCAGAAGAGGGTCCCTTTACTACTCTCAGAAGAATTCTAGGCATCTTTTTGATCTCTGAAGAATCCTGACTAGCAGGCCTCCTCAGTGGGCAAGGAGACCCCCTCTGACCGCCCCTGTCTTAAATACTTGGAATTCTTACTTCTGGAATATATTCCATTTATTTATTCCACATGTCACCCTGTTTAAGTTTTTAGGATTGCTTCTTCGTTATCAAGGTGGGCTGTGTTAATAAATCTGTAAGAGTAGAAAGGCTTCTATCACTTTAGCTTCACCCTCTCCAGAAACTCAGAAAGTCTTTTTATTTTTTTATCTGTTCTGGTTTCTGTAGGAAAACAATCATCCCGTCACAATAACTACAATCTATTCAATACTCACTACATGCCAAGCATGAGCAAAATTCTCCCTGGATTTCACGTAATGCGCTTAGCAATCCCATTACTGCTAACTCATGTCAGCAGTGGATTCCCCTGATTTATGGCTGAGCATTAAGAAGGTAGGAGGCTACCTAACTTGTCAAAGTCTCCTGTGCAGCTGAGAGGGCAATTAGAACTTCCTTCCAGAATGCCACGACTGTTCGGCTTTCCCTGATTACACTCCACTATGGTTCTAGAGACCTTCAAGAGGAATCTCCGCAGCGTCTTTTAGTAGTCCAGATGTTTATCCTCCCAAGGGCTGGAGAATTATTACACTGTAGATAATCTAGTGCCCCCTTGGAAGCCACCACAAGTCACCGGGAAGTCACTCTCCAGACTCAGCAGCCTACCTTGCCTTTCTGATCTATGAACACTTAAAAATGGAAAAGTTAGCCGCTGGCTGGCTGGCTTTGTGCTGCTTTTCATATCAAGGGATGGGACAATGCTTCTTGTAAATATTTTTGTGACTATAGCTTAATGCTTGGGGCAGAACACTATGCTGGGGAGTCCTATACATACCCCCCAAAGGAAGCAAGTTCTGCCACCTGTCTCCAAACTCCTTATAAGGTTTTCCTTAAGAATATTGAGCCCAGTTATGATGGTTGACGGGTGTTCAGACTCCCAGCCAGACAGAAGTAAAATAACACAGTTGCAGACAGCAGAGCTGTCGAGTGGGGGAGCCTGAACTAATGTGAGAGACTAGGAGTTAGACAAAGTTCCTACTAGGCAAACAGATAGGGAGGGAGACCATGGCTAGCTCATAAAGTCGGCAGACTTCTTCCTCGCCCTCCTGAGACAAAACCTGGCAACTTCAAACCAAGTTCTTGCTAGCTGTTTACTCCTGCCGATAGAATGAATGCCTGCTGACAGACTGGCTTTACAAGTTAGAGGCCAGATCAGGACATGTTACACAACAGCTGTGGGCCAATCAAACATCCTCTATTTCCTCAACTAACCAGCCCTAAACTGGGGAGGGAATTTTCAGAAATGTAAAAACCTCAGTCTTCAAGAAAAGGCTGGATTTTTCTGTTTCCCGAGTGGCCGTTCTTTTCCTCCGTGTGTCTGCAGCATGCGTGTCTCCTTCCCCCAATAAATACCCTTCTTCAGCTTCTGGTTCTGTCTGCTGCTGTTTCAGGTGTTTGAGATTTTCTTCACTGCTACCTGTGATGCTCAAGAATTTTCCCGCCTTTTAGTTCTTTAATTGGCAGAGAAAACAAAGGGGATCAAGCCCCCTAAACTGTATCAGAAGGAGCAGAATGAAAGCAAGCGTAAGGCTGAGAACAGGAGCTGAGAGGCATCTTTTCATTCACACTGAACATCTACTGAAGGTCTCAGAAGCCACATGCGTCCCCAAGGAGGAGCTACCTTCTTTGTGTCCATATAGCCCCAGTACTCCCCATGCTTCTGAATTTCCACTTCCCAGAAGAAGAGACCCTAAAAGCCTTAACTGTAAAGCATCAGATCTACCATACCTGTGTGCAGTTTGGTAGAAAAGTCTGAGCCAGATGGTGTTCCCCAGCACCATATCCCAAGCATCAGTTACCTATACTGTATATCAATCAGGTATGAAAGCAGTGCTTATGGCAGACACAGACACAGGGGCAGTTAGGGTTCATTTAGGAGATCTCAGCCGTAGACGGTTTCCTTGAGGTTCACAAAACTAATATTCCTAGACACAAAGGGACAGTCCTCTAGAGTTTTGTTCACCTAGAAGAGGGGGCAGTATCGGAGGGAGTTTGGAATATGGTAGGAGCTTTGCTGACTAAGGCTGGTAGTATCAACACCACTATCCTTAACAAATGTAGTAAGAGCCAGGGACATGGAAAATGGATGCTGCCCAGGGGAATATAGGAAAATCAAACGGACTCAGTAATGCTACTGTTGCTCTGTTGTAAGAATCCAGGGCAGGATTTAACTTAGAAATGCAGCAAGTCTCCTAGCTTGTCTCTTCTCTCCTATGTAGAGGTTAGCCCGTGATGCCTATGCCAAGAAGAAAAACATAAAAGATCCTTATATAGATGTTTCCATCAGCCGTTCCATATCAATGTTGGATCTGCTCCTGTGGTGTACTTCCCAGCCTACGGACGTCTCAAAATAATCAAAAGGCCTAGATATACACAAGAGGTTGACAGGGCAGGGCTCTCTTCGGACGTGATATTTCAGCCTTATCCTTTGGAACGACATGTTGTGTTGTTTTGATTCCAAACTTAGCCTGTTGGGTTACATATGAAAGACCCTCCCTTCTCAGACAGTCTGAAATTGTTTCCAAAGTGAGACTTACCATGATCAGACTCCCAAAGTCAAGTTTCTCTAATGATGAATTTCAAAATAATATGACGGTAGAAGATGCTCCATTCCAGGAAATTCTGTCAGAATTTTTTTCCTCAGACGACATTGGGCTAAGTAGACTAAGCAACCCGACAGCCTGCCAGCCCTTTCTCTCTGTCCCCTGGGTGTTGCGCGGGCAGTTATAACCATGGGCAATGCTTTCCCGGTCCAGTTCCCGAAACGGACGCTTCCACTAGCACGTGCATCACCAAAAGCTGCGTTTCACAGCTGACCTCTCGCCAAAGGCCGAGCGTGATGTTTAATGTTGCCTCACCCAAAGGTCCTGTATGTTAGATCTGATTCCCAACAGTGTCTCAAAATAGCTCATTTTCCTTCTTAGTTCTGACAGCTCAGCTCCTCTGCCCTTTCTACCAAGAAAGACTGGAAAGTGGTGGGGTGGGGGTGGGGTGGTGGATACAGTTTAGGCCACAATGGTGCCTTTTATCTGATGGTACAGATATTATCTATATCACTTTTCACCACTCTATAAAAGATTAAAACAAAACAAAACTTTGGGGTTGGATTCTTGTGCCCCCAGAAGTCATAATTAAGAAACAATAAATTCACCATGATGAACTGTCAACTTCAGTGTAACTTTCTTTGATAGTGGGGACTTTTAACCAAATAAAGAGACAGAAACCCAACAGAAACTAGCATAAGCATAGTCAGATTTATGAGCTCCATGGACTGAAAAGTCCAGGAGGGCCTGGTTTTGACTTGTGTGTCCAGACCATGCGTCAGGACTCTCCCTTACCCCCTCCTCTGTAGGGACACTTTGCTCTGCCTTGGCGCTAAGCTCAGACCAGCTCTCCCAAGTCAGGCAAGTGCACCAGCTCTGCAATGCTGTATTTGCTCTGATTGGCCAGCTTAGTCATGAGCTCACTCCTCAACCAATTACACATCGGGCACTGGGGTGGACTAGGGTGTTCTTCATGATGTCTAACAACAGTACCTACCCTGAACAGTGTGGTCAGCATTAAATGGCATGGATTCAAGGATGTTGAAAACAATAAAACGATTATATCTCAGTATCGTTTTTATTGTTAAGCTCACGGTGCAACTTTTCTGCACAAGAAGACTGCAGCAATGTTGAACTCCAAAGCTAGAGCCACCGCCTCTGCCACCACTGGTCATGAGCAGCTCAGAGGCAGAGGAGGCCAGTCTAGGTTTTGCTGAACAGCTGGTATGGTAGCCAGGCCCTTGGCTTTGACCTTCCATGTGGATATAGATTTCTGTGCCTACTGATGCTTTTCTCGACTATGTGAACTTGTACGTGGCCATGGTTTTGTGAACCTCACTTCCTCCACTTATGAAAAGAGGTGAAGTTCTCCTTCCCATCATCACCAGCAGCAGCAGCAAAAACAACAGAACAAGAGAATTATATTTTCTCATAATTGTGGGGGCTAGACGTTGAAGATTAAGATGCTAACAGTGTTGGCCTGTTTTCCTATCTTACAGATGGTGTGTTCTCACTATGACTTCATGACCTTTTGTCCCGTCAGACAGAAAGACAGACAGAGTCCCTTTCCTTGATACCCCATTCCTATAATGGTATAATAAATACCCCATCAGGTGTCAAGTGTTTTAAGGCTGGTGCAGTGTGGACCCATAGTCATATACATATATGGGACCAGTCAAGTCAATTTTTTTTAGCATTGCTACTTAGATATTTTGTAAATATCTTGATTGGTAGAAGAGAGCAACTTGGAAATGGACCTGGACCTTTGTCCTAGAATATCCACCAGCCTGAACCTTGAACTTTGGCTCCAGCTCTCTTAATCCTCGTTGCCATGGCCATGCAACTCAAACAGTGCACAGGCAGACCCAGGCAGTGATCCTGGGGTTGCAAAATTATCTCCCCATGGTTTCCAGACTGCAGTGTTTAAGACAATTTGAGAGTCAATGGGAGTGACTAGGAGAACATGCTTCATGCTCTGTGAGTGGCGTGAGCAGACAGCATCAAGACGATCCAAGAGCTTTCTTACTGGGGGAACCTGGGAGGCACCGCAAGGGCCCTCCCGCACCCCTTCCTGATGACCTCTTCTTTCTCCCTCAAATCCCTTTCCATTCCAAGAAGCAGCTTCCTGAACTGAGCATTTATCCGGTGTCCTCTTTGCTGCCGTCTCAGGACCCGAACCACACTGTACATGCCAGAGCTCAGGAAAATACCTTTTCCTTTCTTTGCCTCCACACAGTTCTGGAACTACAGGGCCTGTCTGTGGAGACTCCATGACTCGGCCATCAATTCCCAGAAAAGATTCAGGCCCATCTATTTATAAAAGCTGTCCTAGAAGAAATCCCACAGATCTGTTAGCTTTGCCACAGCATAAACAGGTTTCCTGTTGGCTGGCTCGCCATCTGCCTGGGTTTCCACAGCTGGCACAGGTGAGCCATTTCTCTTTCTTCCTCAGCTCCAGATGTCTCACCCCACCTCACACCCACCTAGGCTCCACTGTCCCTAACCACGCCTGACACATGCAGCTTCCTGGGGCTCCACTGTCCCTAACCACGCCTGACACACGCAGCTTCCTGAGCCTGCAGGGAAAGGCAGTCATAGGACTGCAAGTTTTACCGATTGGTTTTTCGATCTGCTGAGAAGTCCTGGACTCATGGATTGGAAGCTTCTAGAAGGCAGGGTCCTCATCTGGGTCCCTTTTCCTTCACTATACTCAGCAACCAGGTAGAAAGAAACAAGTTTGTTGGTTGATCGTGGAAACATTGATGACTAAGGTTAATTCTGAGTGAGCATTTAACTTTCAAGGCACCTGGGGCCAAGTACATGTCCAAAGTTGTTGAAGGCTGTACTGATCACACAGATTCAGACACAGACCTGGTTGGTTACTGGTTGTGGACCCCTCTGCTCTAACCTTGTGGTCAACAACAAGGCTACAGGGAGGGCCAAGAGAGGAGAGCAAAAAGCAAGCAGGGGATGGCAAGAAAGAGGATGGGGGCAGAGGCATCAGGGGATTAGAGCAAGAGACAGGAGGGACTGGAACAGGGGAGAGACAGAGAGCCAAGAGGAACTTCAGAAGGCTGTTCAGAAGGACAGTAGCTACCTCAGAGGTAGCTTCTTTGTGCTCTGCTGTTTGTTTCCTGCTCCCTCACGTGGGTTTATTTCAGGTGGTGTTGGGAGCTGTGAACCCCCAGATCCTGAATTTCTTGTAAACAACTTGTTTTCCTCTGCGCTGAGACAGCCTGCAGCTGCTCTGAGCACGAGACCCTCAGGAGTTTCTGATGACAGGAGAGTAGTTTCTGGTGGGTTTGGCTGGGGTGTGGCTATCAGTTAAGGATCCCTATATAAGCTGCCCTTGGACACAATAAGGGGGGCGGGTCTTGTTTCACGGATGACCCGTGTGTCTGTCTCTGTGTTTGTGTGTTTCAATCTCCAGCCCCTTGCCAGGTTTAGGAACTGTATGGCAGCGCAGAGAGCGCAGACGGGAGTGATGGGCCACAAGGTGGTACTAGGGCTCCTCTGTGACCTGATTCCTCTGGCTCAACAAGCTAAAATAATGCAGCATGAAAGAAGACATCCAAGAGGCTTTCACGGGCCAGGTTCACCCATCACCTCTGCCACTCTCCATTGGACAGAACTGTCACCAACTTGCAGGAAATAGCTCAGCTGGTAGAGCGCTTGCCTAGCATGTGCAGATACCTGGGTTCCATCCTCAGTACCATATGACCTGGGCATGGTGGTACAGACCTGTAATCCTTGTACTGGGGAGGTGGAGGCAGGTGGAGCAGACATTCAAGGTCATCTTTGGCTACATAAGAACCTGTCTGGGGTTGGGGTGGGGGCGGGGGGGAGGCAAAGCTAACTGTCTGGAAGGCTGAGAAGTTGAGAAGTGCCTTCCATCCATCTGTGTGGCCAGGAAGAAGGAAAGGGGTGGATGATGTCTTTTGTCACAGCAAGACATTGTCATTGTCAAACATGCATCTCCCATGCTGTCCTCTCTGCATTCACGGTCCTTCTCTGTGTAGGGGGCTCCTGAATCTGTAGGAAGCATTTACTTCTCACACCTTTCTCTGGGGGCCTCTTTCAGGTGATTCCCTCTGTGCCTCTGTGCTCACACTAAAGTCCAGTACTGGACACGCATCACACTCACAACTGTTACCGTCTCACCAGTTCCAACAGTCCACCTGAAAGTTCAACAAGAGGAGCTCAGTGTCTTGTCTCTCAGGCCTCAAAGCCTGATCATGCCTGACACTTAGCTGGTGGTGGATAATGTCTATTGAATAAAGGATTGAAGGTAACCAGCTTCTAAACTGCCTGGATTCTTCATGTGGCCCAGAACGGTCGTTTCAGCTGAAAAGGGAAAACTACACAGAGAGTTCCCCAGTAATTCTGGAGTTTTGCTGGACACCCTCCTCTGGGTCAAGTCTCTCATTAGACCCCTGAGAAGAACACTATAAAGCCAGCGTTAGAGATTTGGGGATAGTGCCAATGCCTGATTTAGACTCTAGCCCACTGACATTTAAAAAGCCTGGTTAGACTTTCAAGAGAAAGTAGGAGTTTTGTCTCAGCACCCAGCAGGTGAGGAAGACAGAAACAGATGCTGACTGCATGAGCTGGGCTGTATCTGCAGCAGGCTTGGAAGGAGGGTGGGCCTGCTGGGATAGCTCCTATTTGCTTACCATTTGGGCATTCCAGCAATTAGATCGTGTCACCCCGGTACAGCGTCTATGATCCCCACTCTGCTCTCAGCTCCTTTGAGTCAGGGTTGAAGACAGTAAGATCCCCCTAATCCAGGAGAGAAGCCTGAGTCACCTCCAGGCCTGGCTCGCAGCCAAAGTCATTGCCAACCCTGAGAGGGAGAGAGTGGCAGGCTCTTTCTATGTGGCGTGATTGGCTCGAGTCACTTGGTTAGAGCTTTGGAAGAAGAAATTATATGGCTCACACACCCAAGAACAAACAAAAAGGGAAGGTTAGCTCATAAAGGGTGAGTAACTCCAGCAGTATGACCAGGTCCTCAGATTCGGGGGCGGGAGGGGCAGAGAAGTTAGCCACACTTCCTACTGTCTAGGAGGTTGAGAAGGGTCTGGGGGAGTTAGGGGACCACAGCTTTGGGGCCTTCCCTCCACCTCCAGTCCTGGGGTTTGAAGTTCATTGGGGACAAATGGATGAACACAAGCAGATTGTATAACCTTCAGTGGCGAACTTGACTTCTATATCACGAATCACACCCTCACATTCTGCTGCTTCTTTTACTAGTTGATTCACTTCTTACTCGGGTCTTTGGGGGACCTTTGAAGGGTGCCCGAGAACACAAGAACATGTTGCTTAGGGGTAGAATGGCCCTAGGACAGTATATCCTAAGGGTCTCTGGGAAATGTGAGCTATCCTCACCAGAGTGGAGAGCAGCTGAGATCGCTTCCCAGTGGAGTTGTACCAAGGACATCATTACCGCTAGATGTGTGCGCAGCCCTGATGATCATGGTGGCAAGGACAGCTAACATCTATTAAAACCTAGAAGGTCCTAGGCCTAAATTGAGGGCCAACATATAGGGTCTCCTTTAACCTCAGTCACCCTATGACATTTTTTAGGTGGGAAAGAAGCTAAGAATTCATTTCCAGAATGGAATAAAACAGAACCCCCCCCCCCCCAAGAAGTTTCCACAAAGCTATGGACATTGAGCTCCGTCAACCGTAGTAGTTCTGCCTGTGAGAGCCAGAGTGGGTGGCTCATCAACTTTTATTTCAGTTTTCTGCACGTATTACCCTACCACATCACTAATCCTTATGCCAAGCTCCGATCATCTCTCACCTCAGCCACAAGTGGTCACGAATGCCACTGAGTGTTTCCGAATACCAAGCACCGATTAAACCACTTCACATGGCAAAACAGAGAGAGGCAGGAATCACAATGGGATCCAAGTGCCACCCCTGCCATTGGGATCACTCGGGTCAGTCACCGTGGCAACATTTCTATTACACTTCCATTCACGAGCAGTGATTTAACTTGCTTTTGCTCACACTGCCCAACAATGGCAGAGGCATGCTTCAAACCTGGCAGTTACCCCCCAGAGCCTTAACCACTCTTAGCCCTTTTATTAACTCCCTCAAACCCCTCCGACAGCTTCCCATCAACCCCAGTAGCCCCTGGGGCTGCAGAAAGCCCTGTGAGAGCCAGCCATCTTGAGCATTTTGGTTTTCTAAGACTTGCTGAGTTTGTCACCTCAAGCTCAGGACCTTTGCCCATGCCATTTCCTCTGCCTCTGCTGTGTACTTTCACTGGGTCCTTCATGGCCCATTCCTCAACTCATGGAAGACTGTCAACATGCCACCTTCTACAGAGAGTGTTCTGTGATCTTTCCGTGATAAATAACGGCCAACTCTCAATGGTCCTTCATTCCTTGATCTTCCTTTGTTCTTCCTTGTTGCTCTTAAAATTATAATCCCTACTCATTAATGTCTTGGTCTACGAACGCTTGGGCATAAACTGGGACCTTTTCATCCTCATTGGTGAGCCTTCAGGGCAAGAAGCGCAGTCCCCTGGCACTTAGTGGGAGGTCTGTAAATACCAATGGAGTCAATGGAGGTGCACCGGCCTGTTCTCAGTGCTTGGTCATATCTCAGAACAAGGGAAGCAGGAGAGGAGAAGAAGACGGCTCTTGGTAGTAGCAGCCAACAATGTTTGTTTGGAGGAAGGGGTGTGTGACACATATCTCCTTCAGTTCTCACATCCTGTGAGGCAGGTAATGACCCAAGAAAGGAAACAATGACCCCACCTGTGTCAATTCTCTGACTTGATCTTGGTAGCCGGAAGGGCTCATTATCAAAGACAAAAAGTGAATCGCTTATCCACAGACATCGGTGTTTACCACGTATGATTCAGCTGCTCTAGCCTATGGACTATTTGTGTTGCTTTTACTGTATCTCCAAGATAAAAGGCTTACTTCTACTGCCCACCGTTTCCTCAATTCAGCCTTTAAGAGTTCCTTAGTGTATTGGTATGAGTCATTGGACCCATGTGGCTTTCCTCTTTAAATGGCTCTGATTTTGTGGGGAAAGATGCTGAGGGTTTTTTTTAAAATATGGTTTTCTAAAACATCTCTAGAAAGTGAGATATCGTTAGATAACAGAACAAACAATACTTCAGCCGCCTGGTCCTTTAACCACACGCTAGAGCAGTGGCCCATCTGCTACAAGGCTTAAATCTTTCATTTTGTGCCAATAAAAAATTCTCGATGCCCTTATCCCAAAAAATTTTGAAAGGTCCTCTTTCTGTGCTGAGAAAGCACTAATTTTTTTTTTCTTTTTTGAAAATAGACCTTTTCTTGGTTCTTTGTGCAGAAAGACACAGGCCATTCGGTTGGTTTGTGGTTAACCTAAATTCACACAATGTCCTCATTGTGTGGCTCCCCCTGTAAGTTTATACCTAGCAGGGGAGTCTTACCAGATCTGAGCTGTGAGCAGGACCCAGTTTCTGTCCAGGCTCCAGGCTAACAGCTCACGCTTGTGCAGATGGGCAGGGATGAGCCTGATGAGCCCCTCCATTTCTTTATTGTGTACCAGGGTAAGCTCCTAAACCCAGTTTGGGGCTACAGTTGGACCCTAGGTCATGAATTACAAATTGAATGCCTCTAATCTGAACATTGCATAAGAGAGGCTACAGAGATGACTCGGCGCTTAAGAGCACTTGCTCTTCTCACAGAGGATGCAAGTTCGATTCCCAGCAACCACATGACAGCTCACAACCGCCCATAATTTCTGTTGAGGATCCAACATTTTCATCTGACCTCTGAAGACACCAAGAGTGTATGTGGTGCTCAGAAAGACAAGTGAGCAAAACACCCACAGACATAAAATAAAACAAACAATAAGAACAAAAGGACAAAACCTTTTTAAAAAAGATATCGCATAAAGCTGGGAAGACGGCTCTCTTGGTAAAGTGCTCGTCTAACAAGCATGAAGACATGAGTTTGGTCCCCAGAATTCATTTTTAAAAAAAAAGGAAAAGGAAAAGGAAGATAAGGAGAAAGAAAGCTGGGCATGGTTGCATGTCTTTGTAATCCCAGTATTGGGAAGGCAGAGATGGACAGGTCTCTGGGCTTGCTGGATGCCAACCAGCCAGTTCTGTGAACCCCAGGTCCAGGTGAGAGACAGTGTCTCAAAAACCATGGCAGGCAGCGCCTGAGGAACAACACCCAAGGTTGACCTCTGGCCTATACACACACACACACACACACACACACACACACACACACACATACACACACATCCTCACACACCCTTACACACCCTCGCACACACAAATCTACACAAAAGCACACACAAATTAATTTTTTAATATATAAGGTTATTTATAAGTCATACTTTTAAGGGATATATGAAATGTTTATGAAACTCACTTTCAGAATTGGGTCTCATGTAAACATGTCAGAAACAAAACAAATGTCAACAGAAACACTTCTGATCTCAAGTATTTTGGTGAAGGGAACCTAGAGAGGAGTAGTTTAGACAGTACCTGGTGCTGTGGGATCCCGGAGGCTGTTTTCCAGAAGGATCCAGATTCTCAAAGGCTAACTACCCTGAACAGCATAGCCTTAACCAGAGACCCTTGGTTTCTAGAACCGACTTTATTTCTGGAAGATACTTTTTGGAGTTTATTTCTCCTAAAAGGAAAGGGAGTTGGTACATATTCTTCAACCTCATTTCGTAACCCCACAGTGTCCTGGAAGAATTCTTTCCCTTGGGACCGAATTGCTAACTTGTCCAAGAATGCATGAAAGAGAGAATCTGAAGTGTAATCTTTTGAGTTTACATTACAAGGGAGGGAGACTAATCCAGGCAAGGATAAGCAAAGCCTACCCTTTCTGAGGTCCAGACGCCTGTCGTCAACACGAGACGTGAGTACCGCAGCGTACCGAGCTTCCACAGCGTACAGAGCTTCCTCAGGCTGCTGTACAAGAGACTGTTAGACGAGGACCAGAAGACACTGGAAAGATGGCTCAGTGGCCAAATGCCCTTGTCACTGATTTCCACAGAACCCCAGTTTGGTTCCCAGAATCCACATCCCGGCAGTTCACAACTGCCTCTAACTCCAGCCCCAGGGGATCCGATGCCCTTTCTAGCCTCCTCGGGCAACCCTGCACACTGTCATAAACACATACATTACACATAATTAAACAAAACAAAACAAAAATTATGCAGGTAGAACCAATGGCTAACAAAGAATTAAAACACTACACTGGACCACTGACAGAAGAGATAAAGGAGCAGGGCAGAGTACGGAATGATCTGATAACTGGTCTTCACAATGGTTCTTAGAGTCAGCATGACCACTGGGACCTGACAGTCACTGCTCTTGTGTTTTGTAAGGCACGGGCACCCAAGAAGTCTGGACAAACCTTCCATCAGAAGTGTTTCCCACCGTCTTGAGTCCCTCAGTGAATATGAGTTAGACCAGAAGTTCTCAACTTATGGGCCATGACCATCAGACATATTTCTTAGGAACCCCCAACTCTACATTTATTTTTGTTGCTACTTTGTAACTGTAATTTTGGCACTGAGCTGTGTCTCAGTTCCTAAAAGAACCACTGAGTTAGATACTTCACTATTTTATTCTTCTGAAATGCCTCATCCCCCTGATGGTTCCAGACAAATTGAATGTTACAGTATAATATAGCTGCTTTGTGGTGTGTGGTGATACACATTTCAAAACATAGCACTCGGAAGAGGCAGGAAAATCTTGAGTTTGAGGCCAGCCTGGGCTACATAAAAAGACCCTTCCCAAAGGGTGAGGGAAGAACCCTACAGTTGTTGCTTCAGATAGCAAACGACATTAGCGTAACATTTACTCAGAACTATATTGTTGTGGTCCATGAAATAAAAATATCTTTACTCGATGATCTTCTAAAAATCTTAAATCATTGGGAGCAAATGAAACCTTGTGTGATTTGCTGTATTCATATACACACCCAAAGCACCGGTTTATTTATTTATTTTTATCCGTTTTTAGTTTTCCACGAATCAAGTTTTCAGTGAACACCAAACAAGACATGTTTTCTCTAGTAAAACCCAGCATATTCCCAGTCCCTAAGGCTCTTCAGCTGGTTAAACATTAAGGGACAAGAGAAGTCCCATGAGAGAGGTGGCTGTCTGCCGGCCGGGTACCTCAGCTTCCCACTTCATCCCTCAAGAAGAGATCAGCTTTCCAGCCGCCTGAGCTTGGGACAAGGATTCTGCCTCATCCCAGCCGGCCTCCTGAGCACCCCGATAGAGCTGCCTGCTCCAGGATAGGCAGAAGAAGGCTAGCAGGCTTTGCTGCATAGGTCAGTAGAGACTCCTCCTTAGCAACATCAGCCACAGGTAAGCCAACTCAGAGACCAACAAAGTGGTTGTTACCTGCTCAGGGTGTCTCCCATTTGGAAAGAACAGAATGTCTCTTTGGAAGCTAGACACGCCTCTCAGAAAGAACAGATTGTCTCTTTGGAAGCTAGAAATGCCTCTAGGCTATCTTCATCGACAACTTCTTATAGACTGTCTCTTACAGAATGACAGCCATTTAATACTGTTTGTTTGTTTTAGATGGAGCAGGAATGGAAATCTACTGTGTTTATCTCTTTCAAAATCTTTCCTGACTCCCTACTTCCTCCACAGTACGGCCTGGGACCCTTACTATAGACTGAAAAGTCTAATATCAGCTAAACTACCTTCCCATCCTTCTCTCTTACTTCATCCCACCCGAAGTTCGTGCCAGCTTTATTCTTCTTGCTCATGTTCATGCCTCCCTCCACACATGCGCACACGGTCATCCTCCACACATGCGCACACAGTCTCCCCAGCTCCAAAGGCTCTCAGCTGGTGACTTTACCTCAGGTTCTCTCCGCCCTCACCTCACTTTGCCACTTCTGGGTCATTCCTCAGAGTGACCTCTGTGACCTTCTGTGCTCCTGAAAGACAGGGCCATGTCCACTCCTCTTTGCAGCTTTCGAGCCCTGTCTGGGTTTTTTTGCCTGGAGCAAAAGATCGCTAAATAGTAGCGCTTCTACTCAGGGCCCATGGATCAGTGTTCGTATTCTAAAAGTCATGGAGCTAGACCTAGCTGCAAGGGAAAATGGGCAGCATTTCCATTACCCCACCAGGATCTCTAATATCGAGGGAGTGGAAGACAGCTACCGGCCCAAACAACTGGCAGCCTCTGCCGTAGGTGTTCAGTAAAAACCTCACAGATTCTGTTAGGGTCTTCTTTGCACCAGAGGGGGAAAAAGGACCAGGATGTAGGATGGAAGCTTCATCTACCGTCCACGCTGAGATGTGGTGACTGGCTGTGCGTCTCCAGCTGGCTTTACCGCAGTTCTGTTTGCTTTACAGGGAGCCTGACATACGGGCTAACATGCCAAATTTTTACTGCCACCTGGCTTTAGTGGACAGACATTGGCCTGGATGCCTGCAGGGCAGAGCAGACAGGAAAACTGTTGAAGTCAGTGTTGAAATTGCTAGCAGTACAATGTTCGCTTCCGCCTAGCTTCCTGCCTCGTGGTTTCTTTAAGGATGCAGGACTTGAGGTCCCTCCACTTGAGTTCAGCTACGATTTAGTGACCTTCCGCTTCAGGTAAGACCCCAGACAGGGCTTGAAAGCTGCAGAGAGGAATATAGCACAGAAGGTCACACAGGTCACTCTGAGGAACGGCCCGTAAGTGGCAAAGTGAGGGGAGGGCGGAACAGGAGGTTAGGGGACAGTCAGGAAAGAGGAAGCATTTGAACTTGGTTTTGAAGAGTAGTAGGAATAGTGACCCCCAAAGAGAGCCCGAGTGTGAGCAAGAAAGAGCAGGAGAGACCCTGAGGCTAAGTCGTGAGTTTAGAGCTCAGGGAGACCCTGTGCGCATGTGTGGAGAAAGACTGTGCGCATGTGTGGAGAAAGACTGTGTGCGCACGTGTGGAGACAGACCGTGTGCGCATGTGTGGAGACAGACCGTGTGCGCATGTATGGAGAAAGACTGTGTGCGCACGTGTGGAGACAGACTGACTGCTCATGTGTGGAGACAGACCGTGTGCGCATGTGTGGAGAAAGACTGTGTGCGCGCGCGCGCGCGTGTGGAGACAGACTGTGTGCGCATGTGTGGAGACAGACCCTGTGCGCATGTGTGGAGAAAGACTGTGTGCGCACGTGTGGAGACAGACTGTGTGCGTATGTGTGGAGACAGACTGTGTGCGCACGTGTGGAGAAAGACTGTGTGCGCACGTGTGGAGACAGACTGATTGCTCATCATCCAATACCTTCTAAGCTCTGGAACTTTTGTGGCCAAACTTCTTTCTTTTGACAGAAAACTACACTTTCTGTCACAGGCATCCACATCTAAGTCAGAGAGAGACTTTTCTCACCCCTGAGTTCTTTCTAAGAAACCACTGACGTCAGATCATTCTTTACAAAGCCTCTACAAGTCCTCACCTTGAGGCACTAAAACACCAGGTGTATCAGTATCTACCTCTTTTGCAGCTCAGCTTGAGCGGTTTAGCTGGAATTTTGACCCGGGTCCTTCAGCGTGTATGCCCTTCCTAGTTCCTGTCCTAGTAGGACTAGAAGACAAACAGCTGGTAGGATTGAAGTGAGAAGTTTTGTTTCTTACGGAGAGTTTGCTAAACGCCAGTCACTGCATAGAGTCCCTTTATGTCTAAGGACCCATGTGATTGTGACAGGTGTACAGTGTAAGGTCACAGCCTCTTTGCTGTGCTGAAGGAAGCCTGAGGTTCAAGGAGGTCCAAGGAAGTAAAATGTCTGCCTAAGGTGACACAGCTCCTCCGACAGAATGCTGGATCCATGTCCAGGTTGGCCTGGCTCTGGAGTTCATGACCTTGGTCACCCAACGAGACCACACAAGCCTGGGATTGCAGAGGTATTTCTCTGCAAAGGGTGGAAATGAAGCTGAGAGGTAAAGCACTCGCCTAGTATATGCAAGAAAAGAAGAAAGAGGAGGGAGAGGGCGGGGAGAAGGGAGGGAGGGAAGGAGGGAGGGAAGGAAGGAGGAAGGGAGGGAAGAAAGGAGGGAGGGAGGGAGGGAGGGAGGGAGGGAGGGAGGGAGGGAGAGAAAAATGCCTGCTCACACCTTTGTAATCCCAAGACTTGGAAATGAAGGCAGGAGAATTTTCATGAGCTTGAGACCAGCCTGAGCTGTAGAGTAAAACTGTCTCAAAAAACAAAACAGGGGCTGGAACGATGGCTCTGTGGGTAAAAATGCTTCCAGTGTGAGCCTGATGGCCTGGGTTCCATCCCCAGCATGCCTGTCTGGAGTCTCAGCCACCTTCAGGACGTGACGGATGGAGACAGGAGAATCACTAGAGGCTCAGAACTGGTTGGCCTGGAATATGCAAGAGGCAGAAACAAGGCAAACCTCTCCCTGAACAGGTGGAAAACAACAGACTGTAGGAAGTTGTCCTCTGACCGCCACATGCACTCACTGTATATATGTGCACATACATCATCACACACATGCACACACACATGCATCACATACACATGCATATACACATCACACACACGCACATACAAACATCACACACATGCACACACACATGCATCACATACACATGCATATACACATCACACACATGCACACACAAACATCACACACATGCACATACAAACATCACATACACATGCATATACATATCACCCACATGCACACACAAACATCACACACATGCACACACAAACATCACACACATGCATGTATACATCACATACATGAATACACATCAAATAAACTTTTGAAAAACTAAAAAAAACCTATTTAAAGGCTAAGAAGATTGTTCAATCAGTGCATACTTGCATCTCAAGCATAATGACAAATTTTGTTCTTCATAACACAGACTAAAAGACAAACAGCAACAAAAATAAACCACCAGAAGATAAAATTGGGCACGGAGGCAAGGGAAGCTCTCAGAACTGGGGAAAGGGTTCCTAGGACTCACTGGTCATTGAACGCAGTCTATTTGGTGAGTTTCAGATGGGTGAGAGACCCCCCCCATCTCAAAACGTGAAATAAAATGTGGATAGTGCCTAAAGAACAACACCAGACATTGTCTTTTGGCTTCTACATGTATGTGAGCATGGACACATGTAACAGCACACAGGAAACGGGAAAGATGGGGGTGGTTGGAGGGAGAGGGGGGAAGGGGGGAGATAGGAAAATTTCTCGGCTATCCATCCTGCTTTTATTCCTGCTGCCCTCCAAAGCGGCATAAGGACCCTTTCCTGTTCCTCTCCCTCTTCACCCCCCAGAAGAGAGGGCAGTGGTCACGAGCTTCCTCTCCTCTGGTCTCAAGTTGTGCGAGCAGCATGGGAAATATGCTTCTGCCTCACAGCTGAGCCTAGGAGTCTGGCCTTGTTCTGATTTTCCCTCCTAGGTAAATACACACTGAGCTGTGTGGTTTTGCCTTAAGTGGCTAGAAGTTACAGGGATGTGCACATCAGCACCCGGAGCCACAAACAAAATCCATCAACTGCACCAAGCATTACACCAATGCTCTGACCGGGCACCAGACTCAGTCTGTCTGTGACTCTTCAGAGTAGTGACATTTCCAGGTATGTTTCCAAGGCGACTTCAGAAACCACATCTTAGGACTCTTGGGCCTGCTCACCACTCAGGAGACTAAAGAGCCTAGAGCCTGGGGAGGGAAGAACATTCTCGGGAGTGGACAGTGCCACACAGTGCCCACTCATGCTGAATGCATCCTCCCCCTCCAAAGGGTGCTGTTTATGAATCCAACATTTGGGGACCAGGGTCTAACCCAATGGCTTTTCCTTATGCCCTCTCTGCTCTTTTATGACTTTTGTTGTCTTTTTCCAAGGTGTCCTGTGGCCATTTTCCTCTTACTTTTCTCCAGGGTACACAGAGGGAGAGCTTGGCCGACCACTTGGTTTAGAAGCTGTTGTGTGACTGTGCTGCCCAGCACTGCAAGCCTGCTGGGGAGGAGGGCTAAGTAGCGCTGTCAGTGGACTACTGGGACAGACGGGCTGGATTACCACGGATTGTGTCCTAAAGGTCACTGGGTGTGTCTAAGAGATCCTAGCTGCAAAAGTTGGCTACACACGCCTGGTGACAGAAGAAGAAATGACAGCTACCTCCAAGCAAAGCTTCCCTAAACTGGAACCAAAACCACCGTGGAGGGGACTACTCAGTTATGAGTCTACTAAAGCGTCCCCAAGACATCAAGAGCCAGAGTATGGGGCACTAGGGTATAACTTCCAACTGCAGTGAGATTTTCCTTCCCTCCGCCTTCCTTCATCATTCCCTCAGAAGAAGCCAGCCTGACCACCGCCCAGTTCTCCAGGGCTAGCTTCCAGCTGGAAGGACAAAACATTCTCCATCTTCCCAGGTTCAGAGGTTTGGTTGCTCTCTGGGACTGGACATTCTGACTGCTAAATTAAGTTAACGTTTACTGTTTACAGAGATTCAGAATTGTCCATTACATATGAGTAAGCAAGTCATGCCTGGAAGGGAAGGGTCATAACTAGAAAGTAGAAGATAAGGAACTTTGAGAATCTTCAAACTAGTCTGCCTTCTGTTTACCTTAAGAGTCGGCTTGTGCTCACCAGTGATGTTTAGACGGTGGTATTCATGCAAACACAGCTGGCTACACAAACAGGAAGGTCTACATCACATAAGAGGGGACCACTCAGCTTGCTATGACATGAGTCAAGAGAGGAGGCACACCCTCTGTGTGGGGAGGAGTCTTGTTCTCAGTGTTCCTTTAGAGTAAGGGTTCCATTCCACAAAGAAGGCCACCAATGAGCTCTGACCACACTTCTCACTGGACCCAGGCAAGATCCTGGGTGTAACTGGGCCATTAATACAAAAGACTATGACATAATAATATCAAAGCCATTCAGGAGAGGACATGAGGCCCACAGGTGCCAAGGGATACTGGAATCCTATAGGTAGTTGCTCTTTCCTTCTTTTTCCGTGGGCGTAACTTTATCCCTTCCCTGGAGAAAAGAATGCAATGCCTCTGAAATGGTTTCAGGGCATGAATTTTGGGCGTTCCAAGTGCCTCAGCTTGTAATCTCTCTGCACCAACTCTCTACGACATGTCCTCCATCTAGGAAAGCAATATGGCTGCTGACAAGTTGTCCCTGGGGTTCACCTAGCTAGGTACGCAAGTGACATTCTCAAACCTGACACAACATTTTAAAAATTGGGTTAAAACTGAAATAAGCTAAAAGGAAAGTAATCTATATTTGGAAGTAGCTTCAGCATACAGGGTCCTCACATTCTGGAACCATTACTTCTGGCCACACATTGGGGGTACTGCTGGCACAGAGTCCTCCCCCCAGCTTCTCATGGCATTGCACTAGTAGCTCCTGGGGACCAACAGCACAAACTTTGACTATGGTCAAGTAAGAGCAGATCTGGGGGAGGAGGAAGGAGTTCATGCCACTCTCAGTTGGGTAACGGAAGTGGCTTGATGGGGATTCTCTACGGAATGCAGTATTATGGTAGGATCCACAAGATACCAAGGCATCGTTTACAGATACAATGACAACTGGGCCATGTCATGTCAAGCTCAGGTTACTGAACAAATAAGATGCTTCTTCCCCTATGGAGTTCACATTCTAAGAGGCAAGGCAGGTACAGAAAAGATCTATGGGGCAATGTAGCCCTTTAGGCTCCATAGGAAGCAGAATCCGAGGAAGGGTTGGTGAACACCAAGGCTCTCCTTGAGATCGGTGCTGTGGGAGGTAGGAGGAAGCAGGATGAGCAGAGATGTTAAGCTGTGGCACAGGCCTAATGACAGCCTCGGGAATGCCAAAGGAAGCTCTGGCCCTGCAGAGTCGTCCCAGGTTGTCCAAAGACAGACTTTACATTCTGTGCGAATCGACTCGGCCAGTTGCTGCAACCCTTAATACGTCTCTAGCTAATGATGGTCTATCCACACGACTTCTGCCAATGAATGACTGTCTGAGTGGTGGCTTCCAGACCACACAGGGCGCTCTGAGAGGGGAGCAGTGGACAGCCGGGAAGATCCATGACTTTCTTGAGAAGCATCTTTGAGGAAGAGAAGTGGTTTCTAGGCAGCAAAGGAGGTACATACGGTGCATTCGGGCTGCTGTCTGGTGGACTTGGAAATGGGGAGCGCGGGGAGGGGGGTGTTAGAGGAATCAAGAGAAGCAGTTCTCGTGCTACTAGGAAGCTACTAGTAGCTACTAGGACTTCCTTCTCTCTCTATCCTTTCTGCGTTGGGCCAGACACACTCAGCACACACCATAAACACCACAGAAGCACACCTTTTACATTAAGTTGCTTTGTCCAGGAAGAAATCAAATCATGATTACCTGGTGAGCAATTCGACTGGGTTTTCAAATTAGCAGACACACTCAGCACACACCATAAACACCACAGAAGCACACCTTTTACATTAAGTTGCTTTGTCCAGGAAGAAATCAAATCATGATTACCTGGTGAGCAATTCGACTGGGTTTTCAAATTAGCAAATATTTAGTTATTAATAGACTCTGCTGCTTGTGCAGCTAGCCAGCTCACATCCTTCATAGGACAGAAATCTGGCAGTTTCCACAGTGGAAAGGGAGGTTTACACCACACAGAGCCAGGGCCCAGGCTTGACTCAGCTGTTTATTTTCCTGACTTCACCTCTCCGAATTTTGTGTCTGATATCTGTAAACAAAACCAATCTACTGTCCAGGACTGTTACACAGCGTACATGGAACGAAACCACGCTATGTCTGGTGGGCCCCTCACACCCGTTTGCCCTCTTGAGCAATTTTCTAGAGTTACAGGAAGGGAATTCACCCCCTTTAAGGCCATTGTTATCTTCTCTTACTCTGTCTTGAGTCAGTCTCCTTACGGTATATTTGGGGAAACTTTTGTATATCCACAGTCTGCTCAGACAAAGCCATAATGGGTAACGAGCAAAGACTGGGAAAATCAGTGGCCTCATTCTTTCTCATCTTGCTAGATCTGGACTGCAGTTAGGAATGGTTGCTTAGTGACGGCGTTAATTCATCAGTGGGAGCCACAAGCCCAAAGCTCCCCCTTCTCATTAGGGAGGAATGCCAACCTATCAATCAGAACTCTGGTTCTTAGCATTACTTGGATGCCTTACTCAAAGGGGGGAGGGGAGCCCTTCTGGGGTAAACTGGGGACATGCCTCTGCTGGGAACTATCTCTAGGAGGGAAGGGGAACAATGGGATGTGAGGTTGGAGGTGAGGGATGGAAGCTGCATGGCGGGGGAGGGAGGTCCTGCCCACTCTTCTCATTAAGCCGATTATTCCCGATTATTCCGGAACAGAAGCAGGATGACCAAAAAAGAGCTGCACAAGTGGGCTTCTGTTTCATGCTTGGCAGGAGGAGCTCATGATCCTTTTACTATTTTAAGTAGCAGCCATTATCCTACCGCAGCAACGGGAACTAGGCCGCTAAGCTCCAAGAGCGGCACCGGGTACGAAAGATGAGCCACGGCATCTCTGATTATGATGGTGCCACGGTACACTGCGCCGTAGGAGGTTCTTGAAACGCTTCCATTGCCTTGTGGTCCACTCTCCTCTCCGGAGAGGACATTTGGACGTCTCATTTAATCCTTCAGCAGCTCACTGCCTAGATCCCGACGGCTTCTGCAGGTTAAATTAGGTTACCTCGAGGCCTTCACAGTCAGGTTTTCCATAAAGAGACTGGAAGAAATGAGCCGTGACGTTTTAGGAAAATACCGTTTCCTCAGTCGGCGAGCGGTTTCAAATACTTTCAAGGTGGAACAAAGCAGCCAGTCAGTTCCACCTGCTTGTCTTAAGACTGACTCACAAAGCAGGTTTTCCATGAGAGAATTCTTTTTAAAATGAGAAAATGCACGAAACCAACTCCCAGTGAATTCTATACGGGGGGGGGGGGGGGGGGAGGGGGGGAACCAACCAACCATAAAGCATTCAACTGTGCGAGGAAGACAGAGCAAAAGCCCCCCGAGAGATTGTCGGGGTTAACGGCTCTGACCCTGGACTTTTCTGCTCTCAGCAAGTGTGAGTACAGGCGCCTTCAGGACCTCCCACACAGGGACAGAACTTCCATAGGCCCATGAAAGACGCCAGGTGAGCTGGAACCGCCCTAAGGTCAGGGTTATTTGCTGAGACATTTTTTCTTTTAATTTTGGATGACATTTATTTATCGGAGGGGTGTACACATCCCTGCAGAGTGTGAGGAGGTCAGAGGACAACTTGTAGGAATCGGTTCTCTTCTACTCTGTGGGCCCCCAGGACCGAACTCAGGTCATCAGGTTTCATAGCAAGCATCTTTACCCATTGCGTCTTCTTACTGGCCTGCTTTTCTTGATTCTAATACCTAGTAGCTGGCAGAATCAAAGTCTATAGTGTTTTCTGTTTCCTACCAAAACATGTCCTCCTCTTCCTTTTTTTTAAAATAAAAATATTGGTGTATTTTTATATCACATGTATGGGTGTTTTGCCTGCATGTGTGTCTGTGCACCGTGTAGTGCCTTGAAGTCCAGAAGAGGATATCAGACCCTGTGGAACTGAAGTTACAGATGGTTGTGAGCTGCCATGTGGATGCTGGGAACTGAACCCATGTCCTCTGGAAGAGCGGCGAATGCTCTTAACCATTGTAACCAGCTCTTATATCATCGAAGGTCAGCAGGGCACTCCAGGTCACTTCCTATGGTTGGAGGCCTGGAGAACAGATCTTGCGTACCAGATACGACTCAGGGTGGTCTTTTTGGCAGAAGCATTTGAAGAGGTGATGTTTAATGTATGCAAATGTCTGGCTAAGCAAGACAGCCTTGGCCATCTAATTTGATGGGCAAGTATATTCGGTGCTATTTCCCTTGCATAAAATTGTTTCATGTTCCAAAGAAATAAACACAGACAAACTGCGAAGTGTTTGCAGTATTCAGTGAGCTTCAGGATTTGGTGAAGAACAAAGTGCTGGTTTAGGAGAAATAAATAGACTCCACAGACTGTCTTGACTTTTGACCCGGAAGTTCCGGCTGTGCAGAAAGGAACTTTTATGTTTGCTAGAAGATGACTCAAAGTTAATGAACAGGGGCTGTTCCCTCAGAGCCAGGAGTCCTGCTGGAGGACAGCGCCTCACTGGCTCCCACCTGCTGGGTGGAGAGCTGGCTGAGCAGGGGCTTGAGGCTCTCCCAGACTCTCACTCAGCTCCTTCTGTTCACGCACGCACGCACGCACGCACGCACGCACGCAGGGGCCCTCACCCGACATGGTATCTGCTTCTGAGAAAGGGAGGACTGACTGGCAGGTTTTAGAAAAGTCACATTTGGGAGCTATAATCCTCAGCCTCCTTGTAACAGTTACACGTGTGTAAACTGGACCACGACTAAGATAGTCTTGCTTCTTGGAGGGTGTGTGTGTGTGTGTGTGTGTGTGTGTGTGTGTGAGAGAGAGAGAGAGAGAGAGAGAGAGAGAGAGAGAGAGAGAGAGAGAGAGAGAGAGACAGAGACAGAGAGAGACAGAGACAGAGAGAGACAGAGACAGAGACTATAAGCCCATTACTGCTGAAGTTCCTAAATCCAGTGGCTGCTCTGTGGGATGCTGGCCCTGGTGATGGCTCAAGCCAGCTTTAGAAGGGAAGTGGGCTTCTCTGCAGAACACTGGCTAACCAGAAGTCCTGCTACTTTGAACATCGACTTTAAAAACAGAAGGGCTCTTCATTTACAAATTCAACTTCATGACTTTGCTATTATTTTGGCACTCTTAGTGTACGCAGTTTCAGAAATGTGAACTGTTCACACGCATGAGAAGCACAGATGTAGCCATGAAGCCAGCCAAGAGTCCAAAGGGCCTGCCCTGGGGCACAGTGTGTGGGAGGAGAGAAAAGGTGGCATAAGAGAGGGTATTTTTCTTTTCTTTTTTAATATTTTATCAATCCTTTGAGTATTTCCTAAATGTATTTTTATCATTTTTATCCCTCCTTCCTTCCTCCTCTGAGATCCTGTCTCATCTCCCTCTTAATCCAACTTTCTGTCCTCTTTTCTTTTTGGAAAATCTAATAACCCATCCACTCCAGTTTGCACTTTCCATGTGTGTTGTGGGTGTGAGCTGTCTACTGGAGTGTGGTCAAGTGCCAAGAGCAGCACTCTCAAAGAAAACTGACTCTCCCTCCCTCGGAAACCATCAGTTAAGCATGGGGCATGTAAGTCCCTTCCCAGTCGTGCTGGAAGGCTGGCTGGCTTGATCTGGTGAAGACCTTGTGCAGACAACCGGACAACTGCAGCTGCTGTGAGTTCTGGAGGGTCGCCTCCTGTCGTGCCCATCAGACACTGCTTCCATCCAGCTCTCCTGGACCCCCGGCTCGTAAAGTCTTCCCATCCCTCCTCCTGCTATTTGAAATAATTCAGGACAATTTTTAAAACTGGCTTTAAAAATAACATTCACAACTGGACAGTGGTGGCCGTGATGGCGCACACCTTTAACCCCAGCACTCAGGAGGCAGAGCCAGGCAGATCTCTGTGAGTTCAAGGTCAGTTTGGTCTACAGAATGAGTTTCAGGGAAACCCTGCCTCGAAAAAACAAAAATAAAAATAGAAATAAATAATATGATTTAGCCAGAACAAAAGTTATCGATGCCATTTGCAAATGTGGAAAGAAACTGAGGAAAAGAGAAACTAGAAGGTGTCTCTCGTGCACAGCATAAATCCATGAGGACTTAAATCCTTCTGCCAGACTCAACAGTGCACAGCTATAATTTTCTGTTTCCATTTCATAGGATGTCTGCTAAGATGTTACATAAACTGAAGTTGAAGGCAAGACTAAAATAACTTCACTAAAATATAGAAGAATGAATTGCCCATGCCAGCCCAGGGTCACATTGGTGATCATGCTGTAGAAGAACATGGCCCTTCCTGGTTCAGCCCCACAAAGGACGTGGTTTAGTTGCTGCCTCACATGATCCTGGCAAGAACGATCCATTCTTGAGAAGTCCATAACAACAAGCTGTTATCAGCACCCAAATTAATATTACAGACATCTGGAAGTCACTAGGCTTCAAAATGACAAGCCCTTGGTTATGCTTATCGGGAATATCATTATGTAAAGTTCCAAAGAGTCTTGTAGGGTTACTGCTTGCCATCAATCACTAAATGCAGAAGGGCTAAGTGATAAGCAAGCAGTATCAAGCAAGAAGGGACTTGGGCCATTGGGGTGAGTCACTGACTTTCCACAAATCATTTTTTAAAAAGGTTTCAGATAAAATGAAATCTACAGAAACTATACATACAGTGTATGTATGATTTAGTTAATTTTTTAAAACAAAGAACACAGTTGTGTAACCAGTACCCAGAGTCAAAGAATATAAAACTGCCAGCACCCCAGAAGATCCCAAGGTCGGAGTCTTCATCCGCATTCCTTTTCCTGGATTTAAAAAAATAACTTATTTATTTTATCTCATGTGCATTGGTGTTTTGTCCGCATGTATATCTGGGTGAGGGTATAAGATCATCTGGAACTAGAGTTACAGGTAGTTGTGAGCTGCCATGTGGGTGCTGGGATTAAACCCAGGTCCTTTAGAAGAGCAGTTGGTGCTCTTAATGGCTGATTCATCTCTCCAGCCCCCTTTTCTGGATTTTATGTAACAAAAATCACATAGCGTTCATCTTTCTCTGCTTGGTTTCTTTTCTTTTGTTCATTTGTTTAAGACAGGGTTTCACTTTGTAGCCCTGGCTGTCCTGGAACTCAATATGTAGACCAGGCTGGCCTCAGACTCACAGAGATCTGCCCGCCTCTGCCTCCTGGGTGCTGGGATTAAAGCCGTGCGCCACCACCTCCTGGTTTCCTTTACTCAGCCGTATGTTTATGAGAGTTACCCATTCCACTGTGGCCAGTCTGTCCCTCGAATATTCTACTACTGGTGTACATTTTGACTTGCATGTTGTGAAGCAAAATTTATTCTCTAATTTTGGAAGGTCAAAAAAAGTTTCCTTTGGGAGTTGTACGCTCAGACGGCAGAAGAGGATAAAGTGGCTGCTTCACTTGCCCAGACCTTTTGGGTCTGCTTTGCTCTCTTCCTCTCGGCCTAGCAAAGACACTTATGAGAGCAGAAGTGTAGCGGAGATGAGGTCTAGAGTCTTGGAGAGTTAGGGAGAAGCCATGGAAGTCTCTGGAAGAAGTATTCACAGAAAGCCGACTGTGTGCAAACATGGGAGACGCCCTGAGTTCTCTTGGAATTCTCTGTAAATACTTCCAAGTGACAAAGACCTTCCTCCTTCAGCCCCAGGTGGCTGTGGCTCCAATCTAGTTTCTCAGCAAACTTGAATGCCTGGCTACTTCTTATCTCCGAAATTCTTAAGAAAAAGACTGTGGCTAGAGATTAGATGCCAGCACTTAGGTCCTGGAAGATTTATCTTTCTTAGACATAATCTAGGCCAAACCTTTCTGCTGCTTTGCTCAGTTTTATTCCTTTTTCTAAGAACACAGTAATTATCTGCTTAAAATTACCCTTGGGATTCTAAAATTTGAATACGTTTCCAATAACTTGAGGCAAAGCTGGTTCACTACAGTCTACGTTTATCCTGGTATAATGATTTATAGTTTAGTCCAGGCCTGATGGTGTTGGTTTGTAACCCCAGCTACTTGAAAGGTTGACCTGGTAGGATTGCAAATTCAAGGCCTGTTTAGCCTACAGAGGAAGTTCAAAGCCAGCCCAACTATTTTAGCAAGACTATCTCAGGGCAAAAAGTAAAAGGAGACTAGGGGATATTGCTCATAATATAGCACCTGCCTAGAATATACAAGGCTCTAGGTTCAATTTCTGGTACCAGAATAAGTGTGTGTGTGTGTGTGTGTGTGTGTGTGTGTGTGTGTGTGTGTGTGTGTGTGTATGTGTGTGTGTGTGTGTGTGTGTGTGTGTGTGTGTGTGTATGAGAGAGAGAGAGACAGAGAGAGAGAGTCAGAGAGAGACAGAGAGAGACTTGGTTTTCTCTCTGATTTCAGTACATGAAATCAAGTACCACTGGTGAGAGAGAGAGAGAGAGAGAGAGAGAGAGAGAGAGAGAGAGAGAGAGAGAGAGAGAGATTGTTCATTTGGTGGGGAGGCTAGGAAAATAGAAGATAAAGTAGTGCTTGTATTCACTGGTTTAAAAAACTTGGAAAATATGTCTGTAGTGAGGATTTGTTTATGCCTAGCTTTTCAGCAAGGCTTTGAAGAAGCTGTATGTGTGTCCTCAAAGATTTTAAACATTTCACTAAAAGCATGCTACTGTCTATACAAACAAATATATGAGACTCTAGCTTTTTTTTTTAAAGGCTTAAGGCCAAGAATTTAGTTTTTGAAATTGCTCTTGTCTCTCTTTGTCTGCACATTTGTTTTCACTGCGTTTCTTCCTGGCTTTGTAAGCATTGCAGCGACATGAAATCTCAGTCTGCAGAGTGTTGCTAAAAGGACATTAGCAAAATGAGTAAGAACATCGCAGGTTGAAAAGTACCCATGCTGTGGTCCAGAAGCATCCTTTGCTCCGTACAGCTCGTATACAGACTGAAGACCCCTGAAAGGAATCATAACTCCACTGTGTGGGTTGCCGGGAAAGAAGAGAAATGGAATATTCTTTTTCTAGTTCATAACTACCAACCATTCGAGCTAACATTTTCCATAGTTTCAACTTTTTTGTCCTAATTATTGTATACTTTAATACATTTGACAAAAAATGAATGACATTTTTACAGTGACTCTCTGAGGTAGGCAGTGGCATCACCTTCCTTTTCCAGATCTGGAAAGTGGACTTAAAGAGTTAGCACTTGGCAAAGTGACAGGGCTGTGAGTAACAGAACCAGAATTTGAAATCAAACTCTCGCCAAAAGCCTAAGGCTTCACCATGTAATGCCTAGTTTCCTTATACGTTTAGGCAAACTGTCCACAGGGCTGATACCAGCTGAGCACAGAGACTCTTTAAGGGCCTAGAGAACTGAAGACTTAAGTTGCTAACTCTAAAGAGTGGATATCTTCTACTGAATTTGTTTAAAGTAATGAAATGTAGCTCTCTAACAATTAAGGGGGGAAAGTCAGTATCAAATTTGGATTGGGTTTTGGCTCTCTGTTAAAGCAGGTGACACAAGGAAGATTCCACTTGGAGACCAAGAGCTATGACATCCATCTAGTATTCAGGCTGCTAGAAATAGGAACGTTAACAAAACACATCGGCACGCCCACAGTGTCTGTTCTTGGGGCAAATGATGGCTGTGAATGGCGGCTTTAACTCAGATATCTGGATAGACTTGCACAAAAGGAAGTTTTAGAAATAAACTTTGGCTCATTTTGCCCATCCCGAGAGACTAGAGTTGGTAGACTGGAGGAAGTTGTCCAGCACGGCCTCCTCAGGCCCGTGAGAGTGTAGCTATGCCTCTGGGAAGCACACATCCAGCTGAGATGCTGAGTCCCTGGAACATGCCCCTTTGCTTCTGATTCCAGCAGCGCTGGGTGGACAGTCTGGCCCTCTGTGCAGCTTTGCAATGACGGAGGCCAGACCGTGAGCTTGTTTTGATTATGCCTCTGATATTTCCCATCGTGGAACATCAATTGACTTTACTGTTGGAGACAGCAGCTGGGCATGGATGGAGCCCACATACGTAATGAAGCGCAGTACAAAATGTGTTTTCTAGTCTACACAACTTGCAAGGCAAAGGCTTTAAACTAAGCGATGATTGTGTCCCTTCTCCCAAGACCCCTCCATGTCATTGAATTCCACAGCCTTTCCATACGATCTGCAGCAGTAGGCCAGTCATGTCCCAGTCCAGCAAAGGCACCCAACTTGAACTGTGCAAGTTAAGCCTGTTGAACACTTTAACAACTGTGGAGACTGTGGGTGTAAGGGGGAGTCGGGGCTGAACTATTATCCAGCGTCTGCTCTTGGGACTTAAAAAAACACTGTAGTTCTGTTATGCACCTTTTGATGTCTAAAATATCAAACCAGGATAGGTCTCTCCATATTCATGCATACTCAACAAGTATATACTGAGCATTGGCTGTATATCAAGCCCTGATCTAACTGCTGGAGGCACAATTAGTGATGACCATACAGGGATGTCGATATCTGTGCTCAAGGAACTTAGTCTGGGAGGGAGGGAGGGAGGGATGGACAGACGGAGGAGACCATCAGTCAGCATCTTTTCTTTCTCTTTTAGGAACAATTGTTTGGGGGATAGGTTTTATTTAAAGTTTTAAAAACGAATATAGCCGGGTGTGCTGGTACATACTTGAATCCCAGTACTTAAGAGGTGGAATCAGGAGGGTCAAGAGCTGAAGGCCAACCTTAGTTACAGAGCGCTTTAGAAACCAGCCTGGGATACAGGCATCTTTGTCTCAAAAAGGAAAAGTGTTCTAAAAAGTCAAAATAGAGCAAGAGGAGAATTTGGAATGTGCACTAGGGAACTAAGGCGTCTCTGAACACTGACTGGCTCACCTCCACCTTGAACCCTGACCCGAGGGGTATGCAGGTGACTACCACAGACGCTTTTGGGGGACTAATCTGAGAAGACCTCCACACCAGGGAGGAAAACAGAAAGGATTAGCAGACTTATGACACCTGTTCTGAGAAACGACAGGTCCCGAGCCCTGCTCTCATCAGGAGCCACTGCGGAATGAACATGCGGTCTGCTCAGCTGCTAGGACTTGGGAATACACGGAGTCTGGCTCTTTGCCAGTTTGCATTCTGCTAACTCAGGAGTGCCCGGCACCAACACTCACCAGCTTCTGCTATCTGCTCTCAATGGGTGGGAGCAGGTAAAGACCTCCCCAGCTGCTATTCAAGGCCCTTAGTCACCCTCCGTGGCAGACGTCTCTCTGTCTGAGGAGCACCAAGGCCCTTTGCTAACCTGCTACGCCAGGCTGCTCTCCCCTGAGTGTCCTAGATCTATACCAGTCAGCCCTCTGAGCAGAGCCTTCGGATGCAGGCTCCCTTTCCACATTTCCCAGCCACGTTTCTGGATGTTAGACTTCATGAAGTTTCGATCCAAGTTGTCACTGACTTTCTTTTTTGATTCCAGTTTAAAACACTAAAAACATTCAACAAAATTGTTAAATAAAATCAATGCTACACTTTCTTATCTTAAATCAGGTCCTCCCAATATATCTGGAGCCTGAGTAAGCACGACCTTGAAGCTTAGAGTTTGATCAGGCTAGAATTCATAATGAGAAAACACCTGTTCAAATCCCTCAAGGTCATGCACTTCCATCAGCACCTTTCAATATTTACCTGGTCCTCTGCGTTATGAAAGTCAAATATTACAAATCTTGACTCCCCCCTCTTTTTTTTAATTGTATCTTATTTGTAAGAACTAGGCAATCAAGCACGTGATAGACAGGCCTAACGAATAAACGCAGAAAAGAACTCACTTAAGGAATAGGATTTTTGTAGAAACAAATTTATTGGGGTTCTTAAAGGATCTTGTAAGTTATTTCCAAGCTCGTCTGGAAATAAAAGAGAGTTGCTTTTGTGGTCTTGAGAGGCCATCTTAAAATGAGGTCACCTTTTATACTGTGGGGATGGCGGAAGGGAAGACAAGGTCTCAGGTGCTGGCTTGTCACTTCCACGTCCTGGGTTTTCCTAGGGGACAGTAGGGGACAGCTACTTTAAGAGCCCTGCTGTCACTCTAAGAGGACACCCCACTGGCAGTCAAGCCCAGGGTGCCTCAGAGCCCTAAGCTCTTCCCAGGACTCCTGCTGCCTGGAAGAAGCAGCTGGAAACCCACAGCAGGGGCCTCTTCTGTTTCTCGAAAGGATGAGGGGACTAACAGTCAAGGTGTAACACGGCACCTTCTAAGACACTGGAAAAAAGCAACAAACAAACAAAACCCTGTCTCAGAGTATGTTCTTCATTCTCATTTATGTAATTGTATAACAAACAGAGAATAATGCCCATGCAGGCTCCAGGGGTGTATGAATATGTATGCACACAGGCAATGATCTGGACACATAGAGAAGGACTCACAGCTATGGAGAGGAGAGAATTAGTGGGGAGCAAAGGGGACTTTCAATCTTTCATACATTTTTCTATTTCATTCAAATTGTACAAGAAGGGTTATTTATTATTTTTAAAGCTTAAATTTAAACTCACAGTGTACTCATATAGCTGTTGGGTCAAAGTCTTAAGACTAATAAAATTTTATAGATTATTATCTGGTTTCACCTATCCCAGATGCCTAACTAGAAAGCATTTTCACGTTGGGTGGTGGTGGTGCTCACCTTTAATCCCAGCACTCGGGAGGCAGAGGCAGGAGGATCTCTGTGAGTTCGAGGCCAGCCTGGTCTAAAGAGCTAGTTCCAGGACAGGCTTCAAAGCTACAGAGAAACCGTGTCTCAAAAAAAAGAAAGAAGAAAGAAAGAAAGAAAGCATTTTCACTTAAAAACAAAGCTTGTAAAATGTTTTATAGGTGCTACTTTATTCAGCTAATAGGCAAAAGAAGGCAACATAGGACAGAATTATTTTACAAAAAATATTAAAACATATTCTCTCATTTAATGACTGGACAGGGTAATATGACTTTGTAAACAAGTACTGAGCATTTGTCTAATATGTCACAAGATGCCAGAATTAGTTGGCATTCATGCAGGATTTGGTATGCTGTTTAATAAATCATTAAAAAATACGGTTTATTTTTAAAATCGTACTTTATCTTATGTGTAGCAATAGCTGTTCTGATTGAGAGCTGTGAAATTTTTATAAAATGAACTAGGCAACAAAAGACACACAAATATTTTGCAACAGTATTTTGGGGGTGGGGTGAAGAATGTAAGAATGAATTGCTTACAATTCTACCAGTTCAGATGTGGGCAGGATGAGAGGTAATGATTTATTTACAAAGCAAACGTGAGGGTTTTTTTTTCTTTTTTTATTTCCCCCCTTTGAGTTACCTCATAGCTATGAACTGACAGCCAAAGCCATATTTCCTACAACTAAGGTGGGATTTGCCAAATTCTCATGCTTAAACAGAGCAGACTTGGTGCAGGGATTGGTTGCGAAGATATGGAAGAGCAACCTCAAGAGAAGCAAGAACGTAGTTCCATCCTTGGGGTCAAGGAATAACAGGAGGAGATGATTCTGCCGAATCCCAGGAGCAGATTTCCCAGAGGGTTCCAAGGAGGCTCCCTCTGTTCACCAGAGCTAGGCCTGAGAGTAGGGAGGAATGGCCTCCTACTATCCCCTTCCTCTCAACAGCCTTCCATATTCCTCTCAACGGTTGTAATGTCCTGAAGCTAGAAAGCAAGGAATCCTGGGAAATGTGCTTCCCTGTCTTACAAGAGTAGCCTCAAATCTAAGGCCAAAATGCAAGTGATTGGCATTGTCCTGAAATCAACAATGAGGTAAGGGGTAGGTTGCAGATATAGTAAGGGAGGTAGGGCTGGGGAAGAGAAGGGCTGGACACCATGACGTCAACAGGTCCCTGGCTACCACATCTTCTTCCGCCATAGTCCCAATGCAACAGGGCCAAGCAACCATAGATTAATACCCCTCTAACCACGAGCCAAAATAAATAAACCTGTCCCCTTTCTCAGTCGAGTGTCTCAGGTATTTATTATAGTGCAAAGCTGACTAACACACTTAGTGCCAAGTACTTTAAAGTTCTTTTTCTTTTAGGAACATGGGGAAGAGGCACAAGAAGGGGCCAAAATTAAGTATGATCCCAAAGACACTCCGCAGAACAGTGAATGCATTCTTGATCCAAAGCTAGGTTTAGAAGCAGCACTAAATTCTGGCACCCACAATTCGTGGTGATGAAGCTGGTAGACCAAGGAAGAGGTCGACAGCTGTCAGAGGAGGATCTGCCAGACCTGAACAGTCAGCCCCGCCCTGCAGAGCTGAGGGTGGAAGGCTGAGCAGCCTGGACATCCGGGTCTCCATGTCCGCACGTCCAGGGTTGCCGAGAGCGCTGCCCAGGCTGCAGTTCCTGAGGCCTGGATGTCCCGGAGGTAAATACCCATCGGTACATTCATCCATTTCACAGAAATTCACGGAACCCCCCACAACACCCTAAGAGCCACAGAGAACAGTCTAGTAGTGGGGATATTCCAGCATCTCTATGAGTCAGAGCGCTGTTGTTCAGCCCATCTGGAGTACAGGGAAGGGCGCTGTGAGGACAGGATTTGGCCAAAGAAAAGCACGGACACATACCTCCTCCCTTGTCAAACTCAATGTTGTGAAGATTTCCCCCATGTTCCTCTCTTACATTGTTTTTGCTCTGATATTCAGACTTTGTTAAGTTTTTTTTTTTTTTTTTTTTTTTGCAGTGCTTGGGCCATGGATTGAGTTTAATCTTCAGTGTGTAGATATCTAGTTTTCCCATCATCCTTTGTTAAAGACTGGCTTCTCCTCACTGAGGCACACGTGTGTGCCATAAGGACACAACTGCTCCACTAATAGAGATAATACCACAAAACCAATTACATTTTCTTCTAGATTCTGGTCTGTTCTCCTCACTTCAACAAACATCTGTGGTGTACCAGCTGGGTGTCTGGTGTTGGTGTTGTAAACACGACATGGTCTTTAAAAAACAGTCTCTTCCCTCACCAAGGCAGCAGTGGTGCATCTAGGCAACTTCAAATCCAGACACTGTTACCAGAGACCTGAGAGTTCCTCTATAAGTTTCTGCGAGGAGGGGTGGACACTGGTCAGGGCCATGGGAAGCTGGGCTGAGGCATCTCTGTAGTTCTCCAGCCATCATGGGAAAACCTTTTCCTCATAGAGTGTCTTCAAGATTCAGAACAGCCAGACAGTGCAAGACAGGCTTCCAGCCTCTGCAGGGCCCTGAAGAGCCTCCTTCCGGTTCTCAACCACAGAGGCCTCACAGTTTGGCTTTTCCCACCCGGAACGAGGCAGAGAATAGCGACCAGGATATCTATTTTGCATTGGCATCTGATTTCTTCTCTTAGAGTAATGCTTTATAAAAAGTACCTGTGTAATTTAACCCAGTACTATAATGTATTTCTGACCTATTAATAATTTTAAAATATACACTTGATAAACTCTTTGCCAACCCTTTTCTTTAAAAACAAAAGTTTTCACATGGTTGACAAAGGGCTCCATTCACTCCACGCATGTATTGACCTCTTCTGTACAGAACTGCATTCCTAGGGTGCTGCTGCTGGATCTTAGGGCACAGACACGCTCTATTTCACAAGAGGGAATGAGTCACATCCAAATCTAGCCATTTGGGGTGTAGAAAATTTGCTTCTTGGAATACCAATTTGCTTTGAAAAGTTTTTTTTACACACAAAGAAAGATTATGCATTTTCAAAGCATAAGCAAGAATGTAAGCAGCTGGGTGTCTCCACTTTCCTCCAGGATGTGGGATATCAAGTGGTGTTTTGTACAGAGCTCTCAATCCAATTGTTTCCAGAAAGCACAGCAGGACCTCCACCTCATGGGGATTTGCGATGGGAAACTCGGAGGGGTTACCTGAGATACCAGTCTGCCTCTCCTGGTCTCCTTTATGCCTGTCCAGGGCTGACCTCCTAACCCCTAGCATCCCACGGTCCTGCTGCCTCATTCTGGGGGAATTTGTTTAGAAAAGAACCCCACCTGATGTGCGTCCATCAGAAACTGCTTTGTAATTGTAATATACAGTGAGGATTTTTGTTGCTTTCAGCACCTGAAGTCATCGGTAAAGTTTTAGGCATTGCATAATGAAACCAGCTATTGTCGTTGGCTCATGGAGCCAAGTCAAAATACCACAAATCACTCAAAGGAGTGTTTGGGAAATGAACTTGAGGGTGGGGTGGACTGGGGGCTTGTTTGCTTCTTTGACAAGTTTTGTTGACTGAAGTGGCTGGGCCAGTTGAGCGGGTGCGGGAAAGGGCGGATCTACTTACGGGAGCATCCCTCCTCCACCCTCCCTCAGTGTTAATTGAACACTATGTCAACATTAACGCCTTTGGAGTTAACAAAACAGCCAAAGCTGAATTCACCTTTGGGGGGGGGGGGATAGACAATTAGAGAACAATAGAATAAAATGAAAAGGGGTTTAAAATTTTCCCTGTCTCCCATGGGCCATGAGCACTTGAAGCCAGCATAGTTTTTTTTTCCTTTAACAAAGGCACTTTTACTAGTTTTACTAGTTTTCTAAGTCTGAGTTATTACTTTAATATATAAATCCTTTTAGCCTGATGAGATGGAAAGGAAAAATGCTTCCCCACGAAGCCGAAGGCTTTCCCCAGGCCTCAGCAACACTCTTCTTCAGTATGTATCATGAGTGTGTCACAGCGCTCTAGAGTCGTGGTTCTGCGTCACCCTAGGCTCTCAGGGACTCGGGGTGCCCTGCGGAACATTCTCCTGCGAGGTGCTTTTCAGGAGCTTAGGCACAGATGCTAGCAGTCTGTGGCGGGGGCTCAATCTCACACACTCTGGGGCCAGACTGCTGCGAGCAGAAGCTTTCTCCAGCCCAGCCCCTGATCCCCGGCACTTGGCATTAGTCTTGGCAATCCACAGTTTTCTCAAGGGGAAAATGAGGGTAGTTGGAGTATCTGCTTCCCAGGGCTTACATGAGCCATAAATCAAACATTGAGAGTGTTATTAATGACTAAACATGAGCGGCCCAGACACACCTTATCAATTCTGATGAAAGAGTGACCTGTTTATGGACTGGCCAGGCGAAGGGCACCCTGCTGATTTCAGCAGCACTTCATGAAGGTGGGAACGGAGGCCACCCACTACTGAGGAAACTTAACCAGGCCATCTACTGTCAGCAAGAGAAGAGAAGAGTTGCAAGGCCGGAGGAAGTTGGTGATGGAAGAGAGAAAGCAGTGTGTTTGCCTGCAGGGATCCTGAGCAGGGATAGTCCCAGAAAATTGCTTGCCACCTCCCTCTCTGGCCTGCACCTCTCAAGTTCTCTCAGCCCCAAGGCCCTTTCTCAGAACAGCTTGGTAAGCTGCTTACAATGCAAAGTGATGGTACTGAGGAACAGGGGTGGAGCCTCGGGTCCCTTTATGTGTAGGGTGCCCACTTGAGTGGTCTGCCCAGAGCTAACTAATAGAGACCTCACAGGATCGGGGACAGTACTGAGTCTCAGTCCTAGAGGACCATAGTAAGACCATGTAACCATAATTCCTGCATGTGCCAGCACTGATATAGGACATCCAGACCCACAGACAAATGGTCCCCGTGTCTGAGTTAACTGCAATGAGAAGAAATGAAGAGGCCAAGCAGGCTGTCAATTCTCAGACCCACGCTGCACCTGAATACTTTCAACAAGTCACTTCAGAAGGTGTGTTCAGAGGAACTATTAATCATAATCATTAAACATAACGACAGCAACTAAAATTTTAAGATAAACTTGGGCTTAGTCATTACTCGATACAGTTAGCACAGGTCAGCCATGAAACTAAGTTCTGACGCAGAGAATCAGGGCTTTAAGTAGCAGAGCACAGAGTACAAAATCAAAGCCCTTGTCCCATGTTCCCTGGTACAGAGAAGCTTAAACTCTGAGAAATGAAATGGTTAGGGCACAGTACACACACACACACACACACACACACACACACACACACACACACTTCTCTCCCTTAGTGTCAAGAGCAGCTCTTCTTTTCCCTATCTGCACTCCATCTTGACAACTCGACTACTTTGCATGACCTCATAACTCAGTGTTCTTTGCTCCCGGATGAACTGCGGTAAATGTCTAACTTGTAATCATTTCTTTGAAATGCTGACTAAAGTGAATTTTAGTATCCTGCCCAACAGGTCACAGGCACAGAAGGAGGCCAAGACCAGAACATTCCTCCACAGCAATTACAAGCAAACCCTGGAACCGTGTGTTCATGTGCCCATGTGGGAAGGTAGCGCAACATTTCAGAGATGAAAGGTGGCCAGGAGCAAGCCTGTGCTACCAGGGGTGCCACAGCTGTTAGGAAAAGAGGCAGAGGCAGGAGCTGACCCAGATTGGAGGAAGCCATTCCCGTGGGTGTTTTAGAATGTGTGGGTTTCTCTGTGATAGACCCACCCCCGCTGTCTTCATCACCCATCATGGTGGAAGCCATGATCAACTGTCCCTCCTCACTAGACTCAGGCGCTATAATGTATCACCTATGAAGGCAGGCAGATGACTTTCTCTCATCTACCGTCCAGTTTTCTTTGATCTCTTCTTGGAGTATTTAGAGATTTACTGTAGCTGTTTGATTTGTTTCAATCCAGACTCCATATGCCTCATGATCATAAAGTTAAGATTCTCTCTTTTGTCCCCTAAATCTTCTCCTCATTCTGCCTCCAGGCAGATTTGCTCTCCTGTCATTGATCTTAATAATGTCAGGAACCTGCCTTCTAAATGCCCAAGTGCCTCAGAGGGGAGGGAGAAAAAGAACACGTGCTCAAGCTCAGTCAGCCAAGGGCTCTGCAGACACCAACGGCATTTTTTTCTTAGACTGTTCCACGGTGGCAGAACAAGAGCAAGAGCACAGGGTGGCCTGACATCTGGAAGCAGAGCTGTCCAACCTTTCCATGGGGCCGGAGAGGTGGCTGACTAGGTAAGAGTGAGCATTGCTCTTCCAAGGGTTCGGTTCCCAGGGCTCACATCTGGTGGCTCGCAACAATCTGTTACCCCAGCTCTAGAGTATCCAACACCTTTCCTCTACAGGTACCCACACACATGTGGGACAGACTCTCTCTACCTCCTACACACACACACACACACACACACACACACACACACACGGGCAGGAAAAAAAAAACCTTCAACCTGTCCCAGAGGCAGGCTCTGAGGTCATAACCAGGAAGACTAGACCAGGTTTATGAAAACAGGTCAGTAGTGGGGGCTACTGGACATCTCACAGGAGAAAATGACAGACCTGGGGAGACTCCCTCCAGAGCTTGGGTAAGGAGGAACCACTAAACAAATAGAGCAAAGCAAATGCAGGTAACCACACCACACTTCCTATCTTGAGCCAGGGTGGTGGCATCATGATGATGATAAATAGACGCGAAGTGCCGGGTAAGAGGAGTAATGTGGAATGTCAGGATGATATGTGGAAGTGAGCTCGATCAAACATACTCAGAAACTCAACCAGCAAGTCTGAAGGGCCTTCCTACCCCAGGGTATTAGCTGAAATCATGAGCCATATTTCTCAATGAATAATAGACACAGCTGGGGGGCATTGATGCCATGTTCCCAGGGCAAATGAGCCATTTTCAGGTACAAGTTCTTTTTCTTCTCTGTTCCGGGTAGGAATGCAACTTGAATGCGTAAATAGAAGAACAAAATAAGCTGGAAACAAAGCAAAAGAAAGAGCCCTTTCTTCTTGACCAAAGGCAGGTTTGGCTTGGTTTTCTTTTGGAAAATCCCCATATTCGAAAGCCAGGAAGTCCAGAGAGTTTTGGCGTCACAAGGTAGGAGACATTGACAGTGGAAAAGAAATGGACTTGAATCCGTTGCTGCAATTTTTACAGTGCTTCTATGGGGAGTGAGTTGTCACACACTCAGCAAGGTGGGTAGTGAGCGGGGTAGTGAGCGCTGTGGTCATGAAGTGCTATCCTGGAGCTCCAATGGTTAGGTGCAACATCAAAACAACTTGGTCAGCCATCTTGGGCTTCAGCTAACGCATCTATAAAAAGAAAATTTCTCTCTGTGTCAAATGGGATTCCTATAAAGACTAACTGAGTTAATACTAAGTGGCTAATACATGGTATTTTCTGGCCATTTTCAATGGGCAGGAAGATCGTAGCTTGGTCCTGGGATTCACTCTGAGTTTCCTGATCAGCGGCTCTTCCACTGGTGACATGATGTCACTGAAGAAATAAAAGAACAGAGTTCTTTGTAGAGTTCCTAGATTCTGAGATGACTCAGCCCATGACGAAGACCATTGGAACCATGTCTGACCTCTTCATTCATTATTGCCTGAGCCCTACTGGTAGAATCTGAGCATTTGAGAGTTGTATAGCGATTTTTTCTGAACTAAAAAATTTCATCCTGCAGGGAAGCTCATAAATACTCAGGAAAGTGTGTGTGTTTGTGTCTGTGTGTGTGAGAGAGAGAGAAAGAGAGAGAGAGAGAGAGAGAGACAGAGAGAGAGAGAGAGAGAGAGAGAGAGAGAGAGAAGTGCTCTTAACTGCTGAGCCATGTCTCCAGCTTCCAATACCTTGGACATTTTTGAGTTGTTTGTTTGTTTTGTTTTGTTTTTCTGAGACAGGATTTCATTGTGTAGCCCTGGCTGTCCTATAGTTCACTCAGTAGACTAGAATGGCCTCACAGAGCTCTGCCTGCCCTTAAGGTAGACTATTTAAGACTTAGAAATAAACAACTCAGAAGTCTCAGGAAGTCCCTGAATCTTATCAGACTCACAAAGCTCCATTCTCCCAATGGTTGTAGAAACAGAAGAGATGGGGTGACTGAGGAGGAGAGACTCTCCCACCAGTCAAGTTGGCTACAAGTTATGGAGAGAGCTCCAAGGCCCCAGCTTCTGAGTCTTCCTTCAGGCTAGGGTGGGCTTTAGTGATAAAGCTGCCTTTAAGTCATCCTTACTTCTGTAAGAAACACTTCACCCATACTTTCAAAAAAAAAAAAGCTAATTTGTTACCAAATTGGACTTTGGTAGTATCGGTACTTTGATCTGTCACTAGTTCCCTATCTGGGGCGAGCAGACTATTATTCATGTCTCCCCAGAAATAATTTCACACCAAACCATGTTTCTAGGCTTTAAAGTACTGATAAAGGCAAATTCCTAGATGAATGAGGCTTACTTAGATCAGGGCTAGACGGACACCATGAGTAACCTTGATGATAAAGAAATCAAAAAAAAATTGGGAAATTTGTCTGAATCACTGATATGTATCTCTCAGGTCAGCAGTAGCTTCCTTTCTTGATAATCCAAAGACGTGAGAAACTTGACATGATTCATGTGAATTTATCCTTTGTGGCTGTGTCCTTTAGTAGCTTTCAAAACCTCACATACAACTGGATTTTTGCCATTTTAAGTTTCATGGTCTTCTCTTTCTGCAATCTTTAATCTCCTGTCCTTTTCCATATCTCTGGATAGTCCTCCATAATCTCTCAGGCCACCTTCCTCCTTCAGCCACACACCAAGGACTTCTTTGTTGTAGGCCCAGCAGTAGCTCTTGTTCCTGTCTGTGAGGGTCTGAGTGAGAAGTGTCCCCATAGGCTCATGTGTTAGGACATCTGGTCCCCAGTTGGCAGTACTGTGTACAGGGCTATGGAATCCTTAAGACTCTTGCTGGAGGAAGTACATCACTGAGGATGCGCCTTGAGGATTTGTAGCCTCACCCAACTTCCTACTCCCACTGTCTGCTTCCTGTGAATGGATGAAATTCCATCTCTCTGATTCCTAACTGCCAGTCCAACCGCATACTCCTGCTTCTTTGCTTTCCCCAGCACAATGGACACCTCTGCCTCTGAACTATAAGAAAATAATCCTTTACCTTTAACTCACTGTTTGCCAGGGTATTTTCTCACAACCTCAGGAAAGCCACAAATGCGCCATCTGCCCCGTAACTCTACCAACCTGTTCTTCTAGCTTCAGACCCACTCTCTGACTCCAAGATAGGTCACGTACATTCCTCTGGCAACATTGCCAGAGGAGCAGTTCCTGCCTCAATCAGGGACAACTAGACTCCTTCAGCAGTACTGGTGATTGTATCCCAGGGTGCCAAAACCAAGAGGATGTGAGACTGGGCTACTGATGACTTATTTCTAGGTACTGCAACACAGAAACTGACTAAAGGAGAAGTGGGAGAAGATTCCATTGGTTCTTTTTTTTTTAAAGATTTATTTATTTATTTATTTATTTATTTATTTATTTATTTATTTATTAAGTATATAGTGTTTTGCCTGCCTGCATGCCTGCAGGCCAGAAGAGTATACCAGATCTCATTACAGATGGTTTTGAGCTACCGTGTGATTGCTGGGAATTGAACTCAGGACCTTTGGATGAGCAGGCAGTGCTCTTAACCACTGAGCCATCTCTCCAGTCCTTAGTTTCATCAGTTCTAATGCTTCCTGGGCTCATAAACTGTAACGTGCTTCTTTACATCAGATTGAGCAGCTCCTGTTAGTTGTTTCAGGGTTGCTATCACTTTAGATGCTTCTAGGAGACTTTGTCCAGCATGGCTTCCCATTTCTCCCTCCGGCTTCTTTCCCCCTCTGAGCTATGGCCCACTTCCTACTCTGTGCTAGCAGTCCCAGGGGGTCCCTCGGCTTCGGCATCTCTAAGTTCATCTAAGCTGCCCACCTTTGTGTGGTCTTGCCTGTGGCGATGCCTTCCTGTGTCCCCCAAACCTGCTCCTCGCTCTTCCTGTCCCACTCACGTCAATCATTAGACCCCACCACTCCTTCTTTCATGGTTTCTTACAACTGTCCTTTCGGCTGATGTCCTGCCGCTGTGTAGGCTGGAGGCTCTGTTCTGTTTGTTTGTTTTTATGTGACCTCAACTCAATTCTTCAATTCTCAATTCTGCTGACACTCTATAACCAGAAGAGTGAGCTTCCTCTGGGATAGCCTGGTGACACCAGTCTCTTTGCACTGGGGCTTTAATGTGAAGACAGTTGTCGCATCTATAGGATTCCTATTCCCAAACCTGACCCACACCCCTCTGCCCACAGACTCAGTCCTCTGTCCCCGGCTCTGCTCTTCCTCTGTTCTCCAGCTAACCATGATCTGAATGTTGGTGAAAATTCATGGATTGGAACTCCATGCAGGGTGCAATAGTATCAATGGGAGGTGGGGGGGCGGGGGGAGTTCTGGATAGGATTAAGTCAAAAGGTCTTGTTCTCGTCAGTTATATAAAGAACCAATGCCCTTATGAAAAGGCAGGGAGAGGGGGCGGCGGTTTATTTGTCCTCCCCTGCTCTGTGAGGACACAAGTTGCCATCTGTGAAGCCCAGAACAAGTCTTTGAAAAACCCTGAATGGGCTGGCACTTTCATCTTCACGGCTGGCCTTCTGAGCCTCTGGCACTGGGATTTCTGTTGTTGTAAATTATACAGTCTGAGGGCATTTCCTCCTCCTCCTTCTGTCCGTCCTGTTCCCTCCCCCCACTCCCTGCCGCCCCCCCCCCCCCCCCGTTCCTCCTTTCCTTCTTGTGTATAGGCTGCCAAGTGAGCACTAAGGTATTCTCTTAGAGTAGCCCAAGTGGACGAAGATATAGCCCAAACTCTGCTTTCCTTCAAAGAACTTTCTCTGATGATCTGGGTGGAAAAGAGTTCGCCAGAGGGTCCTGAGCAGCTTTTATGACGTGAACAATGCTTTAAGGACAAGGGAGCCTGCTGTGTGCCGGGAAGCCTGTGTGTTACCCAAAGCTAAAGCAGTCTCCCAACATGCTCTCAGTCTACTAGTGAGACTTGGCAATGTAGCGCAGACCTCAGCTCTGCTCTTTCCTTGTAAGGGTTCTGTATTCGCCTTTTCTCTCTGACTAACGTATAGGTTATTTTCCAAAACAGACTCGAACATAGTTCCTGGTATATTGCCCCATATGTGGTAATCTCTCGAAAAATATTTGTTAAGTTATGTAAACCAGGATCTTGATTAATACCTAGTGGTAGGAAGTGAATAAATGTTTTTCTTAAAACATAGGTCCAAGCTTAAGGCTTGCCACAAGGCCTGTTGAATAACAAAGGTTAGCAAATTCTGAGAAACCGTTCACAGCCATGCTACCCCGAACACCCTCCGTAGCATAGGGCCTGCATCTTTTTAGACGGCTCTGACTCACAACAACAGTACTATATTTTGAATGACTTTTCAACAGAATTTATGCCTTGTGGTCCTGCATATTCATAGGTTCAAGATTAGGATTCTGATAGATTTGGTGCCTAGCAAAGACTGGCTTCCTGATTCAGTTTCCTGGTTTACTCATGGCCCATCTTTTCCTCATGTCTTTACGTGGAGGAAAGGAAGGGAGAGCTCTATAGAATCCTTTAATAGGGCACTAATCCCATTCATGAGAGCTCCACCCCTGACTTATTTATGTATCAATGGTCCCACTTCTTAATCATGACATAGAGGATTAGGATTTCTACCTAGGTATTTGCGAGGAAAGCAAGAGAGAGATATATATACTAACTATAGCTTCCTGCTATTCCCCTAATGGGAGAGAATAACAGCCATTCTGTGTGCTGTTACAATATGCTACGTTAAACGATAAAGACTTAAAATGATAATTACAACCAATTAAATGTTACCAATGGTACTGTAACACACACACACACACACATATATATATATATATTCTTCAGTTACTCTCTGCCTTGAGGGTTTCCCTTGAACTCTTGATTCAGGATAAGATGAAGCAGCAACATCAAAGGCAAAAGTGACTGGATAGACTTCAAAACATAGAACACCAGGGAGCTAGGCTATTGGGAAATGTCACCAAGGAAATATAGAAACAAGGTTAAACGCACTTTCGAGCCGGTTATTTCATTCATTCGTTTCACTCCCTCAAGGAATTTTCAAACCCGTAGGTAATTTTCCGAGTGAGGGGTACCTGTTTGGAGCTGGGAAGACGGCTCAGTGGTGAAGAGGATGTACTGTTCTTGCAGAAGACCTGAGCTGGGCTTCCAACCATCTGCAACACCGTCTCCAGGACATCCAGCTCCGTCTTCCTGGCCTCCACAGGAACCTGAACTCACGCATGCGCATGCGAGCACCCATGCACTTAAGAAATAACGCAAATCCTTTTTAAATGCCTGTTAGAAAGACTGACCGTGGCAGGTTATTTAAATCTTTTTGCTTGGGAGGAAATAGGAGAAAGTTTATCAATAAACAACACTATTTTTTTTATATTTATTTATTTATTATGTATACAATATTCTGTCTGTGTGTGTGTCCGCAGGCCAGAAGAGGGCACCAGACCTCATTACAGATGGTTGTGAGCCACCATGTGGTTGCCGGGAATTGAACTCAGAACCTTTGGAAGAGCAGGCAATGCTCTTAACCACTGAGCCATCTCTCCAGCCCTAAACAACACTATTGAAAGTGTTTTCTCTTTTGCCCATCTGCTGACCGAAAAGCATTCATACCATTAAAATCTTGACCCAAGTAAGAAAGAGGGACTTTTTGTTTTATTCCGGACATTCTAGCCCAGAATTCAGCAGCTGCTCGGCATTTGAGATCTGTGGAATGATTTCAATATATCACATTCAGAAGTCTCAGAAATGAAGGATTGAAGCTTTCTCGCAGAAAGGGCTAGCCTACAAAACTTTAAGCCACATGGTGTTGTATCAATAAAAGTACAGGTTAAAGGTTTCTTTTCAGCGGATTTTGTTACTAAGATCATAGCTGTGATCCATTTGTAATTTATCATCATTGCTTGTGCACAATAAAATGTTAACTATTGATCACCATGAAAGCGTGTTTAATAGGCAATCTACTAAACCTTGAGTTTGAAAAAAAAAACAATACTTAGACTGAAGATTTTCTCTAAAATTGTGGGGTTTTTTTTGTTTTTGTTTTGTTTTTTTTTTTTGTTTTGTTTTGTTTTTGGCCAGGTGCCTTAAATCCCAGCACTCAGGAGGCAAAGGTGGGTAGATCTCTGTGAGTTGGAGGCCAGTCTGGTCTATACTAGTTCCAGACTAGCCAGGGCTATCTAATGAGAACTTGTCTCAAAACTAACCAACTGAATAATTAAAAACAAAACAAAACAAAACAAAACAGTGCTGTGTAATGACTGGCCTGGTGAGCGGCCAGGCTGGTGAGCAGAAGCAGGTTGGACAGGCAAGGGAGCAGATTCTCATCTCACAGGATTTCAACTAATTTTGGTAGAAACATAAACTGTTGAATAGTGTATAATTATTTTCACAAAATCCACAGCCACAGCTGGCAATTTCTCCATGACTAACCCTGCCAGATGTTTTTTGGTTTTGCTGAGTCACTTTTTCTCCCCCACTCAGAACTCTGTGTTCTCACCAACTCTGAATTCCCTCTGGTTTCTTCTCACATTTTGCCTTTTACCTGCATTGGGGAGGGTTTAAATTGCTCTTTTCCCCTTCTCCCATGCATATTACCGTTGTTTTTTTTCTAAATTACTCTAATTTTACCTTTTGTCATAAATCTTAACCTGTCCCTTCCCTAGGAAGACAGACGTTTTGAGGAAATTACGCTAAACAGCCATTAAGCCTGTCTATCAACAGTCTCATCACAACCCATGACTAGGCAGATTCTGAATCACCCTAGAATGTAGGCTGCTAGAAAAAAAAGAACAGCTCCCAAACTTCTTCGTTCTGTGCTGAAACTACCTCTCCTCCAGTTGGAAGTCCTGGGAGCCAGAAAGAGCCCGCTGTGGAACAGCGCGGAACAATACAGCGGTGCCGGTGCCTTCGGATTCGCATAGATTTGCGTTTTCTCACCCATCCGACCGGCTCACTGCCTGGCTCCTAGACAGAAAAAACTTCAGGGACAAAGTGCGTCTCTTGAATGTTAATTAAAACCTTCAGCTGTGTGCATGGCTGCATAATAATCTTCATTGATTCAAACATGCGAGGCACCTCCTAAGAGCTGGTAACTTGTGCTAAGGGCTAAAGGGGGAATATGTGACTCGCCCACCCGCTGAGAAAAGCTTGAATGGGGTAGACTGACAAACTATGTCAAGTGCTTGATGAATTGGTGAAGCTGGGAGCATGCTCTACAAACGTGCACAGGAAGGGCTGAGAGCGTGTCATGGTCATTTGCAGACTCCTCATCAGCCACATTTCACCACTGGTTATGAAAAAGGAAATCGCACTTTCTACGTGTCTTCATGCATGTGTGTTTTAGGGAATAGCCAACAGGATATTTCTGCGGACAAACAATAGGTTCCCCAAACTGCAAGTGTTTTCCGCTCCACGGCAGGACACTTTTGAGTGTCTGTGGATGGAAAAATTGATCATTCTCTGAACCGTTTTCTTGATGCAATCTTCCTTTGCTCGGTCAGGAGTAGAAGGCAAGAGGGAAAGCCCCTGGCATAAGGGACCAGACAGCGCCACGTTGTTAAGGGGTTGAGTCCATAGGAGCGGCTGGCCGCAGGGTTGGTATTGTAAAAGGGTGTCGAGGAGGTTCTGCCCTGTCTGTTCTCAGACATAATCGGGAAGCCTAATCAAAGTCACTGTAAGTGTGACGACAGTTTAGTGCCTTTTTACACTTCTCAGAGCCGAAAAAAAAAATGTAGGAAGCAGTGTTTCTCAACCTGTGGTTCGCAACTCCTTGTGGGGATTGAAAGATCCTTTCACGAGGCCGCTGAAGACCATAGGAAAACGCAGATATTTACATTACAGTTCATAACAGCAGCAAACTGCATTTATGAAAATAATTTTATGGTGGGGGTCAGCACAACCTGAGGAAGTGTATTAAAGGGTCGCAGCGTCAGGAAGGTTGAGAAGCACTGCTTCTCAAAGGAAGGAATAAGTTGAATACTCAACCAAGAATGACAAGAAATCTCTTGACAGGACGTTGGCCAACTGCTACCAATAGGATCAGTGACGTCCTCAGACCCGAACAGCTTCACAGGAAAAACTAGAAAAGGAAAGCGGGAAACAAGAGACGAAAACCAAAGCTTGCGCGGCGACACCTGGCTGCGGCTAGGCTCAGTGGCAGAGGTGTGCTTGGCACGGGTGGCCTCCTGGGTCCATTCCCAGCATCTAGAGAGGAAAACAGACAACTGGAAGCCCCAATGTCATTTATTTCTCAGTTTCATTTTTTGTTTCTCTGCATTTTGGAGGAATTCGCTCTAAACCCATAGCTGTCTTCCTCAACGTGAGTGAGAACCATCCTTCCTGGAATCCCCTAACTACAGACATCAAGCTCAAATTCTCCCAGACTTCAAGCTCCTCGGTCCCTCTCTGAAGCTGGGAACCGTAACCCGGACGGGGTGAGGGTGGGGGAGATGCCAAGTGGCCTTTAGACCTAATCCAGGGCATTTGTCCATGGCAGACACGTGCATTTACTGCATCGCCCTGCATAACGTACCCAGGGACTGACTGAATGTTCTGCTAACCACGGGGTGCTCGGGCAGAGTCTTGGAACTGCATTTGTCTACTGGGAATGATCCGGTGAGCCTGATATATCTTGTGCTAAGGGCGCAGCCTTCAAGGAAAGCAAAGGGAAAGTAAGGCTCCCTTAACTTTCAACTGAGGTCCCTCCAACACGACTCCTTTCTCCCTCGCAGACCACCAAGGCTGTTCATCCAGGGATCGGCCCGGCAGCCTGGATCCGCAGCACCTGGATCCGCCTGCGCCGAAGGGGCAGCTGGGTGCTCGACGGCGCAGTTGAATCACGGGTGAGTCACCCCTTTCGGGGTCTCGGAGTTTCCTATGGGAGGAGGCGGGGCAGGGGTGTGGATTGACCGGGAGCCGCCCACCGCCAAGATGAGTGACCGGGGCTGGGGGGCGGGGAGTCGCCGGCCTCGGCGGAGGCGGCGCGGGGTGGAGAGGCGCCCGTGGCCGCGCTGCCCTTTATAACGCGCCCCGCGCGGACCCCGGCAGCCTGGGTAGAGCCGGTACCCATCACCCACTCCCCCCGATCGCCTCCGCTGCGCAACCTCCGCGTCGCCACCGAAGCCTTGCGACCTCCCGCCATCAGCCCTAGGACATGGCGATCTCCGTGCTCCCGCGCCTCCTAGCGGCGCTTGCGCCCACCTTTCTCGGCTGCCTCCTCGTCCAGGTGGCCCCGGCTGCAGGTGAGTGGCACCGATCATGAAGAGCCCAGAGCACACGGGAGACAGGGGGTGTACCTGGCTAAGTGGGGGTTGCTGTGGTTCCTTGGGGACCCTAACGTGTTCCGCCGCACCTGTGGATGTGGACTCGGCTGCGCTTGTCCTGAGGGTTTGAATGAAAACAGGACGGAGAGGTAGTTGATGCCCGAGCCGGCTTTTGCCGCCACTGGAGATGCCTGCTCTGTGCGTTTACCACGGTTGCACAATGATCGGTTCCTGCTTTGACTTTGAGGAAAGAGCTGCCTAGGAAGTTGAACCCTTGAAGGTAGCGGGTGCGTGGATCCGTCTCTGTCCAAGTCTGCGTGCTTCCCGTGGCTTGCATTTTATCTTTGACAAGGTGTGCGCCTTCCCGTAGCAAACAGCTATTCTTGCGGCCTTTAGTTTAGATCTGGCAGAAGCAATCCTGTTATAAACTCAGGCAGACAGAGTTCATACCCCACATCTACCCAATGTTTGTGGCGAGGCAGAGACTGAATGAATCCCGAGGACTTGCAAAAAGAGACGTTAATAACAGAGTATTTTTAATGAAATGGCATCCCACCACGTGACAGGTGCCGCGTGGGTCGCGCATCTACTTTGCTCTCCGTGGGAGTTTCAGTGTAGAGATATTTTAGATTACATTGTCAAGTTTGACTTTTTCGTTTATATACACTCCTGAATCGTCTTACCTGTGTGGAACGTGCCCTCTTTGGAACTTATTCAAACCCATCTTTGCGTCTGCTTTGATCCTGCGTCAGAAGGGTCTCTGGCACATATGTAGACCTTGGGTCCTCTTTCCACGTCGCCATAAAGTGGGCTTTCCCTTAAATAGTTTAAACAAGGACTTCAGGGTCTTCAGCTACCTCCACGGACTGTGGTGTGGATGTTACCAGGAGCACGATATGGGTCTAGAAAAAAAAATGGACACACACACACCGTCTCTGTTCTTCCTAAGTTAGCCATGTTTTGTAATTGACATTTAAAATGTGCTCCTTCTGCTGGCGGTCGCTGGGTAGGTGTTTCATGAACGAAGAAGTGCCTGCAATTATAGTTCTCTTGTGTTTTTTGTAGGTACTCTACAGAAGGCGTTTAATTTAACTTGGAAGTCAACTAATTTCAAGACCATTTTGGAGTGGGAACCCAAACCCATCGGTTATGTCTACATTGTTGAGATAACGTAAGCTAAGTTCAAAACGAAAAGATAATGTTTTTGTCCTTACTAACTCTTTAAAACTGTTGCTAGGTCGGGCTGTTCAGCAAACGATAGAGATTTCATGGTATTTTGCCAGGCACTGTCATGTCCCATCAAGGTAGAAATATTTCCATACTTTCAACGGGTATGACAGGAGCTAGGGATGTACCTCAGTTTGTTGAGTGTGCATCTTAGCACACTTAAAGCCCTGGGGTAGGTCCCTGGCACTGCACAGAATTGGTGTGGTCTCACCCAGGAGGTGGAGGCAGTAAGATTTAAAATTCACGGTCAGTCTTAGCTATATATAGGAGTTCCAGGCCATCCTGCAATATATGGGATCCTGTAGCAGAATAAATAACTAAACAATAAAAAAGCAAATAAATAAAATGATGTAATGTCTAGTTATTTGGGGGGAAATTATAGGAAAAGTAGTAAGTGCGTATAAGCTGTAGAGAGGTGAGCCTAGTCACACAGGCATTTATAATGGGATAAATGGCAGCTAATCTCCGATAAGCACCAATATACTTTTCTCGGTTGCTAGCTATCTAGACTGGGGCTCCTGGCATGTCAGGGAGAGGTAAGAGGAATGTCAGTGTCTACACTGCCCTGAAGCAGCATTTGATTCATTTATCTGTGGACTCTGGGAACCAAATTTTGGTTGTACTCATTATCTTGGTGGAAGCCGAATTTCTGACTCACTGAGCTGCTTAGATAACACTGAAGGACTGTCTATATCTTCTGCCATTTGGGGATAGCTTGGCTCATTCAAGCCTGTTCACTGATTGACAGCTCTCAGGAATAAATAAGTCAACACTTTAAATCTAAGTATCAGGGTGTGCCACGTTTTCCTTTGATGGTTTTCACACATTCTTGGCAAGCCTTTGGCTTCTGATGGGATCTAAGTGTACGAGGAACTTGAGAAACCGAGGCTGCCTGGTGTGGACATCATTTCAATAGCGGTGACGTAAAGATGTAAGAGCATCATTGGCAAAAGTCAAGCACGTTTTTGCTTCTTGGTTTTGCTGTTTCAGCTTGTTCCAAACATTTTATAGTTACAACTCTCAAGTGTGGGTCTTTTAAATGTCTGTCTTGTTTTTCTAAATGATCCCCATGACTATTGACAAACCAAAGGGAAGAGAATTTGAGTATGAGCACGCGTGCATATATGCATGTATAGCTATGCATAGATATATAGAGATAAAGAAATTTCATAATCTATTATTACCATTGTAGTCAGACTTATCAGTTAAAGGCTGGTGATTTGGTTCAGTGGTAGAATCCTCTTCTACTATGTACAAAACTTTGGGTCCCATCTTTAATCCATGCCCCCCCCCAAATTTAGTTGAGCTGGTAATAGTGGAACATACCTAAAATCCCTGCACATCTTGGTCATACGAAGCAAGAGGATTGGGAGTTCAAGGCTACACATATGCTCAATGCCAACTGGAGCTACATAGTGAGACCCTGACTCGAAACAAATTCAAATCTTGCCAATTCATATTTTAATAGTTGAGAGTTATTAAAGTTATCAATTTCCTTTATACAGACCTGACATTTGCCTTAGGAAATGCTTTCCTTCTAGATAATAAGATTAGATTTTGGGAGTAGCTATTATCTTCTAAATATATCATCTTATTTGTAACGACATTGGGAATATATCTTGGATTGACTAGGTTTTTTAAATGTTAGCCTTTATTAGCAGTAATTTTTAAGGGGGTCATTATTGAGAGTAGCAGGGCTTACGATCTACAAACACGAGAGCTCAGGGCACAACTTCGGGATGCCGCAGACTTGGGTATCCTACGAGCCAGGCCACCCCCCTCAGGCAGGCCCTTGTTTCTAAGTTGGCTGTTCCTGGAAGCATTTCCATCAGTCAGTGCCTGAGACCTAAGCTAGCTTTCGCCTTTCTCAGGGGAAAGGGGATTCCAGGCTAAGGGAACCATAGCAGCCATGTTTCTAGACAGCTCTGGTAAGCCAGCGGCATACGCTGACCGTTCCTGGTGATTGCCCAGGCTGCCTGGAACCAAGTGTGCCACATCTCTGTTAGTCTGAAACAAGGCTGGGAGGAAAACCTCACTCATCACTGCTTCTCCTGGATTTCCTTTATTTCTGATCTCCCCACGAAGGAGGCAGCACCTTAACAGGGGACCCCGTTCCCCACCCTCACCCATGCTGCTGAAGCTTGGTTGTGAGGTGCTGGACCCAGGACAGCTCTGTGGTGCCAAAGCCCCTTGGCTGAGCCCACAGCATCTTCTCTGAAAATAGGCTCAGTGGTAGCTGGGAAGCCTCCGAGGCCCAGCCTCAGCCCCACGTGCCCTGTGCCATCCAGTCCGTAGTGTGTGCTGAATTCGGAAACTGAATTTAGAAGTATCCAGACACAGTCTCTAACTCAATTAGTGAGTGTCTGTTTGCTGTTGGAACTCCTCAGCAAACTAGGAGGGACTTTTATTTCCAAATTTGGGGAGTTTTTCACTAACCTAGAGGGACCTTGAATACTTTTAAAGTGGTTGTGCTCTTGGCGATATTCAGAGGACCTCACTGGAGAATTGTCCTCTCTTTGACCTGTTGTCACGGGACGATGTAGGCCCCTGTCCTAAATTTTTTTTCAGAGCACACATGTTCCTACTTGTGAGCTGGGCAGAACAAAACAGCACATCTCTCAGCTGTATGTCCTCGCTCAGAGCCTGGCCCCTGAACAACATGTTTGTCTTATTGGTGGAAAGAAACCATTAAAGCCACCATTGGCTGTTGATTTGGAATCAAGGCGCATTTTGGTCATTCTGGACCCAAACAGCCTCTCTATACTTATCATAGAAGAAAATTTTAAAAATACAAGAAGATAAAATATTCTAATTTTTTTGTTTGTTTGTTTTTCGAGACAGGGTTTCTCTGTAGCTTTGGAGCCTGTCCTGGAACTCCCTTTGTAGACCAGGTTGGCCTCGAACTCACAGAGATCTCCCTGCCTCTGCCTCCCAAGTGCTGGGATTAAAGGCGTGCGCCACCACCGCCCGGCTTAGTTTGAAGATAAAGGATATTTGTAACCAGGTTCTTTCAGTCTGGTTATGTTTTTGAAGAACCCACTTTTGTGCGGATTTAGATCATTGAATCTACATGTGACTCCCCCTCTCACTGTTGTATCATATTCTATATCTATGTTGAATAATCAAATCTATCTGTAATAGATTCTCACATAATTACATCCTGTCGTGGTCATCGTAAGTGGTTAGTCAACATTTCTATATGCCCGATATTATGCTGGTCCCTTTGCTCAGGTTCCCTCATGTGCTGTAATCTCTTTATTTTCCTGTGTGTGGTCATGGGAAGTGTGTTTTTCACCCTGAAAGCGTAGCAGCCTTACACTTAGCACACACCCAAGTCCCACTGCTTGATAAAGAGATGCAAACCAGAACTCTTGGTCCAAAGAGTGCCCACGTGTTCAGAGCTTCCGTGGCAATAGGGTGGGGGGAAAAGCAAGTTCTGTCCTCTGCCCTGGGAGGCTCCGACTCGGTTGAGAGGGTGTTACCTGCATTGGTTTTCTCTGCTCTTTGAGGAAGCACGTTCTCATTCTGGACTCACAGCTAGCATGTGGTGTGATCAGGCAAACAAACCAAGCTCTACCACTGGTTACTGTGTGACTTTGAAAGTTGTTTAGTGTCTCTGAACTTATATGCTCATGCATTTTTAAAAAGGGGGGGGCGGGGCTGGGGAGATGGCTCAGCAGTTAAGAGCACCGATGCTCTTTCAGAGAATCCAGGTTCAATTCCCAACACCCACACAGCAGTTCACAACTGCCTGTAAACTCCAGTCCCAGGGTATCTGACACCCTCACACAGATACGCATACAGGCCAACACCAATGCACCTAAACTAAAATTAATTAATTAATTAAAATTTTTTAAGAATCCAGCAGAGTCAGCCTGGCTTCTGGGTGAGCATGCATTCATGCGTCAAACGCAAAGGGTGGGAGATGCCTCTTCACGTTTCCCTGTGTCTGCCAGTTGGTAGCACAGAGCGCACTGGCGGTAGAAGGCCACCCATCCTGGTGGACACAAACCCTGATATCCCGTCTCTTTCTCTCCTTGCTTCCTTTAGCTCTGGATCTAGAGACTGGAAGAGCAAATGCTTCTTAATCCAAGACACCGAGTGTGACCTCACAGACGAGATCATGCAAGATGTGCACCTGGTCTACCACGCAAGGGTCCTATCTGTCCCACCAAATAACACTTACTTTGGGGACCCGCCATTAGCAAATGCCCCAGAATTTTTACCTTACCGAGACAGTAAGTAGCTTGGTTGGCAATGTCTTCATTCTTGGTCTAGTCTCCCGTATACTCTTGTGCTTTGTGGTCCCTACTGGCCATTAGATTAAACACATATCTCTATACACACAGAGAGGGGCATCTAATACGTGTGTCTCCCACTCTCTGCAGATGTGGCGGGTGGGTCACAGGATGTGAACCTGTGTGTGTTGATCACTGTATCAGTCATCCACTGTCTCCTCCGGTCTACCCCTAGTTCTTACCAGTAACCGGCTGGAGGTTGCACCGAGGCTGGGCTTGTGGTTTTTCCTCGGGACGCTCTGCCAGGATACACGTCACACACTGAATTTTCTACCCCTTTATCTCAGAGGTCCTAGTTGAGGATTTTTCCCCCCAAACGAGCACAGATCCACAGGGAAGCTCGCTTGTGTCTGTAATCAGGCACGTTCGTTCCCCAATCAGCTGAGCTCCATCTGGTCTCGAGATGAGCCAGTACCTGCCAGCTCTGGGCTGGCCTCCCTCATGTTGGGTTTGAACATGTGGCATTCTTTCTTCTGCACCTTTATCCCAGCAGGTTAGCCTGCCCTCTAATAAGGAAATGCAGAGAATTCCTGCCAAATACGAGATTTTTGTGTGTTTGTGGGGTGGGGGGTCAGGACTGCGGTTTAGAAGCAGACATTTCATGAACACAGGAAGCACATTAGGAGGACTGAACTCCGCTCCTCTGCAAGGCCTGATGGTTCAAACTAAAGCGTTGCCTTTTTGGCGCTCCCATCTGTACTCCTCTGATGGCTCTGCGATATGGATGGTGGGACTGGAGAGGGACAATTGGCCGGAATTTTACTTCTGAGATTTGCGCTCATGGTCTAATTACCCAGATGAATGTGACCATCTCCCTAGAGTCCTCGTTAACAAGCCTCTCTCTTCAGACTCCTTTGTATTTTTACCCGTGGGTTTCTGCATGGTACCTTCATGTCACGCAGGCTCACCGATGATCATTCTCCCCCAGCCATGATTATCCTTTATAGTTCTTGAGTGTTCAGTATTCCATACCAAATCCTCTGTGGTACATGACAGAGCACACATGCTCACACACACACACACACACACACACACACACGTGCACACACACACACACACACACACACACACACACACACACACACTGTCCTGTGACTTGCATAGAGTGAGGACTTACTTGGCCATCACATAACTAGAGCACAGGAGAGGTAACTGAACCAAGAACCAATGACTTAAAAGAAATTCCTTGGTGAAACAGGGACTCTAAGACCTTTAATTTATTGCACATAAATTATGGAAGCTTGCAGCCATCCACACATGGTCACCAAACTCTAGAAATATGGCTAATGCTGCCAAGATGAAACACACGTCGGTTTTTGAAAAATGTAAACTATCCATAAAGTGCTTACATTTGATTGCATGTTAAAATGTTAACCTATTAATGGGTTAATAATAATAACCCTATTAAAGTTTAATATTAACTTGAGTTCCACCAGCTCCTTCTCACATTTCCTAATGCCTGTGAGGAAAGCTCTCCTTGTGTTTCCAGAGGACAGCGCTGCTGTGTGCTGTCTTGGGACTCAGCTCTAGGACCCCAGCTACTGGAGCTGATTCTGTACACATAGAACATCTGTGCAGATGTTCTATGTGCGTGATGGGGGAGTTGTCAATGATGATAACTCAGTGGTCTTTTCTTTGTATGGATTCTCATTTCCAACCAAGGTAATTTGTCTCTTTCCATTTCAGCAAAGCTCGGACAGCCAGCAATTCAGCACTTTAAACAAGTTGGCCGAAACCTGAGCGTGACGGTAGAAGACACTCCTACGCTAGTCAGAAGGCCGAATGGCACGTTCCTCACCCTGCGGGATGTTTTTGGCAAGGACTTGAGCTACGGTCTTTCTTATCGGAAAGAGACAAGCACAGGAATAGTGAGAAGTTTTTCACTCATTTTGATGCCTTCTTTTATAGGTCCTTCATTCTCTGCAGTCCGCTTCTTTCCCAGTTCAAATGTAGAGGCATAGGGGTTGACGTGGTGGTATGGACGACAGGTCCTCATTCTCTTGCCACTTTTGTTAGTCACCCTGTGCCCTTGGGCAGGCACTTTCAGAGATTCCAGTTTCTCAACCAACAAGCTGGGCTGGATAATCTCCAAGGGTCCTGTCCTCTCCCGCATACTCATACTGGGGATCCCAGAGGGGAAAATGACTTATTAATTAGTGTATGCACGTGCATGTGTGTGTGTGCGCAAGCTGCTTGTGATGGTGGGATTGTTACCCAGGGCCTTGTAACAATCTCTTTACCACTGGTTCAGTAGTAAATTCTATCTCTTTTTCCTTCAGATAAAAAGAGGGGCTGAACTAAGTTGGATTTACCTAAATTGTATCTTTTCAGCCTCGGTGAAGGCATCCTTAGCAGTTATCAGGAGTTACTGATTAGCCAAGTAACTTCTAATCCTCCTCTGTCGATGATGTCATAGACTTTGCTTAAAGCCCAGGATTTTTTTTTTGCCTTCCTTGGTGACTAAATAAGGGGAAAGAAGTCACTCTGAGCCTAGATGAAACAAGAACTCTTTATCTTTCCACAGAAACCAATCTATACAGACACTAATGACTTCTTCGTTCAAACGGAACACGATGGCAGCTACTGCTTCACTGTCCACGCTCTGATTCGCTCCAGGAAAGATAATCAAAAGAGCCCAGAAAGCAGCACCAAGTGCACGGACCAGTGGGAAAGTATAATGGGAGGTGAGTGGCCGTGGCTGTCAGTGGCCTTGGCTGTCAGTGGCCGTGGCTGTCAGTGGCCGTGGCTGTCAGTGGCCGTGGCTGTCAGTGCCGTGGCTGTCAGTAGCCTGGGAGGCTTGGCTACCCCAACATGTTCCTCTGTGGTGCAAACGTTCGGGGAGAAACGACTTTAGGGTTTCTTTTTGGGTTCTCTTTGAGGCATTTAGAAGTGATTCCAAGTGGCCCCCTTGGTTATCAAGCACTTGCCTGGGCACTTGCAATGGACCAAATTCTATGGACCACTGGGTATGCAGAGCACAGCTAGGGCTTAAGTCTTCAGTCACAGCGCTTTCTCCTGGCAGCATGATCTGGGGGGCAGTGGTCTCTGGACATGGATCTTTTCAGGGCACCTATGAAGAGCTGTTACTACAGGGGATGTGTGTGTGTGTGTGTGTGTGTGTGTGTGTGTGTGTGTGTATACACGTGTGCGCATGCGTGCACATGAACACACACTCTGGGTGCTCAGTGTCATGCCTGGAAGTCTGAAGGTATCCCTCTAGGCTTCGGCATGCTATCAGGGAAAAAGAAGCAAGGAGCAGTAGTAGTGGCCTGGCCCCTGTTGAAGTTTCAAGTCATTATGTTGAACCAAGTAAGCCAGACTCAGAAAGACAAAAACCACATTTTTCCTTCTATGTGGAAACCTAGATTTAAAATTATATACATGTGTGCATTTGTGTGTGTGTGTGTGTATGTGTGTGTGTGTGTGTGTGTGTGTGTAGGTCATGAAACTAGAAAGGGGGCTATGAGAGAGAAGGGAGAGTTATAAGGGGGGATAATGGGATAGATGTGATAAGAAAGAAGAGGGGTGACCTGTCTAGGGGGAGGACTGGAGAGAGACAAAGGGGCATGGGGGCAAGGAATGAATGACAGCAAAGTCTAATTGCATGTAGTTATGAAAATGCCATAATTAAACTCATTACCTTAAATGCTAACCTAAAAAACACAATTTTTTTAAATGCAAGGACACATATAAGCATTCTGCCCTCTTACTACTATTGGCAGGAAGCTCCCCCTCCACTGGGCCCCACCCCTGGGCCAGCTCCTGACCCACGGGCCCCCAGGTTCCCCTTCCTAAGCCTTACTCTAATTCTGCTGCCTCGGCCTCTTCTGGTTTCCCTGCCTCATCTCTATCTTCTGAGGTATTTCCAAGGCTTCTTCCAGGAAACCTCCTTCCTCCACCAGCCAGCTAATGTCTCTTCATCTCCTGCAGGAGTAGGCTTGTCTTTTTGCTCTTCCCATTCATCTTCTATTATAACCTCTGCCACCAAACTCGGGTCCCTTTTGTCTACCTTTCCAATGCCTGCTCTTCCACCTGGCTCTGGCAGCTCTTCTCTAGCCGAGGAGCACTGGGTGACTCATTTAATGCTCCAGCATTCACTGTCGGTTTCTCTCAAGCATATGAGGTCAGGTAAACTCTTTCTTAATCTAAGCATGGTAGGAAAACTGGAAGAAATAGACTTCAAAAAAGCAGGAGGGTGCGAGTAGGATTTGAGCCTCCAAGTTGACTTTGATTTGATTTTTTTTTCCAGAAACACTCATCATTGTGGGATCAGTGGTGTTCGTGGTCACCATCTTTATCATCCTCCTGTCCATATATCTGTGCAAGCACAGAAATGGCAGAGCCGGGCAGAAGAGGAAGGAGAACTCCCCGCTGCGCTCGGTATAGAGGCAGGAGGCTGAGGCTGCTAACTACCGCACTCCTTGACCGGCACTGTTACCAAGACCTCTGATGGGAGCAGAGGACGCGGAGCTTGGAAACCCTGGTTCAGAAAGGCTCCCTTTGTGACCTGCTATTCCAGCCACCACTGACTCCGACACTAGCATTTGCCACTTTCGAATGTACTGAACGGTACGGACTGGTTAACACTACGGCGTCTTTTGCACAAATGCTTAGACTGTGTATTATATACTACACTCAGGAAGACACTAGGTCAACGGGGACAGACGCCTTTCATATAACCCGGGTGGACTTTTGGGAGAACCTTTGAGAAGCTGATTTCATAGGCTACAGGACAGTAAAAGGAAATTGGATGGACTTTTCTAAAGCTGTCTTTCTGTAAAGTAGTAGTTGGTTTCTTTTTCCCCCCCTTCTAGGTACTTTTGAAAGTTCAAAGCAATTGGCAAACTTTCATATTAATGTGTTAAGTGCAGAATATTTCTGCTTGGGGCATCTTTCTGCTATGTATTACAATTTAGCACTTTAACTGACAATGGTGGGGATTAAAGATTTGATAGCCAACTCTATTTTTATAGGACTACTACACAAAGAAACTACATTGAGTTTTTTATGATTTAAGGTACCTAAAAGTGTCTATGGTTAACACTGCATATATTTATATTAATTTTAAAGGTGTTATATATGGGATTTTCTATGTGTATAGTTTCTATTTGTATATATTGAGATAATTTATTTAATATACTTTTATATAAATAAAGGTGATTGGGAATTGAGACTATCACATTTATTTCTTCCATTTATTATTTACGACTTGGTATTTGCATTAGGTGACTTCACTGCAGTGATCCCAAAAATCTTAGTGGCTTACAACAATGTAGAGTTTTCACTTATACTATAATTGTTAAGTCTTGGTAGATGGTAGCTCCTTATAGTGTCTTCCCTTTGCAAGACCCCAAAGCAAGCAGAAGTCTCTATCTGGATCAGAGCAAAGGCAAACACACATACACACACACACACACACACACACGAAACCAAAAACCAACCAACCTAACAAACAAAATAACCCAGATTGCTGCACCTTCAATATTTAAGCCACTTCTTAAAAATAATTTTTTAGGTTATAATTGATGGAGGTGGGTCTTGTATCTTATTTGTTGCTTTCATTGGTTCACTAATAAAGAAAACTGCTTGGCCTGATAGGACATTAAATTAGGTAGGCTGAGTAAACAGAACAGAATGCTGGGAGAAAGAAGCTGAGTCAGGCAGTCGCCATGATTCTCCCACTCCAGACAGACGCAGGTTAAGATCTTTCCTGGTAAGCAGGCTCTTGGTGCTACACAGAATACTAGAAATGGGTTAGATCAATATGTAAGAGCTAGCCAATAAGAGGTTAAAACTAATGGGCCAAGCAGTATTTAAAAGAATACAGTTTCCGTGTAATTATTTCGGGTAAAGCTAGCTGGGTGGTGGGACGCAGCCCCGCCGCTCCTTTCAACATATAATTACATCGTGTCCCCGCTTCCTTTCCTCCCTCCAGACCCTCCTGCCCCTTGACCCTTGGTCTCATTCAAACTCATGATCTTAAAACTTCTGGTCCGTACTTTGGTTCACATGCCCAAACAAGTCATGTGACCATGCCTGACAAGACTTGACCTTCTGAGAGGGACCGTAATTTCCATATCGATGGGCAGGGATAGTCTTACAGAAAGAAGAAAAATGCTGTAATCTAGTACAGGCTTAGATTTCTTCCCACAGTTACTTGCGTTGTGGATGAGGCTAAAAGAGAAAGAAATAGGTTTTGGAATATTACGTTGGCAAGAATTAGAAGGATCAAAAAGGGAGCGAGCTGGATGGAACGAAGTCTCTAGATTGAGAGCTCTTTGAGGGTGACCACTAAGTTTAGTTCTCGGTTTAGACCTCATTTGAGGAAACTGAGCACACGTGTTTGGTTATGCTGAACTGACTTAGTGACTTAGTGACTTCTGAAGTGGAGTCCTTCAGAGGAGGCGGACAGGATGAGGGTGAAGTTCTGAGCTGGCTCAACCACAAACCTGCTTTGGCTTCCCTCTGGGGGAAGGCTGGGGAGTCTCCAGTAGTCCATTTGACTCGGTAGGGTTTGTTTGTTTACTCAGTAACAAACGCACTCAGTCTGCACCGCAGCCTCTGGGGTTGAGACTGCTTGCAGCCAGCGCAGCTTTTGCTAGGCTGTCCAGAAAGAGAAGAGTCAGAGAGGCTTTGCCCTTATCTTGAGTTCCTGTTCACATGTTTTGGCCAGGACAAACAGCTCCATGTACCACATGAAGGGCAAAGCAGGAGCTCGTGCCTGGCCCTGAGTTTCTCTGCCAAAAATAATTATAGCGTTATGTAATTGCCTTTCTTCATAATCTAAGGAATTTGAATTATCCGCAGACTGAAAGCAGGCCTAGGTATAAATAAATAAGGCACCTAGCTGTTCACAGAGGGAGGAAGGCATCACAGGTCTTGTGAGGCAGCAAGGAAAGGATTCGAGGGTTCCACTCCGAACGTTAACCGCATACAGCCGCTCTTTATTGCCGACACTAAACAGCTGCTTTTGGAATCAGCACCACAGTGGTCTCGACGGCTGAAACCAGACACCAGGACTTGGCTGCCCTCTAGTGGGCCAAACAGAACGCCTCCTTACCTGTGCAAGACCTTACTGCTTACTGACAAAGCTTACTACTAATTAATATACAGAACTAGAACTTATTGATAAAGCTTACTACTAATTAGTATACAGACCGTACATGCTTTCTACAGATATTTTTTCTACCTTAAATCACTGTTTGGCATATTCGTAAGAAACTAGAATTTGAGCTGGGCGGTGGTGGCGCACGCCCTTAATCCCAGCATTGGGGAGGCAGAGGCAGGTGGATCTTTGTGAGTTTGAGGCCAGCCTGGTCTACAAGAGCTAGTTCTAGGACAGGCTCCAAAGCTACAGAGAAACCCTGTCTCGAAAAACAAAAAACAAAACAAACTAACAACAAGAAAGGAAGGAAGGAAGGAAGGAAGGAAGGAAGGAAGGAAGGAAGGAAGGAAGAAACTAGAACTTGTGAACTCTGAGGACAGTGACAGATGATGCCTCTTAGTCTGAGCACCTACCTCTTGAATAAACAATGGTCTGGCTCCATCAGGAAAAACTCATTTCCAATGTCCTTTCTATATGTTCTAGGACATGTGCATTATATTCCTCTAATCGTTGGTTCCTCCCCCCCCCCATTTAATCTTAGATTTAATACCGTGGGATCAATTCCATTTACAGAGAAAAACTTTCAAATGACTATCATGCAAATTTGTTTAACACAACAGGAACCCTTGCTTCATTTTACACAAAAGGATGATCTCACTGGGTTGTGCACGCAGACGATCTGGGTAGCAAAGTGAGAAGACAGTTTGGGGCTGTGACCCAGACATTTAGAATATGCCTTATCTAAATAAGAATCTAAATAGAATAAGTCCCCACCGTGAACTTTTCACTGGAACTCCTGAAACTAATTATTTAAGCAAGGTGGAGCTGGCTTTTCTGTTCCCTGTAGTCAAAACTTTTAGGGAAAAAAAAACCCTAAAATGGGAAGCTCCACTGTCACAAAGAAATCCAATTAAGTCAGATCAAACCGAATTAAAATGCCTATCGTTTTATTAGGTACTGTGCTCTCAGGTGGTCAAGCACATGGCGGGGAGCACATGCAAACCCGGAACCACGTGTTTCTCCTCTGGGAGCCCACTTAAATACCCTGTGGGAGTGACCCCTAGAGAGGGGTCAGGACCTGGCATGCTGGGATTTGGAGTCCAGAGCAATATACTCCCAGGCCAGAGGGGCTGGGATGGATGCCAGGGGCTAGGCCTACACTCCAGACTTAACAAAAGCCATTCAAACTAACACTGTATAACCATTAATGTGGAGGTTAAGCATAAAGGAAGAAGCCACCCATAGTGGTTTAAATGAGAATGGTCCCCATCGGCTCATGTGTTCAAACGCATGGTTCCCAGGTGGTGGAACTGTTTGGGAAGGATTAGGAGGTGTGGCCTTGCTGGAGTAGAATTTTCACTTGGGGTGGCGTCCGAGGTTTAAAAGGCCCATGCCTTTCCAGATTAGCTCTCTCTATCCCATGCTTGTGAATCAAGACACAAGCTCTCAGTGACTGTTCCAGCTCCATGTCTGCCAGCCTACTCCCCTGCTCCTCACCATGAAATTCATGGACTCTACTGTTCTCAGAAACCGAGCCATAGATTAAATAGTGCTTTGTCATAGCAAATGAAAAGTAAGTAAGGCAACACATATAATGAAAACTTAGGATGTAGAGAACTCCTAGTGTAAATAAATTCCATTCCCATGTGGCCCTGAAATCATCCTTTTCTAGCATGACATTTCTCCTTTGTTTGGTCATTCATATCTATTTGGTCATTCATATCTATTTGGTCAAACATACTATTGTCTGCTTCAAAAAAAAAGTCAACATTATAAAAGCCCTATTTCTGAGACACCATCCTCTACCCTCCAGCTTGTAAATGCTGAGTTATTCTAGTGCTTCAACCTACCTCTATGAACAGTTAGTTACTCAGGCATTCTATCCATGCCTGTGGTCTAGTGTGGAACACACAGGCGGTATGCCCATAGCATCTAACTGTGATGCCTTCCAAAAATGTACTGCAGCCCCAGCTTCTTCCGAAGTTCAGAGTTGATCCAGCTGCTTGCACAACAGACCTGCTACCTAATAGGGAGCTTATTCAAACCATCCAAAGAGAAACTAATACCCTACCATGCAAACCTATTTCTCCCCCATCTTTCCCATTTCAAGAAATGATAGCACCATTGGCTCAGCCACAAACCCTGGTATAATCATTAACTTCTCTTTCCTGCTCCCATGGACCCTTCAACCTAAGTGAACTTGGCCAGCATGTTGGTTAAACCAGATCCCAGTTGCAGCCATTACCTCCCTGACCCCACTTCAAGCCACATTGGCTCTGAAAGCCCCCTTCAAGCCACTCCCCCAACACCTCATTACTCATCTCATCTCCTGTTCCAGACATGGTCTGTACAACTACCACACACAGTCACAATAGCACAGCAGGATCTCAAAGCCCAAGGACACAAGTATCATAACATGCTGATTTTTTTTTCTAAAACTTCATTTTAAATTTAGGATCCTCCCCCCACCCCCCTTTTTTAAATCTATGAGATGGAAGCAATCATCACAGGCACCCCAGTAATTCCCCACTGCTGTGTGGGTTTCCTGGGGGTTGTGTACAAACTGCAGATGGCACACCAGCAACAGACCAAAGGAACAATTCCACCCTGTACTGGCTAGTTTTAACTTGACAGAAGCTGGAGACATGAGAAGGACCCCCAGTTGAGAAAACACCTCCATAAGAGCAGGCCGTAGACAAGCAGGCTTGTATGGCATCTTCTTAATAAGTGATTGATGGAGGAGGGCCCAGCCTATTGTGGGTGGGGATATCCCTGGGATGGTGGTCCTGGGTTCTATAAGAAAGCAGGCTGAGCAAGCCAGTAAAGTAGCTTCCCTCCATGGCTTCTGCATTCATTCTTGCCTCAGGTCCACCTGGTTTGAACTCCTGCCTCGCCTTCTTTCAGTAGACTGTGAATCACGATATGTGAACCAATAAACTCTTTGCTCCCCAAATTACATTTGGTCATGGTGTTTCCTCACAGCAATATTAACCCTAAGACACACCTACATGTAATTTGCTAAACCGAAGAATTCAAGTGGGATGACATACAGCATGGGTGAGGGGTTACTCACAGAAGCATGGACAATTTGGTGGCAGCTTCGCCACCGATGAAGAGACCCCTTCCAACAGTGCACCCTCCTGCCCTTCCACGAGAGAGTGCTAGTGGGCTCAGTCTTGTGAAGATGCCCTGCAGGTGATCACAGCTGCGCTGGTTTAAAGGCAACAGTGACATCACGCTCAGAGGGCAGAGTACGTCACAATGACCTCTCTCACACCTCTCTAACTCCCTCGCCTCAATTCCTCCTTGCTTGACTTGGGCAATCCTTTCCTAATCTGAGGGTGGGTGGAGGTGGGGCAATGTTTCTTATTTGATACCACACTCTTTCCAGCTCTTGTCTCTGCCCTAGTCCCGATTACCCTGCCATAGAAGACTCCTCTCTGAGACAAGGAGCACAGAATTGCTGAGCTGAATTGTAGACACAAGTTTCTGTCCTGCCTGGTCCGGCAGCCATTCAGTCCCAAACAAAAGTTTATATTAATTATAAACTGTTTGGTCTATTAGCTCAGGCTTATTATTGACTAGCTCTTACAACTTAACCCATAATTCTTGTCTATGTTTAGGCACGTGGCTTGGTACCTTTTCTCAGTGCAGCATTCTCAACTTGCTTTTTCTGTGTCTGGCTGGTGATTGCCTCTCTGCCATCCCTCTTCCTAGAATTCTCCTAGTCTGATTGCCTCATCTATACTTCCTACCTGGCTACTAGCCAATGAACATTTTATTAAACAAATACAAGTGGCAAATCTTCTCAGTGTACAAGAGCATTTTCCAGAGCACTGACTGGACGGCAGAAGAAGGGTCAAGGGTGAAGCGTAAGATGAGTGGGAAAGCAGTTGCTTATCTCAAAGGACATCTATCATTCTACCATTTAATGAAGGAAAGGATTTAAAACCCATTCACATCAAAGTACCGATGTCTCATAATATTTTACCAACTCCGTGTTCTTAAAATAACCCAAGTTTTAAAGAGCGATGGTGGTACTTCATTCCTTAGTCAAAGTTTTAGAGGGGAAGGCAGGAGACTTCTTTTTCCTACACCTGATTGCACACTGCAGACTGTCTTTCTGATTGTCCTGTTCGTCCTGCTGTCCTTTGCTCTGAGCCCAGGTATCCACCTGTCTACAATTTTACCTCATTTCCCCCATATCAGGTAAGCCAGGCCATTTCTTTTTAAAGGACACTGTACTGACCACGATGAAATCTTGTGGACATATTTGTCTGCCAGGGCTAAGCCCGTTCCGTTTCCAGCATGTTTCCAAGCCATTGTGCCAGCTAACCAGATTGTGCTCCAGGTAAAGCCTCCGGGTGATCAGCTCTGGTGTCACCCAAGACATAATTAGTGGCCCGTTTGACAAGAAGCTCTGAAACCGACTCTGATACCTGAAGTTTGAGGCCTCTGTTAGCAACTGCAATTAGCCCCGTTTATCATTTGCCTCTGGACGAATCTGGCGTAGGCACAGACCAGAACAGGCATTCCTGATTGTTGGAGAAGTCAGAATGCAGCCACTTCTGAACTCAACACAAATTAAAAGCAGGAAAAGCAAGACAAAATTCTCCCTCTGCTCATGGCAATCATGTGAAGGTCAGTTGCATGTGAAGCTGCAGGGGACTGGCCATATTGAATGAAACCATCCTGAAAGTTTAACTGAAAATTGGAGGTCTGGTGGAGGCCCAAAAAGGTGAGCCTATTTCCACCTTGACCAAAGGTCAGAGAGTTGGAATTTACCTCTATTCCTTCACAGTTAAAGCACTTCTACCTCAAAGGCCCCACCTAGATTTAGTTCGGAGAGTTCTGCTCTCTCAAGGTTATTGTCAACAGGTGTAGCTAATAGCGAAACCTTGTATTTTAGAGAAGTAGATATGTTCCTACCTCAAACAAAAGTCTAAGGATCCAAGGGTCCAGTTCCTTTATGGAGATAACTTAGAATTTCACCCAGGGAGTGGTTTGCTTACAGAATGTTTTGGTCTAGGGGTGTGAGTGTGACTTGTTTTGTTTTAGCAACAGAATGTTTCAACTATGGACATAGCCCACACTTTCAATTGGTACATTTATTACCTTGTATTATGTTAATGCAGTCTTTTGTCTGACTCCTACCTTTTGGGGTCAGGGGTATTTTAAGCAGTTGGAAATTAATCGTGGGCAAATTTTCAGTACTCACTGGAATCCCCTCCTGACACTATTCTGTTTCTCTATTTTATTATGTTCATTCGCGTCTTCATATTCTTTACTATATTTCTAAATCCCCACACCTCTACCCGGGCGGGAGGTATGTTTGTCAAGGTCTGAGTGTGTGTGAAGACAGTAGCTTTTTAAAGTTCTTCATCTCTTGGCTCAGTGGGTAAAAGCAACACAAGCCTGGTGACTGAGTTCCATCCCTGAAACCCAAGTAAAAAGACGGAAGGAGAGAACTGGCTCCACACAGTGGTCCTAACTGCCACATACATACCCAGGTAAACGATAAGTAATTTAAAAATGTTAATTTTTCAAAAAAAAGATAATTTCCTCAGGGTGTACCACCCTGGGCTCTGAGGAGGAAGCAGGGTCCTGCCCACTGAGCAGGACAAAGAGACACATAGGCTGGGACACTCTGCCCTGGATTCCAAGGAGAAAACGCAGGCCTGTCAGCACCTTGTGACTCTGGGCAGGACCATGTTGGGAGGGGGGAGTGTGGAAAGGGGAGTGAGCTGGTCCTGAGGGTGCGGGAGTGGGATAGCTGGCCAACACTCCTCTCACGTGTTGGTGAGGGCAAGGGGAACCTTGCCACTACCACCTGTGGTGGGCAAGGGAGTTGACCCTCCCTCTTTCTAGCTGCAGCACTGGGGAAAGTGAGCCCTGCACCTCACCTGAGCAGCGTGGTAGAGCTGGCCCTGGTGGTGTAGGTATAGGAGCCCACCCTGAGGGAGAACTGGGCCTGCCCCTTGCTCCTCACTGAAAGGATTCACCAGGGCAACGCTGGAGAGTTCACCCTAGTGGTGAGGATAGGGGAGAACTGGAGGGGTGACCCAGGCCCAGAACCTGGTTGTGAGTTGGCCCACCTCAACATCCACCCTATCTATGATCTGAAGGGGCGTGTCCTGCAGATCCAAAGCTGTGGAATCTCCACAACACAGAGCAATGCGATAACCAAGAGGAGTTCCAGTGAGGGCCCAGGCTTGAGAGTGTAGCAGCAACCAGAGGCCTTGAACCAGTCCAGTGACTTCTTGCAATGAACACGGCAAGTAAAGATCCATGGACAAAAGGGTTTACTGCGTGACTCACTGTGTCACACTGCAGCTTTCATGACCAGATGTGATTTTTCCTTTTTCGTCTTTTAAATTTTATTTCATTATTTGGTGGTGGCGGGGTGGGAGTGTTGCAAGGGCAGAGATGAAGGAATGGGGAAATGAATGGTGTCAGGAGGCATGATGTAAACAATAAAGAGAATAAATAAAAGAAAATTTAAAAGAATAAAACAAAAAAGTCCATCTCTTTCTAACCTCAATTCTGTGACTATATATTAGGAGCGTATAAATATAATTTAGTCAGTCTTTTCTGGGGAAAATGAAACCACTGAAAAGAAAATCCAGGAATTGTGAGACTGAAAAACTATGATTCACTTTAAATAACAGACAATTTGTATTTCAGACAGGATCTTGCATGTAGCCCAGGCAGGTCTCAAACTTATGACCTGTTGCTCCAGCCTTCCCAGTCTGGGAACTGCAGAGACGTGTAGGAAACTAATACAGAGACCTAAGAACACAGAGAGGCTCCTGGCATACAGTCTTTATTCGCCCTGATTTCCAGGTACCACCAACAGGAAGTTGCTTTAGTACAGTGAGTCATCTTCCCTGACAAATATCTCAGGTCAGAAAAAGGAGAGACGGCCCCCAGGACAGGCGCTTTCCCCTCGCACAGGTTTATAACACGTCTTCATCACAGTGATGGGGGAACCATCTACGGTTCCTGCAGACAATCAGGTTAGATCGTAAAATTACTAAAAAGTTCATAACGAAAGCCAGAATGTTGCACCTATCAATGATCACAAATGAAGAACCATGAGAGAAGAGGTGGCCAAAATGAGAACAGGATACTCTTCTCCAGTTTCCTGTGACTGAAGCGTCACACTGTCCAGGCACAGACTCTCTAGCAAACGTTGGAAAACTCATTAGAAGTTGGAATTCTTGGACCGCCACTGAACCTACAGAGCCAGAATCAGAATTCCCCAGGTGCTGTGTACATACACTGAAATCAGAACTGCTCTCCGGTGACTTCCCTAACCATTCAGCCCACCCACCGTCCCGAGGTTGTTCACAAAGGTTGGGTGAGGGACATGGGATGGAAAGGAACAGAGCTACAGACTTGATGGGAGGAGCCATTTATTAAACTCCAAGCACACTGTTCATGCATGCTCACAGGAGAGCTGTGGCCCTATCACCAACTCCTTTCCCAGAGACACACCCAAGACCCCTAACCCAAAGCTGTGTGAACAGCAGGCTTCCCTGCTCCAGTCTCCGTGGTGGGTGCCCTGCTTCTGTCTGCCTGTTACATCTGGGTGCTTTCCCCTGCTGCATGCTATCCCCACCTCCTGCATCCTCACTGTACTTGCATGCTGTGAAGACAGCCGTTTAGCTGTTACAGCCCTTTTATAGACCTTGCTAATGCATTTGGATTCACTCGTTCATTCCTCTCAGACTCACCTCTGTGCTGCCAGACGTCACGGGTTTTATGAAACTAGGGCAGGTATCATCTCTGATCTCTAGAACTTGCAAAAGTGTAGGGTAAATGTCAAGCCCTCATAACAGTGTGTGACTGTTATGATGGAGAGAGTGAAGGAGTTCACGAGAACTATTTAGCTTGAACTTGTGAGTGCGATACTATCTTGTTTTGAAGACAGAGTCCACCAGGAGAAAGGGAAGCAGTATCGCCTGACCTGAAGCATCCAAACAGCCCTGCGGGCACAGATAACACACATGTAAACAGGTCTCATCAAATCTGGGTGTCTCTGTTACTTCACACATTCCTAGTCAGACACTACCTAAGTGGCTCCAGCTAAAAAACTGACTGGGGCCAACTAGTAAGTCAAAAAATGGCAAACAAGTAACAAAATTGGGGAAAATTTAAGTATTAATAATAATTTTTAAAATTTAGGATGACCGTTGAATTTTTAGTTAGAGGACCATAATGACCACGAGACCCCAGAGCAGGCAGTTCTAAGTCTATGTTGCCCTAAAGGACAGTCCAGAATCATGGCCCTATATTTTGACTTTTCTTAAATATGCTAAGTCCTAAAGCTATAAGCACCAGTTTATAAACATTATGAATATAGGAACTGACAAATACTTCCAGCTAAAAGTGCTTTTCTTCCCCTCCAAGGCCCTACAAAAAGGATTCAAAGCAATATTAAAAAGGATTGAATCTACAGGGCAAACAGGGAGGGAGAGGGAATATTTATCCATAGCATTCGTGTAAGAAAGAACAATTTTCCACCACAGCGCTAACAAGAGGTTAAGACACTAAGACTTGCCAGACGGAGAAGAGAACATTCTCGGAGTGAGGAGGGGAAGCACATAAGTGGGGACAGAGAAAGGATGAGAAAAAGCAGTAGTAATGCCACATTCAGAGAAATCAGAACATTGGCTCTTCTCAACAGCAAACTCAGGACAACAATGGCCACAGAATTTAAAGGACAGGCTGGAGAGATTATTGGGGAATATTATTTTAAGGTGTGTTGCTTTTGTTTATGCTGCATTTGCTTAATTCTGTGAAGCTGTGTTACTTTGTCTGAAACACCTGATGGTCTAATAAAAAGCTGAACCACCAACAGCAAGGCAGGAGCAAGGAGAGGTGGGGCTGGCAGTCAGAGAGGATACAGAGGAGAAAAGGAGTAAGAGGAGCCAGCCAGCCAGGCACCCAGCCAGCCACGGAGTAAGTCAAAGTAAGAAATATAGAAGGAAAGGAAACTGCCCAGAAGCAAAAGGCAGTCAGGATACATTAAGAAAAGCTGGCAAGAGACAAATCAGGCTAAGGCTGGGCATTTATAAGTAATAATAAGCCTCTGTGTGATTTATTTGGGAGCTTGGGTGGTAGCCCCCTAAAAAGCCAAGAGTAAAGTATCACACTCTAAGACATGGTTCAGCAGTTAAGAGTATTTGCTCTACATCAGGTGGCTCACAACCACCTGCCGACCTCAGTTCTAAGGCATCCGATGCCCTTGACTGACCTCCACAGGCACCCGCACAAAGGTGGAACATGCACACGCATGTTTAAGTGAAGAGGGGGAAAGACTCCATGAGTAAAGTGCTTCCTATACAAGCATGAGGACCAGAGTTTGATATCCAAATTAAAAGTAACCCTCTGGGTAGAGTGGCATATACCTATCGATCCCAGCACCAGGAGGGCTGATGGAGGAGGATACCTGGGGAATCACTGGCCAGCCAGTCTAGCCCAATTGATGAGCTTCAGGTTCCAGTGAGAGACCTGGTCTGAAAAATAACAAAAACTAAAAGCCCCACAGGAATACATAACCAGGTGAGGGGATGGGTGTATGGCTCAGTCAGTAAAGTGCAAGAACAGCGAATTGAGTTGAACCCCTCTGGCAGGATGGTGCGCACATGGAGTCCCACACTGGGGAGGCAGAGACAGGAGGATTCCTGTAGTTTGCCAGTTACATCTAGCTTAATTGGTGGTCTTCAAGCCAATGAGAGATCCTGTCTCAAAGAAAGTGAATGGCTTGACTGAGGATGACCCAAGGCTGTCTTCTGGCTCACAACACACATGTACACAAAAGGACACACACATAAATGCGTTACAAATTAAAAAAGTAATGTGAACAGCTCTTGAGGAATGATATCCAAGGTTGATCTAGCATGCGCGTGCGCACATGCATACACACACACACTTGTGTGCACACACATACACACTAATTTTTAAAAATTTTTTTTTTTAATTTTTTTTTTATTTATTTTTTTTTTTTGAGACAGGGTTTCTCTGTGGTTTTGGAGCCTGTCCTGGAACTAGCTCTTGTAGATCAGGCTGGTCTCGAACTCACAGAGATCCGCCTACCTCTGCCTCCCGAGTGCTGGGATTAAAGGCGTGCGCCACCACCGCCCGGCTTTTTTTAATTTTTGAGACAGGGTTTCTCTTCTCTGTGTAGCCTTGGCTGTCCTGGAACTCACTCTGTAGACCAGGCTGGCCTTGATTTCCCAGAGATCCACCAGCCTCTGCCTCCTGAGAGCTGGGATTAAAGGTGTGTGCCACCACCACCCAGTTTAAAATAAATCCTGGCCGGGCAGTGGTGGCGCACGCCTTTAATCCCAGCACTTGGGAGGCAGAGGCAGGTGGATCTCTGTGGGTTAGAGACCAGCCTGGTCTACAAGAGCTAGTTCCAGGACAGGCTCCAAAACCACAGAGAAACCCTGTCTCGAAAAAAAAAAAAAGAAGAAGCATTAAAATAAATCCTTACTGAATTTATCCAAGCTGGACTTTCCACAAGTATAATGGAATAGATATTTTCAGACATATGAAACCTCTCCCTCCCCGCACCCTTCCCAGAAGCCACTGTGGATAGGGACATGTTCTGCTAAGTGAGAGAATAAACCAAAAAGAGAGGAACACAGAGGATATGGAACTTTATGAGCTTGGCTCACAGCACCAGCAGCCTGGAGTGCAGGAGTCTGGGCAGCCTGAATGAGAATTTTTCCCAGAGGGACACAGGCCACAGACATGTCAGACAACTGGTTAGTTCCCTTTTCTTTTCTTTTTTCTTTTTGTTGTTTTTTCAGGACAGGATTTCTCTGTAGTGGAGCTAGCTCTTGTAGACCAGGCTGTCCTCAAACTGACAGAGATCCGCCTGCTTCTGCTTTACTATGATTAAAGGCATGCGCCACCCCTGGGGCGGCTGACAACTGGTTAATTCTTAGTTATGGTTACTATTGTTGTGATGAAACACCATGACCAAAAGCAAGTTGGGGAGGAAAGTAGTTTATACTTCCACATCGTAGTCCTTGAAGGCAGTCAGGGTAGGAACTCAAACAGGGCAGGAACCTGGAGGCAGGAGTTGATGAGGGGTCATAAAGGGGTACAGCTTTTTGGCCAGCTTTCATATAGAACCCAGAACCACCAGCCCCCTCCCACAACGGAGTGGGCCCTCCAACATCAATCTACTAATCAAGAAAATGCCCTATAGGTTTGCCTGCTGCCTGATCTTAAGGAGGTATTTTCTCAGCTGAGGTGACTCTAGCTTGTGCCAACTTGATGTAAATACAGCTGGCATAGTATTAAAGATTTATTACCTGTTGTAATGATGGCTGACAAGGCTAACAGTAATGGTAGAATCGGATTCCAGAGGGAGGTCAGCAAGAAACAACGTGCTCTATTTGACTCTGCATGCCCCGCCGGGACTGTGCAGGATTGTTTAAAGACCAGTAAAGGGTTTACCCACTCCAAGAGAACTTCTACTGTAGTCAAGTGAATGAGCGGGCCAGGGATGGCCCTACATTGGTCTACTCCTCCACAGTGGGCTAGCAAATCCAATTCTCATATCTCCAACAGATAGTACCATCCTCTTGTGCAAACCTAGCTACACACTATCAAGGTAAAACCTGTATGTCAAGCCCCTTCTGACCTAGTCTCTTTCTGTATCGACACCCAAATCTCCAAATTTATCACAATGAGCTCTACAAGTTCAAGAGGTACCATGGACTCCCCTTTTCATGGATGATGCTGACACCACACTGTTATAAACAGCAGACGGGATGGGAAAATGCAACTCACCAGTAAGGTCAATGTATAAAAATTGGCTGCGCTTTTTATCATGGCAAAAATGAAAAAATGAAGTGTTAATAGCCAAGATACCTAAGTCAAGATGCTAATCAACAGACGAATGTAGAAAATGTGGTTTATATATGCAACGGAGTCCTATTCAGCAATAAGGAATGAAATTATGTCATTTTCAGGAAAACAAATGGAATTAGAAATCGCCATGATCAGTGAATGTCAGACTCAGAAAGACAATTATATTTTCATACATATATGAAACAGATAGGAAACAAGGGAAGGAGGGAGAGAGGAAGGGAAGTAGGAAGGGAGGATATTTGGGAAAAGGAACACCACTGAGAGGAGCTGGGTGGAGAGTGTAATGGGGCGAAGATGACCGAAGTACAATGACATGACTGTGTGAAAATGTGGTAATGGAAACCATTATTTTGCACACTAAAAAAAATCAATAAAAATAAAATGTTATATACAAGTGATTTTATAATCAATAAGTATCAAATGCTTAGGAATAAGACTAATTAAGGAGGTGGAAAACACCAACACAGAAAACCACGAAACACTACTGGGCAGAAAGGAAAGTCCTAAATAAAAGGATTTTACATGTGTTTCAGGATTGCAAAAATTCTGTATTTTCTAGATGTATATGTCTATTAAGACTGATTAGTCATGCTCAAATGGGGTTTGGATGTGGGTCTGGGAGGATTGTCTTCATTTCTTATTAGTTTTCCTTGCAAACAGTTCAGTTGCCCATTTTTTTTTCTTTTTTCTTTTTGCTGTCTAAAACTATAAAACAAAAAATTTTAAAGCTCATTTAATAAGGTTTTGTAAAAAGGCCATCTGGGTACTAAAAACACTTTCTGAATGTCAGTATTCAAGCACTAGAATAAAACAAACAAGCAAAAGTTGTGTAAGTTATCCAATTTTTTTTTAATCTGAACAGAAAATAAGTATACAAGTTTGCTGAGGAGACATGGTGAAACTGAATGTGATGTACTGATGGAATCAACACATCAAGGTTATTTTGGTAGCCAGTGATTCTGAGTTATGCAGAAACAAGACTATCAACTGCCCCTCTCTGAACCCATTTGATAAAACTAATTTCACAACCACTTATTGATCCCGTTCAGTCTTGGCTCTCCTTCATGCAAACAACACATGTAGTCAGTCATTCATGGTGCTCGGAGCCAGAGATGATTTCTCAACACAGTAATCCCGATGCAAACGCTGTTGTTCAGACAGTTCCTAGGAAATGTCATTCACCCATGTGCATGATAATGTTTAGCATTTTTAGGAACATAAAACCACAGACGAGGACAGCAATAGCACTGCGTGCTCAGTGTGCTTACTTCCTGTAGTGCCTCTACAGCCACACGGCATTCACCATTACACAACCACATTTTTGATGAACCTGTCCAATCTTCTGCACAAATATCTAAGATCCTTGTAAGACCTTGAGCTCGACAGAGGACGATCATGCTGGGATGTCCCACACATTGAAAAGACTGGGTGTAGTGTGCAGTAACCACAAGCTGTATGCACAACTGAACACACTGTTGCACACCACCACAGAGAACCTTCAGAAAAGCTCAGTCCAAGACACTGAGAGGGGTACACTTATTATTTAGCTAAAGAAAACGCAAAGGGCTCTCTTGGAGTCAAATGCACCTCAGGGCGTGTATGAGGAATGAGTATAAAAGCAGCAGCTAAAGAAATCTGCCGCCGTGTAATAAATGCTATCCTGTACCGATGGGATACATTTTAACAATGCATTGTAATTGGCTGGTTCCCATTACCATGGGGCATATAGAAACGAAACTCAAGACTACTTTGTTAGAATAGAACAGCTAATGACCCCAGTTTTAAATAGGGTTCTTCATTAAAAGAAAAGATAGAGCCATAAAAGTCAAATTAGTTGACTTTAAATGATTTGCATCCCAGGATGAATCAGGTTACACTGATTTAAGCCCAATTTAATTCAGGCAGGTTTTATAACCACAAGAATAAGGACATTCTTAGTACATTATTAATAATTAAACCAACATATACACAATTAGCAATATCCTATACAATATTAAGTGTTTTAACATTTCAATTATCCTGTATCTAGTCAATTTGTTGCTTTGTTTTTTGAAAAAAAAAACAACAAGCTTAACCTTATTTTACAATGCACTGTGCATTAACAAATGCATTCTTGTTTCATGGAAGCAGGGGAAGTTCTCGAGATGGTCTCTAGGATCCGAACTCAACTGTGTCTTCTGTGATCTTCTTGAATTCATAATTGCCTCTACCGTCCATATGCAGGTAGTACTATGGAGAGACGGGAGCATCAGTAACTAAAGAACTATTCATGTGCCTTCTGAGACACAGAACAAAGCCTCCTGTTTTCAGCTAGTGAACTTTTATTCATAAAGATTAGTTTTTTCTGTTTATTTTTCTGTATTGCTATTTCTTAGCAGCTCTCTGTGTTCCCCTCCTTCACATGACCACTGCTCTTGCCTAACAAAGACAAGGCCTAGGGCTAGATCCCAGCATAGGGAAGGAAAGAGGAGGAAAGATTAGAGAAGTGGAGGCCAGGGAGAGAACTCTGTCTGTTCTCAACACCACCCCACCAACCTTATGGACACTCCTCAGAATATGCAGCACTTTTGGACCAATGCAAACCTCAGTACAGTACCTTTGTAAATTCCGTGACTGTATATAGATCCTGTTTTATTACATTTCAAACACAGTTGGCATTATGCCATCTCTCCACATAGTCCTGATCTTTACTGAAAATGCTCCTAAAATTTTGCCATCTAACTTTTTAAATTAACTAATTAATTTATTTATTTACTTTTATGTGCACTGGTGTTTTTGCCATGGGCTTCGGGTTCCCTGAAACTGTAGCCACAGATAGGTGTGAGCTGCCATGTAGGTGCTGGGAATTAAACTTGGGTTCTCTGGAAGAGCAGTCAGTGCATTTAACCCTTGACCAATCTCTCTAGCCCCAGCCATGTAACTTTTAAGACTTTCTCTTCTTATGTCAAACCTGCGTTATAATGACACAGCTCAGTTACCCGTAGCTATTACACACCAGTCACTTACAACACTCGAGAACTGCTCTCTAATCTTAGTAGAGCTAGAGTTTATTTACATTATAGCTTTCAAAAGTGATGGCAATAATATTGAACAAAGTCCTATCGTATACTATAAAACTCAAAATCACCCTTTGCCTTCAGGTATAACGCCTATATGGTAACATTCACCATGAAATCCAAAATCAGTTACCAAAACTCACATTTTATGTAAGATAAACACTCATCATCTCACAAAAGGAAAAAAAAAATACAAACCTCATGGTGTTTCCAAAGGGATTTTCTGTGTGAAACAGTAAAGAGGGTGATGCCAACCTAATTCAAAGAAAAGGTTTACATTTATATCAGTAACAGTAAGCCACAAATTACACATACATTTAAGTTGCTATAATACCATGTACAGCAGCTACAGTTAGGAATTAATGTCAAGGGCTGGAGAGATGGCTCAGTGGTTAAGAGCATTGCCTGCTATTCCAAAGGTCCTGAGTTCAATTCCCAGCAACCACATGGTGGCTCACAACCATCTGTAATGAGATATGGTGCCCTCTTCTGACCTGCAGGGATATATTGTATACATAATAAATAAATAATATTAAAAAAGAATTAATGTCAAAATACATCCCCCTACATTTGATTTATTACGAAAAAACAGTAAGATAAAAATAGTGAAATGTAGCCAGGTGGCAGTGGTACACAACTTTAATCCCAGCACTTGGGAGGCAGAGGTAAGCGGATCTCTGTAAGTTTAAGGCCAGTCTGATCTACAGAGAGAGTTCCAGCACAGCCAGGGCTACACAAAGAAACCCCTCCACCCCCAGAAAATGCAAAAGGTTAAAATTGGGACAAAAATAGCACAAATGGTCTACAGCCACATTGCTTTCAAATGCAGGATCATAATTCCCTATTGTAGAGTCTTGTTTTGGAATGAGTCTTAGAGTTCAGACACATTCTGAAGTTTGATTATTCCATTTCTTCTACAAGGTTCTAAGACAGAATTCTGCATGTGTCTACAGTAACATGTACAAATACTGAAAAAATTGAAACAAAACGTTTAAATATCTTTTGTAAATTTGAATCAGGTATTGCTATCCAATAAGCTTGCTATAAAATTATAAAAAATGTTCAGTCTTGATCCAGCTTTCAGGATTCCAACTGCACTCAGGTTTTCAGAGAAGCATCAATAGATACAGTTGTCCTAGAGCAGTGAGATCAATAGCTCTTAGCTGAGAGGCGCCTTCTCTCTTTGGTGAACATTTTGGTTATGACTGAAGGCTTTCTTCTTGGTATACTGAGAACAATACTGCCATCTGATGGACAGACAACAGAATTGTTGCTAAACAGTATAATGCCTAGGACAGGCCCTGCACGGACAGCCTAGGAGTTATCCAGCCAATATATCTCAGGGTGAGAAGCACTACCTTAGGTCAGAGCCTCAACACACAACCTCTCATGGTTGGGAGATCTGGAACTGGAGAATAGGTGGTTGTAAGCCACATGTGGATGCTGGGAACTGAATCCAGGTCCTCATATAGAGCAGCAAGTGCTCTTAACCACTAAGTCATTTCTCCACACCCCAATTTTACTTTTATTTTGTAATAATTTTAAGATTAACCTAAGTAAATTCCTGATAATTTCTACCACGAAACTTTAGGACTAAATTATTCTGCTGGCACCAAGTGGTATCACTTAAACTGTGTCCTAAGTTTGGCTGCCATGTGCAAATTCATGAGGACCTGCATAAGAAGATAAGAACATTATCATCTTTGTTAAACATACATTTCAACTGCATCAAAAGCCCATTTAGACATATTTTTATGTTCCTCATTTTGCAATTGGATTAGACATTAATTAGAGTAGACATACTGTATATTAGAATTACTTAAGCCAACACACAAAAGCAATGTTGGTTGCTGAGCTCTGAACACCAGATGCTACTTTTCCATAATTAAATTCATGCTCATGGCTTAGTTCTGGCTAAGCAGCATCACTGTTCTCTTTAATGTTAAACATTCTAAATTGAGTTTAAGTGATGCTTTATTCCCTTTGTAAATTAACACTGGTTTTGTAGTTAGCAAAAAAATTCTCAGGCGGGCAAGACGCCTGAGTGGGTAAAGACACTTACTTGCCACTAATGCTGAGTCTAATTCCTAGGTGGACATGGTGGAGGAGAACGGACTCCCACAGCCGTCCTCTGAGCTATACCATGAGCAGCATGGCACGCACACGTATACTAGATCCATGAACAAATGGCTTTAAAGGCTCTAAACTTAAGGAGTCATTTCCTTGTTTTCTGCTTCTTTGTATTCAGTGCTATTGTGGCAATGTTAAATTATCATTGAACCCAAGTGACTTTTCTTCCCTCAAATGCAATGTGTTTTATAAATTTAGACAACCTTAAAACATAGGAGGCAACAACATAAAATTGACAGGAAAATGCCCTTTTAAAAACAGTTTGTCTGGTCTTAAGCATGAAAACACTACAAAGATCTCTAATACCTAGAAAACAGAAAACCACATAAGAATTACTAAAGGGGATTCAAAAATCAGAAACAAGCCACTAAAGAGCTGTTTCAGCCTTCCTATGGAGAAGACTACTGAGGATCCTTTTGTTATCACACCACAGGTTCAGCCTTTCATATGCATTCGCATGGGAATTTTGTTAATGTGGCAAAGCTAGAGATTCTGACTTCTCACTAACTCCCAGCCAGGGGTGCTGATGCTGCTGGTCCACGGCTATCTTCCAAATGGCCGGAAAGTGTGCGTGCGTGTGTGTGTGTGTGTGTGTGTCTGTGTAACATGATTATTTTTATTTTTTGTAAATGCCTCAAATACAGATTAAAAAATGTTAAAATACTCTTGTAACTCATTTACTTACACAGGATCTCTAAAACAGAACATATTATTATTTTTCCAATCTAACAAGAGTACAGACGGTTGCAGCAGTTCCTAAAAACAAAAACTCACCAGGACTAGTGAACAAGCTTAAATAATGGCAGTAGAGCCAGCCTCATATTTGCCAAGCAAAAGAAATCTGGTAAAATACTGTCCAGTTAAAATAAACTAGATGGATTAAGCTACTCTAAAAAGGGCTGGGCGAGGACTCAGTGGACACAGGGTCGCTATGCAAGCGCGAGGACTAGATTTTGACTCCACAGCACCCGTGGATGCAGGGACAGGGCAAGCCAGCTGGCTAAACTAATCCACACACTCCAGGTACAGCAGGAAACCCTGCCAGTGAAGGAAGCGAAGTGCAATTAAGGATAGCAAAAATCAGTCTGTCTCCCCCACATGCACCCTATGCATGCACACCACCACACATGCAAACACACCCAAACATAGGTACGTATGCCACCAACACATAAACACACAAAAATGAAAAACTTTTAGACTGCCAAAAGGTTACTACTGATTTTTCTTGATTTAAAAGTGATATATAGGTAAAGTGATGGGACAAAGGAAAGACAGGAATTCTTTTAAGTCTGAGAGTAAGTAATGAAGTCACAGGTGGATATAGATATACTTAAACACTCTCCATGTCTAAGAAATTGCTAAAGAGAGATATTTAGAATGTATGGATAATTCCTTATATTCTGTTCATATCTACAGTTGTATTTAGAATGCATTGATAATTCCTTGTACTCAGGTTTTTTTTTTTTTTTCGAGACAGGATTTCTCCGTAGCTTTTGGTTCCTGTCCTGGAACTAGCTCCTGTAGACCAGGCTGGCCTTGAACTCACAGAGATCCGCCTGCCTCTGCCTCCCGATTTCTGGGATTAAAGGCCTGCGCCACCACCGCCCGGCTCCTTGTACTCAGTTTAAAGGCAATACAGGGCATTGCCTTCTGGCAACAATCTCGTTGCTTGGAATCTCCTTTGGTACAGACTTACGCAGTGAAGCACCCGTGGCACGACACTTACCTTCCGACAGTGGCTGTAAATGTAGTCTTCCACATCCACACTAACCGCGCTTGTGCACTCATCCAGAATGGCAAACTGGGGTTTATGATAAAACAATCTTGCCATCTAAAGCAGAAAAGGAAATAGTCTGTGTAAATAGAGCAGGCCTAAAAATAAAACTAATAAGGAAAAATAAATTTACTTCAGCTAAATATACTTTTTGGAGTCTTAAAAAACTAAATATGAAAATTATTCTAACTAAAAAAGCACCACCACTCCTAGAGATAAAAATAATATAAATAAGACAAATTGTTTTCACTATCATCTTAAACAAAGGGAGAAATACAGTGTGTGGGAAATATTTACTGCTAAGAGAAAAAAACTGGTGTGAGATGAGATTGAGTTTTAAAATAATAAAAGTTCACTTAGACAAACCAGTTTTGTGTTTTAACAAAACCTTAAAATTCAGATTATAGATGACTTAGACGTTATTTAAGTAATGGCACCTGTTAGAGTTCCCACCAATCATCTTATAGTACCTGCCAAGGCTCCATTGTTGGTCCCGGGAGTGCAGTTTTTGAAAGCTTCTGCTGATCTTGTAAATGGACTTAGGAGCATTAATCCTTAATAGTTCTTCCATTAGCAGAAATGTGAAATATTTTTCCTTAATTATATTCCAAATATATTTCTGGAAATGGTCTGTCCCCATCTTGGACAGTTATTCTAATTTGTCACTTGTCCCCAACAGAGATCACCATGTTGCAAAACCAAGCGGCATGTTCCTAAGCCCAATCAACTATCTCCTGTGAAGCATTCTATTCAGACCACTCCCTTCTTGAGAGTAGGAGTGAAGCCACTGGGAGTCCTCCCCTTCTGCTGCGGTCTCATTCCTTCCCGTGCTTTCCCACTTGGCCATTAAGCATGTGTATCTGGGGTCCTAGAATTAAATCCCAGGTCCTCTTTCTTCTCCCTCAGAGCTAGAAGTTGAATCTTCCTGACCCTGCTTTAACCCTCCCTCCCTCTCAGGCACCCTCTATTTCAGAGTTTAAAGTCCACTTGCCGTTCCTGTCTCTGCCATGCCCTTATCCCAGAGAACACTCACTTCTGCCGGATTATACAACCTCCAGCTCCCTCTCTGCTTTCCTTCACTCTCTGTGAAACTAGGGAGAACCTATCACATGTAAACCAAAGAACCCACTGACTACACCTTCTCCATGGTTTCCCCTCTCTCATCTCCAAGGTCCTGCAGAGTCTTTCTCCTGCCTGCTCTGATCTAGATATCCCAGCCAGGGCTGTCTTTTCCCAATTGTTCAACACTAGTTAGCTTCACATGTCACTATCCTTTCTCTTCTTTCCTCCTAAGTATGGTGTCCTAAGCCTTGGACTCTGCATGTCACTCTTTGCTTTCTTTCCTTCCAGTTTTGTTGCTGTGTTGTTTCTGTTTGACAGAGGCTCTCATTCTGTGCCTCTGGTGGGTCATTACTCACTATGTAGTCTAGGCTGGCCTAACTTCATGGCAATTCTCCTGCCTCTGCCTCCAGCATGCTGAGACATGCCTGTGCTGTCACATCAAGCTTAGTCTTTCTTTAGTACCAAAGCCTGACTCTCGTCCAGGCATCTTTCAAGTGGCTGCTCAATGTCACTCTCTCAATCCAAGTGGACGCCTTATGGAACTGCAACAGTCTATATATGGCACACTTGACTTTATCTTTCTTTGTGTGTTTGCCTGAGCTGTGAGAAACACTGAAGTAGAAATCATGATTAAACCACTACAATATACCCAACATTTACACTGCTGCTCCATTCAAATACATATCAAGGAGTTGACTAAAGCAAGCTGATTTTGGGGGGTTTATACCCATGAGCATGAAGTGAGGAACGGGAAGCAGCAAACAGACACAATCACAGAGATATAGTTCATTAATTGCCTTTCACAAGTGCCTTTCTCTTTTCTAATCATGCACACGCGTGTATGCATGTGTCTATCTCCATCCATGCTGCTGTCGGCTATATGTCGCCACAAAACAAGGAAATTGTAAAGCAAATATTCAAACCATCATACTGCCTGAGCTGAGCGTGATCAGCCCCTTTCACCAGTTCTAACACCAACTGTCTGCCTGGCAAGCCCTAAACCACTGACGTGCAGTTTCCCAGGTGATTGGGATAGTCAGTGATTACCTCATAGGGCTGTTTTAAAAATATAATGTGTTAGCCTTTGTAATCTGTTTGGCGTATTGACTATCATCTACTAAGCAATAAAAAATTAGCTTAATAATAGTCTCTCTTTTCCAAGTATAAAATGAGTTCTTTTGAGGAGAGGTAAAGTAGTATGTAAGAAAACTAAAGATTGAGACTGGGAAGATGGCTCAGTGGGTAAAGTGACAGTTATGCAAGCACGAGGACCTGAGTTCAAATCCCCAGCACCCACGTTAAAAAAAAAAAAACCTGGGCATGGTGCCATCCACCTGTAATCCAGAGCTGGAAGGCAGAAAAACAGACCCTGTGGCTTTACTGGCTAGTCAGCCTAGCCAACTGAAGAACTCCAAATTCAATGAAAGACTGTCTGAAAAAGTAAATGTGCAAGACATCTGATGTAGACCTCTGGAGTCACCGAGAGTTGTGAGCTGTCATGTAAGTACTAGGCATCAAACCTACTCTTAACTACTAAGCCACCTCTCTAGCCTATTTTCTTGATTACTAACCGATGTAGGTAGACCCTACACGGGGGCTGTACCATCCTTGAGCAAGCAGTAAGCAGCATGCATTTGTGGTTTCTGCTTCAAGCTCCTACCATGAGTCCCTACCCTGATTTCACTACACAATGAAGTGTAACATGTAAGCTAAAATAAAGTTTCTTCTCCAGATTGTTTTCGGCCATGTGTTTATAACAACCAAAAGCAAACTGGGGCAGAAATTGTACAGTAGGGTTTTGCTACAGTGGAACTGACCATGTTGTCTTTTGGAAGGACAGTGGAAATATTTGGAACTTGGAGCTAGAAAAGCCATTTGTTGCTCAGAGCTTAATGGGCTATTACTTGGGAGCTTGGAAAATACGGGGGGATAGTATACTGGAAGAGTAAGTGCTGGGAAGTAGGAGGAAAATCTGTTTTTTCCAAGATAACTTTGTTATATATAAAATCAAATAGTGTCTTTCCGATTCTTCTTTGTAATAGGAAAGTTTTACAATTCTAAATAACTTTAGAGTAGGTTAGTGAGCGGGGAAACAAAGTTGTATGTAAAAGTGAAGGGACAAAAGAACAAAGGGCAGAATGAAGAACTAATGTTTCTAGTGCTCCCTTCCAGCTGTTGAGCGAGAACGGTCTGGAGGAGATGAAACACTATCTAATTGTCCTCCAGGGTCCATGTCTAGAAAGTGTCCTCCTGGACTTCTACAGAGATGAACTGGTAGGACGTAAACAGATCTATAGCTTCCCCTTTCACAGAACAAGACGTTTTCAGATCCCCAATTTATATGAAGTTAAACATTTCCTAGAGCTTTTATTTACAATTTAAACTAATACTTTAATAGCTGCTGAGTAAGACAAAACCCTGTGCTAAGATTGGTCAAACTATGGGTTCTAACAGTGACTCTAGCAAGTATTTGTTATCAGTCCAGAGGATACTGACCGCCATCCTTTGTTTCTCTCCTCCGCTGAGTACATCCATCCAGTCCTGAACACTGTCCCAGCCTCCTTCCCGTTCAAGAATATGACCTAACTGCACATTATCCAAGTACTCTTTCAGCACCTTTATACAAAGATAAAAGACCAAAAAAAAAAAAATAGAAGTTGATTATTAGAAGCTGTCCTGTCTCACCTTATTTTTCAGACTAGCTCAGAAACTCCATGGCCAACCACTTGGAATGCTAGGTCTCTTCAGAAAAAAATGGCACAAAGCTGACCTGAGCTGTCAGTCTCTAGCCATACTGCCCTTGACACAATGTCTGACAGCTTAAAGGCGTAACAATATCACACAGCCATGCATAATACTTAAGCAAAGCAGCTATCTTCTTGCCACTGCCTGGAAAGTTGTGACAATGGTTTAGAAGGCTTCAGAGGCCACACTATCTGATGTTTAAAATGACAAAGAATCTGAGTGGGGCATGCTCGGTGAGTGTAGGATGTAATCCCCCCCTTACCTGGTCAGATATCCCCTTCTTCTTCTGATCCTCTTTTCCGTCTGGATAGATCACTTGGTCTCTCAGTGTTCCCAGGGTCATATAGGGTCGCTAGTTAGTAGTCATAATGACACAGCAAGAGTCATTAAATGTACATTTTAAAATATTAAACCAAAACATCTTAAAAGCTACAAAATAGCTTAAAGTCTTACCTGAGGAACATAAAATAACTTTCCTCTCTCAGGTTTAGTAAGACGCCCTCCAAAAAGAGGCCATAACTATAAACGTAAAGAGAAGACAGAAATGCCTGTGAAATTCATAACCCAAGAGCACTACAAAGTAAGACGCAAGCTCTGGAGACCAGTTTGTACATACTTCACCAAGAACACGGAAGAGGGAACTCTTTCCACATCCATTTGGCCCACAAATGAGAACATTGGCTCCAGATCTAACCTGAAAGACAATTAAGACTTTGAATTAACTAATTAACTAAAAGAAACATGTATATTTCCTTAGAGTTGAAGAGGCCTTTGCTAATTATTATCAAATAATTTCACCTGTAAATGTGGTGTCAGCACAACTATGGAGCAATGCAGGGAAAATCCTTTTACTTCTGCTTACTTTCAATTTTTACTAAGTTTCCTTTTTTTCTCACTTAAAAACCATTATTGATTTAGATTGTCCAATGTAGTCTCAGAATGCAAAATTTAAAAGCTTAAAAAAATCTGAGCATTCTTGAAAATAATCATTTTGTATATTCATATTAATTAACATTTTCAACTGCACTGCAGAGCAGATTCTTTTACTTAGAGGTCTAAATTTACTTAACAGTATGTCACAAATATTATTCCAGGTCACTGTATTTATGACACTTTTGCCCATTCTTTTAATGACTAAAGTACATACTGAGAATGTACTATAATTTATTAGAAATTCCCCAATAATTAGATATGTAGGTTATCTTTTCTTTTGCTCTTTTAGATAACACTGTGCATAACTTCTGTGTCAGCAAGAATATATATAATAAATAAGTTAAATTGTATCCTACAGACTAAGTACTGTGGAGAAAAGCCACAGAGGTCAAAGTACACCTCACTGCAAGTGACAACCGGGAAAACTTCCAGAGATGTGTTAGGAGCTTATCATGAGAAAAGCACTCCTGTCCACTCCCAGCAAGTAGGCGTGAGGACAGGAATGAGCCTCGCCTCACAGGACAAAGACTGGTTCTGTGGGGAAGACAGCAAAGACAACAGCAGAACTCACTCAGAGGGGAAAGAGGTAGGAAGAGTGGGTCTAGTCAGCAAATCCTAAAACACAGCACAAGCCAACTGAAGCCTCCTACTGTGATAAAATAGACAATATCAGCATTATTCAAAGTAGTCAAAAGGTGGAAAGGGCCAAGCAGATGAAGGGGCAAACAGAATGCAGTCTGTGCACACAGTGAACACCATTCATCTTAAAAGGGAATAGACTATGCCTGTACTGAGAGCTCATAAAGGATGAGGGTAAAATCTTAGCCTACAGAAAGCCCATTTGTTTAGATATAGTGTAACACAACATGCAAGCAAGTAGGAAATGTGTGCTTTCTGATGGCCGAGTCTGCCTTATGAGGGCTTTCTAAAAGAAAGGAATCCTGATTTTCAAAAGTGAGCCACATGGGCACTACTAACTGGAAATTAAAAGGAATTAAAGGATGCTTGTTCCATAAAGAAACTGCATGTTAAGGACAACCCTAGGAAGACAAACAAGAAAATGCCAAATCTAACCTAGAGGTAAGTCAGAAAGAGGCAGAGAGGGTATTCTTAACAGCAGACCAAGAGGACAGGAAGTCAGTTTCCCATGAAAGAGAAACAGGGGCCAAAGGCAGATACCAGGTGAGTCAGGAACACGTCTATAGAGGGGAAAAAAGATTTCCTATGGCAAATCTGGGAAATCTAGGGACTCAGAAAGACTTGGCCAATGAAACTAAAAGAAAAGCAAGCAGCAGTGAGCACAGACTGAGTGGAGCTCAGGGCTGGTTGGCAGCAAGGAGAGCAGCTGCCTTAAAAGGCAGCACCCTGTGACTGAGAGAAGTGCTTTTCACCCTAGGCCTGTCAATATTTACCAACCACAGTCCAGTTTCTACCTCCTGTTATAGCTCCTGGCTTTAAAGTATGATAATGATACAATACTCACTGTGCATAACTAACATTCTCTAGTTCTCTTAGTTACTTAGGACAGTAAATATATTTAGTAAATATAAATTATTAAGAGCAGAAAACTGAAGAATTACTTAAGATAGTAATTAAAACAAACCTAACAATATTCCTATTTTATAAGCTACTGGAAAACATTTCAGTGAAAGCAGCTAAAAAACAATCTTTACATTAAACACATATAAATACATAAGCACAATGGGTAGACAGAGGCAACGTGTTCTAGAGCAGGACTGTCCAATAGTGTCACATATGGCTATTTAAATCAAGCTAGTTAAAATTAAATACAAGCTACAGCTGAGTCATCACCTGCACCTGCAAAATTAGATGCATCTTTTGTCATGGGCTTTATTTACAAAAAATTTTAAAGATCATTTTTTCACTTGCGTTACGTGCATGCCTGCATAAGTTCATGAGTACCATGGTGTGCAGGAGCCTGCAAAGACCAGCAGAGGTTGTCAGATCTCCTAGATTTGGAGCTAGAGTCAGTTGTCACTGACGCATGGGTGCTGGGAACAAAAGCTGGTTCCCCTGTGAGAGCTTAAGTTCTAACCGCTGGCCATCTCTCTCCAACCAAACAAATTTGATATGGTAGTAATCCCTGAGGTTTTGGGTTTTTTTGGTTTTTTTTGTTGTTGTTGTTTTTTCGAGACAGGGTTTCTAAGTAGCTTTTGGTTCCTATCCCGGAACTAGCTCTTGCAGACCAGGCTGGCCTCGAACTCACAGAGATCCGCCTGCCTCTGCCTCCCGAGTGCTGGGATTAAAGGCGTGCGCCACCACTGGCCAGCTCCCTGAGGTTTTAAAGTTCAGTGAATTTTAGGAAAACTGGGCTTTCTAGATGGTTCAAAGAGTTGGTTTCAAATGTAATCGTATGGGTTTATAAAGACAACTCAAACGTTAAAAGTTAATTTCAATATTCAAACTTTCAGTTTATATTTTGAAGACAATTTTAACTCTCACATGAACATTTAAAAACTTACTTCAAAACTAAGATCTCGGATCAAGATGTCTCCATTTGGTGTTGCTAAAGGTACATGATCAAACCTGAAAACGGCATTAATAAAAAAAGGAAATTAAAAACTAGCAAGGGACTCAATACCCTAAATAGAAATAACCCAACACAACAAAAGACCACTCAGACGCTTCAGAAAAGAATACACTCAGAAGACAAAATGCAACTAAAAGGTTCTCAAGCTCTCTATCCACCAGAGAAATGTAAATCAAAGTTGCAGTGACTATCACCTTGCCAAGGAGGACAGTTATCACCAAGGACATCGTGGCAAGGTGCAGAGGAAAGGAATCCTTAGCCACTGCTGATAAGAATCTAATTAAACAGCAACGGGAGGAAAACAGTATGGGGATCCTTAAAAAAATAAAAATAAAAATTCAGCTGCTATAAATTCTCTGCTTCAGAGAGAAAACCCTACTCCAGAGGAAATGAAATACTTGTCAGAGTGGCATCTGTGCTCCCATATGCCCTGCAGTATTTATTCAATAAACTAACAGGGGAAACTCCCTTAATGTCTTTCAAGTGATAAAAGGATAAAGAATACATCATATGTGTAAGCATACACTCACACAAAAGGAGTATTATTCAGCCTTTAAAAAAAAAAACTAAATCTGGGGGGCTAAAGAGATGGCTCCATGGTTAAGAGCACTTGGTTTTCTTGCAGAGGGCCCAAGTTTGGTTCCCAGAAACCATATCAGGTGGCTCACAACCACTTGTAACTCCAGTTCTAGGGGATTCAATGCCTTTTTCTGCTTCACATGTGCCTGCACAAACATGGTACACAGATGGACAAGGAAAAATCCATTTCACATTCCTCACAACCACGACGTATTTTTAAAGAACTCAATCAGTCATTTTTGATGGTAGAGAACATCATGGTAAGCAAAGTAAGACGGAAAAAGAAGTGTAGTTCATATATAACTTATATGTAGAATCTAAATCATTAAATTCATAGAAGAGAATGTAGTAGTCATTGCTAGGGGCTGAGCGAAGGGGACATGGAAGTGGTGTCATTCAAAAAGTATAATAAAAGCTTTGGCCATGAAGGAAGATGAGTAAGTTCTAGAGGTCTACCCAGCAGCAAAGGGACAACAGCTAAAAATATGCTCTACACACATTAAATGGCATATACATACACACATTCAGATGAAGAGACAAGAGATACAATAATTTGTTGGAATATGGACATTATTATAGTATGTATGTAGTATCAAAACATCAAATTATATACCTTAAACATATATAGCTTTATGTCAGTGATATCCCAAAGTTATTTAAAAATTTTAAAGAGTCCATTTTAAATGACACATGTAACTACAAGCTGAAGAAAAAGGTTGCCATGAAGTGTAACAAAGGCATACAGCACAGCACAGCCTTTTCTGTACATACTTTATAATGTTGTCTGCATTGATGATTTCTCCAGCACCAGGTATCAAGGGACTAACTTGTGCTCCTTCCGTACCTTAAATGGAAAACAATTATTAAAACATCATATATTAGGAAAACCTTAAAACTGTGACTGCAAACTATGATGTTTATATTTACCCTTTTCCTGTTGTGACACCATTGTGCGTTCATATTTGCCATGGTTTAAATCCTTTAGTACTTGCATTAATTCTGTAATCCGAGCCGTAAAACTAAATTTAACAGAAACCATAATCAAAAGTCCAGGCTATTACTACATCTTTTATATAAACTGAACAAATGTCTAAAATTGTAACTTAGGTTAAAGGACACAAAAGAAGTCTCATTGGCATAAAATACAAAAAATAAACACACACGCCCTATTTTGCTTCAGTAAATGAGAAAGAACAGGAAAGTCAGGGGAGAGGCTTCACGGATCCCTCTATCAAGCATTTTTGTCAGTTCACTCTGCAGTCACAGGAGGCTGTGTCCTGAGCTGCTGGAGTGACTTGCTGTCACAGACAATACTTTCTCCAATAGGAAGGATACACAGATGCATACTGCTTCTCTATAAATGGGGAAACTGAGGCTACTTCTGCTCTCATATTCTGAAGAAGGAAAAAGTTGAAGAATTCTTAATATATGATTGAAATCATGGGACACTAGAAATCAATCCAGTGGCAAGAAGTTGGGAAATATAAGAAAGTCAATGAAGGTCAAAGAGAAGTTTTCTTATCAGAGAAGCAAAGGGAAGTATTTATTTATTTGGTGTAAATAACAAGCAAAAAATCCCAAAAGGAAGCCTTGGGAGGAGACAGGCTCTCTTGGTGTTGATAGTTTCATATAAGCATACTTATTCTTATATTCATAAATTTTGTGTGCATTAAATATGATGTTTTTAATATGCCAATCACTCTTAATGCCCCACAAGAAAAGCTGGCACGCATAAACTTATACAAAATCTGAGGAAGTCGCTAATGAGTGCAACCCACGGCAGCTTCTCAAGAATGAGTCTTCACAGTGCTGGCTGTGTCTTGTTATGAAGACCGTAGCAGTTTTGACAGCAGAGAGAACACAGTAACAGACACAGGCCTATGAAAGACCTCAGGGCAGTAAATTTCCTTAGGCAATCCAAAGTCTGTGGTACTTTTCACACCCTGGTATTGTTTGAGGTTTCTGCCTTCTATTTCAGCTTCTGAGGTGTTTAATCCCATCCCGTGATCTAAGACAGTTTTGTATTGGGTAATATATCTACATGGCAATTGCTTAATTCCATTAAAGCAACCTCCATTTATTTAGCTAATTGGTTGGTATAAACCTTAGAGGTAAAAATCTATAGACGAGAAAAAACCTGCTTAAATGTAAAACTTCTGCTCTAGCTTAAATTTCCAAACAAAAGGGCTAGCAAGAATTATCATTTCCCAACTCACCCAAGACCAGTGTCTGTGAACACAGAAAACACAACAATATCCTAGTTAAGACTCAAAACAGCTGTCGTCAGGAAGCGTGAGAAGTTCACTGACAGAGAGGCCCTCCTTAATTTTCTACCAAAACTAACTTCCTAGAGGAGGAAAGGTCAGTCGCTCCCTCATCTTAAATCTTAACTGGGTATCAGAACCATAAGAACAATATATATTTAAAAATTTATTCTACGCAATTGCTCATTATTACAGATCTTACCCAGCCAATCTAGTCATTTCACGCCCGGCCAAAACTATACGACCCAGAGCTTGAGACATTCTCAAGAGCATTCTTCCACTTTGGTAGTAATCCTTAAAAAGAAAATGTATAGGTTTTCTCACATTTCTAAATTAAAAACACAGCCTTAATTCTGAATTTCACTTCATTAGATCACTACCTTACCTCCAGAAGCTCGGAGTGTGTGCTGTGGAGATGTCGAGGGTGTGACAGATCTAGGAAAGGACGGCTGACAACCAGGTACCCGACGACAGTGGCAATATCTGGAACAAAACAGTTAAGATCTTAAGTATCATTATTTCCCTTTTCCCACAAATCTTGCCACACCATCTCTTTTAAAACATACTTACATTTGGCAATGATGCTATCAATGAAACCCATAGAAAACCGAAAGAAAATGAAATTATGTAGGTGTTCCACCTGACAGAAAACAAAAGAAAAATGTATTTTTTCTTTTACAGAAAACTAATTTTTCCTAAAGATGAAGCACAATTAATTCACAAACAGGCAGTGAATATGAAGGAATCCTCACTGTTATACACCCACAATGAGTGCACACTGAGAAGAAAGCAGGTTCCACACAGCCCATCAAACGGAACAACACTGACTACTTAACAACAATGTACACACGTAAAGTAGAACACTGTTTGCCACACTGCTAGGCACATATACCCAAACTCATCAGTCACCAAAGCAAAAAGGAAGGCTGAAGAGCCATTTAAAATTGTCAGAGAAAATAAAGCTGTAATACGGTCTTAGTGTTTGGGCTGAAAACCCCCAGACTGAGAGAAGCGAGTGAAAAGTTGGTGTGTGGACAAGTCTTATAGAAAGGAGCTGTAGACACTCTTATTGGTGAGCACTCTAAAAACTCAAGTTATGTTAAATGGTAAAAATCCAATTTTTGAAAGAACCTAAGACAACTTTTTAGTATTTGTAAATTATGTAATTAATATCACAATTTTCCATTGAAATATTAGCTCCCCCCCCCCCAAAGGCAGGATTTCATCTGCCATGCTTACCCCATGATTATCATTAGCACCTAGTGACGGCACCCACCAAGACCTGACTTGGTACTTAATATCTTCTGAGTGAGTAAAACTATTCGAATTCAAAATTGCCAAGCAGCAAATAAAGAAAAGCTGTTTTAAAAAAGTCTTTCTATTCCAAATCAAAGGTCACTTGTGTTTAAACCACGTTTTATTAGCACAGCCAGAGTCACTCACACATGTATTACAGTCCCAACAGAGCCTATATGGGAAGGAAACAAAATATATACACACTATTTTGTCCTTCACAGAAAAAGGTTGCCGACCCCTGCTCTATCAAATATTCTCTACTAATCTGTGGGAGTCAGTAACTTAACTATCCATGAGACTTCTTTAGCAACTACTGCAAAATTGCACAAGACTATTTTAGTAAATCAACCCATTTTATAAATGGAGAATCTAATGTTAATATAACTGTTTTAAAACTGATTTTTATTTTAAAACACAGCATAAAGACTTGCTACTTGAAATATATCTTTAACTATGTATTTATACATATGTAAATGCACAGAAAAAACCATGTGAGCCTCAAGTGTTTTGTTTTGTTTCATCTGGTTTTTCGAGGCGGGATTTCTCTGTATAGTCCTGACTGTCCTGGAACTCAATCTATAGACCAGACTGGTCTCAAACTCAGAGACTTGCCTGGATTAAAGTGCTGGATTAAAGGTATGACCCACCACTATCTGGTGACCCTCAACGTGTTTTTCTTACCAGTTTTTGGAAGACTGAGTGGATTGTCCGCTTTTCTTGTTTATTCCCATTGTAAAAGGCAATTTCTTCACTATTAAAGAAAGTAATAAGCAATTAATGCAAATGTTCTCTCACCCTGAAGTGTAAACTAAAATGCAGTGTTCAATGAGTGGACATTTATAGTTGTATGGACATCTTGGTCCAGTGTAATGTCCCAGGAGGTAAAATGTTTGCTCTACAAGTCCGCCAACCTGAGTTTAATCCCCCAAACCTACATACAGGCAGAAGGAGAGAACAAGCTCCATAAAACTATCTTCTGACCTCCAAGAAAACACTGTAGCAGGCCCCCTGCTCAATAATAATAAACCAAGTAAAAATAAAGATAAATGGACATCTTGTCACTAAGAGAATATCTGGCTTCAGCCAAAGCCAAGGCCTGTCCTTGAGATCAGTTCCTAGGAAAGCTTCAGGAATATATGAGCACACAGCTGACTGGATCACAGACTGAACTGTAACCTGTGTGTAACCTGACATTAAAGATGCAGTGAGCAAACGCTCACTAACTGTAACTGAGGCAGAAGAGGAAGACACTTTAATATAAGGAAAGATTAGACTGGGACAGACATTACAGACCACAAGTTAAATTGAAAACCTGAACTAGAGAAAGGTCAAAAATAACAGAAAAATACAAGTAGTGGTATTTTGATATGCTGCCTGGGAAAAACAGAAGAGCCAAGTCCTGACTGCGGCAGTGCCCTCGGGGCTAGCGCACCAAAGCTGTTCCTAGTCTTGCACCACACTGTTCCCGAGAGTGTGAATGGGTCCACAGGGGTCACGAACATCTTCAGCAGGAAAAACCAGTTCCATACAGAGGGAAAAAGGCTCAGTGTAATTAGATAATGTCTTTAGAAGCTAGCAACTTAGAGGTGAAGAAAGGCTCAATGTAATTAGGCACATTCTTTAAAGTCACAGAATCAGTAGAGTTCAGCAGCTAAAATTATCACTTGTGTCTAAACTAAAGTTTATAGTTTTTCTATCCCATAAATATGATGTAAACTGCCCAAGCAAATAACTTCTGGAGTTACACCATGTGGGTGCTGGGAATCAAACCAGATTCTCTGGAAAAGTAACAGGTGCTCTTAATCACAGAGCCATCTCTCCAGGGCCCCACAAGGTACTTCTTACAGCACCAGAAAGTAACTATCTACCTGGAAGCTCAAATGACACACAGAGAATGTATGTGCAGGCTGGTGAGATAGCTAGGCAGCACTTGCATGCGGGCTGACAACCTGACTGCTATCTTTGAACTCAGGGTGGCAAGAGAGAACTGAGACCTCCACATTGTTATGCACCTGCTTACACAGTCTATGCACACGGTCTAATCAAGGTGCACACCTAAAACCTCAATATTCAGGACACTAAGGCAGGATAATTGGAAGTTCAAAGCCAGCCTGGGTTACATGGTAAGAAAAAGAGAGAAAATAAGATCAATGAAAAAATAAGGTGATGGAAAAACAGAAGAGGGAAGAGGAAGGGAAGGAAGAGAGAAGAATCTTCTAAAGAAATAAGAAGCCGTTTCTCCTTTTCATTTCTGGCAGTGAAGCCTGGGGCTGCTTTTGCCATTCTGTGACCACAAGAGTTAAGCTATTGGGAAGGGGTATGTGGTGGATTGAATAGAAATGGCCCCTAGAGGTCCATGGGGAGTGGGACAATTAGGAGGTTTGACCTTATTGGAGTAGGTACGGCTTTGTATGAGAAAGTGCATCACTAGGGGGTGGGCTTTGAGGTCTCAGAAGCTCAAACCAGGCAGAGTGACTCAGTCAGTTGCTTCTTGCTGCCTGCGGATCCAGATGTAGAAGTCTCAGCTACCCCTCCAGCACCATGTATGCCTGCATGCCACCATGCTTTCTGCCATGACAATAACTAATTAAATTTCTGTAATCCAGCCCCAATTAAATGTTTTCCTTTATAAGAGCTGCCATGATCATGGTATCTCTTCACATCAATAGAAACCCTACCTAAGTCAGGGTGGTATGCAAGGCAGGAAAAAGCAAGAGAATAACCAGCAAGAGTCATAACTCCAATCCTACTGTACGTACCCTCAACTGCTCTGTCCTAAGAACATAGACAATGTCTCTACTATGGGAGCATGCTTGTTTTCTAGTAAAAGCATCCTGTAAACAATTTTACTAATTGTACCCATTATTCCCCTGCCTCCCTAGAGAATGAAACTCCACCATATAAAATTAATATGATTTTAACAAGGAAGCAAGGGAAGAGGACACAATTTTTTTTTGAGTGTTTGATTTTTCTGTTTGTTTTGCTTTGTTCTGTTCTGTTTGAGACAGGGTTTCTCTGTGTAACAGCTCTGGCTGTCCTGGAACTTGCTCGGTAGACTAAGATGGCTTCCAACTCATAGAGAACCACCTGCCTCTGCCTCCTGAGTGCTGGGATTAAAAGTGTGCAACACCACCATCTGGCTGGAAGAGGAACTATTAAGAAAAAAATCTCCTAAGTAATTCTGTAATTTCTTGTACAGTAACCTACATAGTATTACATAAATACTAGGACCTTCAAAATTCAAGTTGGCAGATGGATACAAGAAAATTTATAGAGCATCCTAGATCCTGATCAAAACCTAAGCCAAAAACATATATGTAGTTAATCCTCCTAACAACTTCATTATCTATCTACAAGAAAGTGAAGCTATGAATAACTTGCTAAAATTATGTAATATAGAAAGAGTTGATAAGTAGAAAGGGTAGATCTTGAAACTATTATAGATGGCTTCAATGCCTACATTTTTTTTTCTTCTTCCTACTTTAGATCTCAAAACTGTCCAGAGGTCTAAGGGCATTACCTCAATGTAAGGGTACCTGCCTGCATTCAAGAGACCCTGCAGCTCAATTCCTAGCACCCCTTCTCCCCACAAATCACATCTGAAAACACAATTACCAAGTACTGCAAAACAGTCACAACTTTAAAATGTCTATAAGTTAAAGCACAAGTTTCCTTGAATAAATACAAACAAACTTGAACTATATATTATGACTAAATTTTAAAGTGAATTCATAGAAAATCAATAGACAGAAGATATGAAGAGGTAAATCAAGGAAACTAACTACACAGCTAACAGAAAGAGTACCTGAAACATGCAGGATTCTACTTTATAAGACTAATGTTCTTCATAATGCTTATTTTCAAAATAAGTAAAAACTACAGTTTTAGTAACTGTATTGTTAGACTTTTAAGTCAATATAAATGACATCAATATCCACAAGAAGAAATTTCCATTATGGTTTTCCCTTACCTATTTGTGATAAGTCGAGAATTAACGTATCTATACTCTCCTTCATACTTCTGCTCTGTTATTGTCATCTTGCCGATGGGTCTTCTCAGTCGAGTTAGGAATAGCCCAGAAACAAGCAAGTAGGCCATCATGCTTGCTGGTCCCTATGGTTAATGAAAGAGAACGATGTACAAAGCTCAAGAGCACGGTAATAAAATCCACATGTAGAACGCCTGTAAGTAACAGACTCTGAGAGAAGCTGAGCCTTTATTTTTCTTTCTGGGAAATGGAATGCTAGTCTCGATCTGCCTAATACTATCATCCACCACAACTCCTGTAGCTCCCCTCCAGAACAACTGTTCACGTAATCCTCTCTCGAGACTTTCATCTAGCACTCTTCCACTGCAACCATCTTAATGCTCTCAAGTCTACAGGAATTCTCAGAGCTCGTTTTCATAGTCTACCTGAATGTTATTATTCCCTAGGTTCCCTCCTCAGCTCTCGTCTCATCCTAGATTTATAGCTAGGCCCATCACTTTTAGGGTAGAAGATATTATTGCCAAATATGTGCCAATCCCAACAGCTACAGGGGCCTCGAGTACAATTCCTTAAACAGCCTCTCCCTGCTTGTACACTAAGTTTTAGCCTTCAATACTTTGAATGAATTTTGAAATGTATGCCCTGGCAATGCTGAAGCATTCATGGGCAGCCCACATATGAGTTCTGCAGACTTGTCCATATTGGGATTCATGCACTAGGTTGATGAGGCCCTTTACAACTCCATAAATGACTTCACAGTCAACTGACCATCACAGGAAGCTGTAACCAGTTCCCAAACCACCCTTACTTCCTATATATCTCTTATGTTCAGATCAAATTTGCCCCAATCAAAACTGTTTTCCTGAACATGCAACCCAGTGGGGCTATTTTTACATTTGATAAGCTTAACATCTAAGTATCAAAACAGTTAAATGTCAGCTCCAATTCTTCCAGGCACTAAACACTTCCCTGAAACTTCCACTAGTGGATATTTCTCAATGCGTTATAATTGCCTGAACAACTACTTCCTTAGCCATTGCTAATTTCCCTTCTGCAGGACCTGACTTGCCTTTTGTGGCTAGTACACTGTATATGAACATATGCACAGTTTTCAAAATTGTTCCTGACTGATTCAATGCACTTCAAGAGCAGAGGTGCTAACTGTAATTCTAAAATGCTAATGCAGATTTGTACATATTGGTGTGAAAAAATACAAGAAATATAAATTGCAGTATAGAGATTAGAAACATTAGGACTGTTCACTCTTGTGATGATGCAGTCATGTAAAGAATCACAGGGTAGTAAAGAGAAAAACAGAAAATTCAAATAACAGGAAAGCAAATTATAAATTAACCACAAAATGAATGTAAAGACACATATACATAGGGACATAAAATCAACAGTTATATGGTTTATTATAAATATATAATAAATATTAATAATTATTCAAGTTAGACATCAATGAAACTCAGAAAGAAAGATTCTTGTCATCACAAATATCAGAGACAAGAGGAAAAGGCTCATGGACTGACTAGTCAATAATTTATCATTATGAAACACTCCTGAAATGAATATTTCATTCTAAGCATATTGCTGATCTTATTCTAACTTTTTATTAAAAGTATTTGTTGCCAAATCTCTCTTTAGACATTACTTTAGAACAATAAGTACATGTGCATTCAATGTATGTAGTGTGTGTTTAAGTATTTCTACTTAGTATTGCCAAAAAACGATTTAAGTAATTTAATAGACATTAAAAAGCCCAATTAGGACACTTTTTAAAGCCTCCATTGTAGTATTATTTTACAGCAGGTCATATTAGGAAGAATGTGAAGATGTCCTCAAGGTTAATTTTTTTTCTTAGACCTTCACAATGATCACAGTACTGCATATTGCAGGAGTAGCAATATTTCTCAGTGGGTAAAGACACTTTTTGCCAAGGCTGAGCTTAATCCCTGGAACCCTACATAGTGGAAGGAGAATATAAAACTCCTACAAGTAGTCCTGTGACCTCCATGTGTGAGTGTATGTCGTGTGTGTGTGTTGTGTGTGTGTACATGTGCAAAAAATGCATCCAAACATGAAAGAATCAAAGTGGACTCACCTGAGCTCCAATTGCACTTGTTAACTTGAAAATATATAAAACTATGTCTAAAAATGGCTGTAAAATAAACATTAGAATATACAGAATTAAATCTCTTGAAATGGAGATATCCCAAACAATGACTACTGAGCATCAAGTGGGAGAATCACCCATTAATAACACAGTAATATAAAGACATTAAACAAAATTACTTGAGTTATAATTCCAAATCTGCTATGTATTTTTCTGATTTTGATATAACTTCATCTGTAAAATGAGAGGGTCCTTCTTTTTAATACAGTTTGAGCCTATTACTTTATTATAACAATGACATAAATGAAATAATCAAGTGAGTCATATGACATAGTCTTATGAATCTATGAACTTATTTGATGATACAATTCTAAAGTTTCAACACATTAAAGTACTGCTACTCACTGAGAACAAATTCAACCAGTGTTCTGACAGTAACATGTACCTTAACCTTTTCAAGGAACCCAAAATATGTTCACTTATTTGAAGTCTAAAACATGAGTACTAATACAAATGGCTTGCTTTATAAACTGGCTCATACAAAGATGTATCTTACCCTTTCTCTTTGTCCTGCATACTATTAAGAGCTTAAACTATTTTTAAAATTCAATTCAAATATATGTAAAGGTTACTGGCCAAAAATAATGTTCATAATTTACGTCAGGAATTAAATTGATGTTTAAAACGGAGAATGCACTATAGTGCACAGAAACAGTATAATTAATTTTAGAACATTTCTCTATTACGACTATGACACTTTATGAACTGCAGATTTGCTCAAGTGCTAAGAGGAAAAAATATGTAATAGTTTCTGTACAAAATTAGCTCCATAGATCTATTAATATACTGAAGAGAGAGGTGCTAGGGAAATGGCTCAATGGACAAATTGTTTGCCATGAAAGCCTGACCATCTAAGTCATGATCTCCAGAACACGGCAGCACAAGCATCTGTAATCCCAGCATGCCCCTCTCTGGAGACAGGAGAATCACCAGAAGCTTGTGGGCTAGCTAGCTTAAACACAATAATGAACATCAAGAGAGGTGCTATCTCCAATACAGGTGGAAGGTAAGAACTGTCCTCTGCCCTCCACTTGCATGCTGTGGCCCCTGCATACATGAATACATTCGACACATGCATGTGCATGTGCACGCACACATACAGCTACTTTTTCACATAGAATGATGCTGAAGAAGAGAAACAGGAAGTCTCATCTCATTTTATGGATGTGTAATTAGAAATACAAACTGAAAAGTCAAACCTGTATCAAGTCTAGAAGAAAAGAGGCAAGGAGATCCTTTGGCTGAAATCAGTCCACAAAATTCTTACAGAACTTTTGTGAGGCACTAATTTCAATTCTAAGCCAAATACTTCACAGAAATAAGATTTTTAAATTAATTATATAATTAAAACAATTATAGTTATCCCAATTTTCTTTTAAAAGAATTACCTATACACTACTCCCTTTTACCCCAATAAATTCTATATAAATTTGCTCAGATTCAAAATTCAACAAATTTGACCAAAAATCTTTAAGTAGGTAAACTTACCTTGCTAAGATTTGAATACAGATCAACTACACTGTTACAAAATTTTTCTACATCTTGTGTAAGCAGCTGGTCTGGATTTGCTATTCTGTTATCCAGGTTGCCCATTTTATAATAGGTGAACGCTCTGAAAGGGCAATTAAAGTGATTTCAGAACAAGCAATTATGGAAACCAGGCATTCATATCACACCACCCTCTGCATAAACACACAAACATACCAGTCTAGACACTCTAACTTACGTCAGCCATAGGGAAGCAAGCCCGCAAGAGGGTGATTTGGTGGCTAATAGGAGAGCTAGGACTAGAGCCCCATCACTCCTCCCCATATGCACCTAGTCTAAGACATTTTCTTGAAAAACAGTCCAGTAAACAAGAAAACCGTGTGCTACCATAAGCACTACTGTCCAGTTGAAGTATTAGAGTGTCACTTACTGGAGATACTCCTCATAGAGGTATCTGGTGAGCCTTACTCGGAAGCACAGTTTGAGCTCATTTAACCCATACTTCAAGAAGTTATTAACCAGAGAGATCTAAAACAAACAAATAAGCATTATCGGTTTTGCTTCAACTTCTACTTACTGAATTGTAATTTACTTCTCTATCAGTTTCTGTATCTACAAGTTCTGATGATCTTCACTCATAGGCAGTACTGTAATTCAGTTCTGTTTTGTTTATGTTTTATAAAATTCAAAAGTAATAAGCTGTGTATATTGAATTACCCTATAACTTGGAGCTTAATTTTTAAAACATTATGAAATCCCTTCTGGGTAATCAAATATGCCAAACCTTTCCAATTTCTACCTGAAAGGCAGTTTAAAAGTTCATAAACTTGTATTTCTACATTTGCTCCTCTATCAACACTAGGACCTAGAGGGCAAGTGTTAGTCATATGCCATGTGTCTTAGTTCAAAGTGTGAGTTTTATGTTACTTCCCGGATTATTCTAGAACCACTTTACTAATCTATCCCACCATTAAACCAATCCGTCCACAGTTCTGTTTAAACTCACTTTATTAAAAATGTTTCCACATCGTGCTTCCAATCTTAAGTTTTTAATTGAAAAGGTCTAAAACTTATGCATTCCCATTCTCAAATACTAAACTATAGATGAATTAGATTTCACAAGCAAATTCCTCTTTTCTCCTTCCAAATATGGACATTAAAAGTCTTATAGGGCCAAGAAAATAAAAATAAAAACCAAGGTAAGAAAATCATTTGAGTTTTAGCCTAAACTAATTTCTAAGTAAACTCAAAAAGACCAGTTTAACAGTGGTTCAACTGTTGATGTTTTCTAGCAATATCCTGGGTAGTCTGCCCATCTTACTCCCAATTTCACAGCCTGGAAATGTTTTCAGTTGTCCCAAGTGGGAGAGAGGTGCTATTGCCATTTACCAGAATGTGGTTAACACTGGAGAAAATCTGGTCAGGAGAGAGTTGAAAGAAAAAGATGGAGAGAGAAACAAAAAGGAGAGAGAGAAAGGGGAGGAAAGTGGGGGGGGGACAACAACTAGAAAAAAGGAGAAAGAAAAACAACATATGTGTGTATATATATGTGTGTGTGCTATATTACACACTCACTAATACAAATAAAATCAAACTAAATAACTTTTTTTAAATTTTCAATTAAGTATAAAGGTTTACACTGAAAAATTAGGATATAAACTATACAAAATTTAACACAAAATTAGAATTTAATACCACAGATCTTTAAAGTTAGTAAGAACAAATTCAAGATTTAGTGAGGTGCAAAGTTCTCACAAATAAGGGTTCTAAAGAAATGCACTTACAAGAGGCATGGCAGCGATGAAGTTGAATAAGTATCTCTTGAAATCTTTACTGTTACGACCAATGATGCCACTGCAAACCACCACATGCAATGCATTAGTTGCAAAAGAAGTTAAATGTAACATCAGAAAACCTAGAGCCCTAAAATCATTCTTGGGAATTTCTACTGAATCATTAAGTAATAGTTGGGCGATGGTGGCGCACGCCTTTAATCCCAGCACTCAGGAGGCAGAGGCAGGCGGATCTCTTTGAGTTCGAGACCAGCCTGGTCTACAGAGCTAGTTCCAGGACAGGCTCCAAAGCCACAGAGAAACCCTGTTTCGAAAAACCAAAAAAAAAAAAAAAAAAAAAAAAAAGGTTCACAAGTTTTGAAACCTTTTAACGGCTAGCTTAACCTTGACTCTGAAGATGGTAAGATGAAGCAAAAACAACAACCAAGGGGAGAACTGTAGAACCTGTGCTTAGTTAGCATATACAAGGCTCTGGGTTACAGCACCCCAGAATTCTGGGACATTACAGACAAACCAGAGTAGTATTTGCTTGCTTTAAATATTTTAGCATCCTTGATTCTCACTGGAATGAACTAATGGCAGTAGAAAGAGTAGGAGGGCTACCTCAGCCAGCTTGATAGGGGAGAGGTAAGTAGTGTAGGCTTTGTGGTCCTAAAGTTCTTGTTGCAACTACTCAATACTGTCACTGATGGAGTATAAGTAATCTAAGACAGCCTGGCTAGACTCTAGTAAAGTCCCCCCCCCCAAAATGAGGCTGAGTGTGGTGGTGCACACCTTTAATCTCAGCAATCAGAGAAGCTCAGAAGCAGGCAGATCTCTGTGAATTTGAGGCCAGTCTGGTCTATAAAGAGATTCAGGTCAGTCAGGGCTACATACTGAGACCCTGTCTGTTTTTTGAAAGGAGGGTAATGAGACTTCACTTGCAGGTTCTGGTTGGCCAATCCTGGGACTGGCTGACATACTAGAGAAGCATCAGAATCAAACTATAAAAGCTTTAGATCCCTAACTCAGTTCAGCAAAATCAGCTCCTCTTTTATCTGCTTTTGGTCTGTTTTATGTATTTATCTGCTTTTAAAATACATACCTCAAAAGAATCTAAAAGAAGGGCTCTACTATTTTATTTAAGAGTTTGAAAGCCAGGAGTGGAGAGATGCCTCGGCAGTAAAGAGCACTTGCTCTCCTTGCTGAGGACGTGGGTTTGGATCCCAGCAACCAAATGGCAGCAATCAACTGTCTGTAGCTCTCTTCCAGCCTCTGCGGGTACTAGGCATGCATATGGTGCACACACATTCATGCAGAAAATCCACAAACATGAAATAAAAATAAACCCTAACAAGAGTTTGAAAGCCATTATGATGGTAGTATACTATGCATGTGTATTTTTAAAGAGGTAAAATGTGTGATCACAGAACTTTCTTTTCAGAGAAGTATGTATGCATACACATATGTATGTCTGTATACACACACACACACATTCTCTTTTTTTAAAATATATATTTATTTATTTATTATGTATATAATGTTCTGTCTGTGTGTATGTCTGCAGGCCAGAAGAGGGCACCAGACCTCATTACAGATGGTTGTGAGCCACCATGTGGTTGCTGGGAATTGAACTCAGGACCTTTGGAAGAGCAGGCAATGCTCTTAACCACTGAGCCATCTCTCCAGCCCCCACACACTCTCTTTTTTGGAGACCCATGGCAGCAAACAATTTGTATAGATCTCCCAACTACCTGACTAGTATGTAATAAGGAAGTAATTTATTTTTTATGAGGGAGTAGGTAAATAAATTTGGAGAAATCTGGATTAAACAAAGTTATCAAACATCTTTACCAAAGATCTTCTCAAAGTCTTTTACAGAATGCTCTATTTCTTAACAAAACTTTTAGGAAAGGTTACCTTATACTAATGGAAAAATAAAATAGGCAGTTTTCTATAAAGAAATAGTGGTCTTTTTAAAAGCTGAACTAGAAGGGAAAATGGAATAGTACTGTGATACTGTTTATAGCAATAATTCTACTTGAAATATGAAGCAATTAGGACAGTGCAAAAAGCTTCTAAGTTTCAGTTAAAACTGAGTCAAACTACAGAAAACCGAAGTGCTTTCGTGCTTGAAACTATGCATAACGTTTGGTACAGCACATGCCATCCATCGCTGTGCAGGGTTTACCAATGGAGTAGCTGCTATAAATTTAAAAAATGGTTCCTTGAATAAAGCCACACTTCTGCTTATTATTCCACTGCAAAAGAAAAATAATTAACAATGAGTAATCTAGTCACTATTACTCCCCAAGACATAAGGACATTTATGAAAGACTGTTTGGTACTTTAGAAATAATGCCTATAACAAACAGATGAAAAATAAATGCATCTTTATGGCTGGATAAAGCAGCCACAGTTAAGAGGGTCCTCTTCCACACTGTGGCATCACTAGTTTCTACCTTACAACGTCTGACCTATTACAGTTTGCTTATTCTACACACATTTTGGCCATTACTAACAAATAAGTCCTGCATATGAAAGAGGATAAAATGCAGCACATTAAAGACACTAACAAAGCTCCTGGAAACTCTAAACCTACTCAGAAGAGTCAAAAAGGAAAATGTAACTTTAATAGAGACAAAAATGTGTTAATTTTTTAAATAAAATTGTCCTGCAATATTTAAACTATTTTAAACTAAAAAACTCATAAATATTTGTATTTAACCAACTGTCAAAGTCCCATACATTACTGAAGCTCAAGAAGAGTACTGCAGAGGAAGCCATCTCAGTTACTTTCTCTGTGAGAAATCCATGACCAGAGAGAGAGAGAGAGAGAGAGAGAGAGAGAGCGAGAGAGAGAGAGAGCGCACAGGGCTACTATTGAAACCTCAAAGCCCATGCTCAGTGAAAAATGATGAAAATTTTTATTTTATTTTAGGCAGGGTCTTGCAATAGAGTACAGGCTGGCCCCAAATGTACAATCCTCCTGCGTAGTCTCCTTAGAGCTGGGATTACAGGTGTATGCCATCACACTCAACTCCTAAATGTTTTAAATAAAACAAAACTTCAAGAAAACTTGTAGAAAAGAATTTTGAGCTTCACAATTAGATGCAAAACTAGACACCCAGTAGGCTGACTATCAGAATTATAAATTGGCTCATGTCCATCATTATCATTGAATTATGTACTATCTACTCTCAGCAATTCATTTTCCATGCTACTAAGTATGTAAGAAAACCAATAAAAAATAGAAATGTCTAGTACATAAAAATTACTATTTTGGACTATAGAAGAATGAATTTATAATATTGGAAAGGAAAAAACTTTAAAAACACAATTTTTCACTTTATTCTTTAAGAGATAAAGTAATATTCAATACTGTATCGTTTTTATGCAATTCTATCCAGATTCTTAACATAATATTTATAGTAGGCATAAATTGTATACTTTCACCACACACAAATGCAATATCGTTTGTAAAAACTGTAACAATTAGAGAGACACTTAAAATTAAAGATCAAATTATCAGAGAAAAACACAAAATTTTACAAACCATATGGAAGGTTAGAAATGTCTTCTGTGTATCTATCATACGAAGACCTCAAATTACTTGGGCTTACAACTTATATAAATGGAGCACGCGCACACTTAAACTCCTACAGGCATCCTCCAAGGGAAATCAGATGACCAACACTGTTTTCTAAAGCAGTCACTCTTAACTGTGAATTCCCAGTCAAGAGCCAAAAGCTGCTTGAGAAAACCCTCTAACAAACAAGGACCAGTAAGGACACAGAAATAATACTGGGAACTAAATGACAAACCAAACAAAATAACTAAGAAAAAAAGGCAATAGCTTTAGAAATGAAAAACAATTGAAAGTATGACTACTATAAAAATGCAAAAGATGGTTCTTGGGAATAAAGTTGTATCAAAAACTCTCTAGAAAATAAGTGTGGAGAATTTTTCTAGTAATAGAATTAAAGCGTCAGACATGACAGGTAATGAAAACTTCCTGCAAATTAGAATCACCTGGGCTATCTCAGCCAGTGTGAGGCCTAGGCATCGGCAATTCTTAAGATGTGTCGTACTGATGCTTCTACATCTGCAGTCAAGTTGAGAACTAGAAGCCACAGAGTGAGATCTACAAAAGCTAATGACAAATGATTTTCAAACTGGAATGCATAAACACAGTTCAACCACTGACTGAGTGTGAACATAGAAGACATTTTCAGAACCACAAGGTCTCAAAATTTTACTTTCCTTGGCCTGGTCTTAGAAAAAGACTGTGTCTACCAAAATGAAAAAGTAAACAGGGAAAATAACAATAAAAAATTCAGGCACACAGAAAAACTACAGAGGCATAGGGTGGGGTGAAAACAGGGATATAAAATTAGATTGCCTGGTGTGCTCGGCAATAATTACATTAGGTGTGCTGTGGAGATTTTACAGTACTCTGAAAAACCTTGAGCTGAGTCAGAACAGTGGGCAAACAAAAACCTGTAATTAATAAATGGCAGGACAAACAAAATGCTTTCAGAAGAGCAACTACCAAAGCACAGCCTGCCCCTTGGCTCCCTCAATACACAGTATCCCATAACCAGTAAATACTGACAACCAAACAGAGAAGGACACTGAGGAGAACAGCAAAAGCGGCTGCTCTCCTTCCAAAGAAGGGACGAACACTCTAAATCCACGTGGCCTACAAGAAATGCACATACATTCAGGGAGATCCCTGTTGAGTCCGAAAGCCTAGATAATTTACGTATACATGTTACAAAGGGCTTTTATCCTAGGCAATCACACTTCTTCACTTTCCTTCAGAAATGAGTCAAAAATAAGGACATAAAACACATTTCCTACAGACCAAGGATCTAAATAAAAAACAGCATTTTAAGAGATTTCTAATGTTTGGATACATTATCCAAAAAGTTACCTTAGATTATCTATTTTAATACATAGCCAATAAACATTCTATACTACAAAAAAGAATTCCAAAAAAATCTTCACTTTGTCATTTGTATTATAGTAGTAGTTTTTTTTAACAATTAATGAGTATTACAACAACTTGAGAGATCCCAACTGCCATTTTCAGTACTAAATCCAAAATTTTCAATTACAGTGATTAAGATATGTCAGAAATATAATAAAAACCATGAAAAATTAAGTTTAGAATCAGAAAAGTCTGCTTCTATTCCTATTAAAAACAAAAAGGCAAACTCTATATGCCTCACCAATTTGGCACGTTGTTCCAAATTACTTTATTAATTTTAGACACTGGCTACTTGCCTGCTCTTTTAAGCTTCAATAATAGCACCTGTCACACTGCACTCTAGTTTCTGGCTTGTCTGCACTCCTTTACACACTGTCAGCTCCACACGGCTTGGGACAGAATTTCTCCTGTTCACTGGTACACATCCCTGCCATCTTGTACCTGATACACAGGAAATATTCCAAAAACTGTTTATGTAAATGAACAAACACATAACTAGACTTCAATGTATTTACCCTATTATTTTTGCTTATAATGGCAATGCTTAAATACAAGGAAAACTACTATTTCACACATAAAAGAAAAAGGTGAAAGAGCAAGTACCTTTCAATGAGAGTCCCATTTTGAATCATCCAAACATCACAGTATGTTCGCGAGACCAGCATAACAGCAATAAGTATTAAGTAGCCTGTCTAAAATAAACCATATAGAGCAAACTAAATGTATTTCAGAATGTTAAAAGAAACAACTTGGTGAAGTTTTTGGTTTCAAATTTCTGAGTTTTATTCTAACAATATTTGTTTATATTTTATGTATATTTTATCTACAATAAACTTTAAATAAAGATTAAAAGAAACTTAAAATTATACCAAACAAAAATGCCAACGGTGGAAACAGTGGAAATTTAAGATTACCTGGCTTGGTAATTTATGATTTCCAATTTATTTTTAGTATACTACTTTAATAAAGAAAACTAGTAATAGTTACTGTGTTAACTAAACAATTAACAAATACTGAAGGTTAAAGTTTTGTACAAGTTTAATAAATGAGATTTAGCTTGTTAAATAAAAAGTCTCTAATGCTGTCCAGGTTCCTTAGGGCTTTCAACTTTAGCATTTAAAGCAAGAGTTAAACATAAAAAGCAACACAGTTAGTCAAATGGAGTTGTGTGACTTTGTGGAAGTGAGAGGACAGGAAGGACTAGAACAGCAAAAGTACTGTGGCATGGGAAATCATTACACACACTAAGGAGACAGGAGAGGATGAAGCTAAGGGCAGGAAAAGATTAAAACCACATGGAGCATGAAGGTGTGCTGACCCAGCAGATCCAGAAAACATAAAAATCATCACAAGCGTCTACTAGGTAAGCACGTGTTAAAAAGTGACGAGCAGGGAATGGTTACATCAGCAATACAGGTGCTAACTTTAAGGTGCTAAATTTAAGTCTTCTTTACCTACACAGAAAACATCTTACCTGAATTGCTATGACCTATTGTTCTGAGTATGGTAAGTTAAACATATAGTATTATAATTTCAGAAGACTTACCTCTTTACAAAATGTTCTAGGTACCATGATTTTCAGGATCCGTGAGAGCCTTGATAAAAACACTCTGTCCACCACAGCTCGCTCTTTCTTTCCTTCTTTCTACATTTAGAGGAAAAGGACCATTTTAAGATGATAGCTGCAACAAATGCAGTGATTACAGAACAGCGTTTAAATTAGTTGCAGTAGTGCACAGTGATTACAGAGCATATTTAAGATAGCTGCAACAAATGCAGTGATTACAGGACCACATTAAAAATAGTTGCATAGACAAGTGTTAAGATGGACAGATGAATTTAGAGTGCACACTTGAGCAGCTCTGCAAATTCAGACAGAGCCCAAGAAAACAGAATTACCTAAAAGGTGAAAAGAGACATGAGGTGTGCTCCGAGAGAAGAGCATAATCGAATAAAAACCAGTGGGAATAAACAGGGACAACAAAGTGAGCAGTGTAGATGAAGCTCTAAATGCACAATAAAGCAGTCAAGTATTTACTGACTTATATTTGCAGTGACTGGTATTGAAACCAGGGCCTTATGGTAGGCATGTACCCCACTACCACTGTCCTACAACCCTAGCCTACACTTCTCAATAAATAGAAACTTTTTAAAAATCCTGAACATGACTTTTTCTAATTTAAAGAAACTTCTGCAGGCCTTTAGTCCCAACACTGTGGAAGTAGTTCAAGGCCAGCCTTATTTACAAATAGAATTCCAGGACAGCCAGGGCTACACAGAGAAACCCAGCCTAGAAAACAAAACAAAAGCAAACCCAACCAACCAACCAACAACGAACCAACTCCCCACCCCCCCAAAAAAAGGAAAAAAAAGAGTCTGGGTTACTAGATTTATCACTTAACGTTTCCAAAATGCAACCCTTTACCACATGTAATCCATGTCTATCAGAGGGAACGCAGACAAAAGTAAATTAAGAAGTAAATAACTACAGATCAATTAGTCAGAATCAAGAGAAAAATAATTTGGGCAGGGAGACACCGACAGATCTCAACATATCTCAACATTTAAACTATAAAGTGGAGAAAGACGGGATTAAAGCACAAGTAACAGCAAGCTTTTGTGCACACGCACACGGTGCTGGGCAGTCCACAGGTGGGCATGCTTAGCAAGATGCTGGAATATAGAGAACCCAAACGACAAAAGTTAGGAGTGCCTACAAAGAACAGAGCGTATAGGACATAGAGGGATAAGAATCTGTTCTCAGGACAGAGATTTAAGACAAGATAATGGCTTTTCCCTTAGAGATTTGTTTTCAACTGTGCAAGAAAACAGAAATAGAACTCATTTGCGAAGCTAAGGAGAAAGGGGTCTTTACAGCTTTTGGTAGGGAGCATTTACTTTACTGCCCTTAAAGGGGGAGAATAAGAAAGAGACCCTGAAAACTACAAGCTACTCCAGAACACATCCCACCCATCCCTTTACAAATCCCACAGGCAACAGTTCACTTGTTTAACTACTATGCTCTCAACAAACAAATGCCCATGACAGAGTAACTATGACTATACAGTATTTGTATAAATATGTTTTAATTTAATTAATACCTAAATGACGGTTAAATGTATAGTTTGTTTTTGTTTTTGTTGTTGTTGTTGTTGTTTGCTTTTTGTTTTGTTTTGGGAGAGTGGGGGGGTTGAAATAGGGTTTCTCTGTGTAATGCAGCTATGAACATGCATATACCAGTTTTGAGGTAGATATATGTTTTTACTTCTCTTGCATGGTCTGTAACTTAGTGTGGAATTTAGGATTATATAGTAATTCAGTTGACACTTTTTTGCAAATAAATGGTATTTATCCCCATGTCAGTTTATTGGCTTTAACTGTCTGTACTATTAGTATAGTTTTGAATGTAATTCTTATACCTAGTATTTTAGTACAGGCTATTACATACAAGTTTAATATGCCTTCTTTTTCTTGCTTAAAAATATTGCTAGAATTGACTAAGCACCAAGATCACACTCTTACATCCCTACCCTTTCTATCTCAGTCTCTCTCTCTGTTCACTGTGATGGTATCTAATCGTAGCAAAACTTGTAATTCTCCACTAAGGTCACTCTTCACCCCTATGCCTCCACCGCCCCCTCCCTGCCCACCCTTTTCCTTCTTTTGAGACAGTCTTACTTTGTAGCCTTGGCTGGCCTTGAACTTGCTATGTAGACCAGGCAGGCCTTGAATTTGTAGAGCTCTGTCTGCCTCTGCCTCCTGAGTATTGGGATTGGAGGCAGGTGCCACTATGCCTGACTTTCTACAAATGTTCTATGAGAAGGATGAAGGTAGGACGACAGCTTGAGGGGAGAGGTTCATTTTCCACATATGGTCCTGCTGAGGCTGTCCCTAAACTCAGGATCCTCCTCCTTGGCCTTCAGAGTGTCAGGACCACAGGTGTGCCTCATCAAGCTCCATGTAAGGTCTACTTGATTTAGCTGTTTGTCTGCTAGGTCTTTGTCCTGTGAGGGTACTGCTGTAGCTTTGTGTTCTGTTGTAGGAGTGTGAGCTGCTTCTCCTTACAGTAAAGTCACCATAACTTGTGTAGTAGTGATGAACATTTAGAACAATTAAAATTCTTAATTTTATAGTATTTTAAACTATGCTGAATGTATGTATGTATAGGGATATCTGGAAGTTAAATTTATAGGAGTCTTTCTCTGTCCTGCCAGCCAGCTCCCACACAACCACGTGGAGACCTTATTAGTTATGAAAGCTTGGCCAGTAGCTTAGGCTTGTTTCTAACTAGATCTTATAACCTAAATTAACCCATATTTTTATTAATCTACATTTTGCCATGTGGCTTTTACCTTACTCCATTTTGTGTGTCTGACTCATTCCAAATCTGACTAGCTTCTCCTTGTCTCTGCCCTTTTTCCCAAAGTCCTCTCTGCCCCAAAAATCCTGCCTAGCTATTAGCCGTGTAATGTTTCCACCCACAGTTAGAGTGGGTCCCTCCACCCCAGTTAACCTAATCTGGAGACTGATTCAGATAGACCTAAGACTTGTGTCCTAGGTGATTCTAGATCCTGTCACAGCGACAGTATTAAGGTTCACAACAACTCCCTCTGAAAGACAAAAATCTGAATCCGAAATTCCTAGTTCTGTCTAACCCTTTAAACACATTGCCTCCAGACTTCTTTTAAAAGTAACTACTGGAGAGGAAGTGAGAGGGAGAAGAGAGAGAGAGAGAGATGAATGCATTTAGCACAGTATGAGACCTGGGAAGGTAGTTTATGTTTTTTAAAATAATTTTAATTTATTTACCTATTTTATGTGTATGAGTGTTTTGCCTTCATTTACATGTTTGTATCACATCCATGTTCCATGCCCACAGAAGTCAAAATAGAGCTTTGTCAGCTACCATGTGCGTTCTAGGAATCCAACCCAGATCCTCTATAAGAACAAGTGCTCTTAACTGCTGAGTGGTATCTCCAGCCCCAGTTTATTGTTTTAATTCAGTATTAAAACTTTTTGCCGGGCAGTAGTGGCACACGTCTTTAATTCCAGTACTTGGGAGGCAGAGACAGCCGGATCAGTGAGTTCGAGGCCAGCCTGGTCTACAGAGAGAGTTGTAGGACAGGCTCCAAAGTTACAAAGAAATTCTGTCTTGAAAAACATACAAACAAAAAAATTGTAAAAGAAATTCAGTTGGTAAATATAAAAATAGAGGATCTGTTATCAGAGAGATAATCAAAAGATACCTAGAGATTATAATTTGCCAATAACTTAATGTGAAAAAGTTATAAATAAATAATATTAATGTTAGGCTGAATATTAGCAATATGATATTTGCACAAAGTAATTTAGCAGTGTTGATGTATTTGATGCTAGTTAAACCTCCTTTGGGTAACTGTATTCTATTTTAAGCATGTCTAAGGAATTCTAGGATAAGTCCAGAAGCGTGTATCTAGAATTTTAAAAAGATAAAAATGATGTTATAAATATCTGAAGAAAAAGTTTCTCATCATAGTGTTACACATATGCTAAATAATACACTCAGGAGGCTGACGTAGGAGAATAGAGGGTTTAAGGCCATCCAAGACTATACAGATAGTGAGATCCTGTCTCAATAAAAAGAAGAAAAACAAAGCTATATGGGCAGTGAATCTCATCATCTAATAATAGTCATAATAAAAATAATAGTCAAAATAAATCTAATAATAGTCATAACTGCCTCCTTACAAGAGTGCTTTCCATGAACAGATACTAGGAGCCATTCTAGAAGACACTAGGTGGGACTCTTTAAAGAGAAGTCCTATAGTTCTATATATCCTGAAGGTTGGAAGTGATTATTTTTAAAACTTCATTCTAAAATTCTGACTTCATCCTAATTCAAAACTATGCAACAAAATTAACTAAATAATACAAACCATCCCCAAAAGTAGACTTAAAATCCTTACCTCATTGTTTCGTAATGGTGGTTTTCCACTTTTCTTACTGCAAAGGAAAAATAAAAGAGCTTTACTTTATTTGGTATATGCTTCCATAATTAAAATTATTCTAAGATGTCAAAAAATATATCAAATTATCCAGATGGTGAAATTCATTAATAATAGTTGTTGCCTCTTTAAAGGTTGAATGCCTGCTCCATGAAATGCTTGGGCCCAGAAGTATTTCAGATTTCATAGTTTTTCAGAATTTGAAATATCTGATACATATAAACTTTACTAGATGCAATAACCCAGGCTGCTCAAAAAGTTTCATTATTTCTGATAATTTCAGGGCAGACATGTTTAATTTGTATTAAGTATCGGTTAGAGAAAGTAATCACTAAATGCTAGCTTACTAGTATTATGAACAAATGCTGTGTCTGTGTGCTTATGTGTGTAAATTCCCATACATCATGCCTACTTTTTCCTATAAATCTTCCCACAGAATGGTGACGATTTACCTCCCCATTCTTGAATCAAAGCTTGGCCTGAGAGGGCCTGTGACTGAGCTTCCTTTTATCCCTGTACCCCATCTAAGCTCCCAGACTATTAGATGGTGCTTCTTACACTCAGGACTGGTCCACCCACTAGTGAATCTCCTCTAGACACACTCTCATAGATAGCTCTGGACTCTGTATTCTATGCAGTTGTTCTCCCAGTCATGCTGACAATTGAGATTAGTCATCATACTAGAAAAACCTTTCCCCCTGTGTCCTCCCACACGCTGCTCCAAATCTACACCCTCAATCATATGAATAACCAAATCTAAACTAAACATCTCAAGGAAAGAATCTGTCATACTCATTTTACAAGTGAGGAGAGTGACCTGGAAAGAGTAGTTCATGTTCATGATCTGATCACTAATCTGTGTTTACACAGTATCATTAACCTGGCTACAACCTGTTGTAACACCTATCCTTGTGCTTCTTCAATGAAACACGGAGAACGTTTTAAATCCTGTTTGCTGTGTAAGCAGTAGTCTGAGGAGAAGTTAGTGCAGATTGGCTTCCTCAAGTTGAGGATACAGCATATTTGGAATATGAAGTCTGTATCAGTGAACAGAAGGGGGAAAGCAAGTTTAGGGAGAACTCAAACAGACCCGGAGAAATTTCAGCCAGTCTGAGAGATGTTCTGTGGTGGTTTGAATGAGAAATGTCTCCTATAGTTAAGGGCATTTGAACACTTGGTCCCCAACTGTGGCACTATTTGAAAAGGTAACCTTGTTGGAGGAAGTAGGTCACTGGGGGCAGGCTTTGAGAACTTAAGGCCTCACCCTGCCAGCAATTCATTCTGTTTCATGCTTGTCATTCTAAGTGCAAGCTCTCCACTCCCTGCTTGTGCCACCATACCTAGCACTTGCTGCCATATGCACCTCTAGAACAGTAAGCCCAAATATATTCTTCTATAAGTTCTCTTGGTCATAATGTTTTATCACAGCAGTAGAAACGCACTAAGATGCTCTCAGTAAGTACTGTCATACTCGCAGTAAGCTCTGTGATGAATTGAAATGTCTTTATACCTCGGCTTTGCTCAGGCTTACCCAAATGCATGCTGCTCTTGTTAAGTCATGACCTTGAGGTCTGTGTGCTTGAAGTAGAGTCTAAAGCATAGGCGGGGGGAGGGGGGGGAGGCTGCCTGGCTTATACATTCCTCAGAGGTAGTCAGTAAGTCACACTTTCAGGGGAATCTTTGTTGCACATCAAGTCTCTTGCCAGGGCCACATATACTTAACATTCTACTGTCAATGCCTCATTAAGTCAAACAATCTGTAGGCTTCATTTTCAGCATTAAGATATACAAGACCAAGCAAAGCTAGAATAACAAACCTAATAAGTGAAAAAAATGTTTCATTTTTAAAAGTGCTTGAGTTGGGGCTAGAGAATTAGATCAGCAGTTAAGAGCACTGGCTACTCTTGCAAAGGACCCAGGTTTAGTTCCCAACAACCACATGGTGGCTCAAAACTGTAACTCCAATTCCAGGGATCTGGTGCCCTCTTCCAATTCCCATGGGCACAAAGCACACATGCAGTGCACTTATATACATGCAAGTAAAACATGTACACATAAAAAGTGAAAATACATAATTTGTTTTTAAAAAAGCAGCACCTAAGGTTATTATTGTTCTTAAGTGTATTATAGGATTGTTTAAAACACACTGCAAACAATAGAACTGTTTCAATGGCTCAGCAGTTGAAAGCATTTACTGCTTTGAGAGGGCCCAGGTTCTCAGAGCCCTCATCAGACGGCTCACCACAACCTACAACTCCACTTCCAAGGAATCTGATGCCCTCTGCCCTCCCCATTTACCTGCACAGACATGGCACACATGAACTCACATAGGCACACACACATCAATGAAAATGAATAAATAAATTAAATACTGTTTTAGGGTTACAATGAGATACATCTAATATCTAGTAGGATTGTTATTACCAGAAAAACAAAAGATAACAATGATGGTAAAGATGTACAGAAGAGGTAACTCTTATATAGCTAGCAAGAATGTAAATAAGGTCATTAAAAAGAAAACACAGATTCCACAAAAAATTAAAAAAGAATTATCACCATATGATCCAGCAATTCTACTTATTGATATTTAACCAAGGAAATGGAATTAGGATCTTGAAATAGTACCTGTACTCTGGTTTCACTGCCCAATAGACTCTCCCTGGGCCTGTACTATCACGTTCAGTCAATCAGCTCTCCCCATGCCTGAACTGTCAAGTCAACCACCAAACAGATCTCCTGGTGCCTCTCTCTACTATCATGTCCACTGCCAGTCGGCTCTCCCCTTTTCTGTACTCTCTAGTCCTCCACCAATCGGCTCTCCCCTTTTCTGTACTCTCCAGTCCTCCACCAATCGGCTCTCCCCTTTTCTGTACTCTCCAGTCCTCCACCAATCGGCTCTCCCCTTTTCTGTACTCTCCAGTTCTCCACCAATCGGCTCTCCCCTTTTCTGTACTCTCCAGTCCTCCACCAATCGGCTCTCCCCTTTTCTGTACTCTCCAATCCTCCACCAATTGGCTCTCCCCATTACTTTCCTCCTCTAAGTCCCCCACAGCACCCTCAGCTTGGATCACATACCTTATAAATACCCTCAGTTGGCCCAAACACACAAGGCACAGAAAAAGCTGTCAATCTTAAGCAATAAAAATCCATGAGCTAGTTCTTTAGAAAATAAAGCAAGAATACAGGCCACATAAGGCTGTGCTTGTCTTTAATCCCAAGACCATGGAGACTGCAGCAAGACCAGGAGGCCAGCCAGGGGTACATAGTGCCTCTCTCAAAATTAAGAAAATAAGAGGAATACAAAAGCACACATACACACACACACAAAAATTTAATTTAAAATAGGAAGTCTGTCTCTGGATTTCTTACAAAGTTACTCAAAAATTTGGATGAAATGAGTTACTTCCTAGAAAAACATAGTCTTCCAAAATCCATTACCTAATCAGGAGGGGAATGAAGAAGGGAAAAATTAAATGGATTGAAAAGCTGGGAAACTCTTGTCAGACACCATCTCCTACTTATCCCAAGAAAAAGCACTTCGCCCAAAACACTTTCAAGGCAACTCCCAAAAACCAGATAGGCTCATGTTTTAAGTAACTGAGCACTCACTATAAAGCACTATTTGCTGCATGTAAAGTGTCACTACTAAAACCTAACAAAACCAGGTTGTTCTCACTCCTATCAGTAGTTTTTTTTTTTAATTTCACATCATAAGAATGTATAGCTTGTAATTAAAACTTTAAACAGAGTTTTCAGAACAAAGTCCAAATTCTATAGCAGCTCAGGGCTCGGCTCCCGCCCAGCCAGGCTCATCAGCCACTAAGCACAGACTCTATATGCTGAAGGTAAGCTAACGTCAGTACTGTGAAATTACAAGGATCTGACCATCTCCAACTTAACAGTGCTAACTTCACATGCGCTCACACTGCAGTGTCTTTACGTTACTGCTGCTGCTGAAAAGAAGTCCTCTTAGGCAAGAGTCAACACACACCTATAATCCCAGGCTGAGGCAGGAGATTAGGAGCTCCAGGCCAACCTGAGCTATGCAATGAGAACCTATTTCAAAAAAGCAATCAAGGCTGGAAACAAGGCTCAGCTGTTAAGAGAACTTGCTGGTCTCGGGGAGGACCTGGTACCCACATACCCACTCATGACCATCTGTGACTTGACTTCTTGAAATGAAGGTCAGACTGGTCCTTCCTCGCCTTCTGTGCTTATGACAAAGTGATTAATTATACCTCCCTTCAGTCTTAAACTGCACCAATCAGGATAATAAACTGTCCAGCACTTCTATCTTAGAAGTCTTCGTCCATTTTCCTCCCCTCCAACAGAGAATGTCAGGCATCTGCTGCCCCCATTCACAATGGGTACGGTGCATTTGCTGCTCATCAGCACAAGAACAGGGCCCATCTTGCTCATCTCCAAACCACTGAGGCCCAACACATGGTAGATACTTGTGAAACATATTTTGTTTTCTCCTTTAAATTTAGTTTCAGACTAAGACTTTTGGAATCTGCCTAAGAAGAAAAGAAAAAGAATCTAAGTGACCAGATGTGGTAGTGGCAAACCCTGGGGAAACTTCAGGAAACATGCCAGAGTCAAGGCAGCAAGTTGGTGGGGACAGGTGAGTGAGTAGCTTCTTTCAACAAGACATCAGTTTTTCTTGAGACACACAGGGCATGACTGTTTTTAAAAAGCACTGTTTCAGAATAAAGCTCAACAAACCACTGTAACCTCCACATTCCCTTCCTCCCACGGCCTAGCATTTGCCCGAGTAATTAAGCTGTTTTATCTCGTTGTGAAGAAGCATTTTTATAGAGTCTTAATAATGCTTACTGTTATTCTTTATTATGGTTAAGAAATTGCTCCCTCCACCCTTCTCAGGGACTCACTGACTCTGAGAACAAAAAAATGTTTCATTTTGCTGGACATGAGTTGGGAGCTAATGGTTTCTAATACTTCCCTTCCTTAAATATTTCTCTGAGTTTGTGCTCCTTTCTCCCTCTCGTTTCCATATTGAGTTAATTCTCAACTCTAATCTGTTTCTGCTGTCATTTCTAATAATTTTCCTGGCTTTTCTTCCTATTTACATAGCTCCTGCCTTTGTTAGGCTTTTATTATGTCTGACTTAGGATAATCACTTTGTATACTCTAGTATGTTCTGAGGGTGAGATTTTTTTAAGTACTGCCCCCGCTCCTGAACACAACTACCAGTTCTTCCTCACATAGCCACTCACCTCTGCACCTCTCATGTGTTTGCGTCTGTTATAAGCACTATATGCATTTTAGCTCATGACGGTGACATTAATTCCATTTTTGTAGGCAGGAAAACAAGGTACAAAGCGATTATATAAATTGCCCAAAGTCACACAGCTAACACATGGTGTCACTGGGATTCTGACCCAGGAATCCCCTCCAAAGTTGTACCTGCACATAGCTAGAATCTGAACGCGTGTCTCTAAAATGAGTATCTTTTTTTGTTATCACATTAGGAAAAATTGTTTTTTTCCTCAGTGTACTCTATCTTCTTATTGAAATAAATTGTTTTGTTCATGGTGCTCATGGTTATGACTCACCTCCAACCCCCTTTAAATCACCTTCACACCAAGTCCTGTTCAATTTTAAGCCTCAGTTTAGATTTTGCATGTTTCTGGAATAAAGGCTCGGTATTTCAGAGCACTCTGCTTGGGTCTAACATGTGTCTAATTTTACAGTTCTATCAATATTTAAAACCTCAGCATCCTTTGAGAAGTTTATTTATATCTACCTGCTAATCTCAGGTCAGCCTGCTTCCTCCAAATCTTGGTCTGTAATGAGGAAAATAGATGATTCTATTACAATTTCTTATTTTCCTACGTTTATGATATACTGAAGAACGGTAAGAACACTGAATTTAGCGTCTTCCACATCAGCGGACATACAGTACTTTTACAAACAAGAAAAAGACATGCACAATAAGGAGGAAATACAACAACCTAAATACATCAGTTGTCTTTTGCAACTTAATTTTAGAAGCTAAAATGTGAAAATGGATGCTATAATATGAAAAAGGTAGATTTAAGAATCAATGAAACAATGTAAATGTGATAAATGACACATGTTTTCTTTTCTTTTTTAGTATTCAAATTTAAGGTGCACTAGTTTTTTCTTGTTCAAAAATGTTTAATATTTGAAATAATGAAGAATTAAAAGAGTAATTTTAAAACTATTTCTTGGGTCTAGTGCTATTCACTACATTAAAATAGAGAATTACTCTTTCTTTAGAGATACCATGTTGCTTAGTTCACACGGCTGGTTAAGTTTCATAAATATTTAAAAAATGAGAACACATATTGAGCAGCATATAAACACAATACACTATCTAAACTATTATATACTACGATGCCAATCTGCTGTACATAGTGCATAATTTGTTAATGCCAACAGACCTGAAATATTAAGAAAGAGCTGGTAGCACATGCCTGCAGTCTCAGCACCTGAGAAATAGGGAGGCAGGAAATTCAAAAATTAAGGTCATCCTTGGTTACATAGCTGAGTTCAAAGCCAGCTTGGGTTACATAAGATCTTGTCTCAAAAATGTGTGAACAAATAATAAGTATATTAAATTGTGGTCTGAAAAAAACCCACCATTATGCATCGAGATTATTTACAAATGGAGTAAATCATACTGTCCACTTTAATGTCTGCCTTATGCAACAGTACAATGCTGAGATGTCTACACCTATTTATAGGCATCATGCTAGCTGGGGATGCTCTGATGAGCTTCATTTTCAATGTATATTTTATTTGGTTGCATTCACTCAGGTCTGCTACACTGGTAAAAGGATAAAAACGTTATTTTTTAAAAAAAAATACAAAGACATAGTAGCACATGTCAGTAATCCCAAAATTTAGGAGATAAAGACAAGAGGATCAGGAGCTCAAAGTCATCCTCAGCTACATAAAGTTCAAGGCTAGCCTGGACTACACAAGACCCTGTCTCAAAATATTATAGCATTAACAAGACAAACAAAACATTCATAGTCATTCCTAACAAGACCGGTAAAAATGCCCTAATGTGCGTTACAGTTTCCACTGATGAACAAAGCGAACATAACCTACGTATTGTGTCCTTACATTTACCTCTTGACACATACATCTACAACAAAAGGGACTTTAATAAGAATGTCCTGACTTTTATAGCCAAGAACCTAATGCCCTTGTACACAGTTTAAACAACAACCATTAGGAATATTTCTTAGGACGAGCCTCTCCACCGACACAATTCCAAATCAGACCAAATCAGACTGAATAAAAGATGTCCATGTTTAATGCAATGCTCCCGGGTGGCACCAGGAAAGCATGAAGAGGGAAAAAGAAGGGGAGACCACGTGTTCATTCTCTGGGGGCAGTTTAAGTAGCCTGTGAGAGTGGTCTTGACCTTCCCCAAGCCTATGGGGAGGGGTTATCATTTGGTGGGCCTTCTTGACCCTCCCTGGGGAGGGGATCATTGTTTGGCAGGCTTTCTTGGAGGTGGAGTTTGGACTAAGGCAACTCCTAGGGGAGGGGGCTAGAAATGGAGTTCCTGCCCAGTATTCCAAAGATGCATGTCAGGGGACTGGGATAAGGCTCCCAACTATAATATTCCAGACTCTTTGTATAAAGGGGTATTAGGGAGCTAGGTGATGCTTTTGACCAAACACTAACGATTCTTAAAACTCTTCAAAAGAAATAACGTTTTGAATAAAATTGAATTTAATTTGCTACGTGTATATATAACTGCAAAGAAAATGTAATCTTTTTTTCCACATGATTCCATTGTGTATTCTTCTCCAAAAGATTAGAGGTGGAGGATAATCATCAGGTCCTAGATGAGTGGATCCTGAGAAAGCATTACAATGTATTTCTCTAAAGGTACAGTATGGCCTGAGAATTTAGAAGGGTGTAGCAAATTCTAGGGTTAAGCATGCGCTCACCTGCTAGATTAAGGCCAATCTGGTGACTGAAGGGGTGGTGGCAACTCTAAGCTGTTCACCATGCTACATAGCGCTTAGTGTTAGACTAGACCAGGGGTTCTCTCCCTCTTCTATGTAAAAGAACCACTGGCTCTATGGCAGCATCCTGACAGCTCCATGGCCAAAACAGAAAGACCCTTCCCCCTGGCTCCACTAGAAATATGCTAAAAGAGAACTCTACTCAGTGCGGATGAGACAGACAATGGCAGGTCTGTTACCAGAAGGTGCTAGTAAGTTACAGGTAAGAACCAGAACAAGTCTCAAAGAGTATCTATTAACAAAATACTTACTCTAATCTGATTCTTTTAATTTACTAGGAAAATATGCAGAAAGAATACCAATTAAGAATAAAGACACAAACAGTTTTAGAGGAGAGACACACAAGAACCAGCAACAACCAATACCCAAGATTCACAAATAACAGTAACAGCAAAGGAACAACTTGAAGAGAGGAAGTCAGCAAAGAACATGTGACTGTAATAAAAATGAATGCAATTTCATGCTGGTTCAACAAAAGCTCATAGTCTACAAAGTAGGTCATAGTTCTGTTGTGCACCCCTGAGACCACACTTGAATATTGTGAGTCTAAACTACCTCTTTATCAGGTGGAGAAATACAGAGTATCCCACTTAGATGGCCACTGGAAACATGTAAGACTGAAACTGTGACTCTGAAACCAATGTAATACTCTAAAAGTAAAGAGATCTACCAACTTAAAATCTATTTAAGAACATTTTCATTGACACATCTACAGCATTTTCAGGAAGCCTCAATAGTTTCTGAGAAGCTAACAAAGGAATAGTTTGTTGTCCTTTAATTTTCTTTTAGCAGGCACAATGATGGCTTTTGAGTTGAGCACTGGATTAAGATGTTTTCTTATTCAATATTCACATAACCGATGGCTTAAATAAATACTATTATCCTATTCTTCTAAGACGCAGAAAGGGTAAGGAAATTGACAAGAAGCCATAGAGCTAAGGCATGGCTAACTAACCTCCAAACCCTTACCTGACCTCAAAGATCATGTCCTTTAACTATATCAAGCTACTTCACAATCAAGATGCTGCTGCTAAATGAAAATAAACAAAACCTCATTGTTGTCGATCTATAAAACACATGTAAACTAACTTTTCAACATTGTTTTGAACCTCTAGAAGAGAAAAATATCCCTCAATAATGATAAATTAAACTAACACTCATTCATAGCATTACATGAATTCACAGCATTACATTTGCATGAATCATTTTAAAAAGTCATGTCAATTTGCATAGTTCAGAATGTTCATATCCCTTCCATCATGATAAAGACATCCATAGACTTTCACTTATGAATCCAATTTCTGAAATTTAGTCCCAAAGAAATTATTCAGCAGAGATATAAATATTCACTAAAAAAAACACACTATCCATAAAAATCCACAGGCATGGATCAGTGATAGGACCCCTGTTAGTACAAGCAAGGCTCTAGATTCCATCTCCAGAACTACAAGAAAAAAAATGTTTCACAGGCAGTCAAAATACACAACATGTAAGGGTAAAATAAAAAGGATAAAGTCATGCAAACTACAGTTATAAGCAAAGGACAAATTAAGTTTGCAGGAAAGTTACCAGGACTTAGAGACAGGAGTGTATTCAATGCTAAAGCCAAGGCCTAGCAACAGCCCTAAGACTCGGACTGGGAAGACAGCAAAGAAATTTCTAGCAGTGGGAAAACACAAGAAATAATTTAAGGAAAAGAATCTTAAGATGTTAACTAAGCTCAGATACAACCTTTTCTAACAGAACTCTTCTATAAATAGCACTGTGGGGACCTGCTTAGTGTAGAGAAAGCAACATAGATATGAGACAGCCTCAAAAGACGAGTGAGTGGGATCTAAAATAGAGCGGAAGCAAAGAAGACGGGAGTAAGAGAAATACAGGTTGCCTGGAACTCTGCAGAAATATCTGGGGAGGAAGTTGTGGCCCACCACTTCTAGACTAAGACTTTAAAGGGACAAAAGATGAAGGTGTACTCGACACACCCAGCTAGATAACAGCCAGTGAGGCAGAGTACACCGGGCAAGGCACTTAAATGTCAGGTTAAAAGCCGGGTGATCATCACTGAGATCGTCAAGAGCAGCTAAATACTTCACATCAAAGTGACCCTTCTCTAGCTCTTTAAGTGTGTTAAAGAACTGGAGAACAAGGAGACAGAAAACTTATAGATAAGACTGGTCACAGGGATAAGGTCCAAGGGCAGGACTGAGGGTAGCCTGCTCAGAGAACAGTGCAGAAACCGGCCTATTTGGACCAGAGTACCAACTGGCAGGCGAGACCACAACAAGACTAGCCAGGTAAGATGAGACTGGATGGAGGAAAGCTCTGAAACCTCAGATGAGAAATCTGAACTTTACTTCACAAGCACTGTGGGAAGGGAAATTGCTTTCTTCTGCTTTAATGGTTTAATTATTTAGCATAGTAAAATACTGTGATAAAATAGACTGGTCCCATTCCCTGCACTGGAACTAGCCTACTGATTTCCCACTGTTCAGACCATATTATAGACTTTTGGGTACACTCATGACTTCTATGATGATAAGACCTCTATTTCCTTCTCCAACGCCTGTCAACTGTTCTGAAAAGTTCTTCCACAGTTCTGCATCACTTATTCCCTCCGTAACACTTCTTTGAGTGTCTATCCCGGGACATACCCAAATGAGGGATTTAAATATGACTCAAAGTCTCCCTAGCTCACTTGCCTATCATGCACTAGGCCTAGGTATGCTTCCCAGTACAGCAAAAAACAAGAGTTAAGTAAATTGGAAAAACAAGCATGACTCAGTCCAAAGTCTCAAGAAATTCAGAGTCTGGGTTTCTGCTTATGCAGAAGCCAAGAAAAGAGACCAGAACAAAACCTAAGCAGCGAGTGCTAGCAAAGAGAAATAGGACAGTGTCAGAAAAGCGAAGGATAGCTCTATTACCTGGGGTTAGGAAAGCCAGAAAACACCTAGCAGAAAGTTTTTTTACTGAGCCAACTTTTGAAGAAAAATATCTAAGACAGTGGGGGAAGTGGTTGAGACAGCATAGATCATAATCAGACTACAAGTTAATTGTACGTGGCTGAATAAGCACAAAACGAAAGCAAGGACCAAATCACTAACACAGGTGAGCCAGGATAGTACAGTGGCTGTACATGCCAGCGTGTCACCTGACACTTTTAACACTTTATGCGAAGTCTATTTTCCCCAACAAGAATATAAGCTCCTTAAGACGGCTGACACTTCTTTTACATGTTACACATATGTAGCACAGAAATACAACATTCTAAACAAGCAATTCCTTTTTGATGATTAAGTGACTTTTGCCAATTGTTTGGAGAATTGAAGGAGTCAATTGTTTAAGGAAGAGTAAAGTAGGGGAAAGTTAGCAAATAGTGGTAGGAAATAATTAGAAAGAAATACAAAGGAACTTTCTGGGGAGATGATGTTCTAATTTGTAAGATAGGAATATAATACAAATGTGTCTATTTGGTTGAAAAAAGTGTAACTAAGAATTGCACGTTTTAATGAACGTAAGTTTTACCTTAAAATCTATAAAAAGGGCAGGAAGAAAATAGATATGGATGAAACCATATGGGTAAAGTTAATAGGGGATCATTATTCTACTTACTCTGTATATTATGTAAAAAATTCCATTATAAAAGAGTGTGCATATGTGACTTAATAAGATGATAAAATTACATTAACAGAATTTTAAAACAGAATTTTATCCACTATAATATTCAGAATAATGTTGCAACATAACTCCTGAAGTGGTTTTACTAGCTCTGTTACCTATCCAATTCCAAAAGAATATATATTCTAAGAGAAACCTACTATTCACAAGACAGATAAAAAGGACAAGAAACCAATTATCCCTTAGTTAAGCACCAGATATTAAGATAATTAGCTGTTACCAAACACATCCAAAGACCAGTATAATAGGACAGAATATTCTAACCTCCAAACTGTGAAACCAAAGGTAGAGACTGAAAGACAAACATAAAATCATGGAAGCACACAATATCTAATTTATATGTTAATATATATATATATGATCAGATACATATACATATCACTAAGAATGATATGTGTGTGAATGGTGTATATATGTCATTCTTAGTGGTTTTTGCTAAGTTCAATCATTTTATCTCAGTTTATGTCTCATATTTATCTGCTCATAATATGCATTCTCATCCCTCAAAACATTAATGCCTAAAACAAAGATTTCACTGCTCACCCCAATATGAAAGATTAGCAACTCTATTTTGTTCATTAAATTACCAGTTGAATAATTCCATCATCAGAAAGTTCACAAAATTTCTCAAAAAGAATTTTGGAAATGGCAGATGAATAGTTTCGATTATTTAGGAAAAGAAATTGTACTACACTATGTCGTCACTATTGCTACTATTTCCCATTAGATTATGTTTAAAACTGCCTGTACTCAATAATCTACAGCATTATGAATCAGCTGAGCGTTGGCTGGGGCTGTGTGACTGGAAAGGGACATGAAGGGGTTTCGAGGGTGCTGATAATACACTGCTTCTTGATCTGGGCACTGGTTACACAGGTGTGTTCCACTTGCACATGTCTTACAAGCCGGACACTTACCCTGTGTGTTATCTAGTAAAGAGAACTGTGTTGAAATAGTCAGAGAGGTTAGCAGTCAAATTCCCTTCCTACTAAAATATCTGTCTGTTCTATGCACTGAAACGCTTCTCTGTAAAAATAAAAAAAGTACTTCAAAGCATTTAAAATTTTCTATCGCCATATCCCCAAATAGCCGATAACTTCTAATTGCAAATGGGAGTTCAGAAAGGTCACAATCTAGCGGAAAAATTTTCTCCTCCCCCCCCCCAAAAAATTTAAAAAGGCAAATAATTAGTGTATGATGACGGTGATGTGTGTCATTATTTTGTAAAGCTGATTTAGGAAGAAGCACAATGCTGCAGGCAACAGGCAAGTCAAAACAGACAGAAGGACAAAAACTACTTTATGGAAAGGGTACTAGAACTCCGCTCTAGTGTTTTGGGCCAAGTTCAAGAATATCCAAAGCAGGTGACAATAGTACCTGCCCAGAGGGTTGATGAGATAAAACGCATGGAAGCATTATTCTAAGATTGGATATTAAATAGCCAAAGACTAGCAAGAACGCTTAGGAAGTCGCCTTTTCTCAACCACTTGAGGAAATCCATTGGGCGACAAGAAATAAAATTGTGCCTGTAATTCCACCAGAACCCAATTCTCTTCTTCTTCCCTCATCTCCCAAAAGTTCAAAGTAAACCTGTAGGTCCTCTGCAGGCAGGAAGCAGTATGGTACTAACAAGTGATCTTCACCTAAAACACACTTTCACCTTTCACCTATAAAGCCGGGGGAGGAAACTTTGTCCTCCACACACCTCGCAGCCAATTCAGCTTTTTCCAAAGAAATGTCAGGGAGTTCGCTGGCCAGTTCGGAGAGCAGGGCACCCCTTTGGAAGAAAATCGTGCCAAGTATCCCCAGAACATCCCCCTAGGAACGCCCTGGCGACTCTGCACCTCCCCTACTCCGGAGTCCAGCCAAAGCTGGTCCCAGGGACACAGCCAAGAGCGTCCACCGAACAAATCCTTAGCGCTCTCGGTGGCGATGAGATGGCAAAACCAGGACGCACCCAGAAAGTTGGCATACAGGAGGGAGGCGGCGAGGGGGCGCGGGGACACGGCGCGCCCTCCTCCCTCCCCCAGTCCGGCGACAGCGCGGCTGCCACCGGGCCAAGGGCCGCGGGGCTCGGGGACCGCTGGCCTCGCTCCGCGGACACCCGCGCCGCTCGGGCCCGGGAGGAAAGGGCAAGGCGCGCGCCCGGAGCCCCCGCTCGGGCCCGGGAAGGCGGCGCGGCCGCGAGCCTCACCCGTGCTGGCCGAGCGCGCGGCGCCGTTTGTGGAGCAGGCAGAGCAGCAGGAAGGCGGCCCCCGCCAGCGAGGAGTTCCGCGCCGTCAAGTACTTGCTGAAGGCCGCCATGGCACCGGCAGGGCGAGCGAGCCGCGGGATAGGGGACGCGCCGGCAACTGCCTCAGTGCAGGAAGCGCGGGGGAGACTGGGAGGCTAGCTCGGCGCCGAGCGAGGGCGGGGCCGGTCGCGCGGGAACGCCTCCTGGCGCGCGCCGCCGCGCCGAGCCCCCCGCGGACTTTGGCTTCGCCGACGGGCACGCGCGCGCGCGGGCGGGCGCGGGGAGGTCGGCCCCCGGGGCACGCTCTGCGCACGCGCGGACCCCCACGGACTCGCCGGAAACGCGGCGGGCAGCGGCTGCCTGTACTCGGCGCTGGTCCCGGGCTCCCACCGCTCCGGTCTTGTGAGCTCCGCGTGCACACACCCTGGCTTTCACAAGACCTGGGAGAGCGGGCCAGGCCTGCGCCGCCGACTCAGCGTGCCCGGCCCCTCTGCCATCCCCTTGTACGAGTCGGTGCCACCCTCTTAAAGAAGCCGGAGAAGGAGGGGACCGGCCCCATCGCGGAGCACTAGCAAGGCTGGAGGCGTGGTCATCATTTGCCACTTACCGAGTGAGGGGAGACCCGGGAAGAAAGACTACAGATCAAATACCTTATTCCAAGCCTTCGTGGGTTATGATCCCTGGAGTTCTGTAAGATCAGTTTAGGAGAACGGGCCTACCGTTCTATTTAAAAAAAAAAAAAAAAAAAGAATATGTAGTAGAAAAAAATCTCAGAATTCAAGTCAAAAAGGAGTTTTAAGGAAAAAAATTATTTTTTTGTTGATCTGGTCAAGGAATGGCAATTAAAATGTATATTTATCTTAGGTCTGTTCAAAGAAAGTTTAAGAAACGCTGTTCTTTGCAAAGGGACATTCAGAAATAACAATCGTGCGTTGTCTTAATGCTGGCCTTACTCCCAGAAGCAGAAGGGCTTCACAGACTACAGCATTCTTCTGCCCCAACCCTATCATGCAGGATTTGTTATCCCTAGCCTTCAGTCTATCCCATGCACAATAACTTAATGAATGGCTGTTTTCAGTCAAGGAAACAAGTGTCGGCCATAAAGGAAGCTTATAAAGCCTCACACAGTACATACACGTTTAAAAGTTGCCTACACGTTAAAGTAGCCAATGAAACAATGGTGCCCTAGGTATTTTCTCTGTGTGAGTGGGTGGTTGTTTAAAAGGTTATGAGAATGGCAAAGACCAGAGACAGTGGCGTGTGCTGTGTACAGGTGCTCGATCAGTCAAAATCTAAATTACACGAAAGTAGAGCCTCTACCAAACTCTCCATATGCCATCGTGTATTTCCCATTACCCTGGGAATTATTTAAGTAATTAGGTATGCCCGGTGCAGAAAAAGCTTGTATGAATAATCAATCCCTTATTCTCCAGAGGCTGGTACAGAAGAAAAACATGAAGGAAAATATGGATGAGTTAAATGTCACGTTGGGAAAGTGACCTAGGTGCTATGAGAATACCAATAAGAAAACTCAGAATTTTTCCAGAACTTTACATTAAGGTTTGACAAAAAAAAAATGATTCCAAAGATACACCCTAAGGCCAAAGGAGCCTCCTAGCCTGTGGGAAGGGGGTGGTGCTAGTTCACTAGGGAAGCACAGTATAGTGTGAAAGCATTGGGAACCTGGGGAGAAAGATGAGTTTGTAATAATGAAAGAAGTGTTTCCAAAACTAATTGAAAAAATCATCTATGAGAAAATGGATTTCAAAACATTCAAAAAAAGAACAAAAAAGATAAGAACAATTCACAAACAAGATGGTCTACAAAATACCCTTGCTCAAGAAACATAGAAGAGTCTTAAGGGGGAGGGAGGGAGGAAAGCAGGAAAATTATACAAGCTGCAATGTTTTCTAGTTGTTGATGTGCCCATCTGATAAAAACCACTGAGGGCTAGTCCAACAAAGTTAGCTTTACCAAGCTGATGCAAAAAAAAAAGGAACACTGCACAGCAGGACTGTGGTCCTGATCCCCCCCAAAAAGAATGAAGTAATTTCTACCCTTAGTACAAAATCTAAATGAAGTAATGCTTAAGAGGCTCAAAGCAAACCAGATCTACTCCCAATATAAAACCTGAGTTGAAAAGTAGACTCCAGCACCCGTTTCTTTGGAAACATACATTTTCCATCAGCACAAGCGTCAACCCCTTGTCTCCAAACGCTGCCGTTTTAGTGTGGGTTTCAATCGCTTCAATGAAACACCATGACCAAAGAGCAAGTTGAGGAAAGGGTTTTTTTGACTTTTATGTTTGCACGGTAATCCTTCATTGAAGGAAGTCAGGTTAGGACCAGAAACAGGCAGGAACCTGGAGCAGGAGCTGATGCAGAGGCCATGGAAGAGTGCTGCTTACTGGCTTGCTCACTCCTGGCTTTTTCAGCCTGCTTCATTATAGAACCCCGGACACCAGTCCAGGGATGGCGCCACCCATGATGGGCTGAGTCCTCTGCCATCAATCATTAATTAAGAAAATGCCTTACAGGGATGCCCTTATGGTTCTTATGGAGGCATTTTGACAATTAAGTGTCCCACCTCAATGACTTTAGCTTGTGTCAAACTGACATAAGATTATCCAGCACCCACTTCTCTCAGTCAATCTCAGGTCATTTAAATCTTCCAGGCAAGAAGGCGTTTCTCTCCTTAGTGATGCGATCTCAGAACCCGATGTTTAGGACTTTAGAGGGGAAATACTCTTCAGCACTATATCATTTGGTATCTTTTTTCGGATTCACATTTCACTATGCCATAAATATAAGAAAGAGAAAATAGAAGTTTATTAAGCACTCTCCTGGAGACCTGAGCTTTCAAGAATTTAGGCTACTGCAAATGGGCCATAGGGGACGTACAGGGTTGGAGAATCAAGAAAGCCTCCTGAAAAACATGCCACAGCCAACTCTCACGATTGTGTCCTGAGCTTTGCCTCGTGGTGTCCTCACCGTTGTCTCTCCTTTACGTCAGAGCTGGTCCAAAGGCTAGCCTGATGGTATGTGACTCTCAACTGAGATCCCAGTGTGCATCATGACTTTTGCCTTGATATCCTGTTTTCCATAGAGCAGTGGTTCTCATGACCCCTCGGGGTCCCCTAGCAGATATTTACATTATGATTCATAACAGTAGTAAAGTTACAGTTATGAAGTAGCAGCGAAATAAGTTTATGGTTGGGGGTTGCCACAGCATGAGGAACTGTATTAAAGGGTTACAACATTAGAAAGGTTGAAACCACTGCTCTAGAGGAAGCCAACTCCCATGAAGAATTCTCTGGGAGCCCCAGAGAAGCCAGCACCAGCATGACAGTCACTTGAGAAACAGACCTCTCCCTGCAGTCAAACCTTCAGAAAACTATAATCTCGTGAATGATTTCATCCTACAACTCAACTAAGATGCTCCCAAACTCCTGACTCACAGAAGCTGGGAAATTATTCATGCTTACTGTGTTTAAGACACTAAATTTGGAGTGTGATCTTTTTGCAACTGATTGATTTGGGTCAACCCTTTTTTGAAAAAAAAAAACTGGGACATTTAGAAGAGATAATGGGATCAAAGTCGCAGGAACAAGAATCAAGCAGATGGGGGAAGACTGTGAAGGCCAAGTTGAAGGAGAGGTGTTGTGGACCGAGGGGAAAAGTTGAAATGTTAATATAGATTGGTGGAAGGCATAAGTGCCCAGTTCAAAGGTGTGATTTAGTCTGCATGCAAGGATGAGTGTTGTGTACCTCATGTGGAAGTTTAGGGAAAGAGTAGGGCCTTGGCTTTGCTTTAGGGTAGAGAACATGTTTCTGGAGCGTGAAGGGTAGACTGAAGGAGGACACACAAGCCGAGAGACCAGTTTACACCCTTGGGTGAACATATCCATCGAGGTGAAAAGGTAAGGAATGGGAACTGAGTCAAGGCAGCACCAAGCAAACAGCAAGAGAAGCATTCTGTGTGTTTTCTTTGGTCTGGGGTAGGTGATGCTGTTAATTAGCAGGAAGAAAGCTTTTTAATCGGCTGTGCTATCTCCTGGTTGACAGGATAATATTTACTCATAGGCACAGAAGTGGCGCACACTTGTTATACAGGAAAATGGGATGCAAAGGCGCAAACCCCTTACTGTTTTCTCATCACCAGGATAAACTCCAGGATCCTCAACACCCACACGAAGCCAGTTGCAAGAGAAGCTCTGCCTACTTTTCCCAACCTCCCACCACTGCAGGAAGTAAGAGGACACACCAGTTGCTTTTTCCCGGGATCCTGCCTTAAATACCAGATACTTCCTCCCCTGATATCCCTATTTCCAACTCAGGTCATCCCACAAGATGAAGGGCCCTTTTCCAGCTTCTGGTGGGATCCTTTCAGTCATCCCAAGCTTCAATTTCAAGTTTTGACAAAAAGTCATGAAGCCCTCCGCCAACGAAGGTGAGGATTCCTAGAACCTGTTCTCCAAATAGGAGAACAGGAAGAAGAAAATGTTTAATTGATATCTCAAGAAGTTACCTTGTGAGTCATGCATTGAGAACACACCTAAAAGTCAATAAAACAGCCCTGCCCTATTGTGATTAGCAATGTGAACAAGACGACAATTACAAAGGAAATGTAACCAAAGCTGTGCTGGGTCGGATTCACATCAGACTGTACGTGAATCTGCAAGAGGAAGAAACAAATCCGGGCTAGGGACTTGCGAAGAGACAAGTGCAGGCTGCCAGATGTTCGCTGTAATCTTTGCCTTACTTTCTCTTCACTGTGCCTGCCTTTGCATGTTCAGTTTCTTTCACTTGTGATCTAGGTCAGATGCAGAGCAAGCTGAAGTTAGTCTTTGTGTTCAATCCAGCAACCCAGTGTCCAGGCACCTGTCTGTATGATCCGACCAAACACTCCTTACAGACAGATATCACTCATTGCTCAGCTTGACTAACTCTTCAGTTCAACATCACCATCCTCTTCTGAAGGCCCAGATTGCCAGAGTGAACCCACTTATGGTTGAATTCTTCCCTGAGCCAGGTCAGGTCTCCTTCCTAGAAACAGAACCTGGCACAGTACCCTCCTCAGGCTGAAATCCTGCTCTGCCATCTTCATTTGACATGGGCCCACCACCTGATGCCCATGTTCTCCACCACTACTCAACAGGATGGAGAATTGCATAATTGGAGACAGAGTCTCATATCGTTTAGGCTGGCCTTTAACTCACTGTGTAGCTGGGAATGGCCTTGAACCTCTGACCCTCCTGCTTCTAAATACTGGAATTACAGGCTTGCTCACCGAGCTCAACGCAGTGCTGAGGATCAACCAGGGCTTTTTGAATGTTAAGAAAACACTTAGCTACATCCCCAGCCTAGAAAAAATAAATAATGACGCCAGGTAGTTTTAAAGTAAAGTTCAACAAAATCCCAGTGCACTCTTTATTATTTTCACTTTTATAATTTTTTAAAAGGGTAAAACCATAGTTTCGCCAATTACATGTTATAGCAATATGTTTGAGATAAGAAACATATAAATTGACTTACATTGCAATATGTATATACATTAACTCATACCAAACTGTCTGCTTTACCTAGGTTATAAAATGTGTTAAAGACCTATTAGTGGTTACTGTCCTGAGGGAGAAAAGACAGAACTCCACAGCAGAATCAGAAGGCAAGGAACTCCTGAGGATGAGTGTGGTAGCAGAGCTGGTAGCAGTTCACGGTCTTGTTATATTTTGATTCAGGTGCTATATTACTGATTTATAAAGTTAAAGAAATCCAGTGAGCCATGACTTTCAGATCATGACTAAAAACTCAAGCCAGTCATGATGGCCTGTGCCTGTATCTCAGCACTCAGGAGGCAAGAAGAGCTCCACAAGTTTAAGGCCAGCCTGGTCTCCAGAGCTGGTTCAAGCCAACCACGGTTGTACAGCATGATCTTGCCTGAAAAACAAAAAGAACAAGAACAATAGAGTAAACTTATATGCAATAGAAAACTGATAAATATAATACCTCAATGTTATATTTTGTGAAAAGTTATCTTGAGCAACGCCATGTAGCAAACGACTCTCTGGAAGGAACTATTTCCAATGTAGAGCACAGATAAAGGGTTAGCATCCCTAATTTTAAAAGAACTTATTTAAGTAAAAAGACAAAAATGTCTACAGAAAAATGGTCAAATGACAAGGACGATTTACAAAAAGGATATTAAAATGGTCTTTATACATGTTGAAATATATTCAACCTCACTCAAGGAAAAGACTTGTAAGCTATGTAAAATGTGTAAAAAATAAAGTCACCCATGGTACAGTTCATCTTGCACCCACAACATTGGCAAACATTCTAAAGCTTATTAACATGCCTCTCAGACATTGTTGGTACTGATAGAAAGAAAAATAAAGGAAAAAGGGCAATCCATAGGCAAATACAACTCAAGTTAGTGTTACGGCTGTAGGGCAGATGGCTGTCTCACGCCTCTAAATGCATCGTGCAGAGGAGCTGGAGATGGAGGCTTCTATACAGGGTTCCAGGCTAGAAAACAAAATGGGAATTATTTGTGCAAAACTATCAGAACTTAAATGGGAACATGTTGTTGAAAAGGGAAGCCCATACTATACTTGTCAAAACTTCCAATGTCAGAAAAGGCAAAGAGTGGAAATGTCTCAGAGTAAGGCTAAAGAGAGGTGACAGCTAAAAGTAATAGTTGACTCTGAATTGAAGTCTGATTTGAAATGAACATGGGGACATTAATGAGTTGATAACAAGCAAAATTGAAATACTACTAATAGATCAGAGACTTATTACATCAATATTAAATTTACGAAAATTGGCAATTTCTTTAATTGTATTATAAGATTCATATTCTAATTAAACATACATGAAACTGTTCCTTTATATAGGAGTCAATTTTTTTTTTCAAAACAGGGTTTCTCTGTGTAGCCTCTGCAGTCCTGGAACTCTCTCTGTAGACCAGGCTGGCCTCTGCAGCTCCGCCTACCTCTGCCTCCCAAGTGCTGGGATTAAAGGCAAGGCGTGTGCCACCACTGCCTGACAAAAGGGTTATAACTGAAGAGTAAATGTCTCCAAATAGTTCAGTGGAGAGAAGCACACATGTATAAAAAGGAAGCATACACACAAATATGACAAAGCAAAACGACCATTTAACCAAGAATATGTTTTGTGCTGTTTTAGTTTTTGCAGCTTTCAGTAAATCATAAAAACATTTCAAAATAGACTTGTTAGAAAACTAAAAGAGAGAAAATTTAAAGAGTTATTGAAGAATGTCTTTAACAGCTATATTGGTCCGAGTTCTCTAGAAGAACATAGCTCACTGAATAAAAAAATACATATTGGAATTTATTAAACTGACTCACACTGGGACTTCACTGTGAAGTCCAACAATAGCAGTGTACATACTAGAGAGGCTTAGAGAACCCCGTAGATACTCAGTCCAAGAGGCTCAACAGTCCCTAGCTGGCACCGAAGGCCTGCACACACCCAGAGAGCTGCCGGCCATCAGTCCACACTGGACAGCTTAAGGAACTGGGTTCCAACATTAGCAAATTATAGCAGCGGTGGTGGCAGCAACAGAACAGATACACTTACCAGCCAGGAGCAGAAGCAGGCAGTTTATATTGCTGTTGCCCTCGGTTACTCCCTAGAGGTGGAAGGTAAGTCCCTGTTGCTGACGACACCATGCACTTCAGAAACTGGACCCAGAGACCTGAACTGAATGCCCCTTTCCTGAGGAACAGCTTTCATAGGATCAGAAAATCACATAAGCTTCCAAAGGAGGGAGGCAATTGACAGTCCTGTGGCCAGGTTGGTTGTGGACCAACCTATGAACCACGTTAACAACAACCATGGCACAATACCGCTAGCAGTGAGGTGGTAGCACACACACCTTGCTGGTAACCAATCACTCCTAATTGGATTTAAGACCTGACCATCGAGAGGAATACTGCGCCTGGTACTACAAACCTAGCTAACGCCTCAGCAACAGTGAAATCGCGGTTATTAGGGGAAAATCTGCGTCACTGAGTTACTAAGCTGGCATAATCCCTAATGATGACCTGCAGACATTTGTCCTGATATCCACAAATAAGTATAATATGCGTGCGTACAATAGCAATTGATGAAGAAAAGAGGCCCTGACTTTGAAGGGAGCAGGGGGGCGGGTATGCAAGAGTTTGGAGGGAGGAAAGGAAAGGGAAAGATGTTGAGATTAAAATACAATCTCAAAAATAAACCAAAAAGTGAATTATTAAAAAAAAAAGCAGGCAGCAGCAAAAGCAAAATTGTTTGTCCACCAGACGTCTTTGGGTCTGTATTGCCCCCGGAAGGAGCTGTGGGCTCTCAGGGCGGGTCTTCCCCTCAGTGAGTCCTTCCAAGAAAACTACCACAGACTCATCCAGAGATATTCCTCTGAAGTCACCCCAGGTCCAACCAAGTTGACAACCCAGATTAGCCATCACGGCAGTTTTATTCAGAACAGTCTAAAATGAGCAACACCCCAGTGTCCGTTAACAAGAGAGCGAGCACTTTGTTGTTCAGCTACACAACTGCAAGCTGATTTGGTGGCCGAAGCAAAAGACCTCACAAAATTAGAGCGTGATAGAAGTCAGAAAGTGGTTTCTTTGAGGAAGGAGTAAAATCCTCTGAAAACTGGCATGACAGAACTTTCTGGAGTGGGGAAAATGTTTTATAATATGTTTGTGGAAGCGGGATTCTGACAAATGTCAAAAGTCACAAAACCAAGTACCCAAGATCTACATCCTTTATGGTATGCAAACTCTAAGTCTACCTGAGTAATGAATGAGCAAACAAGTTGACTATGTCCCCCCCATGCCATTCTTTTTGCTAATTGTTTATAACTCATAACTAACAATATGTCTGTCAAGATGTTGGGGATTGAAGCTAGGGCCTCAAGCATGCTAGACAAGTGGTCTACTCAGGAAACCATATCTGAGATCACTAATCAGGTTTTCAAAAGGAAAAAACTTAGGGTAAACCAAAATAGAGATGTTAAAACCATTTGCTGATACATTCATGCTCTGTGAAACACCTGGAGTACTTCAATCTGTGGAGGAGAAGCAAAAGCAATCTAGCTCAGATATCCTTGAAGCAACCTTTAGAATATTTCAGAATGCCCCGTGGGAAGTAAAGGTAATGTCAAAACACTTTCTAATCCAAAGAGATGTCTACAATCAGGGATATTCCTTTATACATAAGGAGTGTGTGGCAGTTCTCCCTAGAGCTGGGGCCTGTCTGGGCACCATTGTGTGCTGGGTGTGTTGTCTGGGCCAACCCACGCTGGGCATCAGGGCTGTGATTATATATATATATATTAGCAAGTTCCACTCCACTCAAGTATGGCTCCTGTACAGTACAGAAAGGAGTTTATTTTACTCAAACAATAGGAGGATTAATACAGAGAAACAAGATTGTATAAATGGCAGTGTGTTAAAAACCTGTGTTATCAGGGCTTGAGAGGTGATTTGGAAGTTAACTGGTCTTGTGGTCCTTTAGAGGACGCAGATTCAGTTCCCAGTATCCACCTGGTGGCTCACAATCATAAAAAAAAAAAATTAACTGTGCTATATTTCAAGTACTCTTGGCCATCTCCCATAGGCTAGCTTGATAGAAAACAGTAGGCCTTCCTCTAGAGGCCGTAAAAGCTGAAAACTGACAGGCCCTGGCAGGCATCCTGCCTAATTGTGTGGAAACTCCACCTCTAATGTCAGAATGCTCCTGTCCAAAAGCCCAACCCAGGCCCAGTGTTTCTCCTTCTCTTTCCTGCTGCCTGCTGATCCAGATGGAGAACTCTCAGCTCCTTCTCCGGCACCGTGTCTGTCTGTCTCCATGCTGATAATGGACTCACCCTCTGAAACCGGAAGCCAGCTCCAGTGAACTGTTTTCTCTCATAGGAGTTGCCACGGTTATGGTATCCCTTCACAGCAATAGGACAGTGACCACGACGACTAGGGACGTTAGGAAGATGGGATGGCTCTGTTTGATGCCAGTGGTGGAGAGAAGGACCGCGGCCTTGGTACGACAGTTGCACTACAAGCAGGAAAGTTTACCGTAGGCCAACTTCAGAACTAAACCAGGCCGTCAACCCTCAGGAGGGAACGTAGACGCTTCAGATTCATCTTAACTGCACAGACTTCATGGGGTGCGGGAAGAGCTGACAAGCAATTTTGGAAAACAGTGTTCGGTGGATTGTTTGGTTTTGTTTTGTTTTTTTCAAATGTAGGATTAAAGACAAAAAGAACCGTAGAAAATATTTGCTTTCTACTCATGTTTCACACACAAATATAGCTCAAAATTAAACAGCCATTCCTCTTTACAAATGTTCCAGGATGGAATATGTAAACAAACAGGCAAGGGAAAACCGTCAGTCATGAAGTCAGGCTTCTCACTGTCAGAGAAAACAAATTATAATAAATAAGAAGGCAGGAGGAGCTTGTAGGGCTGGAAACGAGTCAAAGGTATCTATCTGCATAAACTCAGGTGGGGTGAGAGCTGACTGGATGATACAGAAGCTAAAAGGGCCTTCATTAGCCAAGACTGGAACAAAATTAGCAAGCATAAATGGGATTAAACAGTAAGAATAAACTAAACATCCACTAGTCCATATTGTTATGATGTACATATAAGTAATGATGTAACAATTGAACAGATAAATAGAGACAAAGGAAGTTTCTTTGTCACAAGAAACTTAAGAAGCTCCAGTTGATAAATGCAGAATTAACTAAGGCAATAGAAAACCAGCATTTGAGCATATTGGTAATTATTATAAAGACCAAGACTTAAGAATAAATGTTAGAACTGGAGAGATAGGGCAGAGGTTAAGAGCACTGACTGCTCTTCCAGAGGTCCTGAGTTCAATTCCCAGCAACAACATGGTGGCTCACAACTGTCTGTAACTCCAGTTCCAGGGGACCTGACACCCATGGCAAAAACACCAAAGCAAATAAAATAAAAATAAATAAAATTTTATAAAGGTTCACTGATTTTAACCCAGGTCCACACATTCTTTGATACCCTCCCATCAGGAGGCAAAACAGTTCATGTTTGTCACCTTTTGTCACTGTGAAAGAATACTTTCAAACAACAACATGGGAAGCAAGATTTATTTGGGCTCACAGTTTTAAAGGTTACAGTCCATGGTTTTCTGTCTCCAAGGAAGAAACAAAACATCATGGCCTAAGGGCATGGTGGGAAAGTTGCTCGCTTTATGGAAAGCAAAGAAGTAGCTAAAGAGAAGGAGGGTCCAGGGACAAAAATATAACCTTTGGAGGTATAGTCCTTTTGGCTCACTTCCTTTGACCAGGCCATTCCTTCTACGGTCCATTCATCTATGAATTAACCCACCAATGAAATTACCACCCTTATAATCTAATCACCTTTTGAAGACACCACCACCTAGGGACCAAGTGGTCAACATGAAGTCTTTTTCTGTGACACTTTCACATCTAAAACACACAACCCAGACCTTGAATACTAAATAACCTTAGTAACTAATTTCTAATACAAAGTATGAAAAAGAAGAACATGTAGTCATTTCACACTTGAGGAATCCAGCAGACAGCACTTTAACCAAGTGATCAAGATTGGCTTTTCCAAGAAGGGTGTGGTGGTACACGCCTTTAATCCTGGAGCTGGGGAGTCAGAGGCAGGTGGAACTTGAAGGCTACACACACACACACACACACACACACACACACACACACACACACACGGGGGGGGGGGACGACAAAAAGATGCATTTCCAACAATAATTCGATAGCTACATGTTGTTATTATGTATCACTGACACCCAACGAAGAAAAGGGTTTTTTTTCCCTTTTGTGCTATTCTGAAAATTCCTTAACTCCAGTTAAATCACAAGAATATATCTCATAAACAAAAACTGAGAAATTGTTTTATGAAGCATCAGCAGCAGTAAGCTGATGAAAAGACAAGTGAGCCGGAGAAAGTGAGCTGCAGGTTGGAGGAGAATGTGCCATCATCATGACCAAATGCAATGCAGTATTCCACTGAGTCCCCGAGTCAAGACAAAAATGCAAGGGGAAAAACTGGAAATTTTAAATAATACATGATTTAGTTGACAGTCCTGTGCCAGGGTCAGCTTCTTGGGTTTAATAAACCTAAGTACATCTGGTGCAATTGTCACGTCTTCAGAAGCCAGGTGAAAGAGATGCAGGATTTCTCTGTAGTGTCTCTATAATTTGTCTGCATATGTAAAAAGAGTTTCAAAATCTCAATAGAAAGATGTGTTAAAATGGCTCCAGTAAACTGGGCTTGGCGGCACACTCCTGTGGTTCCAGCGTTTGGGAGGCAGAGGAAAGGAGTCTGAGGTCAACCTGGTCTATACAACAAGCTCCCTGCCAGCAGGGCTATGGAGTAAGACTCTGTCTCAAATTAAAAATATCAGGAGAGATGAGTAAAATCAAATGCCTTCAGTGTCCCAATAAATTAGCATATCTGGCCAAGAGCCTTATCTTCGGATCCAGAAGCCAAGTAAGAAACTAGCACACACACACACACACACACGCACACACACACACAAACCTGAAAAATTAAAATACAGAGAAATAGAGGCCATTGTACCCTTTATTCGTGGGACGTCGGCCTTGTGCAGCTATCTCAGGTCTATCAACAAAGCCTGGGAACGTAACTTGCAAATCATGTGAGATTAGAAATTGCTATTTTGTCAGTTCGCTTATGTTTCCAATCTCTGGAAGAACCTCAAAAAACATGTTGTTCTAGGCTGGGAAAGCATTTCATTCATATGTACGGCCCCAAAACCACAGGGAGGAAAGAGCAGCATCAGCACCAAGTAGGTTCTTATCTTTGTCTGTCTTCCTTCCAGAGATAGAACCGGGCAGTGTCATAGTCATACAACTTTACAGTCCCAAAGAATTGTATAAACTCCTTCCAAAAGTACAAAATAATCCCCCAAAATATTCTATCATTAGTTAGGCACTTTTCATAGAAAGAGGAAGGAGGCATAAGGCCAAGGATGAAAGCCTGCGGGAGTCACGCGTGGACGGCAGTTGTGGCTGATTCTTGCTGACGTCACAGGCGGTCAGGGGATGAGGGTGGATGGTGTGACTGGAAGCAGCCGTGAGAAGAACCTGAGGATCTCCACCCCGTGTGGCAGGGGATGACGAGTGTGAGATCCACGTGAGATTTTCTCGTCAGGCGCTCAGTGTGAAAGGCAGAAAGGGGATGATGAGCTGAGCTTCCATTTATAGGGGCCCAGCTCACTCTAGTCCCCCCCCAAAGCCTGAAGTCCTGTGACCATCCTCAGCTTTCTAACTGGAGCTGAGAAATGCCAAGGAATTCAGCCAAGATCACATACAGGTCATAACTCAGGAAGCTAGAAATGGAACCTAGAACTAGGTGATCGTGCCGCCTAACCTTGGCTGTCAACTGGACTGTGTGTGTGATTAACTAGAACACACGTTTCTGGACACTCCTGAGGGATGTTCTTGATCAGATTATTTGAAGCAGGAGGACCCACCCTGAATGTGGGCGACACCTAGTAGCAGCCCAGATGAATGAACACGGCAGAAGGAAACTTGTTTGTGAGCCTGCTTGCCCTCATTCTCACTGGCAAGACCATCCGTCCTGGGGCCGAGACATCTCTTCACAGATACTGGAACCCATTTCCTTGGAATTCCAACAGATACTGAAGACCAGCAGCTCTCCAGGAGTCCTCAGCCCTTCGGTGCCAGATCGGGATTCCTGCGACATCCAGCTTCTTAGACCCAGCAGCTACTGGACTCTCCGGGTGTCCAGTGTGAGACAGCTGCTACTGGGCCACCCCGACTGCATCCTGTAAACCAATCTAATAACTACCCTTCTAATATCTACTCATTCTGTCAGCTCTGTTCCGTTAAAGAACCCTGACGAAGTCAGTGACCTCAGAGTTTGTGTTCTCAGTTCTGAGGTAGAATCAAAAGCCGACCAGACTTGGGCACCAACGAAGAAAAGGTGGGCAAAAGTTAGCTTGTGTCTGAAGTATCTCAGATCCGTGGGCTTCCCCCTTTTTTGATAAAGTGTCCCATTCTGAAGCCCAAGCCAGCCTGGAAATGCTACATATCTCAGCCTGGCCTCAACTCAGAGTGATCCTCCTGCCTTGTCCTCCTGCCTTGACCTCCCAAGTACTGGGATTACAGGTGCGAGCCAACATGCTTCTTTCCTGAGATCTGCTCTTACTGGCTAAGACTGGATTCCAGGCTGAAAAGTTGGAGCAAATAAGGAATGAATAAGGAGGAAAAAGAAGTGAAGACCAAACTTGAGTGCCCGTCTGTCCCCTCTCACTTCCCCGCCCCAGTTCTGCTGCCATGCGCAGAAGAAAGGCCAAAGGGGATGCTAAAGGCGGAAAAGCCAGAGCGAAGGGCAGGCAAGCCACAGAGATCTGCAAGGTTATCTGCTAAACATGCTTTTCTCAAGCGTATTAAGAGCCCTACAAAGGGAGAGAAAAGGTCCAAAGAGAAAAAGGAAAATACTGATGTTGGCAAGGATTCAGGGAACTCTGAACACAGCAGGGATGCCAAAACAGCCCAGCCATAGAGAGCAGGAGACGCCAAGGAAAGCGGGCGCATTTTCCATAACTATACTTCCCGGAGCAGTTTGAAATAATATTTTAATCAAGTTTTACAAAACTGCATAGCTTTATTTCACTGTTGTAAGCTTTCTTGTTAGCGCGCAGGGCACTTCCTTGTTTTATGCAGAGAGGGACAGATGTTATTCACAGAATGTCACCAAAGCTGGCTCAGTGTGGAGAAAACACCTTCCTCGGCTAGTTTTTAGAGACTTCCTTTTGGCTCCGGGAAAGGGAGAATCCCTGAGGTTGACACACATAACCATCTTGGCAGAAAATGCCCTGTTGGTGTGGAAAAATTCCAAATTAATTTTTGTGTCCTCTTCCACCTCCATCATAATAATCTCCTTAACTCCCTTAGTGCCAGAATGCAGCCCGGTCCTGACTCCCTGCTACTAGTTTCTTCATGTGTCAGGCAGTCGGGGCTTTGCGGTGACATCACAGAGATGGTGGCCCTCAGAAGGATACTGGTTCCTTTTCTAACAGATTGTAGGTCTTCAGACTGTTCTTTCTACCCATTTGATTTCATTTCCTGAAAGTCTAAGCCAGTTTGGGGAAGGTAACTAGACTGCGTACTGAACGTGAGCTGCCAACCCTCAGGTTCAGCTTTCCCTGTTAGAGCATCGCCTGAAGACGTCATCAGATTTCATAGGGCCTTTCTGATTCTGATAGTCCACACAAGAAGGGAGTTCAAAATCTCTTGCATACTACTACTAGTGATTGTCTGCCCGTGTGCTGCCTGAGGTGCCATGGTTGTTTGTGAAACGTATCTTGAATCAAGCCAGATACAGTTTAGCACAGAACAAAATGAAAAAAAAAACAACAACAGAGGAGTCAAAAACAAACATGCTCTTTCTCTTCCTCAGTCTGTCACTGTCACTAAAGCACACACATAAATCCTAGCAACCAACAGATTAAGTGGAAATGGAGCTACCACGGGCAACCACACACACCTGTAGAAACAGAGCCTCGCTCCTCTAAATGCCAGCTCTTTGATTGGCTCTGACCTGCCCAGGCCTGGAATCTGGCAGAGTCTCCTCTAACAGAGTCAGCCAGAACTCTTTCACCTTGAGGGAGTGGTACCTGCAAGGCTTTGTGGCTCTCACACCTGTGAACTAAAGATCCAGCGATAAGTTTGTCTCTGTGAGAAGTCCTCCCCAGTTAGTCTAAAACACGAGGGTCCCCTGTTATAAACTCTATCACCCATCCTTCTCCACAGTGTGTTTTCTTGTGATACTTAGCCAATCGCTTCAATTAATTTATCTGACTTCTGTTTCCTTGCATCTAAGTTTCAGAAAAATATGTCTTTTCATTTTCCTTTTTCTCTTAACAGTGCCCCTTCAGTTTTCAGGTCAGTGCTTGAGAGAGATGACTATGACATTCTCAGTAGTCCTCTGAATTATGAAAGACATTTACTCAAAAGACTGTTGTGTAAAAGGATAACCCAGTAATAACAATGCTGTGGTTAATTTAAAAAAAAGAAAAGAAAAGAAATAGGACTTTGTCACTTCCCTCCAAGATACTTAAAGATTAGCTGGCAAACAAATTGTGTGTATGCACACACTGAAAACACATACAAGGTGTGTTTGTTATAAGAGCAGGTAAGGCTTCTTGGCAAGTCCCAATTGTTACTCTAAACTCTGCACCATCTGCGTCAGTGATAACGTGGTGTGATTGTCTCCTGTCTTAACTATAGATGACACAGTTCCAATCAGCCTGCTTCCCTTATAGGCACTTTCCTTTCTCATAGGCAAGATTGCCCCTCAGTCCACAGTGCTAAGATTCAGACCTTTCTCTTGGTTACTAAACCCACCTAATACCGCCTTGGCTCCTTATGCTGCTCTAAATTCCATAATTTAAAGCTGTCTCCACCCCATCCTTAGCAATCTGAGGAAATCCATCATTCCAATTTCGCTTCCTGATGGCTCAATTCCCTGTCATCAGGCAAATGTTCAAGATGGCATTGCAATGATAGATTCCTTTCCATGGATGCTATAAACAATCCTAACCTATAATGAACCCAGATAGATTTTCTTAAACCGCTTACAGAACAATTAAATTGCTGGAAAGAATGTTTTGGGACAAATTCAGCAAATTCCTCAGTCTTGAATGTTTTTTAACCAAACTAAACATTATGCCTTTCTTCCTTTAGCTAGATTTAAAATTAAAAAGACCTAGATCCGATAAATCACCAAGGACATGGAGTCCTAAATTTGCTTCTTTTTCTTCACATCTGCTCACCTATTTGCATACAGAGGCTCCCAACATTGCTTCAGGACTGGGAGCTATCATAGGTGACGGCTCTATTTCAAAGGAGAGCTTCAGGGAGTGACCCGGGAGAAAGCATCTAACTCTAATTTCAGTGGAGTGTTTGTTTTCACCTTTAGTAAAAACCTAAAAAGTGAATCCTGCCCCTCTGTTTGTACAGGCTCTCCTGGACTGTCTTGAGTTGTGTCCTGACTCCACGCTTTCTTAGGTGCAGATAAAGAATGACCAACATAGATGTTGGGATATCCAAGGGATAATCTTCCCATTTGATACACTTTTTATGAAATATTTAGGAAGTTTTCTTACATATATTCATTTTTCTCTGTTAAAAAGCTGTCTTCTGAGCTGGGCAGTGGTGGCTCATGCCTTTAATCCCAGAGCTTGGGAGGCAGAGGCAAGTAGATTTCTGTGAGTTCTAAGCCAGCTTGGTCTAATGAGTGAGTTTCAGGACAGGCTTCAAAGCTACACAGAGAAACCCTGTCTCGAATTTTTTTTTTTTAAAGTTGTCTTCTTTACACTCAGTCCTAACTTTGCAGACATCAGCTCATCTGGAGCCATCTAACAGACGACAACAGATGCTAGCCTTTCTTAAAGCTTTTCTTACCATTTTCAAAATGAGATAGACTCCAAACGGACAACCTTGCTAAGATCTCAGCGTAGCTCCAAAGGAAAATAGTCTTGTTCTGGAAAACAATAACAACAAAATAAAAACAAAACAAAACAAAAACAATGTAGGGTCATAGGCATTACAGGGTTTGGTACTATGCATTTCAGAGATTAACATAGTAAGTACTATGTGTGAGAATACTGAGTTTTGATTGGATCAGAGATGGTGGCAGGAGGAAGGGGAAGTAGAGGGCATGAGGTCCTTGGGTTCACAAATGAACTCTAGGGAAACCAGGAATGTCCAACTGGCAGGGTTGTCTCTGAATGGATATAGTTGATAGCCTGGGGCCCTGTGCTATCCGCAGGGCCAGGGAGCACCTGAATCTCCCAAACTACTATGGTTATCCTGGATTCTTCCTCCTTTGACCTTTATCTCAAACATTGTTTCTCAGTCAATAGAACCCATCTTTAGAGGGGGTGGCCCATGCCCTTTGTAGCTGGATGGCTTCTACCACATCTGTGTGACCCAAGACCACACCAGATCCTAGGCCCTCAAGTGGTAGCGCTCGTCTTTATGGGAGAAGTCACATGCGCTTTGAAAGTGTTCCATTCTTTAAGCTTTATTGTGCACATGGGATTGAGATCCTTGTTACCAGGAAACTTTTATTCGAAATTGCACTGTACCTAAACATGTCTAAAATAAACTCGCCGGGGTCAGACTCTGGGAGCTTGAATCAGCATCAGCTACTGAGTTGTCTTGAACCAGATTTCCTTCTTGCTTTATGCAGGTCAGTACTCTGCCGGCCGTGATGTTTGCAGAGACACCCCCCCCCCCAACAAGTAGACATAAAGCCAATGGGTTATAGTTTATTGATTTGGGAGGTCTGCTTCACAACGCAGAGTTCAATGTTTTGGTAATGCCTCCTAGACCCTCACAAGTGTCTGTGTGGTATGTGGGTGGTAATAATGTACCATGATGTGGTGGAGTAGCCAAAACTGCCTTGGCACAGTACTGAGAATGGGCTCTGAATAGTCAAGAAAGTTTTTAAAAAATGTTACAATGAATTTACCATGTGTGATGAGAGAAAATGACATCCAACAATGTACCTTTAAGGGACACAGAGGACTCCTCTTTCACTAAAATTGAAGACTGCATTGTACATTAGCTATGTTGTCTGTTGGTATCATAAAACATGCCCAAAAAAGCTACTTAAGGGAGAAGGGTTTAGTCTGGCTCACAACAGCTTACATAATGGTGAGGAAGAACTGGTGATATCCATAGTCAGGATGTCTATGGCTTGGTGATTTTAACTAAAATACACATGATACAGAAACGAGGGGCACTCCTGATCAGCTAGCACCCTCCTCCTTTTTTATGTAGGACCCAAGCTCAGAGAACAGTGCCACCTGCAGGCTGAGGTTTTCCACCTCGGTAAACCCAATCAAGGCAATCCCTCACAGGCATGCCAGCGGCAAGTGCAAAGAGTCCCTCAGGTGTGCCCAGAGGCTTGCCTTCTAGGTGATTCCAAGTCCTGCAACATTGACAAGCAACACTAACCACCACATGGTGCTGAAGAACACTTGCTAACTGAGAGCCTCCGTGAGAACTCTCCTACATGGCTGAGGCCAATGGGAAAGGAGGCTGTGGGGTTGATGATGGGAGAGAAGAGGTTCCCGGGATGGCAGGGGTTAAAATGGCAAGCCTTAACTGTCAGGCCAGAGGGAATGTGGTTCTTGTAACAAAGCCAAAAGAGAGACTGTGGCGTATCTGTCACCCTAACCAATCATGGGATTCAGAAGGGTGATGGGAAGTGAACTAGAAGGTTGTTTGAAGTGTCAACAACTTGTAAACAGAAACCCTCACTGATTTTCACTGCACAGAAAGACAGGCCCCATTCAGTTTCCAAACAAGTTACTTCACAGGCTCGGGGCCCATTTACTGAACAAGAGAGGAGCCTCTTCAAGGAAGGACATACACTGCAAGCATATTTAATAAATACCAGGATCCTGTTGTTCTCCCCCCATGCCCCGCAAAAAATCTAAGACTATCTAGTAAATGTGCACCGACCAAAGGAAAATCCTCAGACTTTTCAAGGACCTGTAGTGTCCATGGCGCTGTGTCGATGCTGAGATAAGAAACCTGAAATACTCACATTATCTTCTGTTTAGAGGACACAAAGAAGCCAAGTGACAAACGAAATTTTAGTGCAAGCTCCCAACAGTGAGTTCAGTATGTCAGTTAGACCCACCTTTGGTGATTTCTCTAGTTTATAAGTTAGAATGTGGCTAATAGTTGGTAGAGCTTCTTCTGACTGTGGAGGCAGGGCCACTATGGTAAATTTAATAAACTATGATACACTGTTATTTTATCATAATAAAAAAAAAACCTCCTCAGTGACTTAAATATGTCGAAGGAAAAAGGAATAATGTGTCCCAGGAAGGTCTACAGAGGTTGGCAACATGGTTGAAGACTCTCCAAGCGCAGAAGTAGGCTGAGGAAACACTAGTCAGTTAAGTGTGTTTTCAAGATGAAGATCTTGATTCACAGCTCCGGCACCCTCCTGAAAAGCTAGGCACGATGGCATGAATATGTAATACCAGCTCCAGGCGGCAGAGATAAAGTGTGCCCCTTGAGCTTGCCTGACAGCCTGCTTGGGTGAACTCCAGTTTTAGTGAGAGCCCTTGTCCCAAAAGATAAAACGGAAAGAGCGAGGCTGACACCAAGCATTGCCTTCAGTCCTCCGTGTGGGTGAGCACACATGCGGTGCCCAGTGTGCGGGAGCGCTGATGGCCGCTAGGTTTTGAAGCACTCGCTGACGTTGACTCTGCAAACTAAAAACTGTGGACCACACTGGATAGGAGAGAGACATGAACTAAATGACAGCATATGTCACATCTGCTGTTTCAGACAGCACCCCCCAGAAAAGAACAAGGCATCCTTTGTATTGGGCATGCCTAGTACACTCGCCTCCCATCACTAAGGAGAATCAAAGCAGCTCACTTTCCCATGGGAAGGACAGTGGTACACACTTACCTCTTATGCCTGGGCTCTTTCGTAGAATCTGCTGGGACTTTGACAATCTTAACACTCTACAAAATATAACTTTGGGGGGGGGCTGGCTATAATTTTTTTATTTTATTAATTTACAAATTTAATTAATTAATTTATTTTTAAAAACTATCTTTTCTCATTTTACATACCAATTCCAGTTCCCACTCCCTCCTCTCCTCCCATTCCAAAATATAACTCTTAAATTAATGACAGCATGCCAGTTAGACCTGGTACACACGCAGCAGAGAAATGCGGAGACGCGCTAGAAGGACAGATGAATGAAACTTAGGACAGCGAAGAAAAGGATAAATAATTGGATAACAACGATAAGAGCAGCTGTAGCCATAAAAAGCTGTCAAACGTGGGGGGATTGATTAAAGCATCTTCTATGTGTGACTTCACGTGATCTCCGGCTATCTTACTAAGGGTTTCTGTTGCTGTGATAAAACTCCGTGAGCAAAAGCAGCTTGTGGAGGAAAGGGTTTATTCCAGCTTACAGTTCCACGTCATAGTCCATCACTGAGGAATGCCGGGCAGGAACTCAGTCAGGCACCAACTCAAACGGGGCAGGAACCTGAAGGCAGGAGCTGATGTGGAGACCTTGGAGGAGAGCTGCTTACTGACTCACTCCTCCTGGCTTGTTAAGTTTGTTTTCTTATCTACCTGAGGATCACCCATAATCAGCTAAGTCTTCATACATCAGTCATCAATCAAGAAGATGCATTGCAGACTTGCCTATGGGCCAATCGCATTGCTGCAGTCCCTGGATTAAGATCCCTTCTCCCCAGAGGGCCCTAGCTTGTGTCACTTTGACATGAAACTATCCAGTACACCAGCACACCTAGCCGTTATTTCATCAACCGGGTCTGGACAGGCTTCAAATGGCCTCACACAGAGCCAAGCTGCTGGCCCGTCACTCACATCTCTTAACGGCTGCTCCCAGCACTGAAGATTCTAATGATCGGGTGTGAGACATGAATAGGAAGCCTCTTACCACCTACGAACAAAATGGAAATGGAAGGTTGTGAATAGCCACATGTCTGGGCTCATCTTAATATGGTTAGAAACCAGAGGATACTGTTTCTCCTCTTTCTTATCTCGGAGGAGCGGTTCTGAGATACAGTTCATAAATTGACTCCTTAGAAGGTCTTTCCAGAACTGAACACCAGATAATCATAGTGACTGTCAAATTAGTAACTGGTTTTTCCCTTCCCTGTTTTAATTTACCCCTGTTCCATATGATGCTTTTCTTAAAAAAATAGTTTATTAATATGATTATTGATTGTTGTTAGCATGGGAATGGGCTTCATTGTGATATTTTTAAACACATACATCATTGTAACTTGTTCTGATTCTCCCTTTCCTTCCTCTCTCCTCCCATGTGCTATCCCCATACAAACAGGTGTGGAGGTCTATACCTGCTTGGCAACATTTCCATTAGCTGGTTCTACAGAGCAAGAGTAGTCAGCCATTTCTATGATATTTCCTTTTCTGTAGACATTTAATTTATTCAGTTGCCACGGGGAACACATCTTGTTCTTTCCCTTGTAGAAATAAAGACTTTCTCACGTTTAGATGGCCAGTGAGTGGCAAACCCGGACTTTGAACTGGATGCTTTGTGACTTCAAAGTTCACGTTTCCTCTGTGCTGTGATAAACTATGACAGAGGTACAGAGAGCTTCTGGAGTATAAATAAATTAATCCTAGCTGGGGGACTCTGGGAAACCTTTTGAAGGAAGCAAGATAAAGGTCTGGCCTTTTGAAGAATTTATAGGTGACCGCGGAGGAAGAAAGATGTTCCGGTGGAGAATTCGTGTGCAAGTCAGAGTAGAAGCGATGGGCAGGGCCAGCATCGGGGAACGTGGCTGCCAAAGTATTCGAGTTCATGGGCAAATTCTACCCAGTCATAGCCATCCCAGAAGGCATGATAGACTCTGCCTTCTATAATGTGGATGCTGGACCCAGAGTTGATTCTGTGGCACATTCTATAACGTGAAGAACATTATTGTGGAAAGGGGAACTCATTTTGCCATCCCTTGAGTACAAAAGCCAACAATCTTGGGCAGCTACCCATTACCAGGTAATAAGCCCGTCATCACGGGTAGAAAGCCTGCATTATTTTGCACGCCTCCACCTGGCCTGTGCCAGCCAGCTTCCTTGTTCTGTCGCCAGCCCCCGAGAGGACGGTGATGAGCCTGTGCTGACCACAGAGACCCTTTCAGGTAGGGGTGGCTTGCTATGACACTGGAGAACTCATCACCCAGCAGAGAGAGCTGACCCCTGGCAGGTAAGTGCTGCCCTGGATTGCAGGGAGCCGGACAGAATTGCCATTACAAGATGGCGCTGACATCCTGTCCTGTTGGGAGCTGCGTGTCCCCTGCTTCCCACATGCACAGTGGATAAGGGCCCTTGGACCTATCCCGATGCAGTCTGGTGACAGCTGTTGGTGGCAACCAATCACAGGACGACCCATGTGCCTACTCCCTATATAAGCAGCTGCTTTAGTGCTCTCGGCCCCTCTCGCTTCCTGCTCCCCATCAACCAAGAGGCACTCCATTAAAGCGTGATCTGAGAAGAATCCTCGTGTGGTGGTCGTTCTTCCTCACTGGTCGAGAAGTTCGCCGTAGCTGGTGCTGGAAACCCGGGAACTTCGGTCGCCAGGTGAGGGGCTGAAGAGGATTCAGAACTCAACACACGGAGTGGTGACTTCGGTAAGTTTCTCCTAGTATGCTGATTGCAGTCTCCCCAAGTATGCTGTTTGCGGGAGTTGATCCTTGGGTGTTTGGTCTTGTGTTCTTGGCGTTTGTGGTGTTTGTCCTAGCCTGCTGTTTCTGGTTGCGCTGCTGTCAGTCTGGCGGAGGCCTCAGGGAGGGAAACAATGTGGACGTTCCAAGAGAGGGGCGGAAAGCCCTGATTAAACACCAGGACAGTCTTTCAGAATTAGATTCAAAGGGAGAAGACTTGGATAGGCCTAAAAGAAAAAGGGAAAAGGTAAAAACAAAAGGATCCTGATGCAGTCCTCTCTAAAGGGGAGGCAAATGAAAAGAGGGGAGGTCCCCTCTATCCGGTGCTCGGGGAATTTGCGGGCCTGGATCTGTCTGAGGAGGAGTTAGACCCTCAGGAGGAGGAAGAACTGGAGGAAGCCGCTGCTGGCTATGAGGAGGAAAGATATGGGTGGAGGCGGCCCCCCGCACATAATGCATCAGCAGGGGTAGATGTGGGCCCATTGGCACCTCCAGAGCCATGCCCGCCCCCTGTGCCTCCATCCTATTCACAAGTGGGAGGGGGATGCCATTTTATTAAAAGAGATACATGGGCACGTCTAGCGTCCACGTTTCCAGTTTTTGAGGACCTGTAGACTAATGAGAGATATTATGAGCCTGTATCTTATAAACAGTTAAAGGATTTAGTGGAAGCAGTTCGAACCTACGGAGTTACAGCTAGTTATACCATAGCCTTGCTGCATAGAATCGCCACCACGGCCATGACTCCTACAGATTGGTTTGAGATTGCTAAGGCTTGCCTAAGTATGGGACAATTTTTGGATTTTAAATCCATTGTTACGGATAAAGCTCATGTATGTCCAAGCTAGAGTGAATGCCCAGAATAATCGTCCCCAATGGACAGCAGATATGCTTTTGGGACAGGGGCAATGGGCTGCCAACTAGCTAGGATATCCTCAGGAGGTGTACCAACAGATTAATGATATCTGCTATAGGGCATGGAAGTCTTTGCCTAATAAAGGAGAAGTCAAAGGCCATCTAACAAAGATTATTCAGGGGCCAAACGAACCCTTCTCTGATTTTGTGGCTAGAGTGCTTGATATGGCTGGAAAGATTATTGGGGATGTGGATCAGGTGATGCCGTTGGTACAGCAGATTGTTTTTGAACAGAGTACTAAGGAATGTCAGGGGGCCATTACTCCTGTTAAAGAGAAGGGAATTGAGGCCTGGCTGAAAGCCTGCCAAGAGATTGGAGGGCCCCTTACCAATGCAGTCCTAGTGGCTGCTGTTTTGTCTGCTACTCAGGCCGCAAAGACCAGAAAAGGAGGAGGATGTTTCAAATGTGGACAACAAGGGCATTTTAAGAAACAATGCCCGTCACTGAAAGGGCTGTCTTCTAAGGCTTAGACTCCTAATGTAAGGCAACCTGGCCTTTGCCCAAGATGTAAGAAAGGGAAACACTGGGCTAATGAATGCCGGTCTGTTAAGGACATCAATGGGCAGCCCATTGTACAACTTGGTGGCCAGGAGTCAAAAAATGGGATGAGGGGCCCCCGTCCCCAGGGCCCGAAAATTTATGGGGCACTGCAGCAGACCACCACTCCCAACCCGACTGTATCCGCCGAGCAACCTCAGGCTCAGCAGGGTTGGACCTCCGTGCCTCCACCGGACTGATATTAACCCAGGAGATGGGAATTCAGGTGGTTGATTCTGACATGAATGGCCCATTAGAAAAAGGAACAGTGGGGATAGTCTTAGGGTGATCCTCATCCACTATGAAAGGCTTGATTGTCTTTCCAGGAGTCATTGATTCCGATTATACTGAAGTGATTAAGATCCTGTGTCATTCTTCCTGTGGCGTGATTTCTGTTGCGCCAGGGGACAGGATTGCCCAACTGCTTATACTACCATCTAAGCATGAGACCTTTCCTGTGCACCTTAAGGAAAGAAATGACAGAGGGTTGGGCTCCACTGGAGTGGACCTTGCCTGTCTATCTATGGAACTGGATCAGAGGCCCATGTTGGATTTAATGATAGAGAGAAAGATATTCTCCGGATTGGTGGATACTGGGGCAGACCAGAGTATCATCTAGCTGCAAGCCTGGCCTAAGCACTGGCCATTGCAACAGTCATCTCAATCCTTACAAGGGCTGGGCTATGCTCGCATGCCATACATGAGTGCCAAAGAGCTGGTCTGGAAAATGGAGGACCAACAAGGCATGGTTCAACCTTTCGTGGTTGAAGTCCCCATTAATTTGTGGGGCTGTGACATTCAACATCAATTGAAACTTAAGCTAACTAATGATTATTCAGAGGCTAGTAAAAGTATGATGAAAAGACAAGGTTTTGTTCCATCTAAGGGCCTGGGGAAGAATCTTCAGGGTTGTCAAAGGCCTATAGCATCTGTGCAAAAATAGGATAGAAGGGGCTTGGGTTTTTCCTAGGGGCCACTGAAGAATTGGCTTCCAGTGACAGTCTTGTACCCATACCCTGGGGAACCAACAAGCCGGTGTGGGTTCCTCAGTGGCCCCTTTCTCAAGAAAAATTGGAAGCTGCAAAAAACCTGGTTTTAGAACAATTATAGCTCGGGCATGTGGAGCCTTCTGTTTCACCATGGAACACCCCTATATTTGTTATTAAGAAGAGCTCAGGAAAATGGAGATTATTACATGACTTGCGTGCAGTTAATGCTCAGATGCAGGTTATGGGTGCAGTCCAGAGGGGACTGCCCTTACTCTCTGCCTTGCCACGTAGCTGGCCAGTCATGGCCTTGGACATCAAGGATTGCTTTTTTTCCATTCCTTTGCATCCAGATGATAGGGAGCAATTCGCATTCACTTTGCCATCGGTTAACCATGAGCAACCCGATGCTCGTTATCAATGGAGAATGCTCCCACAGGGAATGGCCAATAGCCCGACAATATGCCAGCTGTATGTAGATCAGGCCCTCTTACCCGTAAGACAACAATTCCCTAAAATGAGAATTATTCATTACATGGATGATGTCCTGTTGACCGCCTCTTCGCAGGAAGTGCTCCTGGCTCCATTCCAGGAAACAGCCTCGGCCCTACTCCCTTGGGGCCTGGTCTTGGCACCCGATAAGATCCAACAGACTACTGCTATAAAATTTCTGGGGGCAATTATATCCCCTTTGACTGTGACCCCTCAAAAGATTTCCATTCGCATCCATCATTTGAGGACACTTAATGATTTTCAACAATTATTGGGGGATATTAATTGGATTAGGGGGTATTTAAACATCCCCCGGGCAAAGTTGTTGCCCTTGTTTTCTATTTTGGAAGGTGACCCGAATGTTAATTCTAACAGAACTTTGACCCCCCTTGGCTGAAAAGGCTTTAATACAAGTGGAGAAAGCAATGACTGAGGCGCAATTGTGCCGAGTCGATCCTGCCTTGCCCATATTTTTATGCATCTTAAAAACTGCACATTACCCTACTGGGGTGCTGTGGCAAAATGGCCCTTTATGGTGGATCCATGGTAATTCTTCAGGTACCAAAGTTATTCAATATTATCCCGAGTTGGTTGCTTCTCAAGCGGTATTGGGAATAAAACGTTGCTTAACATCTTTTGCAACCATGCCGGATAGATTGATTATTCCCTGTACAAAGGAAAAGGTGGAGACATTGGCCTCTACAGTGAATGAGTGGGCTGTTTTGGTTTGCGCTTTCCCTATCCTTATTGATAATCATTATCCAAGACATCCCCTGTTGAATTTTGTGGAAAGGAACTTAGTGTATTTTCCTAAGGTTACCTTTAAAAAGCCCATTGATATGGCCTTGACTGTTTTTACTGATGGCTCCAAAACTGGCAAAGGTGCCATAGTAATTCAAGGTCAGGATCCCATTTTGCTTGATTTTCGGCCTGATTCCCCACAAGTCACGGAATGTATGACCGTGCTAGAAGTTTTTAAAAGATTTTCAGAACCCTTCAATTTATTTTCAGATTCTAAATATGTGGTGAATGCCGTTGCCTCATTGGAGGTGGCTGCCTTTGTTAGAAATTCAAATACAGTTTCCAATATTTTGTGTCAAATTCAAGCATACATTTTACAAAGAGATAATCCTTTTTTCATTGGACATATTCAGACTCATACTTTGCTTCCAGGACCCATGTCTGAGGCCAATGATTTGGCTGACTGCCTTACCCGGTCCATGGCTTTGGTCGTCTTGGACCCTGTAGAATTAGCACAAGATTTTCATAAGCTTTGGCATGTGCCTGCCAATACCCTTAGAAGAAAATTTCATATTTCCAGACAGATAACCAGAGAAATAGTTAAAGCCTGCTCTTCATGTGTAACCTTTTTTCATCCCCCTAATGTTGGGGTCAATCCTAGAGGGCTGCAACCTAACGCGTTGTGGCAAATGGATGTTACCCATGTGCCTGAATTTGGCAAATTAAAATATTTGCATGTATCAGTGGACACCTTTTCTGGCATTGTTCATGCCACGCCCCTAGCGGGAGAAAAGGTGACTCATGTAAAAACACATTGCTTTGAGGCCTGGGCTGCCTGGGGAAAACCCCTACACCTTAAGACAGACAATGGCCCGGCATATACCTCCCATGGATTTCGTGCCTTTTATGCACAGCTCCAGGTGACCCACATTACGGGCCTTCCATACAATCCGCAAGGACAAGGTATTGTGGAGAGAGCTAACAGAAGTATTAAAGAAATTCTGCAAAAACAAAAAGGGGGAATAGCTGAATCCGCTTCCCCCAAGGAAAGAATCTCCCTTGTGCTCTTCACACTTAATTTTTTAAACCTAAATGAGTCGGGTACTGCAGCAGCTGAAAAGCACGCAGCAGTCCCTATGGAAAAAAAATGAATATGTGATGTGGAAAGATGTATTTGGTAACAAATGGTATGGACCGGATCTTGTGGTGGCAAGATCCAGGGGAGCTGTATATGTTTTTCCACAGGGCCAAGAGGCTCTGCTTTGGGTTCCGAGCCGGCTGACATGCATGATCAAGGAAGTTCCTAAGGATGAGGCTGTGTTTCTGGAAGAAGATCCTGCTGACGTCCCTGATGATGTGGATCCAGGGGAAGGCGGAGCACAGATAGGGAATCCTGTCAGCCTTCCCAAAGGCGATGCCTGTTCGGCATGATGCCACGGTTTCCCCCAGATTTTTACCACCAATAGAAACCTTGATTTACCATTTTTAATGTATGATTCTAAAGTAGCCCCTTTAGGAAAAGCACATAACATTACAGAGAAAGGATCCCTATACTTTCAATAAGGAGTGAGTGGGTGTGGGCATGTTTTTGGCAAGCTGCCTGGGTGGCTGTGTGTTGTGCCTGTGGTTGGTCTGCTGCCTTCATGCCCAAACCAAGAGGGACAAAGTAATTATCTCCCAAGCATTGGCTGCCCTGGAGTGTGGCTCCTCCCCCCAGATATGGCTATTGGCACTAAGAGATGCTTAGGGCTTCCATCATGCACAGCCTACGCACCCCATGGGATCTGTTGATCCATTGCACTTGGGTAGGTGTGCGGATGTAGGTTCCTGTGACACAGCCTTTGCACCCCTGGGGTTTCTCGAGTACCCATTGCACAGGGGAAGGTGTGTCCATGGAAAATATCTTCCATCCTCGATCGACTAACACATCATGAGGTGGGGGTCAGATTGGATGACGTTAGTCCTGCGCTCAGTGCTCACAAACAAAAAGGGGGAACTGCAGGGAGCCGGACAGAATCGCCATTACAAGATGGCGCTGACATCCTGTCCCGTTGGGAGCTGTGTGTCCCCTGCTTCCCGCATGCGCGGTGGATAAGGGCCCTTGGACCTATCCCGATGCAGTCTGGTGACAGCTGATGGTGGCAACCAATCACAGGGCGACCCGTGTGCCTACTCCCTATATAAGCAGCTGCTTTAGTGCTCTCGGCCCCTCTCGCTTCCTGCTCCCCATCAACCAAGAGGCACTCCATTAAAGCGCGATCTGAGAAGAATCCTCGTCTGGTGGTCGTTCTTCCTCGCTGGTCGAGAAGTTCGCCACACTGGATGAAGCCAGCAGAAACTTTTGGGCTCACCCTGGATGATGGGCCTTTGACAGATTTTATCTTCGAGAACAGTTCACGGAGAAGTGGGAGGCAAACAAGTGGCTTATCAGGAGAAGGAGAGGGCCAAGTCTATACTGGAAAGGGCTGAGCTCTGCAAAAAGGGCAGCCATAGCTTCTGCCCAGGGTGATTCCAAGGAGGTGAGGGGTTCACCACCTCCCTGGTCATTGTGAGTGACAGCTTCAGTGGGCTTGGAACCTGGAAGCCCCAGAAGCCATCACCTACCAGTGATACCCTTGGAGCATCCCTGCCTACAGGCATATAGCCACTTGTTTCCCCAGTGACTCCAGCAAGACTGACTGGCCTGGAGCTCTTCTACAAAACAGACCAGTTTCAGTGAGTCTGAAAACCTCTCCTCTTTCGGCCCCAAGCCCCCAAATCACTGAAATTTTATGGTTAGCTTAGACTAAAGGGTGGAAAAGCAACATTAATTCAGTTTTTTAAAAACATTTCCCCCCCTGAGACAAAGGTTCTCTGTGTAGCCCTGGCTGTCCTGGAAGGTGCTCTGTAGACCAGGATGTCTTTTAACTCAGGGATTTGCCTGCCTCCCCTGCCTCCCTGAGTGCTGTGATTAAAGACATGGGCCACCACCGCCCAGTCAGTTTTCTTTTTAAAAAGAGGGAGAAAGAAAATGAGGAGAGAAGAGAGGATGAGGAAGGAGAAAGGATAAAAGGAGGGTGGAGGAGGCGAAGGAGAAAGGAAAGAGAAAGGGGAAAGAAGAGAACAGTAACAAAAAGCAGGAAGGGAGGGAGGGGAGGCAGGGAAGTCTGGAGAAAGAAAAACTGGTCTCTCTGGAAAGTGATGAGTGATCCGTGGCTCTGGAAATCAGAAGGCCAAGCAAGCATGTTCCACACGAAGCTTCATGAATCCAGAGCTGGACCTGTAGTTTTCCATCACTGTCGTACCAACACAACACCTGACATGCAGAACACTTAACGTATGTTTGCCGTAATAACTGACGGAAGGCCAGTCTAGAAATATGGCTGAATCAAGACTTAAAGGGCTGAAAATGCTAGGTGGGTTTGACCTTTACCCCGTGTGGAATAAGAAGCCAACTGGAGATCACCAAAAGAACAATCTTATCACTATGGAAGCAGGTTCCCACTCAGCCGTGTGTAGGAGGTCCTGGCAGCCACCGGTGAGATCCATACATCTGCATGGACATCAGGTGGAATGTTACTGGAACCAGAAACAGATATCAAATGGAAAGCCAAGTTGCCAAATGAGTTAATACAACCTGGTCATACATGAAACCAAATTCTGGTTCATCGATAAGCCATAGTGTGAAAACATTGCAAGCTGTAAGAGGTAAAGTTAGGTAACTCATTGATATCTAGAGAAAGTTTTGTAAAAGAAAAACAAGAAACTTCAGACCTGTGCATACTCAATGACCAAAGGGATCAACCAGTAATTAGTTTTTCTCATAAAATTATTTTAAAATAACATTTATTTTTAAAAAATGTTGAGGCCATCTAGAAAAAGTAGCTTACAAGTAAGTTTTGATAATGCCCTTATACAAACAGACATTCTATATCTATGAAAATAAATATTGCATAGCCATTACACTTGATAGCTTGCAATGACAAAGAATAAAATTGCTGTATTTCTTCTCCTAAAAATGTGCAGTACAGTGCCTGTTTCTATATGTGACTATTGTCTGTCCAAAAAGATATTTTTCTCCCATGTGCAGAATCTAGGTTTCAATTTCGACACTCTTCTGTGGGTTTGATTTTGTAAAGGAGACCCATACCCAAGTTTGCAAAAAGGGCCCAAGAAGTGGAATTGAAATCAACGACAGAAGTATTGGGGGCTCTCCAGACCACCCAGAATAAAAGGATTCAGTGAGGAAGAGGGACAGTGGGAGTAGGGGAGGAGGAGAGGGGACACGGATGGGGAGTAGCCTGATGCTGTGGGTGATTGGACAAAGGGCTACATGAGCTTACAGAAACAGAAATGCCTCACTTCTGGTGTCAGTGAAGCCATCACCTAAACAGCAGGGGTTCAGTGAAGTAACCCATCCCAGATGACAGCAAGTCAAGTGGCTGAGTCAGAACTCTCCCCTGCGCCTGGACCGTCCTAACCTGGTACTGGAAGGATGCACGGTGGAGTCAGCCAGGCACTGCGGCTCACATCAGCAAACCCAGCACTTGAGAGGCTGGGTCAAAAGCCCAGGCTAGCTTCGGATAGACTGAGGCTGGGTGAGAAGGAGGAGGACAAGGGGCAGGAGGGAGAAAGGGAAGAGCTGAAATGGAGATTAAGGAACACTAGCAGGATACATTTCACATAGAAAGAAGGTTTACAAATGCAGAAGTAAGGCAAGTGATCTACCATGCCTGCTAAAAGAAGAAAACCAATCTAAGGAGCCAGTTAAACATCTTAGAGATGTTCCCAAAATCCCTGTAGTGTGAGACAAAACTGAAAACTCAATAGGACCAGAGTAACATGGCTCATCGAACATCTCAAATGAGCCAGTAAATTTCTTTAGTCATCAAATGTTCAATTGGCTGCTTAAAAAAAATCTCAACTTTTTATTATTTAGAAATCATCATATCAACCCCTAGAAACTCAGAAAAATTCCTATGGGCATGTTATAGCCTCTTGAAAATCTTTTTACTGACTATGTAACTGTACACAATTTTTGATATTATTTATTACTTACAGTACCCTTTCTATTAGATCAAAGTTGTTTTGCATTTCTTCAAACCACTCTGTAAACAGTGTGCAGTGAGGATGTGCTAACTTGAGCCAATGGTCTTCTTGGCTAATATACTACTATATATTAGACAAGAATAGAGCTTAAGTTGTCTTAGCAACAACCTTTCCCTTTAAGAAAGGAAGTGTATTTATGAGATTCTGGCTTATTTACTTCTATAATTAAATTTAAATGCAAACTATGATGACCTAAATCGATATAACGGCATGTTGTTCACCATGACCTTCAAAGACATTTTTAAGTAACAGATGGTCATTGATAACGAACCTTTTACCCCGTTTAGATGGAGGTGTTTTGGCTGCTCGTGTACCTTACACAGAAGGAACTCCTAAAGCTCTGGGATTTGTGCTTTTAAAGGGAGAGGCAGGCAAATCTCTCTGAGTACAAGACAACCTGTTTTACACAGGGAGTTCCTGGTCTGTCAAGGCTACACCGTAAGACATTGTTTCAAAAACAAAACAAGCCAACCCTGTGTATAAGTGGGTGATGGTAATCCCAGCATTTGAGAGGTGGATACAGCAAGGTCAGACAGAAGTCTAAGACCAGCCTAGGCTCTAAACAGCTCAAGACAAACCCAGACCACATAAGGTTCTTTTTAAAAATAATCTTTAACATATATAAAATATGAAAAAAAGATCAATTTTATAAAATTAGAAGCAAGCAACCAGGTTCTACAATGCTAGAAACTACAGATAGATGTATTTAAGTATAAAGATAATAAAACATAATCCCTGGGAGAAAATGGTAAATATCCTTCCACTCTGTTTTTCCTGAGCACATTTTTCAAAATTAAGATCACACATTGATGTTCTATTTGAGGTCCTATTATATGAACACAACCATATGCATTTCTCTGCCACACTTGCAAGCCCAGGGAAAGTCCTTGTAGTGACAGATAAGTGTTCCCTGAAGTCCTATTGGGTGACATTTCCAGGTACTGAGTTACAGGCTGTACTGGAGCCATATGGTAGACACAAGGACTTTGTGGTATCCAGCTCCTTGGAAGTTGGTTACACATACTTTCTATGGTTGGGAAAATAGAATTTATCTATGTTTGAAACACAGACTGATGGATATAGGATACTTATGTGCCAGCAGGGGCTGGACATCTGTCATTGTCATCAAAATGACAATGAATAGCAGGGAGCAGGTGACAGTGGCTGCCTAGCAGGTAAGGAGTGCTGTATGCAACAGCCTGTAGACACTTTGTGGTCCTTACTTTTCTTTAAAGATTTTTGTATTATTTTATTTATTTGTGTGTGTGTGTGTGTGTGTGTGAGTGTGCACATTCACACTCATCCATGTATGCCATGCTGCCCATATGAGGGTCAGAGGACAATTTTCAGGAATTGGTTCTCTCCTTCCACCATGTGGGTTCCAGGACAGAACCAAAGCATCAGGCTGGGAGCAGGAACTCTACACACGAAGCTGTTTCACCTTTGGCCCTCCGGCAAGGACTGCTCCATGCATGTGTCCTCTTCTTATGTTTGTTATCTCCTTCCCTGTTCTTACCTCACCCCACCAGGTGTTGGGACATCACAGGGCTTATTCCAATACACGACTGCACGGTATTCTAGACCAGAAGAATGTCAGTTCTGAGAAAGTCTCTGTGACGCTCACAATCACGTGGAAATATGCCCAGGTGGTCTTTCCCTCGCTAGCAGGATCCCCATTGATCCGTTCTGTAACAAGCCTCTGGGAAGTTAAGAGATGCAAAGATTTAACTTCTGGTTTCTGCTACAGGAGAAACTGGCCTCTCATTCCTTCGTCTCCATGTCTAGTGCTCTGTTTTCTCTTCTGACTTCCATCAAAACCATCTACAGCAGCCATATTGATTTTTGTGTTGGAGGCAGGATCTTATGTGTCTCAGGCTGACTCGAACTCATTCTGTAGCTAAGGAGGACCTTGAGCTTTTGATCCTCTTGCCTCAACCTCCCGAGCATTGGGACAAGTATGAGCCTGGAGTCTGGAAACCCAGGGTTCATACTTGCCAGGCAAACACAGCATCTGAGCTATACCCACAAACCCCCGACAGTGTTTAAAAATAAGTCCAGCCTCTAAGTAAGTCTTTAGGGGTTCATTTTCTTTATGGGTATGGCCAGTAGTTTCTCAATTCTTCTCCAAATATATTGAAATCTTGGTATTTTACAGAGTACAGCTCCCTTGGAAGACTCTGAGCAGACAGTTACATCTAGGAGTGGTTGTATGTGTTACCCCTGACTTGAGAAAGGCTCTTCTCGCTCTAGCGGAACACTTAGTATCTTCCTATTGTGCCTGGAACTACATACAGGGCCTAGGCTGCAGATAGGTCTTACAACCCTCTTAATCTTCATTATGGTTCGCAAACATTATTCTTCATGTGTGTGTGTGGGGGTGGGGGGGTACAGTTGTGCATGTTTTCATGTGTATGCCTGTATGCACAGGTCGGTATCAAGTGTTTTCCTCAATCCTTCTCTGCCTTATTTTGGTACAAGGTCCTCTCACTGAACCCTGAGCTCACTGATTAGCTATACTGGCCATCTCTCCTTCCCTAGGGATCCTCCATATCTGCCTCCTCGGCTCTAGGGTAAGAGATGCAGACTGCTATACCCAGGTATTTTATGTGAGTGGGTTCTGGGAGATCTAAACTCGGGCCTTCGTGTTTGTCCAGCAATCGCTTTAGCAGACAGTCACTTCCCCAGCCCTGATACTGGTCATTCGTTACAGAAATATCTCTGTGCACTATGGAGATTGGCGTCTGCTTCAAGCAAATCGCCAGACTTTCCGAGCAATGAATTCAAGTTGGTGATTTAAGTCAGTTAGTGTTAAACGGATGTTTATATTAGCTACTGTTTTCTGAGCCCTGGAGGCCATGTCCTCAGCATACATTAGTTCATATCGTCCGTCAGAGAAATCAGAGGGAGTAGAAGATGGACAGAGAGGGCCTTCCCCAAAGACACATGCTTGGCAAACGACAGTTTCAACTCAGGTCCCTTGGAGTCTAAATCCTTGCTCTCAGCCACCCCCCTAGAAGCCTCCCACAGAGAAAACACTGAGCCCCACTCCACTGCTCTGCAAGCGCAAACCACATTGTTATAAAACAGGTTATTTGGAATCTGCACTTGCCAGTCAATGATTGACAGAGTCCAGCTGATTGCAACATCCCCAGGCAGGTCAGTGGAGGACAAGCCAAGGTAAGATATGGCCCTTGCCTTGGAGTGGAGCGATGACATTAAACTGAATGCTGAACAAAGATGCAATCATGAAAGGACAGAGTTAGGAAATAGCACAAGAGACGGGGAAAACAACTCAGGTCTTTTACCGTGCATCAGACTCAGCTCCAAGCACTTTAAACGTATTTCCCATTAAATAGAAATATATGACATGAAATTTACAGTTCAGTGAACTAAATTCCATTCACACTATGCAACCATGACCACTATTCCTCTATAAAAGTTGCTTGAAGCAGGGCAGTGGTGGCACACGCCTATAATCCCAGCACTCGGGGAGGCAGAGGCAGGCAGATCTCTGTGAGTTCAAGGCCAGCCTGGTCTACAAGAGCTAGTTCCAGAACAGGCTCTAAAGCTACAGAGAAACCCTGTCTCGAAAAACCAAATAAATAAATAAATAAATAAATAAATAAATGTCGCTTGATTCAGTTTAGTTAAGTTTCGTTTACTTCGGTTTGGTTTAGTTTGAGATAAGTTCTCCCCATGGCCTAGAATTCGCTGTGTAGTCTAGGGTGACCTCACATGACCTCTGCCGCCTCAGCCCCTCTGAGTGCTGAAAATACAGGCCTGGGCCACTGCACCTGAAAGTCAACCCTGTCCTCACTGAACTGCAATGCCTAGTGTCCCCTTTCTTAAATTCTGTGGTGACGATGCTGTTACACTTTCTGTCTCTATGCATTTGACCGCTCTAGACACCTAAGTGGGGATCATAGCCTATGTCCTCCTCTCGTGTCTGGCATATGTCATTTATCATGTTTTTAAGGTTCATCTACAGGGTGGCGTGTGTCAGAATTTCATCCTTTTTTACAAGGATGACATTTATTGCTTCTATTGAGCTGTATTATTTTCTCCACTCCCCACCCATCTTCTCCCCTCCCCTTCTACCCTCTCCCATGATCCCCACGCTCTCAACTTACTCAGGAGAGTTTGTCGCTTTCTACTTCCCATGTAGATTAGATTCAGGTATGCCTCTGTTAGGGTCTTCATTGTTGTCTGTGCTCTTTGGAGTTGTGAATTTATGAGTGAGTACATAATATGTTTGTCTTTTTGGGTCTGGGTTACGTTTCTAGATCCTTTCATTTGCTTGCAAATTTCAAGATGGCATTATATATATTTTTTTTTGCTGTGTAGTACTCCATTGTGTAAATGTACCACATTTTCCTTATCCATTCTTTGGTTGAGGGGCATTTAGGTTGTTTCCAGGTTCTGGCTATGACAAACAATGCTGTTATGGAGCACATGTCCTTGTGGTATGATTGAGCATCCTTTGGATATATATACCCAAAAGTGGTATTACTGGGTCTTGAGGTAGGTTGTTTCCTAATTTTCTGAGAAATAGCCACATTGACATCCAAAGGGGCTGTACCAGTTTGCATTCCCACAGGCAATGTAGGAGTGTTCCCTTTTCCCCACAACCTCTTCAACATAAGTTGTCATCAGTGTTTTTGATCTTGGCTGTTCTTACAGGTGTAAGATTTCCATCTCAGAGTTGTTTTGATTTGCATTCCTCTGATGGCTAAGGACATTGAACATTTCCTTCAGTGTCTTTCAGCCATTTTATACTTGTCTGTTGAGAGTTCTCTGTTTCCAATTTAAAAAAAAAATGTGGAATCCCCTTTGTTTAAGAAGGTGGGGCTGTGAGTGTAAGTCAGCTGCGGAGACCTGGCCTGCAAGCTTCAGTCTTTTCAAAGATGGAGCTCATCAATGGATGGACAGCTAGCCATATGTCGTATCCATCCAGCTTTTGTTTCTTCATTCATGGGCATTTGGGTTACTTCAGTCACTTGGATAAGAATTAGCAGGAGATGGAGAGGGCTGGCTAGGTAGGAGCACTGTCTACCCTTGCAGAGGAGCAAAGCTCAATTCCCAGCCCCAGCACCCACACTGCAGCTCACAACCATCAGGAACTCCAGTTCCAAAATATCTGAAGCCCTCTCCACAGACACCAGACACACAACTGACCTATAGAAAGGCATTTTTTATTCTAATATACATTAGAAAAAATACAGATATTTTTAAAAGAACTTGTGAGGTTACCATCATTGCCATTTTCAAAACCTAAAGCTAAGATAGATTAAAGCACCAGTCTTCTACTAGTATAGACCTAATAATCCTGCTATCCCTATATTTTTAAGTAAGAACTTCGGAAAACTACATGCATTATGCTACAGGAATGTGAAGATGCTTACCTGTTGGACTGGGGTCAGGAGCTCTTTGTAGAGGCTATGACTCTCACCCTGCATCTTAGGGGCAGGAGGGATTTAAAGACAGTGGGCTTTAAGACCCTTGATGTGAGAGGGAGTATGAAGATGAGATCTGTTGGAGGCAAATGATTATGTAAGGGCCGGTAGGACCAGCCTTTCCCACAAGACTGGTCATGTGCCAAGCAAAACACCTACTTCAAAACGACTATAGACAAACAACCCCGAGCACTTCCCACAGCCTGCTCTGCAGGAAACAGCCCTAGAGAGGGCTGAGTTCCCCTGTCCGAAATCCGTGTGTGCACTTCACTTTTTAACCAAATGGAACAACGAGGGCTTGAAAAAGCTGGCTATCTAAAGAAACATGCCATTTCTTTTCAGGCGATAGGAGTTACCAGTGGCCCGTTTCCTGAATCACTTCACCTTTCCCTGAATCATTGATTGGTACCAGAAAAAAACACAACCCACGTTTTCTTGGCTCCACCTCCCCTCCAGTGTGATCCTATTGAGGTCTGAGGAGGTAAGGGCGAGAATGGTTGTGAATTTGCCCACACAAATTACATGCAGATGACAACACAGGGAACCTACAGGGTCTGAGGTCCATGAAAGCAAGACCTTTCTCTTTTAAATCTCAAGGCCTGAAAGTCTGCCACAGAGTAATCGGTCTCCAGAATGGCATGGAACTAGAAGGCAGGGGCTGCTGGGATTGAATTTAAAATAGCTCCTTCATTTGGACGTTGCCCCTCTAGCTGTCTGACAAGCAGCAAGTTTTTAAAATAAAGATAATAATGCCTTTTGTTTTTCAATCCAGGAATCTTCAGTTTAGATGCTTTTTGCATGGAAGGTTACCTACCCTCCTAAAGAGAAACCCAATCCAGCACAGCTAGTGCTGTGCACTGTGTTCCTGACTTTTAGCCTACTAAAGGAAGAGCTCTCGGGTAACTACACTAAGGAGATGAATGACTGACCATCTGACCATTTGATAAACTCAGCAGAGTTGAGCAATACACTGTGGAAGTTGTTTTTAACCTGGTAGAGCGTTTCTGTTGGGGATCACGGAAAGCTCTGAAGGTGGATAGTGGCTACGTGATTGCAGAAGAATGTTCATGAACTCGCTGTCAATGAACTGTACATTTAAAAATTGTTAAAAAAAACCATAACTTTTATATGTTACCATGGTAACAGAAAATGCTATGGGATGCTCATAGTAGCTTTATATACTTTCCAAATTATGTGGCTTCAAAATAAGAACCCCAAGTAAAAGCTTTCCCAAGGATATGTCATTTATGTGATGATTGACAGCTTATGGCATGAGTCGGCATAAATGGGCCATAGGAACCCAGAGGTGGAACAAAGCATGGGAGCACATTTTAATTTTCTGTCACACCCTCCTTCTCTCCCCATCAACCTCTCTCTCAGATCTGATTGGGAAATACTGGACTAAGTGTGTGTGCACTGCAAACGTGGAAGCTGCAATAACAGGGAGGGCAATTGCAGTAACTGTAGTATGACCAAGATGGGCAGAGGACATCAGGAAACTGAGTACAAGCAGATACCATATGTAGAGGGTAGGAGAGACAGAAAGGTTGGAGGAATGAGCTCTGATGGCCTACTGCACAGTAGGGTGACAATTAGCATACATTTATGATAATTCTCTATAAAGAACTAGGAGTTTGATGACTGACACTTTTGCTGAACCGAGTAGCAGCCAGAGTTAACAATATACCTTGAGGTCACTTGAGACTTAAGACCTTGAGAGCTTGTTTGGAGGTTCTAGCAGGGGAGCGGGGCTACTCGTATACCCTTGACGGAAGACCCATCCTCCTCTATTCCCGGAAGGTTGTCCTCTTTGACTGAGAGGCAGGGAGGGGAGCAGAAAAAAATGTTGAGTTCAACAAAAATCAATTTTAAAAAATCATTCAAACAACAACAACAAAAAGACTGAAGACCACTAACCTACTGTGTACTCAGCCTGATATTTTTAACGCTGCTTTTAAGAGAGCAATATAACAATCAATCTTACTTGCCTTGGATTTCCCATCTCATCAACTTCTGTAATCTAAGCTAATGCATTATATATAATTGAAATTATGTACTCTTCCAAGCCTCTGACCAGACAACGTGAATGCATCCTTTTTGGAAAGCAGGAAATCCAGAGGTTGAAAGCAATCTTTTAAAATGAATATCCACCTTAAATGTTGAATGAAGCATTTAGGTATTGATTGATAAACAATGCTATTTGTAGTAGTGTTTTGTTGTTGTTATTGTTTGTTTTGTTTTTGGTCTGGGTCAGGTGGGGGTCAATTGAAGTCTGTGAGTTAATTCCTTGTCTCTGTTGAAGATTTCTGTAAAGTACCCCATTCTTTCCCCCTTGTGATACTTTTTGTGTGTTCAATAAATGAGAGAGAGGAGGCTCTTTCTTAGGAGATCAGAAGACACAGGGAGCATGAAGTAGAGAATTCAAATTCAGACTCACTCTTGGTTAAGTGACTTGCAGTGGGGAAATGCTTTAATTTCTTTCTCTAATTCAGCACCAATACATGATTGGTGACCCCGAGTTAATCAATAACATGTTTATCCATGCCTTCTTCCATGGTAGGTTAGAGACACCAAAGCCCTCAGTTCCTACCCAGAACTTCCTTCTTACTTCAATACAAAGAATCTGTCTAGCTCAAACTCATTTCCTAAAAATATTCTAGAGCCTTGGAAGAAAGGACTTTATATGACTAGCTGTGTAGGGTGTATGCCCTTCTCTAATATGAGAAAGAAGAAAAGTCATGAGGCTAGCACAAAACATTTATCAGGACACTCTTGTTAAAGAGGAAGAAAGCCCACCTTGCTGAAAGGGTAGCCTGGCTTTTGGATTAGAATTTTGTCAGTGACAGCATCCTGATGTAGAAGCAGGGAAGGCCATATAGGAAAATAATATGCAAAATAAAGCAGTGATAATATAGTCTAGATCTTTGAATTTTTCATAATTAATGTTAAATAAATCCGTTCACATTTCAAAGTTCATTGTCAAAGAGCTGTTAAGAACACTGGGACTAATCCCATCTTATGAGGGTCATGACCAGAACCACTGGGGAAGCTAGAGACGTCTCTGTATAGATTTCAGAGTTTCCATCAGAAGACAGCAAGGTTGAGGGGATATGGTGAGCGGTGATTTAGGCAGTGAGGCAAGCTCTGCCCTTTGTACTTGCAGCACCCAGCACCGTTCTTTCTCTTATCGTTCCATGGGGCAAAGTCCACAGCTTTACTTCATCAAAATCTCCTTTTACCGTCAATACATTAAAACAAACACATGTATAAACACAAGAGCTACAAAGAGAAGAAGAGGAGGAGGAAGAGGAAGAGTAACAAAAGGAAGATGAAGAGGAGGAAGAAGAGAAGGAGGAAGAAAAAGGAGAAGAAAAGGAAGAGGAAGAGGAAAAGGAAGAGGAGGAGGAGGAGGAGGAAGAGGAGGAAGGGGAAATCTAGCAGCCCTAAAAGGAAAGCTATACCTGCAGTTACAATAAAGACTTCAATATCCTTCTAAAAAATTAGTAGAAAACAGGGCACAGTGTCACCACTCTTAATTCCAATACTTGGGAGGCAAAAGCAGTTTGATCTTTATGGTTTCTAGGGCAATCTGGTCTATATAGCAAGCTCCACTCCAGCTAGGGTTTTACGGTGAGTAAACAAAACAAAAAGCAAGCATACAAACAACAACAAATGGATAGAGGAATGACAGTACGGCTCAGTGGGTAGTCACTTGCCACCCAGTCTAGAGACCTGGATTCAATTCCCTAGGCCCACATGGTGGAGGCAGAAAACCATCTCCCCCAAACTGTCCTTTTACCGGCACTCATGCACTATGGTGCAAACACAAGCACACAGACATACACATATAAGTAAATGTAATTTTTTAAATTTTTGTTTAATAGAATAACTAGGCAGAAAAACAACAAGGACTAGAAGAACCCAGAACTATCAGCCAGAAAGACCTAAGAACAATTATAAGACATTATATTCAGAAATTTCAGGACATGGTCTGCTCATGAACCCCTGGTGCATATACCAAAATATCCTGGGTCATAAGAGAAATCCTAACAAATTTGAGAGAATTGAAATCATGTAAGTATGTTCTGCAGCAACAATCAAACTAGAATAAAAAACAAAGGTAAGAAAATCTTTCGAAGCCTGGTGGTTCACGCCTAGAATCTCAGCACTGGGAAGACTGAGTCAGGAAGAATGCAGGTTTGAGGCCAAACTGGGAAACAGCTTGAATTCCAAGGTAAGCCAGACTTAGAGAGGTCGTGAGATCATGTTCCTTAGGAAGCTGTGAGGTGGGTTTTCTGTCCCCAGAAGAAACCCCTCCCTCCAGCTACTCATCCTCTGTTTGGTTTTCAGCCCCACGCTCTCCCGCACGCTCTCATGTTCTCTCGCCTCTCTTGCTTCTCGTGCAGACAGCCCTGGCCCTGTCCAGACTGTTTCTATTTCTTTCTGCTTTGGACTTTTCCAAATACTCATGGATATTTTCTTTCTCTTATCCAAAATGAAAACCTCCCACCAACAGACGAGTCACGTTGGCAGTTTCTATAATGAACCCAGGAGAAGCACAAATGGCCCCCTTTCTAAGAGACTCGGCCTCTCCTAACCTAAACCAGGCTGCTGACTTGACATCAATAAAGTATGGATCATTTCTTTCTGCTGGCTTCTGCTACCCGCCACATTCACTCCAAATTCTGGAGTCCACCTCTTCAGGCATTTCTCCACTTGCCCTAACAACTCATCTCTCGTCATCTTCTCTGGTGTCTTTCTTGGCTCCTGAAGCCTACCACAAAGCCACACTGGCTCACCGGGCAGCCTCCACATACCCTTCTGGGCACCCCATCATATGGAGGAAGGACACCCCTTCACTGATCCTGGCCATCTCTCTGACAAGTCTCTTGGTCCACTTGAGGAGACCCCAGATTGAAGCTCTTGTCATCACGGCACTTACCCCTTTAAGTCTCTCCCATTTCCTGCTTGCTCTGCTCCGGACTCCCACCCCACCTGTCTCTCAGCTCCCTCCTGGAGTTTACTCCATCTTTAACCATGGCTAACACTGATGTCTCCTCACCTCTCCCTGGGAGCTGTCTGCTCCATCTCTGTTCTTGTCAGCTCACTAGTGCCTGCTACCTCTGTTTCGGCTCCTGGAGCCTAGTCTAAGTCAGGCAGGTGCTGTGTCCTCCTGGACCTCGATGATATCGGGATCCTTCCTCTGACAGAGTCCCTAAGCCTCTTCCATCTCTTTTTCATTGAGCTTCTGATGGAGGTCCCCTTTCCTGCTTTATCCCTCAGCTTGCTCCCTGAGCTTGCTTTGTCTCTAACCATAAGGTCTTCCTCTTCAGAATTAGACTCAGCTCCTCACCTGATGTCTCTATCTCTTTCCTCCACAGCCTCAAAGATTTCATCAAAACCTCACTACCTTACCAAAAGTGGCTTGACCTCAGTACAAACTAGATAGTCAGTCTCAACGGCCTCACAGATAGTCACAACTTCTGCCTCCACACAAGAAAATAATCTGAAAATCTCTTATATTTAAGCTTTGTTTGCCCTTAATTCTCAAAAATCTCTTATTTCTAAGCCCTTTTTGTTCTTTGTTCTCTTCTCCCCCCAATCACTGGATTCAATCTTACAGAGATTCAAATGTTTTGGGGTATGGATAATATTGAAAAATTGTTTTATTCTGTTCTGCTCTATAAAAAGTTGGCTGTAAATTGAGTCACGGCCTGCTCACTCCGGACCCAGGCATGGATACTTAAAAGTTTCCTCCAACATCTCTGCCCTGGTCAGGCTGGCTGTCTGACTTTGAGACAGAGAAGAGAACAAAACAAAACAGGTCGGTAAACGACACTGTATTTAAAAACAACCAGAAGGCACGCTATAGGGATTATTGCTGCTCGTCTATGCACCTTCTTTTGATTTCGTTTACTTTCTTTAAAAACACAAGAGTAATCACGATGTTTTACTCTATGAATACCATCCCCTTACATCTCTAAAAACATCTGCTAAAGTGCAGACTTCCTTTTTCTCAGGACCAATGTATAAACTTTCTGTATCACTCAGGATTTGTAAATTCATTGGATGTGGTCCAAAAGATATGTAAACTCTGTAACCAAAAGTTACCCTAAAACTTGTAGCAGAAAGAGCTGATAGTACATATCATATATTAAACTACACACACACACACACACACACACACACATCATATATATCATAATTTGCTACAGTGTGTTTATATGTAACTTGGACTCAACTTTGTTTAAGAAAACAGAGTTTTTTGAAGGGTTTGTGTCTAATGGGCTCACCTTGGAGTAAATCACAACCATGTGGTTTGCCACCATCTTCACTAAGGGCAAAGAAAGGACATGCCTTGTGACTTCACCACCATCTTGGTTAAAGTGGTCACTTGTCATAACCCAAGTAAGGCAGTACACATACAATTTCTTAGTCCTACTGAGCCCTCTGCTTACCAGTGTGCCTCCTTCTTTAGACTAAGAAGGTCTCCAAGATGGTTTGCTTTATTTTATTTCCCCTACATAGAAGAGGCAATAACAGGTATCCAAGATATTTTGGTTTAGGGTAGATTTTTTTAGGATGATTTTTGTCCTAAGAGTGAAAAAATTCCAGATGAGGACAAAGCCATGAACGAGGTTTATGGAAAATCGGATTTAAAAACAATATACACTTGATGAGGAGGTTTATAAATCCCTAAAGTTACAATGATCTACTTAGGTTAACAGAAACTGACTTGGAGATCCATGTCTAACCACTGATATCTTTGCTAACTGTATTCAGCAGCAGGCTTCTAAAAAATTTTTTTTGCATAAGGAACAACATATGTTTGATGGATGAAATTTATGAATTCCCAAGTTCTATTCTGTATAGCAGAAGTGACTTAAAGATGTATGTCCACAAGCTCCTCTTCCCTTCTGTGCTCTTCCCTGCCGAAAATTTTCTGTCTTACTACAAACAAATGCCTGACCTTCGACTATGCCGCTAACTTTCCAGACTTCATTTTTACTATGGCTCAAAGGCGTGCGTCTACTCCAGTGTTTACAGACACCAGTTAACTGCCTTTTCTACAATGAGGATTTCAGTGCAGAGTACAGACGGGTCACGCTAATACCTTCTGGCCTCAGTCTCTATGAGTCCCTGCAACAGATTTCCGCTCAATTGACAGGGATTCCCATGCAGGAATCAACTGCAACCTACAAACAGCTTCAAAGCGACTGCACCTTGTTAGCCCCAGGGAGTCCTGCAGAACCAGTGAGCCCTGAACTTGAGGAACCAGACCAGCCAAACGAAGAACTGACTTGCAGACTACAGCCTCCGGGGACCAACGCCAAGGCTCTCTATCCTTTGGTCTCCCTTGAGCCTCTAGCTCTCCCATCTCCTCCACCCACAGATCTCTATCCTTCTTATGATAATGTGATTAATCCCTGTCTCTTCATGCTCTCTCAGGTGAAATTCCCTGACCTATAGCCAGTTAACAAGATACTTCTGACAGATGTCCTGGGGTCTCCTACCTGGGGTAGCGCCCGCTGGCTTGAGCCCCTGCTTCAGACCAGCATTCCAGACTCCCATTTTTCTCCAGCCCCCAATCAGCAGGAAGTAGCGACAGAAGAGAGAGAGAGACTATGTCATCCTTTATCACCAACAAAAGGTTCTAAGGTTAGGTCTCAGGAGTACACACATCTAGAAACGAGCTCAAGCTGGACTCTAGAAGGATTTCTGGCGGTTAGATAAAAGCCAGCATTTCTTAGGAACTTGTGAAACAGGTTTTCTGTTCCTCCCCTCAGCTCTTTGTCTCCCTTATAATCTATATGGTTTGCCTACCACATGCTCTCTCTCACGCTCTTTCTCATCTCTCTTGCCTTTCAAACAGCCAGGCCATGTTCAATCTGTTTCTTTTTCTCTCTGCCCTAGACTCTTCCAGATGCATCTAGATATTTTCTCTCTCTTACCCACAGTAAAAACCTTCCATCCAATGGACTGGTCATGTTGGTAGTTCCACCCCCAGTAGGGTCCCTTAAACCTCCCAAGAACTACAAACTCTTGTCAATCCCATTGATCAACTCTTCAGAACTTGACATTAAGACCCTACTCCTAAAGATGTCCCAGAACATGAAGAAAGCAAGCTGGTACTCAGCTGGAAACTTCATTCCTGAGCTTGCTTCTCTCGCCACCTCTCAAGTATTAGGGTTATAGGCATGCGCCACCACATTCAGTGTGCACAGAATGTCACACTAAAGATAATTCCATTGTGAGAATCACCAGGTAAGTGCTTGTTAGCGTTAACACAAGGGCTGGTTTTATTTTATTCCCAAGAGATAAGCACAGCATCCTGACAGTACCCTTAGTATTAAACTGCTTCATTAAGAAAGCAGTAACAGCTGGGCACGGTGGTGCACATCTTTAATCCCAACACTCAGGAGGCAGAGGCAGGCGGAACTGAGTGTGAGGCCAGCCTGGTCCATAGAATGAGTTGCAAGACAGCCAGGGCTACACAGAGAAACCCTGCCTCAACACAAACAAACAAACAACAAAATCAGGCGCACACTCAGAGAGAAAAGCATTCAACAGAACCTTTCATAATTGCATTTCCACAAATGTTCTCCCATCCTTCTCTCTCTCTCTCTCTCTCTCTCTCTCTCTCTCTCTCTCTCTCTCAATTTGTCTGGAGAAAGAATACCACATTTTAAAAATCAAAACAAAATAACTTCCTCTAGCAAACACACAAACACCCCAAGTCCCTTTGGGCATTCTCTTCATTAGCTACCTAGGCAAAAGCGAGACCACTCTGACCCTTCTCTTCAAAACCCAGTGTGAGTTAGAAAAGAGACTTTATTCTTTTTGAGATTTAAAATCAGTTAAGTGTTTAAGCCACCTGCTTCATTTTAGATATATTTAAAGGAACATTCAGGGGTTCATAAAGCAAGATTTTTAGGTGACAAAGGAAAGACGCCATCCCTGTTTGAAAATGAAAGTGATCTCTCAACGTCAAGCCCGCACATCTCCATTTCATTCACAATTATATATATACTTCTTGGTTCAGAAATCTCTAAAGATATTGTTTGCAGTGTTCTTTCTGTTCTTGCTTCTTCTGGGATGACCTCAGGTAGGTCAGTGGTAAAAGAATGCTGCCCCATAGTGAAGCAAGAGTCTGGCAGAGTTAATCAAACAGACCCACCCTCCTGTTAGCCTCTGCCCTGGTTTCAGAATGTCTTTCACCTTTCTCCTCGTTGTTTTGATTCTTTGAAACAATCTGGTGTTGGGAGTAGTGGTGAGGGCGGAAGATGGAGAGTTGACAGGGAGCGTTTGTTCCTGTGCAAAGTCCAGCTTTTCTCCCAATCACAGGTTGGGCCGAATGAGATCAGCAGACAAGTGCTCTCAATGAAGAGAGAGGAAGAGATTTCCCGGGACAAAGGGCAGGGGAGTAGAGGTGAATAAGTTGATCTTGTCTGGAAATTATGTTCCTTCTCCCTCCCTTTTTATGTAACATTGGGATTATAGTTGTGCTAATTATTAAGAGAAGACAATATAATGCTGAACAAAGGTTAGAATTCAGTTATCTTATAATTATATAATATTAGCTTATATGTAGAAAGTTTTATTATATATATGATTTATTTTATGTATGTGTTTGTATGTGTATGTGCCTGTACGCACAGGTGTCTGTGAAGACCAGCAGGGACCCCAAAAGAAGACATCAGATCCCCTGGTTCTGGAGTTCTAGGTAGCTGCAAGCCACCTGATGTGAGTTTGAGAACAATATTTTAATCCTCTGCAAGAGCAGCAAACACTTTCAACCCTTGAGGTGTGTCTGTCAATCCCACCAATTGAGAGTAAGACCACTACCACAGTCTAAAGACAAATTTGAAGTAAGCTTTAATTAACTACTGGCCAGGTGAATGGACTCTGGCCAGGTCCATATCCAGGTACCTGGGAAATGGCCCAGAATCTGTTTGGAGCGACTTAAGAAGGAAAACCATAACCCATCAGGTCCAATCAGGGGCAAGCATACATCCTGACGTACCTCCAGCCTCTGAACCTCCCGCCCATATGTGGTCAAGCACCTAGGTGCAGTTGGGTCAAACAAACTTGTTTAGGGGAATGAAAAACATATGTACCTCCTATAAACAATAGCCTCCAGCATTTCAGGAACTATTTGTCTTTGGGCAATGGGCTTGCAGATCAGAGGCATTTTTGTTTCATGGGTCTCTTCGGCATATTAATTAAAACTTAAAATGTAACTTTGATTCTCAGTCTTCAACCCACAAGTTTTACAATTTTTGTGTGTATATTGAAAGTTTTACGTGTGTGTGTGTGTGTGTACTTATTGATCTACTGGAACCTCCAGCTTGCCCCTGCATGGTCTGGAAAGCCCCATTCCTGTCTCTCTCTCTCCAAACCCCACCCACTCAGAGACTCTCCGAACAAACGGAAGGCACTAAAAAGCCCCGTTCCAAATTCTTGGTGGCTGCTATAACTTCCTACCCTGAGTTGTCAGCTGTCCCAGTCCCCACCTAAAGAGCTCAGCTTTTGACCACACTTGGGCTTGTGCTGGACACGTCATCACCTCTCGCCTACAACCTATATAATCTCCCTGCTTTAGTATGGGCATGCCGTCTCCAGCCTCCATCTCTGGGACTGGAAAGCCCACTCAGGAGTTGCTTTGCTCAAATAAAACTGCTAAGCTTTTCCAGTTCAGCTTGATGTGGCTTACTGCATCAGTGGAGAAACCTATTACGGGGAGAGGAGGGCAGAAACCCTATTACTTCTATGTGTATATCTGTATATTTAAATGGTTCCTGAGTCACGCTTGAAAAGCTGTTTATTATTCTCTCAATAGTAAGAAGATACGATTAAAAGCTCCTGGTTGCTGTCAACCGGATATCAAGAACAGAGTCTCTCCAGTCAAATGGGCTTTGGCCCACACAGCAGGTGTCCTTCCTTCGGGTTCCCTATATGAAGATGCTTGCAATACAGACTATGAAATAAACATGTGTTAACCTTTGTTCCCCTTTGTAGGTGTTGGAACAGGACAAGGAATTTGTCATCAGTGCCTAGCCTCCTGTCCTAGGTTTGCTTTGGAAGCAGGAAGCTGGCTAGCAGAGGTGGATTTAGAAGACCAGGAGGACTGAGTTCTCATCTCCTTCAGACAATCTTGAGAAGCCTTGGATCCATTAAAGTACTTTTGGCTGAGAATGACAGCCTAGTGTGAAAGAACGGAGATGATTCTGTGGGTTCCAAGCAGATCTAGATTTGAATTCAAGCTTCATCACTTAAGAAAATGACGAGCCCCCATCTGTGGTTTTCTGACTCTCTCTAGCAGGTTCTCCAGGTCTCTGGATTCCCATAGAATGGCAGGTACCATTCACGGTACCCCAAGGAGTCTACAGACCTCAGGTTGCCAGACTCTGAGACATCAGAGGGCATCATGAGGCTGAGCTCTTCTCAGAGCCGCTGCTGCATACTCCTGTCCATCTGTCTGTCATGGCATTGCTAACTCCTCTAATAACTCTCTTGCCCAGAAGGACAGCTCATCTCGGTTTCCTCCTTGCACCCCAAACCAGAACCCTTTCTGGACACCTTCACAGACATACTCAGAGGTGTGTTTCCATGATGATTCTAAATTCAGTCAAGAAGAAAATTGAGATTTTTTTTTCCATTGTCACACAAGGGTTGCCTTTTCGGGTAGATACCTTTAATTTTGAGCTTTTTCATTGTGGTTTCCTTAAATGCTTAAAGATTTCTTAAAACCACTGCTACACTGCAAACCATTGTGTTTATAAGGCTGGAAGGTTCGTGCCTCCATTCCACAAAAGATAGAACATCCCTGTACAGATATTGTGCCAAAGAAGAATAGGTTGCCTATCACAGCTGGGAACCCTTAAGTGGGAACTGAGTATATTAGGGGAACAGGCTACAAGGATCTCTACCTCACTCCTTGGCCAGTAAGTTCACTTTAAAACTCCAGTTTCATTTGAATGACATTAGTTTGGTTTTAGGACTTCCTGAAGGCAGTCAGCCTAATTTGTCCTGCTTCTCAACTTCACCAACTGGCTGACCTTTGCTACCAGAGGGAATCCATGATAGTTCTGAGCACTGGGGTGGAAACGGCCTCTGGAGATGTTGGCAGGTGTTCCATATGGGAGGCGCTGGAACCCCAACCACCTCTGCTCTTTCTGACCGAGTTCCCAGTAGGGTCAAGGGACAAGGCAGACAAGTCTGTCGGAGTCATCTGACAAAGGGTTGCAGATCCTGTGGTTAGGCTTAAGGCCTGTATATCAGCTTGGGGATATTTCAGTGGGGCATGTAACCCCTTCTCTCTCTCTGGGGCTGAGGTTGTGTTGGGGGTAAACAAAGTTCCTGTCCTTCCTCCGACTCTCCCACACAACAATCCTCACAGAAGGCTCTGACACAAGGTTTCCCCACACATCGGGTGCCAGCTGGGTGTCCTCTAATCCAGTTCCCCTCTAACTTCAGGATCCCAGCAAGCCTCATAGCTTGAGGACGTAGTCGGCAAGGCTGCTTTCCTCTCACCTCCCAGAAGCCATTTGCAAGTCCCAGATTGTTTTCTCTGGGCTTCTGGCCCACTGGCTAGGGTTTGGATTTCCACAGCTCCTCCTCACGTTCTATTAGCTTGCCCATGACTCAGGGCAGCCCTGACATTATTGTTTGGTTCTAATGAATGTGGAGGAATGCAGAGGAAAGGATGTCGAGGGAAGGCACTGGGTAGAAAATGGAGCTTTCATGTATTTTCTGACATCGTCGTTTCTAGAAACCTCCATGGGATGTGCTCACCTATATGGAAACTTACTGAACCCAGTCCTTTTGGATTGTGGTGGAGCTTCTATTACATAGGCATGATTGCCGGTGGATTAAAGGGAAATCTAACTATCAAGACTCATCTGATTAAGCATTCTTCATGATTCTATGTATGTGTGCAGTGTTTTCTCTCTGGGGTCTGGGCAAGGTCCCTCAAGTTTTATCACCTACTTCCTAGCAGAGGTAAATTCAAGAATGAGAGGGTCTTTATGGGTAGTGCCAACACAGAGAGGCAGGGAAAGATTACGATATGCTTTTTTTATTGTTTATTTATTAGTTTCTGAGTCACCTGGAGGAAGTGAAATTCTAGTCTATACAATCTACCTTGGAGAGAAAGTTATGAACCAGGAACCATGGACAAAAGCCAGGAAACATGAGCATCACAGAGGCGCCTACCACCCCTCTACTGCTCAACATTCTTATGTCTGTTTCCAGGACAGCAATCACCCTCTAACCATGCCAGACTTTTTATTCAGAAGGTCAGATGTTTTCATAAAAGTGTTAAGAGATCTGGGACGGTCTCCGTATTGGTCTGTGTAGGCCTCGGGAGGATGCTTTGGGCACCTGTGTGATTATCCTTATGACCAAGGACAATGGGAATCTAACTCGAGAATCCAGGTGGCTGAGCTAGAGTTCAGTTTTAATTTCCTAGGCTGCCTGTCTTGACTGGTCTATCAACGTCTGGTGTATCCACAGGCCGGCGTAGAATTGCTATCAAAGGAAAAAAGACTCCCTGTGCCTAGGGGTAGTCAGAGAGAAACCTCGTTTCAAGTATACACAACCTTCCACCTCTTTTGTCGTAGGTTTTCTCCAGAAAGTAGTCAAGAGCAAGAGGAGTCAGAGTAAGAATCTGTGGTCCTGCCTTCCCCGCCCCCACGCATGACTCCTCTATGGAAGCATTTACAGCTACGATGTCATCAGGTCTGCCATTCCTTTCCTGTACATGCAATCATCTCATTCAGCTTTATTTTTTTCTGTGAAAAAAGCATAAACATATCCTCGACCCCAAATTAATATGGGGTTGGGTTTTTTCCATAACCCAGTGCAAGGGCTTTTTCACCTTGCCTTAACAAAGGTCACCTTGGTGTCACCATGCCAAAATCTGTCTGCAGCTTTTATCCTTTTAAGTTGTTTTAAAGGATCTATGGGCACCCTCCACAATTACTTTTTACCATTAACAATAATATATACAGTTTTTCCATTGGAAGAACCATCCATAAAATTTAGCATAACATCCTTTAAGGGATTTTTTTTTTGCTATAACATTAGGAAAATAAAGGAATATAGTGCTAATTGCAGCAACAATCAGCTGGGAAAAGATTATTAATCTGGCCTTTAAATTGAGCAAATGCAATTGCCTAAGAATCAATACTTTAAAATTACCAATTAATTGTTGCTTAGAATAAGAAACATTGATCATAGCCAGTTCCTTGTCAAAATATCTCCTAGATTCCATACTGCTCTTTTGTATTAAAAAAGCTACTGCTTCAAATTAAAAGTTTAATATCCTAACTGTCAAAAGGGAAGATGCAATCATAAAAAGTGGACCGTTTTTGCCCATAAACTGCTGTAGAATAAGTTTTGTATTTGCTGTTTTTGTATAGCCTTCTCTACCTGCTTGAGTACCTGTCTGGCAGCTTTTGTAAGCTGTCTGCTGGAATTTGGCTCATTGCTCCCTTTAAGAATTTTACTTAGTGGTTCAAGATCTCCCGTAAGAATATTGTAATTAAGATTTTTAGCCATTGTATGTTTTATTAAAAGTTTGTAAACTATCTTCCTTTTAAGCTGTAAGTCTGCCTAGCTGACAGGAAAATGGAAAAGAGAAAGCATATTTAACAAATGATGCTGGCATCACTGGATATTAACATGTAGAAAGAAGAATGAAAATAGATCCATATTCATTGCTATGCACAAAACTCAAATCCAAACAGATCAAAGACCCCAACATAAAACCAACCACAGTGATCATCATAGAAAAGAAAGTTGGAAGTACACTAAAATGCATTGACACATCTCAAAAACAACCCCAGTAGCACAGACACTGAGAGAAACAATTAATAAATGGGACCTCCTGAAACGTAGACGCTTCTGTAAAACAAAAGACACAGTCAACAAGACAAAACATCAGCTTACAGAATGGGAAAAGATCTTTACTAATCCCACATTGGGCAGAGGGCTGATCTCCAAAATATATAAAGAACTCAAGAAACTTGATATCAAAAGAACAAATAATCCAATAAAAAATGGGGTACAGACCTAAACAGAGAACTCTCAATAGATGAATCTAAATGACTCAAAGACACTTAAAGAAAGGCTCAGCATCCTTAGTCATCAGAGAAATGCAAATCAAAACAACTCTGAGATTCCATCTTATACCTGTAAGAATGGCCAAGATCAAAAACACTGATGACAACTTATGCTGGAGAGGTTGTGGGGAAAAGGGAACACTCCTGCATTGCTGGTGGGAATGCAAGCTGGTACAACCCCTTTGGATGTCAGTATGGTGATTTCTCAGAAAATCAGGAAACAAAACTACCTTAAAATCCAGCAATACTACTTCTGGGTGTATACACAAAGGATGCTCAATTACACCACAAGGACATGTGCTCAACTATGTTCATAGCAGAATTATTTGTCATAGCCAGAATCTGGAAACAACCTAAATGTTCCTTTCTTACACAGATGATAAATGAGCTGAGAAAGAAATCAGAGAAACACCATCCTTCACAAATAGCTACAAATAAAATAAGCTATCTTAAAGTAACTCTAACTGAACCAGTGGAAAAACCTATATGACAAAAAATAAATCTTTGAAGAAAGAAACCGAAGACATCAGAAAGATCTCCCATGCTCTCAGGAAGGTAGAACTAGTATAGCAACAAAGGGCCATCTTACCAAAAGCAATCTACAGATTAAATGCAAATGCCCATTAACATCACAGCAAAATTCTTCATAGACCTCAAAAGAATAATACCTAAAAACAAAAATTTAGGATAACCTAAACAACCTTGTACAATAAAGGAACTTTTGAATGCATCACAATCTCTGACTTCAAACTCCACTACAGAGCCACAGACCTGGTATTAGGAAAAAAAAAAAAACACAACCAAATATGAGGACCAAAGGAACTGAATCAAAGACCTTGGATATCAATCCACATGCCTACAAACATCAGATTTTTGACAAAGAAACAAGAAATGAAAAATGGGAAAAAGACAGCACATTTAACCTGCTTATTTATTTTTACAGACACTTAACTGTCCTGAATCTGTCACTTTTTGAGGCTACTTATTTTCTAAATTTGCCTTTTAGTTTAGGCTAGGGTCTTAGCTGAAGGTGAGTTGCCCAGCAGGGGGCAGGACATCCTCCCTCCCTCCACTGCTAGGCTTGGCCTGCCTGGGCACAGGCTGTGCTTTCTAAGTTTAAAAGTCAGGGAACCCTGATTGCTCTTCGAGCAGATTAGGGAGGGTGACTTGATCGGGGGAGGGGGAGGGAAATGGGAGGCGGTTGCGGGGAGGAGGCAGAAATCCTTAATAAATAAATAAATAAATAAATAAATAAATAAATAAATAAATAAATAAATAAAAATAAAAATAAAAGTCCCATCAGGCCGGGTTGTGGTAGTGCACGCCTTTAATCCCAGCACTCGGGAGGCAGAGGCAGGTGGATCTCTGTGACTTCGAGGCCACAAATGTGGGAAATGGCCTGCATTCTCGGCTCCTACAGAGATGGAGAAAGGGAGAAACAGAGGAGGAGGGGAAGGGAGAGGGAGGAATCCATTTTGTATGCCATCTTTTCTATGGCCTTCCTTTTATGGCATACTTCCAAGGACTAAATGTCCTTCACAGTGTCTTCTACTCCTGAGTTGCCTATCTGCAACTCAGAATCCCGTTGTCAGTTCAAACTAAGTAAAAATGTGTCTGTCCTTTTGTTTCCCTCCGCCTTCCTTTCCCAAAGGCATGTAGCCAATGCTCCCTCCCCATTTCTCTACTAAACTGAGCAGATGTCGTTGTTCAAAGCAAAATTTTCTGCTACAGAAGTTCTGTAAAGCCCACTGGCCAGGGTATGGTTAAAGGAGTGGCCATTTAGAACTCATTTCTCATTCTGAGACCTGAGGTGACAAGGATTGAAAGCACGAGGTTAAGGAAAGAAATGAATACACTCAGTCATGGAAGCATGAAGACTGGACCTGCCGCAGCCCGGGATGGCTCCAGGGAAGCTGGACTCAGGCTACCCACCCCAACACTTCCACAGAACTTGTAGTGTTGAGGCAAATCAAGGACTTGGAAAGGCCCTAGGAACACTGCTCCTTAAAGTACTTAGGGCTCCCTCTTCAAGCTTCAATATTTTATTACTTAAGGTTAAGAAGTAATTTAGGGACAGAACGGACCCTTAGGGGCAAGCATCAGGAGGGGAAGTTTATCCATAGTACAGAAGTTAGAAGAAGAAAGATCTAATGGCAGGAACAATGTTAATAATCAGAATAGGGACTGGAAAGGTGGCTCAGCAGTTAAGAGCACTGACAGCTCTTCCAGAGGACCGAGGTTCAATCCCCAACACTCACGTGGCAGCCAACAACCAACCACCCATGATTCTAGTTCAGAAAAACTGATACCCTCATCTGGCCTCTAGGGGTAACAGGCACCTGTTCCACAACACACATACAGGCAAAATACCCATACATATGAAATAATTTTTTATTTTATCTTTTTTTTTTTTTTGGTTTTTCAAGACTGGGTTTCTTTGTGTAGCCCTGGCTGTCCTGGAACTTGCTCTATAGACCACGCTGGACTCGAACTCACAGAGGTCCACTGTTGCTTTTATCCAAGTTATTCTAATATCAATAAAGACTCGGGAGTCTGATATTGGAGTGAAAACCTGATAGATCAAAGAAGCGGGAGAGGAGTGACCAACTTCCTTCACTTTTTTTACCCAAGACCTAGCAAGTGTGTCTCTTTACATATCCTAGACCAAAAAACACTCTGAATCTCTAAATCTCTCCTTCTCCTTCCCGTGCGTCTGGCTATCCATATCCTGGGTCCTCTGTACTCTCTATGGCTAACTCCTGTCAACTAGTCACTGACTCTGCCCCCTTACTCAAGATTAATTTTATCAACATAGTTTTGGAGTTTCACAGTGTGATCAATTATGCTGCAACAATCCTTCTGCCTCTGCCTCCTGCATGCTACTACTACTGCTGTAGGAAGTATTACAGTTTGTATTTACCCGCCTACTGGGGCGTGGCCTCTTATACTTAATTTTCGGGGAAGCCGAACCTGCGTGCACCCCTTCTCTCTTGTTCCTTGCTCTGTTCCACCGGCTGCTCTTTTGGATCACAGTGATTCAACCCGTCAAGCGGAGGATTCTGATTTGTGAGTTTACCCCTTAATAAATGACTATCTATTTCTCAATTCTGAGCTAGTGTGGGATTTCTTTTAAGCGTCCGACCACCGTAACAGTACCACCACTGCCCGGTTCGAAATATTTTTTTTAATTAAAAAAATAATAATAGTCAGGGTATCTTGATGAAGTGCTCCTAAAAAATAAAGTCCTCAGTACACTTCCGGAAAAGTCACAGTATTTTGGAAAGGAACTATCATATGTAATGAAGTCTAGCTGTCACCACACTGTCCTCTCAACTGTTGCCAGGTAGAGGAACCCTTCGAGAGGAAGGAACAGTGCCTAGAATTCTGGCAGGCAGAGCAATGACATCATCTGAGCCCACAGCAAAGTGGAAGCCTGGGGAAGAAGTGCTTAATATTAAAAAGCAGTCAAGAACACAAGACAGGGGCTGGAAAGATGGCTCAGAGATTAAGAGAACTGACTGCTGTTCCAGAGGTCCTGAGTTCAATTCCCAGCAACCACATGGTGGCTCACATCCATCTATAATGAGATCTGGTGCCCAGAACACTATATACACAATAAATAAATTTAAAAAAAGAACACAAGATAAAGTCTTTCCAAATCTTCAAGAGAACTGTGACCTCTCAGAAGAAGCTGGTATTGAACCACAAATGGATCAGATCCAGATATCTTACTCCACGAGGGGAGATCCAGTTGCCATATGTGTGTCAAAGATCAAGGCCACATTTTCCAGAGTGTGGTCTTGAGTGAGCACATACATAGAGCACTACAAAATCTGTCTTAAACAAAGCTCGACAAGCTGCAGAAATGTCCCGGCAAGTGATTACCAAGATTGTAGCTCCAATATGGAAACAATGCCTGCAAGTCAGTAAAATATTGATATTAATAATGAAGTGGAAATAATAGCTTACATTCAGGTAGAGTATACAAAGGAGAGTTTATTTATAAACAAGCTGGTGGGACATGTGTGATTTAGGCAACATAAAAGGCATGATTCAGTTGTCTGGGGCTATTTGTAGACCAAGTTACTCCTTCAGACACTAAAACAACAATTGGAGAAGGGGCAGCAAGACCCCTGAGCAGATAGATAGATGATCGGGCCAGAAGGGCCATGGACTTTGTTCTAATGACACCCATCAGAGGGAGTCTCACAGAGAGGAACTCAGGGCAACAAATACTTCAAACTTACTCCCTTCCATCTCTGGTCTCTGCCAAACTTTCCCCTTATTGACCCTTGTTGGGAGCCAAAGGGCATTGATGCCAAGGTGAGGAATCCCACAGAGATCACACCGGCAGCACAAGAGGTAAGTGCCTGAGGAGGGAGTGACTACCTCATGCAAGACAAATGTTGCCACACCGAGGAAAACACCATGAGTGTGTGAGCCACAGAGGAGAGGGTGCCAATGGGCCTGATGGCCACTAGGGACCGGCTCCATCTCTGCAGTTCTTCAGAGCTGAGATTCTAAGGTGACTCTGCCTGTGCAGACTCCACTTGGTCTACTCCACCATGTGACTATCTGGCCAAGTCTTGTTCCAATTAGTACCAAGCTTTGGATCACAAACTGAACCTCAAGAAGCTATATTTAATAATCACCTATCCTTGAGCAGCCCGTTAAAGCAGCCAAGTTAATATCAAGAAGCAGAAAAAAGGAGACTCGTTCAGTGTGGTCACATTGAGAAGAGGGAGGAAGATCCAGTGATCCTCCTGCCCCTAAACTCCTGAAGTGAGATGGTAATTTCATAGAAGGCTGGGGATATGCACAACTAAGATCCAGATGAGTGTGTGGTCCCGCCCACCAGTGACCCATCATCATCTGGGCTGGTCTAACAAGTTATACATCTCTTTCCTAGGAACAAGTTGCCCCACTCTGGCATCTTTTCCTTCCCTCACCATGAGGGTCCTGGGGAATTTCCATGTCTTGAGGTTCAATATTTCAACAGTCTGACAATCAGATGGAGAGAACCCAAGTCTATAGAAGATCTTCATTTCCAGTCAGGCTGGTTACATCCTCACCTGTAAAGTGGGATACTAACGACACTGCACTGTTAACTGCTCTGATTGGTGGAACCAAAAAATGAAGTGGACTAATGTCTCAGCTATAGCCAACTCTATTCAAAACAGCAGACCATTTGTACTCTGAGGGTTAAGAAGAGTCACCTGAGTAAAATGTACAATCACAAGGACAAGCCACTAGTGGTATAAACCTGCTTTTCCATAGAGGCATGTAGGGCCCATGGGTCCACCCCTGCTCTGGGTTTCATCTTGAGGACAGTTTCTGGTCAGCAGCTAAACATCCTCTTTGTTCCTGTACTCCTTCTGGCCCCCTGGTGGTTAGCTATAGGGCCATTGTTTACTTCACTTTGGGTGTGGTAATTTCCCACCTGCCTAGGGGGTATTCCATCTACACCAGCTAGGTATTTAAGGTTTTTCCTAAGCTTGAATAAATGGCTCGGCTGATCTCCTTTCGAATGACCCAGGTCTTGTGTGTCCTTTCAATCTCCAGGCTCCTGCCCTGTTCACGGCTGGCGAACGGTACAGTGGCGCGCGAACAGTGCTGAGAGTAAGGAGAGTAACTCAGGGGATACAGTTGGAGGCCCATCAGCGAGATCAGGTGTTCAGAGGTGTACAACCAATAACAGTGGCCAGTTGTAATGAATGATCCGAAGTGAGCCCACTCCTGCCCTCTAAACCTGGGAGAGGCACAGCAGCACATGCCAAGAGCAATCCCGTGTTCTTGAAGCAAAAATCAGAATTCTCCTCACACGACTCTATTCTTGGGCTGTGTTCTAACATCATATGGTTGTTTTACAAGGATCAAAAGGGGAAAGGTTCAGAAAACCCTGGGACCATGCTCAACATGGAGTAAAGAAGACATGTGTCTACTTTTCTTTTAAATTGGAAAATAATTAAAATCTATACAGTTAGAGTCTCCAGTTGGCTTAGGAGTTAAGAACACTGTCTACTCTTCCAGAGGCACTGGGCTCAATTCCCAGCGCCCAGATGGCAACTCAAACTGTCTGCAACTCCAGTTCCAGGGGATCCAATACCTTCACACAGACATATATGCAGGCAAAACACCAATGAATATAAAAAATATTTTTTTAAGAAAGATCTGTAACCAGGAGGTGGTGACACATGCCTTTAATTCCAGTACCCTAAAGGCAGATGTAGGCAGATTTCTGAACAAGACCAACCTGGTGTACAAAGAAAGTTCCAGGACAGTCAGGACTGTTACACAGAGAAACCTTATCTTAAAAAAACAAAAACAAAAACAAAGAAAGAAAAATTATAATGCTTAGTATTGGTGAGATTACAAAGCAAAAACAAAAGATATAAAAGTGGTTTTTTGTTTTGTTTTCATTTTTTTACTTTTTTTTACATTTTTTACTTGCTGGGAATTGAACTCAGGGCCTCCTGAATACTAAATATATGCTCCACCAGTAAACTCCCTCTGCCCCTCAAGTACATTTTAATGGGAGTATAATTGTTATATAATCTTTTTGGGGATAATTTTACTATTCTATAATACAAAATAGGAGCAATCACATGTCTAATAATGTTGACAGAAGTTTCTGTACCACCTGGTCCTACAGCCATTCCGTCCCAAAGAAACACACAGAAGTCTACATTGATCATAAACTGGTTAACCTATTCGCTCAGGCTTCTTATTAACTCTTACATCCTACATTAACCCATAATTCTTGTCTATGTCAGCCACATGGCTTGGTGCCTTTTATCACTGAGGCAGTCTCATCTTGCTTCCTCTGCCTCTGGGTTACAACTACAGACTGAACCTTTCCTCTTCCTAGAATTCTCTTATAGGTCACCCCACCTATACTTTCTGCCTGGCTATTAGCCAATCAGCGTTTTATTAAAACAATACAACTGACAAATCTTTACAAAGTACAAGACCATTGTCCCACAGAATAATAATTTCTCCCACACAATAATTACTCTCAGGAATATACAAATATATGTGTATGTTTCTCTGTGTGTGTATTTACATGTATGTATGTAATGCTAGAAAACAACTGAGAAAATAAGTTAGGAAATAACCTAAACTTCGGGGGTGAAGCCCAAGCTGCCTGCAGATTTACCCTTCCTTGCTTTCATCTTTATGAATGTATCTCCTTGTTGTATTTTAAATAAAGAGGCTGGCATCTAGGCCAGAATTAGTAGAACTTTGCATTGTGTCAGTTCTTACCCCAGTTCAAGTCTCAGTCAGTTCCACTTCAAATCCACAAACCCCACAAAACCCGTGTTTCATGAAAACATTGTCATGAGCCTAACGCTTTTCTCCATGGACATAAAACCTCTCTCACCCTTCCTCACTTTTCCTCGTCACTTTGCTCCTCTGTAAAGTACTCAGACGGTCCTAAGAATTTGGTGAATGAATTCACTCCTTCAAGAATAAACAAATATTATAATGGGTGAACGACCTTCTTGAAACATTAGCAAGACAGCGTGGCACCCTAAGGACGGAGTGTGGGTGAAATGCTCTGGATTGCACCAGAGAGAAGCCTGCCTTCCCTAAACAAAGAAACTCATTAGCTCACCAGAGTCCAAAGTTGTGAAGATCCAGGATCACTCCTGATGAGGGCTATGGCCTTATGTGAGTGTAGAGCTCTTGGCTCACCTTTGCCCCAGTCCTCAGGCTGACTTTTTTTCCCTTCTATTCACACGACAACTGCAAACATTTGCCCTTCCCAGGGTCTGCTTTCTTAGCTTCCTGAGCCTTGTAGGTCTCATTAGATTTCTGAGTTTTGTAAGATTCCCCTCCTGCCCTCCGACAACGTTTCAATGTAGAGGAAATGGCTAAAAGCGTCGTCCTTCATCACTCATTGTTGATGGTTAGTGAGTATCAACTGGGTGCCAGGCATTCTGCCAGGCCCTGGGAAAACAGCGGAGAATGAAGCAAGCGAAATCCTCACTCTCGTGGCGGGCAACCAAAATAAGGAAACGCAGAAATGTCAAGTAGGGTAAGAGCTACTGGGAATGACAGCGACTTGCTAGTCTATAAAGGGTTGTTGGGGAGACCTCCCAGGGGCACTTTCAGGTTCAGTTTCTGGCATGGCGCACAGGCTCACACGCAGAGAGACAGAGACAGAGAGAATGAAAATGAGAGAATACAAATAAATATCAGTGGGGAAAGAACGGGGAGGAATCACCGAGTCAAGAAGTGAAGAATAGGGGCTGGAGAGATGGCTCAGTGGTTTAGAGCACTGACTCTTCTTCCAGAGGTCTTGAGTTCAATTCCCAGCAATCACATGGTGGCTCACAGCCATCTGCCATCTATAATGAGATCTGGTGCCCTCTTCTGGGGTACAGGTACACATGCAAGCAGAGTATTGTATTCATAATAAATAAAGAAAGAAAGAAATCTTAAAAAAAAAAAAAGAAGTGAAGAATACAGGATGAAGGATGCAGGGTGGGCACTGAGCAGGCCTGAGGACCTAAGAGAGACGTGTATGCGAGAGCCAAGGAACATGGAACGGAATGAGGAGAGGGTGAGAAGAAGTGACAGCCGAGCCCATGAGGCCTACTAGGCCACGGAACAGCCGGAAGCTGGGGGAGATAATAAAGGTCTTCTCAGGGCAGGACCTCACCTTTAAGCTGTGGCCACACTGCCGTCACCGTGTTACCGTCATCTCCTTCCCCTCTTCTTCCTGTCACAGAGCTTCTCTCCCGGGAAAGCCCAGGAAAGTAGTTGTCTTCTTCAGTGCCTGATTCTGAGGTATGACGTGGCGTGTGGGCTGCGAGGAGGACTGTGGGTAAGAGCCGTCAAGAGGCTTTCTCCGGGTGCTAGAGAGATGGAGCTGCTGGGATGGTGGTCAAGGTTAAAGGGCGAGAGATGACAGTTGGCTAAGACAGAGATTATGGAAATAGAAAGAAAGGGTCGAAATATTTGTGCTAACACAGAATATGGTGAGGGATTCCAATCGCTAGCTGAGGAGAGATTTCTGAGAAGAGTAGAAGAATTTTTTTGGATGGGACCAAAAAGCATGAGAACAAGTCTTTGGAGTTCCGGGATGACACATATTTCTTGAACCAACCGTATAATGCAATCACGAAAATCAGAAACGTTCAAGGCATATTTTCCCTCAAGAATCAGTGTGAGTGTTAGCGGCACATTCCTAACCTGCATGGTGTATAAACAGGTGGGTTTGTGGATTTTTTGCGGGCAGTGATGTTGTAACTACGTAAATGATAGTTTTTTCGTGTTTGGAAGTCTTTTCCCTCTGTTCTAGAACAATTAGGAAAATGGAAGTTGTATGGTCTCCAATGTTACTTTTTCACTTTGCCCAGCGGTTTCATAGTGCGCTCTTTCTCCGTGGTTCTTACCCCAGAGATCTCCAGGTCTCCCTGCTGTCCTCTGCCCTGCGCCACTTGGTAATGTGGGGGCATTTCTGGGTGTTACAGAAAAATACTGTTATTTACTGGGTAGGGCTAGGCTTAGGACCCTAACAGCGTACATGAGAGTCCCCAGAAACGAAGAACCACCGGGCCTCACATGTCAACAGCGTCAGGGGTGAGAAACCCTGCCAAGCTGGCCTGGCTTAAGATTTTGGGGGGCGCTGTTGTTTTCTCTTTTCTGCAATGTGCCAGAAGAGGGCGCTGTCAGATTCCATTTGAAGCCTTAACAAAGACGCTGAAGGTTTGGTTTCAAGTTTTGCACCAAAATAGCCACAAGATGGTGCCAAAGAATTCCTTTTGAACACATAAGGGACTCTTACCCCCTCCGCCCCCCCTCGCCCCCTTCCATCTCAGTCTCTTTAAAGGCTAAAAATACTACAGTTATGACGTTTAGCACGAACAGTTCATAAGGTCGACTGTAAACACTTCGGTTGAAACATAGATCAAGTCATTTTTCTCTCTTCTACGGCTAATCATAAAAGGGTATTAGAAAAAAAATTCTGTTATATTTACTCAGTAAAGACAGAACAGAAGGGTCAGAGAGATGGCTCAGGAGGGAAAGGCAGTCAGCGAGCTTGAAGCCCCACATGGTGGAAACAGAATCAGCTCCCACAGGCTGTTCACACGCGTCCTGTAGCACAAATGTGCCGCCCCACCACCGCCACCTTACACACACACACACACACACACACACAAATGTAATAATCTTTTTAGAAGTTGGAATGAAAAATGATGAAAATAACACTACACCAGTAGAGAGTTAGCAGCCCCACCTTGCAGGGAAAAAATGGGATTCTTGGCATCTGTTTTGTTTTTGTTTTTTTCCCCTGTGGGGGCAGGGTTTCTCTGTAACCACCCTGGCTGTCCTAGAACTCGCTTTGTAGACCAGGCTTACTTCTGGCTCCTGAGTGCTGGGATTAAAGGCACAAAGCCGAGCCACCAAGCCCAACAATTCGGCATCTGTTTTCAAGAGACCTTATTTTGAGGGCTGGCTGTGAAGAAATCTGTCTTTACTGGATATAGCTTCTTTCCCCTTACACCTGAGCCAGGGAGTAAAGCAGCTTGGCGCCCTGGCCGGCATTCAAAGGAGAACTCGCAGCGGGAGTTTTACATAATAAATTAAAAATAAGTGACTTGGATTAGCAAACCTTTCACCGTCCTATTGTTCCCTACCCTGAGGCTAACCCTGTGAGGAGAGTACGGAGCTGAGGAGCCCGTACACCTGAGAGCACACTCCCTCCGGCCTCTCCTCTGAGAACACTCAGGCCACTTCGAGAGCCACTCAAAGCATCGAGTGTGCATAGCTTTTGAGATGAAGAAACCAGGTATGGTGGCTCATGACTTCATCCAGTTATTTGGAAAAAAACAATTGAGAGGTCAGGCCTAACCTGAACGGTATAGGGAAACCTTGTCTCAGACACATACCACACCACACACATGCACACAACACACACACACACACATACACACAAAGCAGCGGGGAGAACAAGAGAGGAGAAAGGAATTCCTGGTCTTTCAGATGTTCCACTATGTCTATTAAAATAGTAAGAATTCCTCAGGATTTTTTCCCTACCTGCGCTTTCACGGTGGTTGCTAGGAATTTATTTATCTATCCATCTATTAATATTTATCTCTCTGTTGAAACAGGATCTCATATAGCTTGAGTGGCCTTGACCTTCTATGTAGCCAAGACAAGAGGACCTTGAACTTCTGGTCCTCTGGCCCCCACCTTTTGAGAGCTCTGGGATTATAGGTATAAACCACCATGACCAGTTTCTGCCAAACTGGGGCTCCAGCCCGGGGCTTTGTGCATGCTAGGCAAGCACTCTACCAAGCAATCTTCACCCCCCAGCCTTCACAGCTGGGGTTATGTAAAGAGGAAGGTTAAAGATGAACTTGAAGTTAGAAAGGGTCCTGAAGACTAGAACCAAAGCACCCTGGTTTTGTTTCATCCAAATTTGCTAAGCAATCTAGGGGGACAAGAAGAGAAGGAAGGCATGGGGAGTGGGGGAGAGGAGGGACATGGCACCTCGAATTCTCGAGTAGCTATAAATTTGCTGCTTTTACCTTTACTTGGCAGATTGAGAATTTGAGAAGCTAAAATGTTTTCAAGGCCACTCAACTAGTAGAAAGAGAGAGAAGGAATCGGCTAGATAGCTAAGAAATGCCAAGTATGAGGAGTCTTAATCAAGCCTGGCAACTAACCATCTATCTCCTTGAATGTCTGCGCTGCACAGAGCTGCACCAGAGGACCGTACCAAATCCAGGCTATGGACTCCCGCGTTTTCCGCTGGCAGTGATCACAGAAAGTACACGTGGGACTTGGGTTTTTGTTTTTGTTTTGTTTTGTTTTCTCCTAGGGGTTGGGTGTCTCACTCTCCTCAGGAAAGTGGTCCTGGGATGCTGGAGGTTTCCTGGCCAGCGTGGACCATGGCCTAGTTTTGAAAACCGCCGGGCTTCCTCCAAGGTGGTAGTTTCCCTCCCCTGTTTACTGAGATGCCATAAAAAGAAAAGTGCTTGTAAACAGCTTGTGTGCGTGAACAATCTAATTAAAATAATTAAGGTAATCGCTTGTGGGAAAGAAAGCAGGAAAACTAATTATTATAGCGTAGCTGTGTGGGAGGATGAGAACTGCTGACATTCTTTAGGTCCAAGCTGCTTGGAAGACACAGATGATTTAACACATCTCTTCTGAGGTTACGGTGCCCCTCCTCCCCAACCCCGATTTAACCTTCTCATCTTGAGTTTTAATTTCCTTCTTGGCAACAACCATAAGGTGGTGACCCACTGATGGTTCTCAGTCCAGACTGTTTCTTCCAGCCAAGCACTCGTCCTCTTTCTTTTTGAAGCCGGAGAACAATGTATTGTTTAGAATGGGAGGGAGGGCTGGAGAGATGGCTCAGTGGTTAAACAGCTCTGACTCTTCTTCCCCAGGGACCTGGGTTTGATTCTCAGCACCCATATGGTGGCTCACAATTGTATCTCCAGCCGTAGGGCATCTAACACCCTCTTCTGGCCTCTGCAGGCACCAGGCATGCACACGGTGCACAGACATACATGGAGGCAAAATACGAATATACTTACAAAATAAAAATAATAGTTTAAAAAAAATGAAACTTAAAATGAGAGAGCCCTAGTACCAAAGGGAGCTGTACACCCTCTAGCCCAATGGTGTAAAGGGGGCGTGGCCTCTTTGCAAAGGTCTCCACCATGCTTCTAATTGGTCTTGGTCAATCCCTTGCTTGCTTGAGGCCTTTCAGATCAGAGAAAACGAAGGCTGCAATTGCTTGGGCTGTAGTCTAAAACCTCTTTGCTTTGTTTTTGAGCTTCACCTGGTTCCATTCATATCCTTTCTCCTTTTATTCTATGTCTGGGGGCTACAGAGAATATGCCCTTTGCTAACTAAGTATTTGGAGGCAGAGTAAGGTTAGGTCTGCCTAGTGTCTAGTTCCAGGAACAGATCTACAAGGTGTCCCACCCATAGGAGAGGAGCCCTCAATGAAGCTTCCCATTGTTTACCTTGGGATGTTTATCTAAAATGGGTAAGTACTGCCCTACAGAGGGGAGGGCCAGAAGCTTTATACACAGCCATGAAGGAACATGGATGACCCCCCAATCCAAATGCAAAACAAAGCAGACAGATAGACAGGAGATACAGAGGGCAGAACATTCCAGAAAGGCATTTCAAAATGAAGGCTGTGGCCAGTAGATGCCCTTAGTTAAACAGACACTTGACAGCTCTTCAGTTATTCATCACGTGACAAGCTTTCACATCTGCCTTCCTGGTCCATTCTAGAATCATTTTAGCATCTCGTTAAGTAATTGTTCCAGGACACAGGGAGATTAAGTAGACAGTAAAGTGCTTGTCATGTAACCAAGAGGCCCTGGACTTGGATTACCAGAAACCACTGTCAGAAACTGGACTAGATGGTCCACTCCTCTGATTCCAGCACAAAAGAGGCAAGTCAAGCAGGACCCTGCGGCTCATCAGGCAACTGCATCGGTGAGCTTCAGGTTCAGGGAGAGACCCTGCCTCAGAAAGAGTGATGGAGGAAGATACTTCTGGCCTACATGCACACTACACACTTGAGTGCGTACACACAAATACACCTCCCCACCACCAACCCCCCACTCCCTCACCCCCACCCCCACACAGTAAAATAACTGCTCCACTTTGATAGTTTGAAGTAACCGGGCATCAGAGAGGTGATTGAAAATGCATATACAAACTGCTTTGGCTTAGGAAAACAAAAATCATTCCAATAGAGCCTTTTAGTTGCACTAGTACACTCTGGTAGAGGATGAGGGTAAAGACATATTATATCACAACCTAGCCAATCACTTACGCCTGTGCTTAAAAGCTCATTCAGCCATTCTTAACCACTTGCTGGATGGCTTTGGGGGAGGAGGTCCCCAACAATCGTCCCATTTCACCTCTTTCTCTTGCTTCCTCCCTTCTCTTTGACCTCCAGCTTTTAGTTCCTGTAACTTTTCTCATACAAGACAATTTAACTTTGGAAGTTTCCTCTTTCATATCAAAGGTCTTTTCCAAACAAAGAATGCCCTATTTGTGAACAAGCTGGCTTCCGTCTTTAACGTTAATATTTTCAGGCCTATTGCGCAAAACTTTGTGTGCTCTTTGTATGGATTTTTAGAATCTTAATTCTAGAATCGAAATGGAGGCCGGAAAGGTATTAATTGACGGAGTCACTGAAGCTAGGAGGGAATGGGTTTGTTGAGAAAGATCTTTCTGACAGAGACTACAGAATCCTTGACACAAGGTGCAAGAAGAACATTAGCCTTGCAAAAGAGGGAGGTCGGCTCTGTGCTCTCAGAAGCAGGAGAGGATAGGATGGCCAGCTAAGCAGAAATGGGATATGTTTTGAGAGGGGGAAATCCATTCAAGTTGGGAAATGACAGTAAAATTGACCTTTCTACCATCAATCAGAGCGGGGCTATCATTCTCAGAGAGGACAAAGGATTTTAAAAAGCAACAAGAAATCAACCAGCAATTACCCCAAGGAAATTAGGAGGGTGCACATTCTCAAATCATTCCTTGTTTTCTCCTTGCCCACCCCTCTTTTTCCCCTTACTGAGTCAGACCTAGGGCTTCATGCATGTCAGGCAAGTGTTCAACCCCTGCACAACATCCCTAGTCCAAGACTGGATTCTTCCTCCTGAAACCGTCTTCAGAGTACTCAAACACAATTATCTCATTAACTCGTAGAATAGTTCTTAAGGAGTGTTATTAAAATTCTGGTTCTGAGATAAGGAAATCAAAGCACAGACAAGTTTTAGAAATACGGTCCATTTTCCTCTGGCCTAAACCTACTGAGTTAGGCTTCCAACCCAGCTGGTCATTTGCCTAATCCCACTCTCAAAACTGTCTCCCACTCTTACGGCTCTATCTTTCTCGTTGTTTCTTACTACACTCGTGTTTTCTCCACCCCTAGTTTCTAGGTCTAACGCCAGGCCTTCCCAGAAGGTCTTCCTATAGCGGAAATACTGTGTGACAGAGCTGAGATGATAGTCAGTGAAGTGCTCCCCTGGCAGAAGTTGATCCCCAGAACTCATTTAATGGCACACTCTTGTAATCTTGGCGCTAGGGAAGCGTAGATAGGCAGATCCTTGAAACTCGGTGGCCAGAGACAGCTTAGTCTACTTCAGGAACAACACTCAAGGCTACCTCCTGGCCTCACACTTGCCCCTATGAGTGCACGCGCACGCACACACACACACACACACACACACACACGGAACTGTTTGTTATCTTCAAGGATTTTCTTGTGAACCTTTTCTGTGACGACTTCTCGGAGAGGGAGAATTTCTTGTTTGCACATTGCATGCTGGGAATACGCATGTATGGAGCTACTATTAGCTCGCTTGATTTTTTCTTTGTAGTCCTTCTGGCTGTCCTGAAACTTGCTCTGTAGACCAGGCTGGCCTCAAATTCAGAGATCTGCTTGCCTCTGCCCCCAAGTGCTAGGACTAAAGGCGTGTGCCTCCACACCCAGCTACTGTTAGCTTTCTTGCTGTTATCCTGTGAGCATCTTTGTGTCTACAATGATGTGTGCTCCTTAAGAATGCTATAATCTCAAGGAGAGTACACAATACAATCTGCTCCCAGTTCTTCCTTATCTGAGGAACCAAGATATTCAACAACAAATAGCCGCTGTAGACTATGATAACGATGCTGATAAATAATCGTCAATAAATTCCTCTGCTGGAAATTCTATCATACTGACCAAAGTCTAAAATATTTTACAAGGATTTTTCATCAAAAGCACACTTTTCCTAAAATTGTATTGTTGTGTCTGGTGAACAAATGTATTTCTATGTATTTTGTAATCTCATCTGTCGAAAGTTTAGCTCTTTTTTTTTTTCATTGCTCCTGAGTGACAAGGGAAAGGTTAGTCATTTTTCTGCTCTTTTTCAGCCAGTCAGTTCCTTGCAACTGACCAGATTTACTTTGTCCTGATTTTCCCAGAGTTTCTCTGTCAAAGAGCCCTCCCTCCAGGAATGCACAAACGGCAGTATTATTAAGTCTAAGCTTTTTTCCCCCTCACCAAGGACTTGGCTCCTCTGAAGGCATCTTAATTTATTTGAGGGGATATCCTAATAGCCTTTAATTCCTCACTGTTAGTATGCTGTTACCACTTTAGACATATTTGCATGTTCACACCCCCAAGAAAGAAAAGAGGCTAAGATACATTCAAATAAAACCTCATTTAACTGGACAAGTTCCCAGTGCCCCCCCTCACACGCTGCCACCTTAAGGTATTCCAAGAATCTCTTTGGGTTGTCTGTCTCGAGGGCCCTTCTTCCATCACTGTCTGCTTCAGACAGTCCCGCTCACTTTTACACCCTCCTCCTGCTATTGTTCCAAACACAGAGCCTCTCCCCTTTCTTCTTTTTCAAGTGCGCTAGTTTTAGAAGTCGAAGGCGTCGGTTTTTCCCAGGGTACCTTCAACTTATTATCTGTGTGCGCACTTCTTCATTTGTTAGTTCGGGGCAGTCAATTCATTTCCTGGACACAGGATTTTTAAGAATCCTGAAATTGCCTGATTATCCACTTTGTCTCCTAAACCAGCCTTTTGTAGTAGTATCTGGTCTTCTAATCCTATTTAGCATCTTCATTCCGCTCTATAATCTCCACCTCCACCCACCACCACCTTCCGAATGACTGAGCTGTAACCTTGTCTTCTCTCCCCGCTTTTAACATCTTGGTTGATTAAACCCTGGAGCTTCTTAGTTTCTTCTGATTAATTATCAGGTTGAAATTAAAAACAAAAAAACAAGCAAACAAAAGAAAAACACTAAAATTTCTTTTTGGGTTCAATCTTTTCTTGCATGCCAAAAACTCACATGTGGTAAACACACTGGCTGTAAGAATAATCAAATTCTTATTTTTATAAAACAATCCCGCTTCCCCCTCCCTCTCACAACCCCATCATTATCTTTGGGGTTATAGAATGTGCAATGGTCTTAAATAATCTTGATACTCATCAAAATAACTTTCAAATACCTTTACAGTGTTCTTTTTTTAAAAATTATCTTGTTTTCCCAATACTTGCATCTAATGCTAATGCTCGTGCTTCTGGAATAAGCTGATAGAAATAATTTTCCAGCCAACCCAACCTTAGCTGTATTTTCCCGGCACAGCAGGGAGAGGGAACCGTTGTTTTGTTTTTTTGTTTGTTTGTTTTAACATTAAAACTATGCAGACATTCTTATCTGGTATTCATAACAGTCACGGAACATTTCAAAGAATGCCAAGAATAAAGGCATCTGCTTCAGAGTGAGACTTTGGATATAAAAAGGTTAGATTATGTTCTGCTCTGACAGAACCCTAGAAAAGCAAGCGTTTCTCCGTGACTTCTAGCGACTCTGAACCCCTTTGTTGTAGGCTGGTTTCCTCTGATTGTCATTCATTCTGGGCTCCTTCCTGGTCCTCTGTCATGGCTAATTGTTTTTTTCCCACACTGCAGGCTTTTAATTTCCTCCCGTTGAGGCCATATTACCCAGGTCTACATTTCCTCAGCAAGTTCTGACACAGCACGTTGTCATTTCTACCCTTCCTCAGTTTGCCGATCCCCAAAATGGGAGTGCTATTTCTCCTGTGCTTCCCAAGGCGGCTGCACCCAAGCCTAGACAGTCTTGGACAATCTTAGCAATAAAGAAGTATGGCCAGCCTGGGTTCTGAGGTTATTTTAATGGGCAGTCAATTAGACCCATCAGAAAGGTTAGAGGCTGCAAGCACACACCATGCCTCATCACATCCTCCCAAACAGCCTTTTGACTCAGCTTTATCTTATATATATTTATATATGATACACACACACACACACACACACACACACACACACACACATATATGTACAGACTCAGCAACCACCTTTGCCTTGTGTTGAGATGAGAAACTTCATCTCTGCAACCTCAGCCTTAAAAAGCAAACCAGCAAACAGTGGCTTCCATTTATCAGACGGGTGGGAAGGGTTTTATATTAAACATGGGACATCAGACGATGAACCCAGAGTGTAAAGAGAGGGGTGGCTTTGGCACAGACCCACTGTTGATATTTGGTGTCCTGGGCTGTGTGTCCATGTCCCGTTCCCCACCCCCACCCCCGGTGTAATTGTTGCTGCTTTTTCCTTTTGGTGCGCAGCCCTGGGCCTCGAAGGTCTTCTCATCGGAGTGGAGCAGAGTGGAGCGGCGGCTTTTGTTTTAAGACCCAGGCTCTGATTACACCTGACAGAACTGAAGCTGGTCTCTGGCACAGCTCAGCAGAGCCTTATCTTCTCCCACCAGCCACTCACTGGAGGAATGTCACTGACCGAGTCACTGTGGTTCCCCTTTGTGCACTGTCTGGCATGGCAACACGAAAACAAAACCAAAAAATTATTTTCCCCCTTCAAATTAGCTCCAAGGTGACTTCTTTCTCTTCCTTCCTTCCTTCCTTTGGTTTTTTCTTTTTTTTAAAATAGGTCATCACCAAAGGATTTCTTCTTGAGATTAATCTTAATGTTTCTGCAGAGAGTCTCAGAGTTCACGAATAATCGCATTTCATAAAAACCTGCCTGAGAAAAGGATTCACATAACCTGGGCCACGGCAGTGACTTTGTGGCATTTGGACTCACGTCTACAAAAATATTTGCACAAGAGATGGGGAATTGTGGGGTGCATTCATCCCAAACATTCACACACATAAAACCCTGTAGGGGAAGAAAAATCATCTCTGTTTTTTTCCCTTCGGTGCCGCATGAGTAATGGTTTAGCAACACCTAGAACAAGAAGATTGCTGGGTCGAAACTGACGCGCACAGTCAGGTATAAAAACTTCCAGCTGCGCTGAAGCTATTTTCTCTCCCTGAAGAACGCATACCTCAAGTGCAGCTCACTTTAACAGCTCACTAACTGCACAGTTTCTAAACTCCAAAGTTGTGGGCCTGCCTGGACTGTTCCATCATCCAGCTCCTGCTGCCAGCTGGCGGAAGCTAACACCCGGGAGATAGCTCAGTTAGAGTACATAGGCATGAGGACCCGAATCCAATCTCCAAAAGCCATGGAAAATAGTGGGGTGTGGTGGAAACATACTTGCAATCCCAGTGCTAAGGACGAAGAGATGGCTGGGTTTGCTGGCCAGCAGCCTAGCCTAAGGAGAAAGCTCCAGACTGATGAGAGATTCTGTCTCAGTGAGCAAGGTGGGTGAGAAATGACACCCAAGGTTGACCTCTGGCCTCCAAACGCATGAATATATTTTACGTGCATGCATGCATGTCAAATCACCTTACTGGTGACACTGTCTGAACTGAGAGGGACCCAGTTAGATACTGAGTCAACAGCCTACTGCCCAGTTATAAATCCAATATGGCTTCTCTGCAGGTTGACTTCAGGTTGTTGTTGTTCACTTTGATGGTAGAGGCTAGAACTCAGAGTCTTGGGCATGTTAAATACCACTCAGTCACATCCTTAAGGCCTTGATTTTGGTTTCAACAATCAGTTCTCAGCTATCTGCTTTACAGGCTGGGGAGGCATATAAAGGCAAAAACAGAACAGTAAGAGAAATTGAATTTATATTTGCCTGGGGGAGCATATGCTACGTTGGTGGGAGGGCTGTTTCTGACATCCCACGCCACTCAACAGGCCCTGGTTGCCCCGTGAGAGTGAAGAGGACTGTTTGCTGGAGAGAATCTAGCCCTTGCCCACGGGTACACTTTAGTCTGTATCTTTCCAAGGATGGGTCCAGGCAGGTGTCTGGCTTGTTTGGATCCTTGGTTTTTACAAGTGAATACCAAGCTCTTATGTGCAGCCCTGTGTCTAGGCGGTACTACAGAGTTTCGACATGTGGCTGCCAAAAAAACCTCATCCCTGACGTTAGTGATGCTCACTCATATGAGCTGATGGGCAATGTGACATTTAGAGAGGAATGTAGTTCTGTGCTTTTTGGTTTTAACTAGACATTTACTTACTTTGTGTGTGTGTGTGTGTGTGTGTGTGTGAGTGTGCGTGTGTGAGTGTGCACATGCGCACACACATGTGCAGAACTACATTTAAAGTCAATGAGTTTCCACTAGCTGTTTGCTGTGTGTAAATCAAGGGGCCTCGAGTTAGCACTGATTGTCAAACTAAGACCCTTCACAACTAAGTTCTTCTAAGTGACTAAATGATGCAACTCAAGTACGCTATCTTTTAGTTGTATGAGTTGATCCAGGATTAGATTTAAAATGCCTAAAACAATTGAATGACTGGGGCCAGTGAGATTGTTCATTGGGTAAAGGTGCTTGCTGCCACAAACCTGGTGACCTGAGTTGGATCCCTGGAACTCACGTGGTAGAAGGAGAGAACCAGTTCCCATAAGCTATCCTCTGACTTCCAAAAGCGTGCCATGGTGTGTACAAGCACGCATGCACGCACACACTCATTGACACTAGTGACACAGGAGCAGTAAATGCACATTGAGAGAAAACTAGTTCCTTCTGGTCAAGAGGGTGAAATCCCCCCCCCCCCATTTCAGGTTGGTAGAACAATCACCCTGCCAAGGGACCACCCCTCAGAAAAACAGGCCCACCTCTAGGAAGGCAGGCTTGCTAAGAGCTATGCTAAGGCTATAGGCGGAATAATTATCCCTTTAGTGAGGTGTGCTTTTCCTTCCCAGAATCCCCACCCCGTAGGCCAGTCCATGTGAGCTGCCGTGAGGTTCACTGAGTCTGTCTGCCTAAGGGTGCAACTTTCCTCTTTTCTCTCTTCTGAGTCTCTCTGGAGACAGGCCAGACTCTAAGTGTGCTTTTTTTTCTGGAACTCTTTCCCTAAAGCCTCCCTCCCTGCCATGTTGCTGCCTGCCTGCCGCTAGGTCGCTAGCCTCCAGGCCAGCTTATCTCCAACAACACGGCCTTTTTCTCCCCTCTGTCCTCCACTCTTCTCCTGTAGGCAGCTGCTGAGACTTACGGCATGCCCGTCCTGGGGGTTTTCCGTTTTAGTCCATTCTTAAATTCTTTTTATTAATGAGCTAAGAACCTCAAGAGAGAACCCCAGTTTTCCGGGTATCACCTAACAGCAGAAAAATGGATGTCCAGAGAGTTCCAGTAACACCAAAGTTCCTTCTGAGGCTGCATGGGAAATTTTTTTCCCCTACTCTCTAAGCTCCTGGCCTCTGGATGTGTCTTACAAAAGACTGTGGGTCCCATAACTGGTCTGTTTCCTTCCTCTCACCATGCCAAGTCTGTGGTCTCTTCAGTAACCACTGTGTTTTTGTGGTTGGAATTTCTGCCTTGCTCTTATTTTTCTTTGCTCTGATTAATTTCTTTTGATTCAATTATGTCGTTGGTTTTAATAGATCACCTAGGGTGTATTTTGAAACCAGACGGGGATTAAGTGGAATCTTCACATTATTGAAATCATTCTTATGGCATTTTCTAAGCAAACAGCAATAAGCTGCACCACACTTGCTGATAGAGACTATCACTGGGTCGATGTCTTGGACACCTATGATAAAAGAGAGACCAGTAAGAGAAATCATATATATATATTTATTTACTGTAAGTTTTATATAAAACAGACATAGCATGATCCTGGCACTCAAGAGGCAAGATGTTCACTACAGGTGTGAAAACAGCATGTCTACATAGTAAGTTCTAGGCTATGTTGTGAGACCCTCTCTCAAAAAACCCACATGAGAAGTGGCTGGGGAGATGACTCAGTTGGGTCTGAGATCAGAACTCCAGCACCACATAAAAAGTCAGGCACTGAAGCCTGTGGTTGTAATTCCAGTGCTAGACAAGAAGAGGTGGAACATCCCTGGGGTTTATTGGCCAAGCACTCTAACCCATTAGTGAGCTCCAGTTTCAAAGAGAGACCCTGCCTGAAAATACGAGGTGGAGAGCAATTGCAGAATATATCTCACGCCAACCTCTAGCCTTTATACATGTGTGTACACATGTATACCTCCCCACATGAACATGTACAAATACACACATGGGGGGGAAGAGGAGAGAGGAAGAGAGAGAGAGAGAGAGAGAGAGAGAGAGAGAGAGAGAGAGAGACTTAAAAAGAAGAAAAACCCAACCAAACAAAACAAAAACAATTTTGTTGGAAAAAGACCATTTGGAAATAAGAGTTTGAAGAAATAAGGAAACCTATGTATTTTTATGTTGCTCACGAAGAAGTGGGCAGTCTTGTTGAATTCTGCCTGGATCATGGAGGGAAGATCTAATGGCGATTAGTTAGGAAGCATGTAGCAAGGCCGATCTCTTCAGATTCCACTGAGTCTTCATGTCTTCAAATATAAAGGTCTTCCTTTTCTGAGGGTACAACACAGACGTGTCTGGAGCGAAAGATTATTATTATCATCATTTATCATTAATCAAATATTTTTGAAAGTTTCTGTATCACCAGATCAGGCCAAATTAATAAGACCAGGTTTAATCTGAAAAAAGCAACTCCAGGGTGGTCTGGGGAAAGAGGAAAGAGAAACCATGTGACAGGTTTAGAAATCACATCCTAAATGACCTGTAGGCATGGTTTGAGCATCTCAGGGAGGAGCTGTCCCTTGGTAGGCTTTCTGAGGGGTAGGATTTGGAAAGGGAGGACAGGGAGCAGAGGCAGAGCTTCCCCTTAAACAATTGTTTCATTATAATGAAAAATGATCTTCAGGACGGAGGTGTGAGAGGCAGGTGAGGCTAGCTTTCTTGCTACCATAGTTTCTCAAATGTCAAGGTACCCAGTTACAAATGAATAAGCCTTGAATTCCAACAAGAGAAAAACCCAAAGGCATGAATAGCTGTGTGAGAATTTGGAAGGATGTTTTAAATATCCAGGTAGTTGGGAATTTGTTATAGAGTGATGCCACAATTAAAAATATGCTTTGGGATAAGTTTATTTCAAACTTACTTGAGGCACAGAATGAGTTGAAAGACATGCTCTCTCAGGCTGGAGATATGTAGTATTCTTAATGTTGGATAGGATTTTTCTGCAGAGGAAACCAGGGTTTCCATGAAGCTGAGACGGCCCCATCTGCCCCTTCACTGGCTGGGCAGGGGCCCATCTAGGCTAAGGGTTGAAGCCAAGCTTGTTCCACCCACAAGAAAGGTTTTACTCTGGGGGAAAGCCGAAGCAGGGAGAAAAATCTGTTCCCCACAGCACAATTCAAAGCTTTATTACTACGTCTTCATCTTGTCTTTCAGGATTAGTGCACTTGAACAAACTATTACTAGGGCCTTCTATCCACCCCTTTACTTTCCGGGCTGTCTGGACTTGCTTGCTGGACAAGAAGGTATGAAAAAGTAGGAAGAGTATGCTTGGGCTTAAAGGTGGAGGAAGGCATGGAGGGAGGAGCACGAGGCACCTACAGTTGTGAAAGAAAGAGGACAGAAGAGGGGCCAGGCTAAGAAACCTCAAGGCCAGCTCCACTGAGCAGCTTCTTCCCACTCATCTTCAAGGCTTTCCCCGCAGCTGAAGATCAAGTGTTCAAACCCGTGAGCCCATGGAGGACATTTCCCATCCAAACCACACTACTTCCCTCAATTATGAAGCTCATTCATGAAGACACAGTCTATTGGGCACATTCAACACTGTAGCTGGCTCTAGACATAAAAAAACAATTCAGGATTCCTGCCCCCAAAAGGATCATCCTACTCGAGCTGTTAGGTGTGTTCATTCATTCAAACAGTGTTTACTGAGTATCTGAAAAGATAGAGATAATTGTGGGAGGGCTTCTAAGTTGTAGTAGGGCACAAAGAGAGCCCACCCAAAGAGGTCACTCAAGAGATAGATGAACGCTGTTGATCAAATCCAGGAGAGGAGGCTACTGTGCTGCTGACCATGTGTGTGGCGCTCCAAGGTGGGAAAGCGAGGCCAGGGGAGCAGGGGATGGGGAGGGAGACCATGCAGAGAAAGCTGACAGACGAAGAATGAGGGTGAGCTTACGCTACAGCAAGGCATTTCCTTTTCTCCCACATAGCCACATGGGCACACTCTCCACCCCCTCCAAGTCTTAGCTATAGGGAAGCTTACCCTCTCTACTCCATCTGAGTCGTAGCCTCCCCTTTGTCTGCTTGGCTCCCATCATATCTGTCACCTTTTATCATAGTAATAATTTGCCCTTTATTATATTTCTATTAGTCATTCTGGTAGTGCATGAACTTCGGGAAGAAGGAGATTTTTCTTTCACTAATACATCCCCAACATGAGCAACAGGGTCCAGCACTCAGTAGGTTTTCAATCCATAGCTGTTAATTGAGATGGCGCTGGAAGTTCATGGTTGTTTTACAGAACCACGTGGTGTCAACTAATTTATATTTTTGGGAGCTGACTCCAGATGCTGAGTGAAAACAGTGTCTTAAACCCAAAAAGCCACTTTTCAACTGCGCTATAACAATTCCCAAGCTAAGAGGGAGGTTTGGCCAAGAAGTCATATGCCAGGTGGGCCCCACCTTTTGTTCTTCCTTCTTCTTGTTAATCACCCAGGTGGAGGGAAGTAAACAAAATGGATACTCTAGAGGCTTTAGGCACATGGGTGGGAGCCACAGAACGAAAGCCAAGCACACCATCAAGCAAGATTTGAGCCAGAGGCACATACTGTGCACATGAAGACCAACAAAGCCCTAAATAACCGGGATCAGCTACATGACAAGCTACAAAAGCTGTGTTTGTCTCTCGGTCCTCTTTGCTGAGGCTTGCTACTGCCTCAAGGAAGAAACTGTTTACTTTTCATATGGGATTTTTATTATTAGTATTAGTATTTTTTTCTGTTTTCACTCAAAAGCAAAGCAATTTGTACCGGCTACCTCTTTTTGAAGGAGTCTGTTGAAAGAAATCGCCCGGGGATGAGTGCTCGCAACCCATTAAGACAGGATTTACGGGTTACCACAGGCTTAGAAAGCCGGCCCTGGACTGATTCATTCATTCAGCAAATGTTTCTGGAACGTTTTCTGTGTGCCTGGCCTCGCCGGAGAGTTAAAGGTGCAGTCCTTTTACTGGCTCCTTATAAAGCGTGGCTGGTAGCTGAGGAAATGACATTCCTGCACATGAAGTCGAATAAAGACTTGACAATGTGCCCCCAGGCTCCTGTGCTTAAGCCCCAAGCAGGTGGTAGAAGGCAGAGAGGTCTGCTGAGCCAACACCCAAAGCACCCTCTGTCTGAGCGGTTTTCATTACCCCGACTGCCGCTCTACAGTCAGTCTTCCAAAGCTAACTGTGCTGCAGCTAAAGAAGTGGCCACTATTCCGAGATGATCCTTTTCACGATAAGAGATAAATTTATTTTTCTTAATAGCATAATCTTGAGAGTGGAATTTTTTTTAAAACGTTCACATTTATCAAAGCACAAATTGACAACCCTACATTAGGCTGTATAACTATTTCTGTAAGTACTTGATACCCGTCCCCTCCAAGACACTGCTGCTGTAGGGCAAGCAGAATCAGCCAGGAGACAGGCTGAGCAGGTGGCATAAACTGGGTAAGATTTACAAGGGCAACAGGAGCAGATGCACATCCATATTAGGTCGTGGCTCGTTTTTGTTACACAGATTCAGTCTGTGTGGAGATGGTGGGGGAGAGATGTAAATGTGGGCGTTAGGATGGCTGCTTGGGAGTCAGCAGCTAGAACCATCTGTGGGACTGCTAGAGTGGTGTTCTCACCCTTCCTGATGCTGTGCCCCTTTAATACAGCTCCTCATATTGTGGTGACCCAGCCATAAAGTTGTTTTCTTTGACCTGGAAACAACCTAAATGCCCCTTGACCAAAGAATGGATAAGGAAAATGTGGTACATTTCCACAATAGAGTACTACACAGCAGAAAAAAATAACATCTTGCAATTTGTAGGCAAATGGATGGAGCTAGAAAACATCATATTGAGTGAGGTAACCCAGACCCAGAAAGACAAATATCATATGTACTCATTCGTAAGTGGCTTTTAGACATAAAGCAAAGAAAACCAGCCTCAAATTTACAATCTCAGAAAACCTAGACAACAATGAGGACCCTAAGAGTGACATACATGGGTCTAATCTACATGGGAAGTAGAAAAAGACAAGATCTCCTGAGTAAATTGGGAGCATGGGGACCATGGGAGAGGGTAAAAGGGGGGGGGGAGAAGAAGGGAGGGGAGCAGAGAAAATATATAGCTCAATAACATCAATAAAAAAATTTTAAAAAGGAAAAAGTTGTTTTCTTTGCAACTTCATAACTGTAATTTTGTTACTTGAATCGCCATGAAAATAGGCAATGCCCAAGAGGTCGTGACCCGCACAGGTTGAGAACGGCTGCCCTAGAAGAATTATTATTGGGAAATTAGGTTGGTAAATTTACTTGGGCAGATCAAGGAGAGCATTAGAACTCCAAGTGTGAGCATTAACTGGGAAACAGGCAGTACTTTAATGACCAGCTGGAAAAGGTTTTTGTTTTTTGGTGTTTGTGTTTGTTTGTTGTTGTTGTTTTGATTTGGTTTGTGTTTTGGTTTTTTGAGACAGGGTTTCTCTGTGTTATAGCCCTGGCTGTCCTGGAACTCAATTTGTAGACCAGGTTGGCTGTGAACTCAGAGATCTGCTTGCCTCTGCCTCCCAAATGCTGGGATCAAAGGTGACACCACCGCCCAGCCCAACTGGAAGTTTTTAAAGCAGAAAGTGGCATTACAGAGCCATACTTTTCAACAATTAGTCTTTCGAAATACTCTTAATTGCATTGCACCGTGTTGCAGAAGGCAGTCTTCATGCAAATATGATGTGCTTTGAGAACTGCCCCCAGGCCACTCTACCCTCCAAAGATTCATCTGTATGTAAACTATGAACTTCTGGTGTTAGTGACGTGTTGTTCATTGTAGGTTAATCAGTTTTAAATGTGCTAACTTTTCCAGTATGGAGTGTCAGTTAAATGGCAAACCTGCCTTGAGAAGAGACCCCTCCTAAAGACCAGGAGCTCAGCCAGGAAGCAGTTGCAACTTCTCAGACCTCAAACACGTAGAGCCTAGAACAAAGCATCAACAAAGAAAATGGAAACCAGCTAGTGATTTGGGACACTAATGGGAAGGAAAAGCTGTGGTATTTGATGATTCATGGGATGGGCGGAGAACGAGGTCACAGAGGTGACCCTGAGGTTTGGCCAGCTGGGTGATAATTGTTTTGCAACCAGAAATAGGGGAAATCAAAACCTAAAACGCTGGGGGGAAGAGACAAGAAGCTGCAGAAGGATGGAGGTGCCCTGTGCCTTTGGGTTGAAGCTACAGCACTTTGTGGAGATGGGGAGTCCACCGTCCGCATTTCCTGAAGGGGCGGACCCAGCATACCCCCGCACCCTCCACCCCTACCCCCCACTCACACCCCCTACCCCGGTGCATTAATGGCTGTGAGGTAAATGGATGGAGCGTTCTAAGCCCGGAGTCTCTGAATCTGAAGAGTAAGTACAGTCTCCACCGGAGGATGTTTTTAATCCCGTGACACTTCCAGTTCCTTCTTCCCACTGGCCCAGAAATACTACCTCCCCGCCCCTGCACCCCTGTACCCTCATCCCTGAGCCCCAAGCCTCAGAATAAAGACAGGATGCAGTGACTGCTGCTCACCTTTTCCGGGAGCGACCCAGAGGATGTTTACAGGAAAGATTTTTTTCTGCCCTTTGACTTAGAGCATTCAGAATAGACACGGGGACCCCAGTGCAGGAGAAGGCCTAAGGGTCACCTCAGATACAAGTAAAAGATAAAAGCAAAGTGGGACTTCCCAAGAGACAGAGCTGGAGGGAGGGGCGAGACCGTCCCTTAGGGTGGAGTGACATCGCAGATCCTTTCTCTCCCCTCTTCAGCCCTACCGTGTTTATTCCCTCTTCTTTCAAAACTGGCTTCCAGCTACCAACAAAAATATTAAGCAGGGCCTGGGCCAGGACCATCCTGTAACATACGTGTTTTCCCCAATCATCTGAAACAATTTTCAAATCTGAAACCATTTTCAAAGCCTGCATCATTGGTACTGCAGTTGCTTCTGGTGCGATGAGGGAACTGATCAAGTCCGCACCTAACTGGCGTGCAGTGGAGTTAGGTTAGGCCAGCACTTCTGTTCAGTGGAGAGCTGGCCTCCAAGGTCTAAGTAGATCCTTACCTATGCCTCCCTCGCCGGGGAGCTGTGACCAGGCACCTAGTGTGATGATTAATATTGGCTGTCAACTCGACAAGATCCAGAATCCCCTCAGAGAGAGCCCTGGGCATGTTTGTGAGGGCATTTCTAGGTTTGACCATTGAGCTGGGAAGACCCATCTTAAAAGTGGTACCATTCTACGAGCTGGGATCCTGAACAGAGTCAGAGGAAAGAAAGCCGAGTACCAGCTTTCGTCTGTCTCTGCATCCTGACCACAGATTGCACGTGACTAGCTGCCTGAAGCTCCTGCTGCCATCACGGAATGGAACGTACCTCCTCCAACCGGAAGTGGCAATGGATCCCTTCCTCACTTAGGTTGCTTCTTGTCAGGATGCTTTTGGTCACAACAATAAAGAAAGCAACGAATACACCCGCTTTCTTGTCTGAGAGGCAGAGGTAAATGGTTGTCTCATGTCTACAAGGTGCCCATGAAAGTGATCAGCAGGGACGTGGAAAACAGAGATCTTGGAAGTCTTCCGTAATAAAAAGAAGGTAAATTCAACTTTTGGAAAAAACTATGATAAAATACATTTAGCAAGACTGGCAGTCTGAGTTTGATCTCCAGGACCCACGAGATTTCCACACCTGTGCCATCATACACACACTCACACACATACACACACACACATATACACATTCACATACACACACATACACACACACACACATACACACATACACACATACACACACATACACACACACACATACACACACTCACACACATACACACACACATATACACACTCACATACACACACACACATACACACATACACACACACATACACATACACACACTCACACACACACACATACACACAAACAAACACAATACTTTTTTTTTGAGACAGAGTTTCTCTGTATAGCTCTGGCTGTCCCAGAACTTGATCTGTGTGGCAAAAGGAGCAGCAGGCTGCGTTCCTGCCGGGATCCCAGCTCCTCGGCTAGTTTACACCCGAAATAATTACACGGAAACTGTATTCATTTAAACACTGCCTGGCCCATTAGTTCTATTCTCTTATGGGCTAACTCTCACATCTTGACTAACCCATAATCTGTATGCCACCACGAGGTCGTGGCTTACCAGCATGAGTCTAGCCAGCACCCGTCTCAGGGAAGGGGAATCATGGCGTCTGCCTCATTGCCTTCTTCCCAGCATTCTGTTCTGTCTATTCCACCTATCTAAATCCTGCCCTATCAAAAAGCCAAGGCAGTTTCTTTATTAACCAATGAAAGTAACACATAGACAGACGACCCTCCTATACCAGATCTGTAAACCAGGCTGGCTTCAAACTCAGAGATTTACCTGCTTCTGCCTCCTGGGTGCTGGGATTAAAGGCATGTGCCGCCATTGCTTGCCTGGTTTGCAATGCATTTTTTTTAAAAAAGAGCCTGTGGTCAAAAAAAAAAAAAAAAGCGCTCGACTGAATCCCCTTCCAGGGTCTTGAAACCTGTTAAAGCAAGGGAGTTAGAAACTTGAGCTCCCTCAGCTTCAAGGAGAACCTACTTCTGCACAAATATCGAAGTAAACGTTCATCCTTGCTGCTCTTTATTGCTGTATTGGGAAAACATCACGTATCGAGCAAAGCAGTTCTCTGTGCCAGGCTGTGAGCTCTCGATAGGTCCTGGGGTGTGGTGCATCTGGGACGTCTGTGCTCGAGTGAGCGGAAGGTCACCAAATATCAAAGCAAACTAAATTCTTCATGTACAGAATGTGATTTGATTTGACAAAACGTCTCAAAGCTGATAAACAGCCACACGGCACTTGTGGCCTCTTTAAAAGAAGCCCTGGTCCAGGCGATGGGTGAATTATTTATAGCTAGTGTTTTGTCTTTCCATTTAAAACTTGTGATGTATACACATAATTAACACTGACTATCTTAACCAGTTTTTAAAAGATTTTATTGTATTTAGTGTGTGTGTGTGTGTGTGTGTGTGTGTGTGTGTGTATGCACGGGTTCAAGTGTGGAAGCCGGAGATCTTTCTTGGTCACTTTGTGTTTGGAGACAGTATCTCTCACTGAACCTGGAGCTAGCTTCCCCATTGGTTAGACCAGCAGGCCCATGATCTTCAGCAATCTGCCCAACTCTCCCTCTCTAGTGCTAGGGCTACAGATACACACTGTTGCACCCTGCTTTTCTGTGGGTTCTGGGGACTGAACCCAGGTCCTCAGGCTTAAGGGGAGGCTACTTTACTCACTGAGTCACTTCCCCAACCCCAAGGCTTTTCTCTTCCTTAGTCTATGTCCTCAGCCTTCATCTAATGAGATAATAACTATCAGACTCTCCTTCCTTGCTATGTACCGCGTCTGTTTGTCCATCTCCTTGCTAAGGACTCAGCGTTTCTTCATCTTTTAGCTGTTGTGAGCATGTTGCTTTGAGACAGGGTAAAGAGTGAGCATCCATACATAGTAACAACACATACACCCTCAAGATTGCTGCTTAGGAAACTTGCTGCTTTCCATTTATTTACATGTGAATTAGATCAAACAGTCTAATAAATGCCTACAAACCTTAATCAAACTCGATTTCCTGTTTTCACTACCACAGGGGAAGACAGTGGGTCTGGGGAGTGTAGGGATAAGTCCTGCCCCTTGGGGGGCATGTTCGCCTCAGGCTAATGTTTGCCTATAAATTTGGCGAGCGTGCTCCCAGCGCTTGCTGCTGCTTTCCTGGTCTCCGCTGGAACGGTGGTTCTGTAAGCCTATTTTGACATTAAAGCTATATATATTGTTACAATCTGTCTGAATTCGTTTACGCCGTTACATTTTGGCGCCCAACGTGGGGCTCGAACCCACGACCCTGAGATTAAGAGTCTCATGCTCTACCGACTGAGCTAGCCGAGCAGGCAGCCAGGGTGCTGGGGACACAGCCCCGCCGCCCTTATTACTACAAATGTCAGCACCAATCTACTTCAAGAGGAAGATGGGCATCGAAGAGGATCGTTATGGAGTTTGATAGCCATTTGGGCAAAAAACTGCTCTTGCCTGGACTATTGCATAAACTGGACACAGAGAACCCACAGAGAGGACTACTGAACTTGCCTAAAGGTGAGATGATCTTTTGGGGTTCCTGATTCATGAAAGAGTATGCAAGACATTCTTCAGGACAAGCAGATAGTGACTGACTTTGAATTTTCCTGCTTTATGGAAATGTCTGCTGGATACCATGGGCCTGAAGGCTGAAGATGGATGCCCCAATGGTACAGAGGAACTTTGGGTGACTGTCCAGGCAGCGAGATGTCTCTGTCATTTCTAGAGTTAAAAGTTGATTTTTTCTTGTTTGCTTAGGTAGTATTGTATCTTTCTGGAGTCTTTGATGGAGTTAAGAATAGTTAGTTATAGTTATAGTTTTCCTTAGTTATGATAAAGATTATTGTAACTTTTACTTGATAACTGTTTCGTTACATGTAATTTTGCTATGTTAAAGTTAAAGCCCCCCCCCTTTTTTTTGTTTAAACCGAAAAAGGGGAAACGATGGAGGAAGGTCATTGGTTAAATAAAAAGAAACTGCTTGGTCCTCATTGGTTAGAAGATAGGTGGGAGGAGTAAACAGAACAGAATGCTGGGAGGAAGAGGAAGTGAGCTCAGACTTCACAGCTCTCCTCTCCGGAGCAGACGCCTCAGAGAGATGCCATGCCCCAGCTCCGACCCAGGATGGACTTAGGCTAGAATCTTCCCGGTAAGATCGGTGCTCACAGATTATTAGAGATGGGTTGATCGGGATATCAGAATTAGCCAGTAAGGGCTAGAGCTAAAGGGCCAAGCAGTGATTAAATGAATACAATTTGTGTGTTGTTATTTTGGGGCATAAGCTAGCTGAGCAGGCGGCTGGGGTGTGGGGGACGCAGCCCTGCCGCCGCTCCATGTTACTACAGGGGAGCCCGAGATTTAGGGCATTGGGCTACTGGTCCCTGCAGTCATTATTTACATTATTATGTGTTATTGGGGCAAAGTCTTTCATGCTGGTGGGCCTACGATTCTTCACAACCTGTAAGAGTTGGATGAGCATTTTCTTTTTAGGGTAGTAGTCAGTTCAGCCCATTTTGCCAAGTCATAAACAGTCTTGTACTTCAGGTCAACTGGGTCGTTTGGTCATCCTACCTTCAGCAAAGAACCAAACCTGGAACCAGATGGAATGGGCCAAACTAAATGTAATATGGTCATTTATCCTCTTCTACCCACCCTCCCCCTTCCAGAAAAATGAAAAGAGAATCCAACAGCTGAGTCAGCCTAGGACAAAATTCCAAGCATGTAATTTTTAACAGGCTTTTGGGGAAAAGGTTGATTTTAGATCCGGTTAAGAAGTCATCCTCCACAAATGTTCTGGTTAGGGAGGTTTGTGTGTTAACCATTAGACACGAGCTGTTAAAATATCAACCGAGTAACTTAAAATATTTCCTACCTTTGAAAACTAGCTTGGCTTCTCGTGAACCCCAAACTATAAGAAAGGTAGAGGTTTGGGGGGAGTTGTTTGTTTGTTCGTTCTTGTTTGTTCTCTCAAGGTATGTATTTCTATGCCACAAGGCAGGCCACAGAAATAAAAAAAAAATAAAATTTAAAGAAATAAAATTTAAGAGGCTTCTTGTCTGATTCATAGCTATCAGGAAACCCTAGCCTGGACTATTTCACAAGTTTCCCTCTCTTGCCCAGGAATGTGCTGGAATCCCAAATGAACACCTGTGATACACCTGTGATTCAGCTGGACCCCAGCCCCCATCAGCAGAGAAGGCTGGTGAGGATGAAGCTGGTGAGGACTTGAAGACAGTTCTAGGAGTACGAACGGCGTGCCCAGCAACAGTTGGTGTGGACAGAAGAAATATTTCAGCTCAGCTCCTTTGCAACTTTTTAGATTAAGAATATAATTCTTGGTCCATGCACAGCTACAATGCATGGCTGACTTGATGGGGGTCTGGGCACGGGGTCCAAAAGACAAGGAAAAAGTAAAGCAAACAAAGACATGCCTATGAGTCCAGCGATGAGAAGAGAATTCCTTCATACTGATTATTTACATCCTGGTGACTCTTTTCTTGCAATTCACTCTCCACAGACTGAATTACATTTTACACCTTTGCACACATATATAATCCAAGCCCATATATTAAGACAAAATATTCAAGGTAAGAGCTCCTCACCCCCATTATAAGAATGTAGAAACAGACTCCAGAGAACATGAGTCTGATCTACAGACGTATCCTAGCTAGTGGCTATGCTTGGCTGGGCTCAACCCAGGTCTTCAGAATAGAGATCAAGACTCTTCAGAATGCAAATGAAATGCTCTGTTTTTAAAATATTCCTTCTAGTAATTTTTTTGGCAAATCTTTCTCATACTAGCACTATTATATAAAGATAATCATTAACAGGGGTTTGGGGGAGGATTAAAAGAATAAGAGAGTCAAAAAACAATGCTGGGTAACAGAGCCAGAAGAGAAAGAGAAGCCAGCAGAGAGGTCTGAGTCTCGGGCTGGGAGTGGGGATGGGGTTTGGCCAGTGGGAGGGGGCACTTAGCTAAGGGAGGTGGTAGGGGGAAAAGTTCATCTGCAAGTATAACTAAGAAAACCCAAGGTTAGTGTTCAAGAGACTACTGATGGGCTCTGGGGACATAATCCCACAGAGTCATGGCATTGGGGGTCAGTGGACCCAAATGCATATGCGTAGGTCCAGTGTGCTCTCCAGATGTAGACTGCTGCTTCCTCCAATAACACTGAAAAACAAGGCAGCCAACGAGGGAGATTGTGAAGTACTACTGAGATTGAATCGCCTTTTTTGGGGGGGGGGATATTTGCGATAGGATTTCTCTGTGTAGCTTTAGAAGCTGTCCTGGAACTCACTCTGTAGACCAGGCTGGCCTTGAACTCACAAAGATCTTCCTGCCTCTGCCTCCTGAGTGCTGGGGTTGAAAACATGTCCTACTACCACCTGTCAAGGTTGAATCATCTCGAGAGAGGTTCTTAGAAGCCAATGAAGCCAGTGTTTAAGAGCGGTGGGTCATCTCTATGCTCTCTCTCTCTCCTAAACTATACATACATAGTTTTGTAAAGAAGACTTCTAATTGGATTCAAAGCTGACTCCATAGGAGAAACCACATGCCTAGAAGTGTAAACCTGGCTAAGAACCCATGTCTGGGAGCTCACAGAACCCAGGGGTAACCCTATTACTATTATTCTGCTAGATGGGCATAGTATCAAACTGTCCTCTAAATTCATATTTGTATAGCTGTAGATCATCGCAGCTCTTAGACTTCGTTCGAGGAGTTTCTTCATGCAGTGGATGATGGGTTAACACGGAGACTCAGAGCTGGTCAGAGTCTCAGCCGTACGGAGATGTATTCCAATCTTCAAGGTGTAGGGCCCAACACAGGAGAGGCTGTGGAAAGACTGTGAGAGTCAGAGGCTGGGGGACCACAAAGCGGTGTCTTTGGACTAGGACAGGATAGCTGTGCTTAGGAAGGCACAGCAGCTGTGTTGACCGGCACAAAATTATTAGTCAACATTCTGGCGTGGGAGGGAAGGGACTCACGAGACCCACCCTCTAACTGAGGAGCTGTTGACAGGGGATGTCTTTGGGGGAGAGAGAGTCAGTTTGTTAGAGGGTGTGGTCCCTGGTAGACCAACTTCTTTTTAAAAAGCTCATGTGTATATATTAAATAACAAGAGTTGGAGAGGTGGCCTATCTGTGGGTCATTTCAAATCTTCCTAAATTCTTTTCGCTGACTACTATTCTTTTCCTTTTACTGGTGTGCACATGTGTGTGTGTGTGTGTGTGCACGCGCGCACACACACACACACACACCACACAGCGTGAGGCTGGAAAAAGCGTGGATGTGTTTGGAAGAGCTGTGTGTATCATGGCAGTGAGCTGATAAGCGAGAAAGAGCATTTTCCAGCATGCTGGGCACTGAGATCAAAGCCCTCTGCAAATATTTTGATAGGAGGCAGCTGTGTTATAACAGAGCGCGCGCTGACCTTCTCTGCCAGGACCTTTACTGGGTTCTGGTCCCATTGCTCTCACTTCTGTGACCCGAGTGGAGCTATTTATTTCTATGAACCCTGTTTCCTCACCAGGTAGAGATAGTGAGAACGCTTCTTAAACTTTTGTTATGACAACAAATAAAGAAACCTTAAAATATGGAACAAGTGTTAGGAAGTATTACTCTGTATTTCTTTAAAAAGAAAATAGTTAACTGAGTCTCCGGCTGAGCTTCAGATGCCACTGTGCACCTGGCAACGTGGATGAGAGAAAGGAAGATTCTGGAAAGGGCAAGGATGACTAAGCTGCTTACAGACGGAATTGCCGGAACACACGCAAGCTCCGTAGGAGCCTTACAGAAATGAGTGCCCGAAATGTCCACCCAGGGCGACAGTCCTTCCCAACAGCCAGGTTAGGGTGGCCTATGGTCATCAAAGCCCCCTCTCTTCAGCGTGGCCCACATATGAATGTCATGTGTGTGCCACTGAAGCCCCAGAGGAGAAGGAAAAGGCAGGGTGTGTGATACAGCCAGCTCATGGCAGGTAACATGCTTGGGGCTGGCTCTAATGGCTTCCTGGAATGGTAACTGTGGTTAAAAATGAGAACAGGAGGATTTGAAGTGATAAACAAGATACAACCCTACCTGGGAAAAGCAAAGCCAAAAACGCTGACATGGCACGGCCTTGGGTATTTATATTAGGTATTCTACGCCGTCTGTTTGTACAAAAGGAGGGCAGGAGGCTGCAGGCATTCATTTTTAATCCCATTTTTCAGATGCTCTGTATTCCTGTAGAATTAAGGATTATAAACACCTATGTGTGTGTGTGTGTGTGTGTGTGTGTACGTGTGTGTGTGTGTGTGTGTGTGTTTATAAAATGGCCCACCTGGCTTTTTGTATCAAGGAGACAGCATGACCTGACTGAGAACCCAGCCCAAGGCATCCTCAGATTTCCTCCTCTCGTGGTGCTGTAGCTTCGCTTGCCTAAGGAAGAGACAGAAAGCCAGTAAGACATTTGAAACATTGGCTGTCGCTGCGGTTTAGCTCTTTTGACTTTCTCCTGAGGAGGTTTGATTTCTCTGGTGAAGAAGGGAGAGAGCAGAAAAGCAAACCAGGAATGTTCCTGTTCCTGAACTCAGCGTGTTACCACTCCCCCCAGTTACACCCCATTGCTGTTGGGATTTGGGGGAATGGAAGAGGGTTCATCGAACAACCTATCTGAAAACACTTTAAAGTGAGGAGGGCTTGTGGTCCTTTGGGTATTAAGTGTTGATTGCTAATGTCTGTTCTCCTCTCAGGATTCTACCAGAATCAAAGTAATTCTAGTTGTTCAAATTAAAAACAAAAACAAAGAGCGGAGCATGGTCTGCCAGATTCTATGCAGATGGGTGCAAAAACCCAAGAAGGGAAATGATGCCTGGGTCCTGCTAACTCACGAGTACTAACCACTACTACCTTACAGGGAGAAACTGTATGAGCATCCAGGATCTGCCAGATGAACTAGCCTGAAACAGAAGTCTTGCTTTATTTATTGGGTTGTCTTGTTTTGGAAGGCCTCTTATGAAAATTATGACCGTTCTCCTCCCTTTAGGGCTTCCACTATTTTATTTTATATTTTATGAGATGCTTTTTCCTTTCTTTTTTCGCTTGTAAGAAACAGAAATATAGTTGTTTTTTCCAAACAGTCAAATTTTGTGATCCCATTTATTATATCCTGTCCCACTGTTTTGAACTATATGCTTATCTTAATTTATTCTTATATATGTTCATCAGTCTGTGCTATAGTTTGGTAACTGATGATTCAATTATTACCTCTTTTGTTTCTCTCATTTTCTTGGTTAGTCTTGTGTATTTATGTTTCTGGAAAGTTCATAATCACTTTATATTCCACTGTAGAATCCCACTGGAGTTTGGATTATGATTTGTTTCTATAATCTGTATAGAATATTATTTAAAATCATCTAGTTACAATGAGATAGAAAAGAGAAACAAACGTTTGAAAAGAGCAAGATGAGGGTTGCCACATTTTTCTTCAGGTGAGGGGACAACCAGAATTAATAACCTCAATCTCAAGTTTGGGTGCTCTTAATCAGTGATGGGCTGTTCAGGAGCAAGCATTAAATAATGATTTGCATGAACCTCGGCTGGCACTGGTTTTGCAAAATGAGAGTAAAGACGGGTCGTGGAGAAAGAGACAAAAAACAACCACTTTCATTTTTCAGTAAACTCAGGATAGAAATAACTGGTTTCCCTTGACTAAACAAGCTGCAAATGGTTTGCTGTTTTTGCTACTGTAAATATTTTTGTAAAATGAAATTTTTGATGTGTCTGAAGAAAACTGAATCATAGCTGATCTCTGTATTGTGATGAGTGTATAGCTACTACTGTGCTAGGGATGCCTTCCTTGTGACATTGAGCCCTTGGTGGTACGAAGCCCTGTTTCCTAAGAGTGTGTATTTTCCTGCAGCATTTTCTTTCTTTGGAATTCAGCATTCCTGACTGCACTCCCCAGAGAATCTGGAAATGTTGGTGCACATCCATCTGGCAAGTGAAGGATTTGTCGGAGTGTGGGAAACTTCAGAGGTTATTTTCAGGTTATGACATTTAAATATTTCTCTGCAGGTCCAAAGCAAAGTTTATCTTTTTAAACTATAAAGACACCAGCGTCTTAGTCCTCATTTAGAGAAGAAATTGCTTCCATCTTTAAAAAAAATAGCATTTGAAATAAAGCTCTGCATTTGAAAATTGAAGAGCTAAAATTCAGATGAAGCAGCCTGAATGTTTCAAATTACCTCTTGGATTTTTTTCTTTTACTTAGGCATAAAACATTAAAGAACGACTTAAGGAGAGGTCATGAGGGTGAATCCATGGATATTATAAACCAAATATTTGAGAGCTGGGTGTGGTGATACATAATCTTATCACTTGGGACCTAGAGGCTGGAGGAACAGGATTTCAAGGCCAACCTCAGCTACGTGGGGAGTTCAAGGTCCGACACCGTCTCAAAAAGAAAACATCAAAAATAAAAAAAGACAGTCTTTTAAAATTTATATTTTATGTGTATGTGTGTTTTGTCAGCATGGATTCTATGCATGAGGTGCCCATGGACGTCAGAAGAGGGCATCAGATTTCCTGGAACTAGAGTAACTGACCATTGTGAGCCATCATGTGAGAGCTGGGAATCTAACCTGAGTCCTCCAGGAGATAGAGCAGCAAAAATACTCTTAATCACTGAGCCATCTCTCCAACCCACCTGAAATAGTAATATATATATAGTCTGTGAACCTAGGCTTCAACAAGACTATCCCTGCCCACCCTGGGAATAACTCTAAGTTCTTTTTCTGGGGCTTTTCAGTCTCAGGATGCTGCTTAGTCACACCAAGTTTCTCCCATTCTTACTGTCTGGTTGTTGGGGAAAGACCCAAAGAAACTATAAATCCCAAGGATACTCAAGACTCAGCTGCTGCAGCCAGGAAGACATGATGCTCTGTGCATTTGGTGTGTATGGGATGGTCTCATCAAAAGACTTTTGGCTGCTATTTCCACAGTCCTTGTCAACATTCAGAACACTTTCTGTATTTCCTTCAGCCACATAAAACTGGACCCAGGCAATGTTAAATGAGTTGTTATTTCAGTCTACACTCATTGACTCAACATGTGGGCAGATGTGGTAACCGTGTTATTCAAGAGTTGCCAGCAACCACCCATTCGGCTGCTCTTATCATGCATCTTTGTATGGTCAACCACAATGCATTATCTGAATCTCGAGGTAAGACCGTGAAAGTAAACATGAAATAGCAATGTAGTTCACTAAGTAGAATATACATATTTCAGCTGGGTAAGGTGGTACATGCCTTTAATTCCTGCACTCTGGGAGAGACTGGAGGGTCGTAAGATCAAAGTCAGCTTCAGCTGCACAGGGAGATCCTGTCTTAAAAAGTCAAGGGCCTGGGATTGAGATTGCTGGCAGTGAAGTGCTAGCCTTGAAAGCCTGAACTTCTGGCCCAAGTTCAATGCCCAGGGCCTGCATTTTAAAGAGCTGGGTGTTGCAATGCACACTTGCAATTCCAGAGCTGGGGACGTGAAGACAGGAGGATCTCTGGTGCTCTCTGGCCAACCAACCTAGCCTCCTGAGTGAGTTCTGGCCGCCAAGGGGCTATTTCCCAAATAATGAAGCAAACAGAAATAAAGGGACAGCAACCAAAGAATGAGGACTTCCACATGCTTGTGCTGGACACGCACCCACACAAACATGAATGCACATACATAGCTTTAAAAACAAGGGCTAGAGTATTGCTCAGTAGTAGAGCACTTGCCTAGCACAAGTAAGGTCTTGGGTTTGATCCCCAGACTTGTACACACCTACACACAGAGAGAGAGAGAGGGAGGGGGAGGGAGGGAGGGAGATAGAGAGGGAGAGAGGGAGAGAGGGAGAGAGAGAGAGAAATAAAAAGAATATTCAGATTTTTCGGTTTTTACTCCTCTTGACACTACCATTCCCATTTTCTCCATCCAGTCTTAAGTCAATTTTATCTTAAAAATAACTCTTTCCTTTTTTGTTTTGTTTTGTTTTGGTTTGTTTTGTTTATTCAAGAAGAGTTTCTCTGTGTAAGTCCTGTCTGGCCTGGCCTGACTGTCTTGGAACTTGCTCTGTAGACCAGGCTGGCCTCGAACTCACTGAGATCCGCCTGCCTCTGTCTCCCATGCGCTAGAATTAAAGTTGTGAGCCACCACAGCCTGTCTTTTCCATTTCTTTATATCCATTGGTATTACATGATTCAAGTCTTCTTTTCTCATCTGGTCCCTGGGAGAAGCCTGTTGAAATAGTCTCTCTCATCTTTTCGATATATACTCTACTTGTAATATTTACCTGCTTAGTAGTTTTCTATGGCTCATTGGCCCAGATCATTGATTCAAATTCCTCTCACCTTGTTCCTTACCCATGCTTCCTGCCTCCCTCCGTTGTTCACCCATGGGTACTTTGTCTCCTACTTCACAGAGATTCTAGCACTGGTCTTTCTTCCCATAGGCGATAGCGAAAACACTCAAAGAACAGAAGCCCACAGCGAGAGAATAACCGCTCACAACGGTCACTACCAAGGACCCAGTGGTATGCAGCAACTCTTGCTGCTCATTTCCAGTCCCCTGAGCAGGACCACCTCCTTAGGGAGCTCTGATGATGCTTCCTACAGTTCCCAGAGGACCAGCCTTTGAGCCAAGGTTGAAAGGGAGGCACCCTGTCCTTTAGAAAGGTTTATGGACCTGATTTTTTTCAGTACTCGCGCAGAGATGAAGCATTCACGTGATAGGCACTGCTCGCAGACCTGAAACGACCTCTTTTGTTTTCTAAGATATTCTTGAAAAACCCACCACCTCATCTCTGGTTGCTCTATAAACACTTTTGTCTGTCTCTGTTTCCCAGAATTTTATCAGTAAAAGACATCTACCCCGCACACAGGCCCACCAGCAGATCGGTTTTGTGACCAGCCTTGATCTTTTGTTATTTTCATACTGACCAGGAAACCTTATGTCCTGAATTGACCTGAAAGTATGAGGAAAAGTTTCAGCATCTTTTCTAACAAGAAGGAAAGAAAATAATACATGGGCTACTCCATGCAAAACACTAACCTGGCCTTAAGGGAATTCTAAAGAACGAGTAGACACAATCGCTGTCTGCAGAACTTAGAGCTGGATGTGGAAGTTAAGATATGAATAGTTAGAATAATAATACTTATTAAGCAGTTGTACTCTGGATTGTGTTCAAATAACAAACACCGTGGGAGTGAGGAGGAGAGAGCATGTTTTTCTCCTACATGGAAATGGGTCTTTTTTTATAATTTTATTTTATGTTTATTGATGTTTTGTATACTTATGTGAGGGTGTCAGATTCCCTTGGAACTTGAGTTACAGACAGTTGTGAGCTACCATGTGGGTGCTGGGAATTGAACCCGGGAAGAGCAGTCAGTTCTCCAACCTCTCTCTGAGCCGTCTCTCCAGCCCATGGAAATGGGTCTTAATAGATGGTGTCTGTTTTAATCCATCAAAAGAACCAGCGTATGTGATGGATACAGAGAACATAGAAAAGGAGCTAGCATGTGAGAGGCACTGGGTTTGTGCTTTAGGAGCAAGGGAATAATAATAATAAATTAATAATATTAATAAATAAGAGAACATAAGAAAGAACTCAAAACTGGAATAAAGCTAAAATTGTAATTATATCAGCCTATAAAAAAGAAATATACCCCAAAGCAGCATCTAAGCGTTAGACCAGAGATATGTAGCACTCTTAAGTTGCTGAGCTGAAGTTTAATATAACCAGAGCAGCATTTAAAAATGTTCGGCAATTTGTAACAACCTCCAAGTCCCATTAATCAGCTGTAAGCGCACCACTATCAATCCTCCACTTACGAGGCTGTTTCGGGAGGAATGATATTTACATTGTGAACACTTATTATGTGTCCTAGGTTATCAAGCTGTGTTTCTTTTTAACCATGGTAAAATACAGATAGCAAAAACTTGCCATTTCAGATAAATTGCTTTTTAGAGCGCAGCTCATGGCTACCAACTACATTCACGTTGTTGTATCACCCCATCCATTTCCAGATGCTTTTCCTGTTGCAGATCTGAAACTGCGCTCCTTGAGCAGTGACCCCCACTTCCGCTGCTCCCCGGCCTCTAGCAACCGTCGGGCTTTCTGTCTCTATGAATGTGGCCACCGTGACTGGTTTATTTCATTCGGGGTGCCTTCAAGATTCATCTGTGTTTTAGCCTGTCTGGGAATTTCTTCCCCACTTAAGGTTGGATAATAGTTTATCAAATATCTCATATTGCTGTTTCATCATGAGAAATTGGTTAATGACGTTAATGTGTCCAGAATAGCATCGCTGGCTAGAGAAAGAGCGTGGGGCGGAGGTGGAGGGTGCTGGGCTTATACACCGTAATTCCTAGCCCACCCACATTCCCTGTGTGTCTTACCTGATGCACACCTGGCACAGGAGGGCTACCGTAGGAAGGTTTTCTATTGTTTTTGATTATCTAATATCTTTTCTTCTTCTTTTAAGTGTTTGTTTATGAATATGTTAAGTGCAATTGTGTGTGTGTGTGTGTGTGTGTGTGTGTGTGTGTGTGAAGGTCAAAAGGGCAACCTTAATGCCATCTATCTACCTTGCTGTTTGAGACAGGGTCTCTCACTGGCCTAGGGGCCTGATGACTACACTAGGCACCGCTTTCTACAGTTCCCAGAGGATCAGCCCTTGAGCCAGGGTTGGAAGTGAGGTGCTCTGTGGTTTAGAAAGGTTTCTTCTTCCCCTGTGCATGGGCCACCACACTTGACTTTTAAAAATGGATTCTAAGTATTAAATTCGGGTCCTCATGTTTATAAGGCAAGAACTTTATCAACTGAGCCTCTCCTCAACCTTCAGGTCATCTGTTTCCTCCTCCACCCATTTCTCTTCCTCCCCCTTCTCATTCTCCCACCTCTTTCTACCAGTGCTGAAGTATTGAACCTAGGGCCTCAAACATGCTAAGCTTATGATTTTGCCACTGAGCCACACCACCAGGCCATAATCCCTCTCTTCCTTGAGGAACTCCTGCTGCGCTACCCACGTGAGACCAGTCAGATCTGCATGCCTCAGCCTTCAGCAGTGGCTGATTCCAGAGAGGTCACGTGGGTGTGGTCGTTGTCCTTTCCAACACTCTGAGGAGTGTGAGCCCAGAGTTACAGACATCCACTTAATCTTAGTGGGGAGATGGCAAGAGAAATATGATTCTGAGTGTCATCTGAGTGGATAGATCTAGACCCGAAGCCCATTGCCTCCTTCAGCTTCCCAGAGATGAGGGAATATATTTTGGAGCTTTGTGGGTCTGTAACTGGCCAGAGAGAGACCTGGCAAGTGTGTCAGAAAAATCAAGCACACAGAGAAGAAAGCATTAGGACCCTGTGTGGTGTGAGGAAGGGGGAAACACCAGCATCCTTCAGATACCTGGTGACCAAGGATGAAGCTACTTATAAAAAGGTGGAAGAAGTTGCCATGGGGAAAGATTCAGACTAAAAGGTGTCTCGTACTCACAGGAATACAGACTTTGGAAGCCTGCTTGCCACTTTACTTGCCTTACGGAATCTCAACCTTGTGAACATATCCAAGATCTGACCGTGATGGGGCTTTGGGACTCTGACCTTTAGCCCCACAACCGCACTCAGTAAGCTGCTCTGAGTTTTTCTTCCAAGCTCTTTAAAGCTTTTCCTTGTCCATCAACCTCCATGTTTGTGCCTTGATCACGTCAGGCACCGTGTCAGGACAGTGATGAAAAACAACCATGGTTCTCCATGTTTAAGGAGTTTTTATTTAGTGGAGAAAGCAGACAAAGAATGGAGCATCAGCCAGGTGAACATGATTAAAATGGTAATAAGTGCTATGAAGACAAGAGGAGGTGTCTCAGAAGTGGCAGCATGGGAGGTCTAGAGACTTGGTTTACACGGAAGAGAGAGGGAAGACCAGAGCATAACTTCCCTGGGAAGTAGCTTTGGGGCTGAGTCCAGGCCCAGTGAACGGAGAGAAAGGTGGAAACCTACGGACCTGGTCTCACTGCCCTTAAGAAATAGGTGAATCACTATGAACAGTGGAAGGCCAGGAGGCTTCCAAACGCAGGGTCCTTGGAGCACAAACCTATGAAATTGGCAGTTTAAGGACTCCAGAGTCACCTTGCAATGATCCTATGCATTTATTCACTAGTTCGAGAACACATTAAATTTTTTTTCATGGAATTTATAGATGAGGAGCATTTTGTTAAAAGTTGAAGTTTTGGCTGCCGGTGCAGGCCTGCAGTTTTAACATTGGAAGGCTGAGACAGGGGTAGCTTGTGTTCGAGGCCAACCCTGAGCTCTGTAGAGCTCTGTAGCAGGACCTGACTCTAAATAGAGACCTAAATGACAGATTTAATTAAACGGAAACAAATCTGGAGGTATCTGGGAGATGGAAGACAGCCTCCAGCCAGTTCTCAACAGGAGGGAGAATCCAGAGATTCGCCATAGTGGACTTAAGGAAATCCGTTAGACACAAGCTAATGGGAGCCTTTAGAAAGATTTGATGCAGCTGGAAGTATGGCTCCTCGTGAGGGACACTTATTCTTACAAAGGACCCAGTTTCAATTCTCAGCATCCACATGGTGGCTCATGGTCACCTGTAATGCCTGTTCCAGAATCCCACACCCTCACTGGCCTCAGGCATGCACACAGTACACATATGCACAGGCAGGGAAAACAGTCATACACTTTAACCTAAATAAATGTTTTTGTTTGTAACTTAAAGAAAAAGATTTCCTTTTTTAAGGCTCTTACCCTAGGGAACTTCTTTTCTGTTGTTTTTTACTCAGCTAAATCCAGTCCTCCTAAGTAAAGACAAAAGTCTTTTGCTCACATAAAACTAAGCAGCATGGTAGCCCAACACCAAACACAGTGTGGCTGCCCAGTCTCTCCAGATAAACACAAGGAAAGGTCATCCAAACACAGGAAGACAGCCATCCCCTTCCCTTTCCCTTTGCCCCCTCCCCTTCCTCCCCCTGCTTCTCTTATCCCCAGAGGGTGGACCCAGCCTTTCCCAACGTTTATTCTGAGAGCTCCGGCTCTCACAGTGGAACGTGCTTCAGACATGGGAATACAACAGCCGGGCCAACAGGGAAAACCAAAAATATAAACTGAGATATTTGATAGATTTCTGTTCTCCCTTCCCAAATTGTGCCAGAAACGTCTGCTAGTGCTGTTTTTACTGTTCTTGATGGAACTCAGCCCTTCATGGGAGGAGGGCAGCTGAAGTTGGTAGAATTTGCCGGTTTGCACAAAAGTTGGTCTTGCTTAGAATCCCAGTGCCTTTTGCCTGATCCAGCACAAGAATGCAATAAATGTTAGAAAACAATAACCAAAGAACCCCGCCTCTCAAACACTGGCAATGAGTTTAACAAGTTCCCCTGATATTACAGGGGAACTTAGAAGGCTAAACTTCCTTTCAATTTACGGCTGGAATTTCGTAAGCAGGAATTCTAGAGCCTATAAATAAAGAGGCGTTTTATCTTCTCCCGACACATTCTCATCAAAAACAGTGGCAGGAAAATAAACTTCTCATCACTTTGGTTTTCACTCCTCACTGGAGAGGGGGGCAAAAGATGACCGCTTCGGGGGGGATCGTGAGCCCCGGTGATTATAAACCCCGTATTTGCGATGAAATGTTCAGAACCAGTTTCAAAACAGACCCAGAGTTTGAAAGCAAAGCATGATGGTGACCTTTCTCATTCGCTGTTGCTCAAACAAAGATCTGTTCCAGCAATATCCGATGCTTCCTTCCTGCTGCGCCTCCACGGCATGCCATTTAAAACAGTGTGCCTCATCCAAACGGGAGCAGGGGGTGCGGCGTGGCTGCCTGTGAGAAACACGGTGTTTAGGCTTTCGTATTCGTTTTGAAAGTTTTTCATCTTGTGCTTGTTTTGTTTTGTTTCCATGAGTTTATTGCCATGAGTTGGGTTCATAAGATTAACCATGAGAACCAACAATAAATGAATTCATTATATATATATATACCGTTACTCTTCTGTTTCTCTTTTTGTAACAAAGAGCGATATAGGTTTTTTGTTTGTTTGTTTGTTGTTTTCCAAGACGAGTTCTCCCTCTGGCAGACCAGGCTCCCCTAGAACTCGTTGTAGTCCAGGATAGCCTCAAACTCGCTTGCAGTCTACTTATTTCTGCCTTCCAAACGTAGGGAGGGACGCTCGCTCCGATGGGCCCATGCTCAGCTCACTTCACAGGTTCTGAATCCCAAGGACGGAGAGTTTTTAGTTTATTACTCTTTGGTATTTTTATGAATACTCTGGGGTGCAGAAAACAAACAAAGGTTATTTTTTTAAGAATCATTTGCTTGTTTTGTATAAAACTTTATTAATATAAACAAATACAAACCCCAGGAAAGAATGTGAGAGAGGAAGAAAAGGAGGCAGCCGATGCTCCCGAATTAGGTAACAGAAGTTGAAGATGATCACAAAGTGATTTTTTTTAAAAAGATTTATTTATTTTTATTTTATTGTATTTTACCTGCATGTATGTGTGTTTATTTCATGTGTTTGCAGACATCAGAAGAATACGTTGGATCTCCTGGAATCAGAATTACAGAGGGTTGTGAGCCACCATGTGGATGCTAGGAACCGAATCTGGGTCCTCTGGAAGAGTAACAGATCCTCTTGACTGGTGAGCAATCCCTCCAACCCCCAGGGTGATAGAGAATTTTGCTACTAACCAAACAGCCACCAATTTGTAACTAAAATGAAAATAAATCTTAGTGCCACTATGAATGAAATCACTTATAATTTCTAAAATCAACATGAGTTCGTAATAGAAGAAAATCTGATGCATGGCCTTGTACAGAACTTTTCATTGCCTTTCCACACAGTCCGAGAGAGAGAATCTGCTCCCAGCCTTCCCAGTAAAGGTCTTATGCTGCTGACTAGGCCCAGCTCTACAGCAATTATTGTGACCAGAGAGAGAATGACTCAGGACAGGAACTATCTGTTCTTCTTTAATAATGAGGCTTTGAAAAAGGGAGCTCTTATTTCCCCAAATAAAACCTGGACACTCCAAAGAAAGAAGAAAAGGAACGGTTAGCAGAGAGACAACCAACTCAGGGCTCAGCAGGTGTTGTCATGGGGATTAGATGGGATGGATGTGCGGTAGTTTTGATAGTGCTTAAGGACTGGAGACGTGACAGATGCTGCCGGAAGCATTACTAAGACATTGTAAACGAGCTTAAAAATTTAAAAAAGAATTTATTGGTTCATATAACCTGAGAGTCCAAGGGCAGAGATAAATTCAAACATACAAAATATTTTTTTCCATATGGTTCCCTGCAGGAGATGGCTGCTAAGTCCCAAGCCCATGGCAGTGGAAGAATCCACAGGAAGAGAGACCCTGCCAATGTCCATGGATCAGAGTTCCTAGAAGAACTGTACCAGGTCTTGCTTGAGTCTCAACCCACCCCTTAATCACCATGGTTGGGTAGGAAAGAAAAGTAGACTATCTGGCTTGACTATACCTCACTTGCTTGAAGAGCCTTGCAAGAGACAACATGGAAATATTGTGGTTGAGACAAAGATTTTTGTAAACCAAGTAGAGGTATTGAGGTTGCTATGGAGAGATGAATATGCTGAACTTTATGGCAACATGTGAATGCTCACTTAGACTCTAGTTTAGATTTTTTTTTCTGTTACTTGCAACCAAAAAGGTTTAGACTAAGTTTACCAAAACCATCAGCTTGAACATCGTTCTAGTTCTCCAACTAACTTTTCATCTTTTTGGTTTTTCAAGACAGTGTTTCTCTATAGCTCTGGCTGTCCTGGAACTCATTTTGAAGACCAGACTGGCCTTGAACTCAGAGATGCTCCTGCCTCTGTCTCCCAAGTACTTGGAGGATTAAAGGTGTGTTCTGCCACTGTCTGACCAACTTCTCATTTTCTGAACACATTTGTTCAACTACTCCTTAGGAAAGTACCCAGTCCACACAGCACTCCTTCATCTTCTCGGTATTTACAGCTTCCTACTTTTAATTTCTTCCCTCTGTAACTTAAACTATGGTTCATCATTTCAAAAACATCTTTGCTGCTTTGGAGGCGGGGGGGGGGGAATAAGGTAAATTTGGCAAAATTTATCCTATAATCTTAACTGCTAGATTTCTCTCTTCTTGACCATCAATAGTCAAGGAACAGAGGAGAAAAATTCACAAAAGACAGTTTGATTCCATTGATTCATGATCATATCTCCCCGGGACCAATGGTAATCTTTCTGCATTTGCTCTCCAACAAAAACCTCAGACCTTTCTCACTGTTCTCAAGCCTTTCACCATCTTCATCTCCCATCTTATCAATCATGGACGTTCTTTGTTTTGTACAAAATGAAACTGGCAAACTTTTTGTAAATATAACTTATTTTCTATCCTCGCCTCTCATAATATTTCCTTCTTTCTTTCCTTCCTTCCTTCCTTCTCTTTCCTTCCTTCCTTCCTTCCTTCCTTTCTTCCTCCCTCCCTTCTTCTCTCTCTCTCTCTCTCTCTCTCTCCCTCTCTCTCTCCTTCCTGAGACATGGTCTCACTGTGTAACTTAGAAGGACTTTGAATATATAACCTCCCAAGTACTGGAATCACTAGAGTTCCCTACTAGGTCTAGTTAACCTTTCTACCTGTGTCCTAGCCGTTTGTCGAAGACTTGAATTATGACTTTCTCTTCACATGTTCGAAGACTGCACTCTCAGTTTCCCCATCCTGGCCAGCCTCTCCCATCCTCCAGTCTCACCAGGTTGGAGAGAGCCCATGGTTCATCTAGTCAATGCCTTCTTTTGATCCTCCTCTATTCTTCTCCACATGGGGACAGGCTAAAGTCTGGAGGAGAGAGTTCCACAGACACCCTTGCTTTCTCCTTTCCAGTCTCTTCCCAGCAGCAGACCTGGAGAGAAAAAAGCCTGAGAGAAAATCTGCTTCTGGAGCCTTCCGAAATGTCACTGCTGTTTAACTGAGTTTTCTTTAACTCAAGTTATTGCCTTCTCAAGACAGCCAACTCCTGAATTCTATAAATTTACCTTTCGTTCACCCTTTCCAGTGGTTTAGCCACTGGCGAGTAACCTGTGGTCCAGCAGATAGATCCACACCCATGCCCACATGGGTGGCCCTTCTTAAGCCCAGTGGGTCACCAAGTACAAACAGAAACAACACAAAAGGACATGAAAGAAAGATGGAGACTTGCTGGAGGAGAGGAGATGGTGGGGATAGGAAGAGGATAAAGGAGAGTGGGGAGATAAGTGTGGCCAGAATATTATTTATGTACATACATACATGTGTGCATATTATATGTATATGTGCATGTAATATATATGCACAAAAACTGTCAAAGAAAAAACTAATTTTGAAAGTACAAGTAAGAAAATTATTCCATATTTCTTACCCTGGGGTACTGTACAATCCTTTATCAGGTCTCTATATTATAACTATCATAAGTAGTTTGTCCTCCTGATTCTTTTTTCTCTTTCTTTTTATTTAGTCAATGTGTCTTTCACATCACACATCTTGATCCCATTCATTTCCCCATCCCTTTGCATCCACCCCCTGTCTCTGAAAACCCTCGGCCAATAAAACAAAATTTAAGAAAAAAGGAAAAAATTAAGAATCTCATCAAGGAAGCTGCAGTGTGGCACAGTGAGTCACGCAGTAAACCCCTTTGCTGTCCTCCTAATTCTAACGCGGACTTCTGTCTCTACAGAATATGGAATCTGCGGTAGAACCCTAGCAGGCATGGCATCTGTTTCCTGTTGACTCTCCTGCTATGACGAATTGTTTGCATCAGCCTATAAATATGCTCGGGCATCCTAGATGCACACATCCATAATCTTTTCCTGTTGTCTTTCAATTTTAGTAGCCTGTACCCTTGGCTAACATGCTCTATCTTATCATCAGTCAGAACTGTTCCGTCTCCAAAATCCTAAAGTCCAGCATCTGAGCACAACTTTCTTACAAACGAGTATTTCTTAACTGCACTAAAGCCAGTGAGCACCTGGACAATGCTCTTCATTTCCTCTCCCTTTGTTCTCATTTCCTTCTCCAGGCAGCTTAGAAGCCAGAGACCCCACCCTTGTCGTCTGTGTCAGCAAGTCTCTTCCCTTTCGTTCTTTCACAAGCCTGTGTGGCAGGCTCGCAAAACTGCGTCAGTTCAACTGCTCGTCTTCTCTACCTTTTGCTCCACACCAATAAAGAAGCACAGATATTTGCAGGATGTGGTGCCACTATTCTTTTAAGATCTCTAACGTCACAGAGAAATCTGCCCCTCCCCCAGAGAGAGAGAGAGGGAGAGGGAGATCTATAACGCTTCTTGGAGAGAAATCTACAACACTCTCTTCTAATTGGAATTGAAACCACCCATCACACCTGGTAGGCAGGAAGCCTGTCACTGAGAACCACCCCAGTTGCCTCATGTCCTTCACACTCTGTCTCTTCGAGATAGCCTCATCCACTGCCAATGGTGGCTAGCATGACCAGCCTGCACACTGATGCTTACTAAGTGTCAAATGTTATCCCTAAATTCCTAATCATTGTATCTAATTGACGAGTCTTTTGATTGCATGTTTGACCAACAGCCACAATACAATCCGTTCTATACTAAATAGTTAGCGCTCTCCGTTCTAGGCTCAAGTCCTACTCTTTCACTGTTGAATGGCACGGCACCATTTTCCTAGTCTTTGAAACCCAACTTTGTGGAACAGTCTTACTAACGCAGTAATTCCAATCTCGTCGTGTCTTTGTTTGCTTCTGTTTTGAGACAAGGTCTCACTATGTGGACCAGGCTGGCCTTACACTCAGAGAGATCTACCTGCCTCTGCCTCTCTAATGCTTTAAAGGTGCAAGCTACCTACCATGCCTTGCATGACCAGTTCATTTGACTATTGAGTCCTTGTTGAATCTGTTTCTTATTTATTTATTTATTTATTAAAGATTTCTGTCTCTTCCCCGCCACCGCCTCCCATTTCCCTCCCCCTCCCCCAATCAAGCTCCCCTCCCTCCTCAGCCCGAAGAGCAATCAGGGTTCCCTGCCCTGTGGGAAGTCCAAGAAACCCCCACCTCCATCCAGGTCTAGTAAGTTGAGCATCCAAACTGCCTAGGCTCCTACAAAGCCAGTACGTGCAGTAGGATCAGAAACCCATTGCCATTGTTCTTGAGTTCTCAGTAGTCCTCATTGTCCGCTATGTTCAGAGAGTCCGGTTTTATCCCAGGCTTTTTCAGACCCAGGACAGCATCCTCTAAAAGGCCCCACGTAGTGCAAGCTCCTTTGTTTGCAAGAAATAAAAAAGAATCTACCTATGGTGACCTCTGGTGAAAAAGGAAACATTTTTATTGGAAAGACACTGGAGAAGTTCTTGGGGCTGAGAGACAGACGCCAACAGCAGAAAGGTTCCCAGCTATACTGTGCTGAGTGTGCCCTGTCTGGGGTGACTTTCTCTCTGTGTGGGGAATTTGTTAATAGGACTCAATCAAAAAGATGCTCTGAGTCTACGTCCCTCACTTCCATTTTCAAATTTTCAGAAACAATTTATTTGTTGGCGCCAACGGACCAAATGGTTAATCTCTAGACACATAGTGGTGTGTGCAAGGGAACCCACGGCACAGGTGTGGCCATGAGGATGTCTGCCTGCTGTGCTTAGGCATCCTGTAGCAACTGGGGATCACTGAGAGCAGACTGCATGTCTTAAAAAGTCTTCTGTATTCTGTCCTTTCTATCTTCTAGCTTTCTTTCTCCATCGATCCTTGAATTGTGTTTTATTTTGTATGGAATGATTGTTTGGGTCTCCCCCAAATTCATATGCTGAAGGCCTCAACCTCGGTGTGATTGTATTTGGAGATCATTCAAGGTAATTATGGTGAAATGAGGTCATAAGGGTGGAGGAATTTGATGTGATGAGTGGCCTTATAAGAAATGAATTCCCCCACATGCCAGGCACATCACGTAAGGATGCAATAAGAAAACAGCTGTCTGGAAGCCAGGAAAAGAGCCCTCACCCAAACCCACCATGTTGGTTTAGTACTAATATAGGAGTCCGAGCCTACAAAACTGTAAAGATGTACATTTCTGTAGTTTCATCAACTTCTGTGGTCTTTAGTTATGGTAGCCAGAGGTGACTAAGGTACTGTCATTGTTCCCTCTCCCTTCCTTCATCTAGGAACACTCTCTGCCATTAAGAGTCGTTTAGATCTAACCGTTTCCTGATGAAGTTAGGTTAGTCTCACATTCTTTACCCACCTACTGTAACTTTGTGAGCTCAGCTTGGTCACAGTTCTTATTCCTTTTTGCAAGACCCCCATTAACAATCTGTCTTTTCTAACTTGTGAGCTGTGTGTGTGTGTGTGTCTGTGTGTGTGTGTGTGTGTGTGTGTGTGTGTGTGTGTGAGAGAGAGAGAGAGAGAGAGAGAGAGAGAGAGAGAGAGAGAGAGAGAGAGAGAGAGGTGAGTCTATGGAAGTGAATAGAGAGGTCATCTCATTGTTGATTCCTAACATGTATTTATGAAGTGTGGAGTGAATGACTGAAACCTAGAGCTCCTAGTTCCATACTCAATATATTTACTGAACCATTCTTCCACCTGGGCATGGTGGCACAGGCCTTTAATCCCAGGACTTGAGAAACAGAGGCAGGCAGATTTCTGAGTTCGAGGCTAGCCCTGGCTACACAGAGAAACATTGTCTCGAAAAAGAAAGAAAGAAAGAAAGAAAGAAAGAAAGAAAGAAAGAAAGAAAGAAAGAAAGAAAGAAAGAAGAAGGAAAGGAAAGAGAAAGAAAGAAAGAAAGAAAGAAAGAAAGAAAGAAAGAAAGAAAGAGAAAGGAGGGAGGGAGGGAGGGAAGAAGGAAGGAAGGAAGGAAGGAAGGAAGGAAGGAAGGAAGGAAGGAAGGAAGGAAGGAAGGGAAAAACCAAACCAAACCACAAAACCAAACAAAAAACCTGGGCCCTCTTCCACCTGTGGTCACTGCACTGTGGCCCAGCTGAGTGGGTGTTTGACTTTCCCTCATGAAATCATGAACAGTTATACAGCAATTATTTTCATCTCTTATTTTGTATCAACCGTGACACATTCTCCCCATGCTTTTGTACATGTTAAGGAGAATATAATTCTGTTGCCTTTGTTGTCAAAGAAATCAGTACGGTTTTCAAAAAGCAACGCGTTCTAAGCCTTCGTTAACAGATGTTCGGTATAAAAGAGTATTTGGAGTTCTGGTGCCTCCTGTGTGTATCAAATCACATCTGAAATATTATGTTCAATTCTGGGCAACAACCGCGCATTCCTTCCTTCAACAAATGTTTATGGAGTGCCTACACTGAGCCAAGCACCTTTATTCGATGCCAGAGGCTTAGAAATTTAGAAGGCAGGATTGAATCATTTTTTTTTCTTTTATCATGTGCATCAAGCCAGGAGACCGTAGGCTTTGTTGCAGAAACAATCTAAAAATGTCAGTAGCTGACCATACCCCATCTGTGCTCCACTTTTATTCCACACATTCATCATGGACTGTGTCTCTACTCTGCCTGCTTTATGTTCCCAGTTTGATACCACTGCTTTTGTGGCAGAGAGAAAGTACAGCAGTCATGGTTGTTCAATCTTCTGCTTAGAGATGATGCGTGTCATTTCTGCTCACATCTGAACTTCCAGTAAACAGTAAAGTCATCTGTCGTCCTACATGAGCCAACCTGCTAAGGTCCCCATTTTACCATCTTTAAGATGGGGATGGAGGTGAGGCTAGAAAATAATCTAGAGGCAGGGATGGAGAGGTGACTCGGTGGATTAAATGCTGGCTGCACAAGCATGAGGACCTGAGCCTGGATCATCTGCTCCAATGTAAAAGGTTGCACATGACAATATGTGCCTCTAATCTCAGTTCTGAGCGGTGGACTGTGTGGGTGCTGGGGAAGCTGGCCCGTCCAGCCAAAATGGCAGAACCCAGGACCATTGAGAGATTATTTCTCAAAATAAGGGAATTTCCACATGCACATGCATGTGCGAATGCACTCAAACATGCATGTGCACACATAGGCAACCAAACACATGCATGCAAGCATGCACCACTCTCGCGCATGCTCACACACTTCTATTGAACGTTTACAAATCCTAAGCCAGGAGTGGAGGAGCACGTCTTTAGTCCCAGCACTCAGGACGCAGAGACTGGCTGGTCCCTGAGTTCAAGACCAGGCTGATCTACAGAGCGAGTTCCAATACAGTCAGAGTTACACAGAGAAACCCTGCCTCAGACAAATAAATAAATAAATAAAAATCCCGATAGTCACTACAAGAAATTGCTGTGGAAAAAAAAACCCTCTCTAATCCCTTATGAATGAATTATTTCTCTCTGAAGCTTTCTTTTTAAAATTTTTTTATTTAAAAGTTTTTTCATTTACATACCAACCACAGTTCCCCTTCCTCCCGTCCTCCCGCTCTCCTCACCGTCCCCCCACCCAATCCCCATTTTACTCCTCAGTTTTCTTTGAAGACCCACTAAACTGACTGAATTATGCTTCCAGCGTTAGCTTGGTAATTTTTTCATCTCTGCTTTTCAACACTAGGCCAGAATCAAAAAAATGAATGAACAAATAGATTGGATACAATGTTATGGTTTATTATTTGTTTTGTTTTGCTTTCTTTTGCTTTTTTTCCTGTGAGGTCCACTTTCCAAATAAGACTCTCAGCAACTGGGTCCAGGACCGTGTTCCATAGCTTTTGCGTCATTGGAAAGTGGGACCAAGATTAGAGAATGGCTAGATGGTAGATGCCCACCCATCTGTGCAGAACCGGGTGTCAGCCCCAGCCAGCAGGAAAAAGCAATGAAGGTTTCCCACCTCTAGACTTTCTGAGTATTGATAAGATGTTCAGGAGCAGTTGAGATATTTGTCCCCTCTTCCTGGCACCCACTGATTTTCTGTTTGTAACTTTATTTCTATATGCATATTGTTTTCTATCAACTAATGTCAGAGCAAAAAGAACGTTTATCTGAATTTACAGGTAAAAAGGTCAGATTTGTATGGATACTGGTAATATCACTTCTGGATTGATCCACCAGAAAACTAAGTGAAATGCTAATTTATTATTTGTGCTTGTTTTTCATTACTTTTCTTAGAATGATTAAAGGAAATATGTGTGTGTGTATACATAAATCTGTATATAAAGAGTTGGAACATCTTTTCATGATATACTTTGCTTCAGTTCCATTAAATATTTAGTAACCATGTGTGTTATCAGCAAACTTAGGCATAATTATGCAATTAGGGGAATTCCAAACTAAGACTTTGAAATCTAGCCTTTATCTTCTAATTTAACCTCTAAAGAATCCTCCTTTAAAGCGGGACACTAGAGCAATGTTTGAGAGTCACATGCGTGGCCCCTGTCCAGGCTTCTGCAAGCCACACAGTCTTGGGCACCCATGACAACCAGGTCATCTTTCCAGGGTCATCTGGTGGGGAAGGTGTTGCTGACTGTGTAAGGCTTCAGAGGGACAGTGATACCCAGGGAGCTTTGCGACCTAATGGCCCGCTCTTGGTTACAGAAGCATAGAGCTGTCTGTGTTTGCTATTTCATTAAAATAGACTCACTAACAATAACAGTTATGCAGAGTTGACGCTGAGATTTAGAATGGTAATTTTATGCTGTTTACTTCAGCTTTAGGTAGCTGACTGCTGGTCTGTGTTCTTACTAAATGTTTTAATTTGGTATCTATTTATGAAGCTCTAAATACTAGGGCCTAGATTGCTAAGGGAGAGTAAAGTTGGGGAAAATATATCGTTCCTAAGGGCAAGCGTACGTATATCCCTCTTGCAAGAGAAAAAAATATTGATTTAGACTAGATGAGTGATTTAGATCTAACTTAATAAATTAGATCTCATTTTATAAAGATGGCCTCAGATATTAATTTCTGTAAGGAACAAGCCATATGGAGATATCACATCCATCAGCTACACAGCTTCTCTTGTTTTGTATGTATGCATACACATGTGCATGCTCATGCATGTGTATGTATGTATGTTTGTATGTATGCATACACGTGTGCATGCTCATGTATGTGTATGTGTGGGTGTGTGTGTGAGTGTCTGTGGGTGGGTTTGGGGGCCAAGGAACAACCCCAGAAGTCATTCTGAAGGCATGGACCCCCTGCTTCTGAGACGGGGGTATCATCATCGTTGAACTTGCTAAGTAGGCTAGGCTGGCTGGCCAGTGGGTCTCAGGGCTCCATCTGCTTCTGCTTCCCCAACAGTGGGATCATAAGAGAGTAACTTCTTGTTACCTGGGTTCAGGGGGTGGAATTCAGGTTCTCACGCTTGTACAACACACGTTTTACTGGCTGAGCTATCTCCCCAGCTCATTGCTTTTTTAAAAAGATGGAGTGCTAGACTCCACCCCAGACATATGCATAAAATGTTTTGGATGGTGGGGCTAGAAATCTCTGAAGATTTTTTTATTTTTATTTTTTATTTTGGAGACAGAGTCTTTATATGCTGCCCTCGCTAGGCTAGTGGTTACTACGTAGCTTAAGCTATCCTCAGGTTCACAGCAAGTCTCCTGTCTCCCGGTGGGATTACAGGCATGTACCACCATGGTTATCTGGAAACTGTTTTTTAAAGTTCCTTTGTGATTCTGTTTATCTCCCATCTTCTGGAAGTATTGGTAACATTGAGGAGCTATGGTCTCTGCCCCCCCCCCCCGGCAGAAAGGGCTACAACTGAGGCATTGATAATTCCTGCAGCTGGAAACTGGGTCAGAACCATCACTCTCCCTATCACTGAGATGTGCCCCAAGCTCTCGTAGACAAGGAGAATGCAAATCTGTGATCACAGGACACTCACGTGGAGACTTCAGCGATTGCATTCTCCACCATAATAGCGCTGTACTCTTACATTCCAGGGTGGAGATCCCTTAGAGCAAGGCTGCCCAAACTGTCCCTCTTGCTCAGGGTTGACTTTCACCCACTTCAGCTGTAATCCGTCCTATTGTTGACACTGTATAGCATTTGTCCAACCCTACGGACCTGGTCCCTGGCTGATTCTCTCCAGAACCCCTTTTCCTTGAGTGCTTGTGAGCACCGTTGATTCTCTCCAGAACCCCTTTCACTTGAGAGCTCATAAGCAGTACCTGCAGAGAAACTTATTTAATAAGAGAAGCCCATGTGTACATAACTCAAATTCTGAAATCCCCTATGATAACGCTATTATGTGTGATTGCAATTCTCCGAATTCTTGTAGCTTATTTCCTGCCATCAGAGTGACGAATGCTCTGATACGCTGTTGAATTTCTGTGATGCTCTGCCATGAAGTCCTGTAATTCATCTCGCTGACGGTGCTGATCTCGGGGTGAGTTGTAAGTGCTGGGCTGTTCCGAGAAAGAGCAGCCTCCCCCCCCCCCCCCCGCCACCCCGCGCACTCCTGCCTGGTGCTTGCCCCGTGAGATATGATAGCATGAGGGCCCCAATTCCTTCCCTATCATGCAGTCATGTTGGGCAAGCGCAGGGATTTATGTCATTTTCAGAAAACCACAGGTCCTTGTTTCATAGAGCTTAAATGGGCACACACATCAATCTATGTATTTTATAAAGGCCTGGACATGGATATGTGTATGTATTTGTGTGGCTTTAAGACACAAATATCTCACTACTTTCATGTCTCAAAGAGCAATTTTGTGACCATTTCTTTAGGTAACAGTCCCACAAACACCAATCATCTGCAGAGATACACTTAGCCCTTGAAAAGATTGAACTAATTTACACAACAGGAAGTTATTACTCATCCAGGGAAGGAAGCTCCTACAATTCAGGACTGAGGAACGGGATGGCCCAGCAGGATGGAAAGAGAATAGCAGTGCATGTCACTTAGTGATGGGCAGTTCTGACCCATCCTCTCAGGTAGGGAAGAGAGATGGGCTGGACAATAGTTTGAAGTTGTCATTAAAAAAAAAAAGTCAGGATAGCCAGGCAGTGGTGGCACACACCTTTAATCCCAGCAGTTGGGAGGCAGAGGCAGGCAGATTTCAGTGAGTTCAAGGCCAGCCTGATCTACAAAGTGAGTTCCAGGATTCCAGGATTCCAGGATAGCCAGGACTGTTACGTTACACAAAGAAACCCTGTCTTGAAAAACAAAAACGAAAACAAAGCAAAAAAAAACAACAACAACAAAAGAGTTGAAGTCAGCTCTGGGCAGTCTTCACTCTTCATCTCCCAGAAACGACCTGGCCTCCTTCCCCTCTACTTTTCTTCCTTTAGTCTTTATTTTCTTAACTTCAGGCCCAAAGTCTTCTGCATTTCTTTTGTACATGGTAAATAAACATAATATTGATAATTTCAGCTATGTGTAAAGGTACAATCAAAGCATTAAACCTCTTCTTTTTTTCTTTAGACAATGTCTCCTGTATCACAGGCTAGCCTGAAACACGCTACATTTAGCTAAGCATGACCTTGAACTTCCAGTCCATCCATCTTTACCTCCCAAGTATTGGGATCCCGTGTGTGCACCGTGACACCTGGTTTGCGAGGTACTAAAGGTCAAACCCAGGGCTTTGTACATGCTAAGCAAGCATTTACTCTACCGAACTACACCCCCAGCATCAAATTTCTCCAATTTCTTAGTGGTAAATTCTATGAGTCTACTATGCCCGTGGTGGCTAGATAGCATGCTTATGAGAAAGATTAATAGGGATCATGATCAAGAAATCCAGAAGTCCTTCCCACCACACCTGCAGCCAATCTCTTCCTCTATGTTCCTTGTGCTCCTTTTCAACTGAAGAGAATTTTTAAAAGATTTGCTTATTTATGAATATGTGTGCTCTGTTTGCATATATGCCTGTATGACAGGTGAGAGCATTATTAGATCCCATTATAGACGGTTATGAGCCATCATGTGGTTGCAGGGAATTGAACTCAGGGACTCTGGAAGAGCAGCCAGTGCTCTTAGCCTCTGAGCCATCTCTCCAGCCTTCAACTGAAGAGATTTTTTTTTTAAAGTGTACAAAGTTTACTTGTTTTAGGCTGAGAAAGAAATACCTGCTGACAGTTTCTGGCTTGTAGCTTGCTGCTCATTTGCTGAAAGAAGCAAGCCAGACCACCACCACCACCAAAAAAAGAAATTTAAAAAATGGAAAAATGAATAAAACAAAAAACACCACTGAACAAAATGGCAAGTGAAATTGAAATGTAAAAACCTGTAGCTGTAACAAATGCCAAGAGGTGGAAAGAGAAGCAGGAATTAAGTCTAATGAGGCAGTACCAGCTGAAGAGAGTTTCTAAAGGGAAAGAGAGCCCTGCTAGATAAGAGTAAACGCAGTGACGGACACACAGGAAGTGATGGGGGTTTACTGGATAAACAAGTAAGGGCCAAAGACTGAGAAAGAGTAGGGGCTCTCTAGCAACGAAGTGTCATAGCTGGCTGTGACCAGGATAGATGGCGGAGGCGGTACTAAGATGCCACGGAACAAAGCTGGAATCCTAACCATAGCCCCAAAGAGCAATGCTTAGCAAATTCCCTACCAGATGGCTAGAAAGATCCCGAAGGCAATCTCCCTCGGGCTAAGAGGCCCTTCAGGGCTCCAGAGCAGGAATGAGGGTAGAGGTGAGATTCAGAAATTAAGACAGAAATGTAGACCAGGGGAGAGAAACTATGAACAGAGTTATCTGAGGAGAGCAAGAAGCAATAGTATATGCTCACCCCATACTGGTGAAATGCCACCTGTAACCAGCCTCCTCGGCTTAGAGGTGGAATACATGCAGGAAGGCAGCGAAGCAGAAGCTAGGCAGAGAGGTTGGGAGAGAGGAACGTGACATTCTAGGCCAGGGTTACGACACAGGCAAAGGGGCATGAGATTGCCAGGCCGGTAAAGTATGGCTTCATCCTCCTAGCAGCTGCCCACTAATCTGCAGAAATATCAGTGCTGCGGAGATTAGCCATCTGGAGCTCACAGCTGCTCTTTGAGGAGCGCGTGCGGTGGTAAGAGAGAAAAAGAAAGCATGAGACACACAGCCTTGAACAAAAAGACCGGGGGAAGCTAGGAAGTGGGACACTGTTTTCTCACTATCCATACAAGCATTGGCAGGATAAACAAGTCGCTAATCACTATATGATTCTCCCAGGAATAAATTAATAATCAGCTTATTCTCCTATGTATCAGAATTTAATGTTTCCCCCTAAAGATTCCTCAGATCCCATCTGTGCATTTATCCAATAGACTTGGAGCCAATTGCCATCGCTTTCGCTAAGGGCTCTGATATACCAGGTAGCAATACCAGAAGAGCAGGCCCTGTGCTTGGAGCTGTTAAGTATTTGTTTGTATTTATTGACAGCCAAGTTGGTTGGAAACCCATCTTTCCAGACTGGCACACATACTTAGTAATTAAAGTTGGTGCTTTTATATAGCTGTAAAATATTTTAATATGAGCATGCCCTGAGGGTCTCAGCAGAGTTAGGTTTAATAAACTTAATAACCAATTAAGACACCTTTAACTTCACCCTCCATTAGGGTAATTTCTTTAATGAGTTTCAGAACATCTCAGCATATTCCTTCCAGAGATGTGGTGAGAATCACGTGTGCAGGCACACACACACCTGATATGGATTCAGCCTTCGATACTGAAAGTCCAGTGTTAACTGTGTCACCTTGGGAGAGTCTGTAACCTGCTGTCTTTTTCCCTAGGAGAGATTTAGACACGCTTCTCAAAGACCCTTCCAATTCTTGCCTTTTACCAATGAAAGGAGAGAAGATGTTTGCTGTGTGTTCTCTTTCCTCTGAGGATGAAACTTTCTACATTCTACCCTGCAAGGAAGCTCCTTAAGTCAGAAGCTGAACAACTCAAAACAGGTTCAGGAAGTCACTGAAAGTGACCAAACTCGCTAGGCCCAAACTGCTGAGAGTCACACTCAGCAGAAAGCTGCAAAGAAGACTTGAACAAGACTAGCTGACTGGAAGAAGCAGAAGCAAGCTGAGCTCCCTGGAAGAGAGTTAGAACAAGGGAGTCCCTTGGAAGGGACACCCACCAATGTGTTGAGCCGCTTGCAGGCTGGTCAGTGTGCTCCAGGTTCCCAGATTTTGTGAGCTGTCGCCCCTTCTGGGTGGGCTTTGGTGAAGCAAGCATCTTTTAGTCATTTCTGCCCCTATAAATAACCCCTCATCCATACTTCTGTTAAGTTACCCCAATAAAACTCGTTGACACCCCAAGTGGTGTCTTTACTTTGGTCTGTCATGAGCTCCGTATCTGGGGTGGATAGATGTGTGTGTTGTGTCTCCACAGGGAGAGTCTTGTCAGACAACATTGCTGTTAGTACTTCTTCCCTTTAGGGAGGCAGGGTCGCCAGCCTGTTCAGAAAATATAGTGTTGGTTTGTGTGTGTGTCTGTCTAGACTCTCTCTGTGTATATGCTTAAATAAATCTCAAATGACCTGACAACTTTGCCCAAATTGTAGAATTACCTTAGTGGTTCATGTCGTCGGTGCACAGAGATTCCTGGAAAGGCTGATTATTACCATTCTATGTACAAATACAATTCGGAGGGCATTCAGAGTGACTACGATGTGTTGATTGTCTCAAAACTGACTAGCCCCTCTACTCTAAAGAATTTGCAATGTTTTATTATCAGGAGCTATCCCCTAAAGGACTCATCAGCGATTGATAGCTCTTACCAATCCGGCTCCCTGAAGTAGGGATCTTGGGGCAAAACAATTCACCAGCCTGTGGCTCCCTTCCTTCCGTCATCCATGCCTGGGCAATCCCACTGTGGGAAAATAACCTGGTAAGGAAAGAGGACATTTAAAATATTACTTATCTCATTTGCTACAACTGAATAGTCCTTTTTTCCTGCAAGACTTGTGGAATGGAACCCCCTACTTTTTCTTCTTTTATGTTATGATAAAACAAATAAGCATGCGAGATGGAGTTTTACTGTCCATAGGCTGTCTAGTTTACCTATTGCCTACAAAATGCCCACTATTTAAATATACATATATAATATGTATAATATATTTATATATATTTAAAACACCGGTTAAATGGATGTTTGTCTTCCCGTTTTATGGGAGCATGATCTGAGGAAAAGCAATGTCTGAACTTTCTCATTCAGAACGGCCAAGTACTGATCATCCAAATCCATGACCAATCTGCCTTTCAGTTTCTTTGTGACATCGTTCCCTCCCTCTGCATATTCAACTCATCTTTAAGGAGTTGGCCCTCTTTCCAGTTTTCTCCAAGCTAGCTCTTCCCAGAAGGGCAACAACTTTTGTGTTGTTTTGCTGAAACTCAGTTTGAATTCCCAGAAACTTAGAAGCATCCACGTTCAAATGTTAAAATACAAACACATTCCAAAATAAGATGAAACAGTACACTCTGCTCCAAAGAGGGGTGCACTAATTGGGGAAGACCCTGATGGGGCCCGTTTCAGTTCACTGTTCATAAGGACCTCAGCAACAACTTGAGGGTCAAAGCTGCGGTGGTGAGATGGACTGGTCAGGCAACACTAAGACAGAGCACTTGTTACGTAGGTGTTAGGTAAAGCTGGTGGTTTACGATGCTCAGGAATGGAGTGAAAAATATCATAGAAAAGAGATTGAGCAAAATGCAATCTGAGAACCCTTTGTTCCTTCACTTTTCTATTCATCCTTTTGGGGGGGCTCCTAAGGAGATAACCCCCTACCCTGTAGTTTGAAGCAACGCCTGCAATCACTTCATATCCTGAGATGGCTTCCTTCCAAAATTGTTTTGTAAATTCCTATTTGTGTGCATGTACGTGGTTGTGTGTGTCTGTCTGTCTGTCTGTCTCTGTGTGAATGTATGTCACATTTGCAGGTGCCCTCAGAGGTCAGAAGAGGACATCAGATATCTTGGATTTGAAGTTATGAGCCACCTACCCATGTGAATGCTAGGAACTCAACTCTGGTCCTCTGAAGGAGCAGCTAAGCCATCTCTTTAGCACGCCTGTTTTTAGGTTGAAGACTTCCTTGCTGGTTCTGTAATTTTGAATCTACCCACATATTTGCCCTAATTGAGATAGAAACCAAGACTCCCAGGTCTTTGGAGTACCAAAAGGCCCAGATCCAGGACAAGCAAAATGCTTAGTGAGTAAAGACGACTCAGGTTTGATGTCTGGAAGCTGCATGGGAGAAGAATACTGACTTCTGTAAGTTGTCCTCTGACCTACACACACACACACACACACACACACACACAAATAAATAAATAAATAGAAATGTATTTTTTAAAAAGAGCCCTAGATCCAATCAGGAAATAAGCCTTTTTGCTAGTGGCCTAGCTCTCTTTGTAGCTCTCTAGCCTTGCTGGTCACTATCTTTCTTCTCTTCCTTTTCTAACTTCTGTTTATAACCTTTGCTAACTGGCACTCCCTGACCTACTGGACATTTAGTGCGAGCTCAAAAGATTGCCCAACTGCTTGCCCTGTAGCTGGAGCTGGAAGGAGCTTGCCTGTTTTCATTTATCTACAGGTGCTGGCCCTTTACTGTGTAAAGCATGCCGGAAGCACGAGCACAGGCCCGATCCATCCAAGACCGCTTTGTTCTTCTGTTACCTAGGGAGGAGCTCCAGACCAGGCTGTTCTTCGGCATATTAGGGTAGCAAAGTCGCCTCCCACACAACAACCTATGAGACAAACTAATGGCCTTATATGGTAGAGACAGGAAGGTAGGAACTCTGATAAAGGATCCTTAAAACCATTTAGATGTTCCCTTGCTCCTTACTTAGATGTTTGTACACGTAGTCATGGCAATAAACACTGAATAGCTGGCTGGGAAGGTTAAAAGCAACTTCAGAAAATCCTCCCGCCGAGAGGTTTCCAAACATGGTTCACGCACATCAGAAACACTTGTGGAACTTGTTAAAAAGCTGGATTCTCTGGCACTTCGCGAGTATTTTCAAAATTACCGTAACTAAGCTCAGGATCCCAGAATTCCATTTCAAATAGCGAGGGAGTAGCCCTGTTGCAAAACCCACGGAAGACCAGCGCTCGTGCGTCCGCTTTCTCTCCCGGTTGTGCTTTGGGCAAACAGAGGGCAAATGAGGGGTGACACACTATCCTACAGGCTTCTGGTTTGGAGCAGGTGACATCAATCCCCAAGAGCCTGCGCAGAGTCATTAGCATCCATTAGCCAGTGTTTTCCTAATCTTTTGTTTGGGGATGGGAGGTTATCCCCATGTAAGCTCAGACTAGCCCCAAATTCATAATCCTGCCCCAGCCTCCTGAATGCCCAGATTCCAGGCTGTATCACCATACTTGGCCCGCTTTTATTTGTAACTTATAGCAACCTTAACTGCGTTCCTTGCTATGTTTTCCTTATGCTATTTCTCTCTTTTTTTAAAATATTCAATCAATATAAAGCTAGACCATTCTATAGAATTAATGAAAGACCTTTGGGCTCAGTCACTTTTTGATGATTAAACTACTCAGAGTCTAAAAGATTAATTATATTTGAAAAAAACAAGAACAAAACCAAGGATAGATTTTTTGAATGCCTAGTTTGCTATCAGGTGTTTGTTTTGTATAAGCATCAGTCGTAACAGAAGGGGGCTCAACTACACACGTTTATCTCTCATTTCATATCCCATGCGTGTTATTCCATCGCCTCTCAAAGCAAACACAGCAGTTCTGTTACATTCAGTTTTTATTTCTTTTTTGATTTTTCAAGACAAGTTTTCTCGTTTTCTCTGTGCAGCTTTGGAGTCTGTCCTGGAACTCGCTTTGTAGTCCAGGCTGGCCTCGAACTTCCGAGTACTCCTGAGTGCTGGGATTAAAGGCATGTGCCACTACTGCCTGGCTCCTTTTATTTATTTATTTATTTATTTATTTATTTATTTATTTATTTATTTATTTATTTTTAACACAAAGATTGGAGGAAAAGAACACTAAAAAAAAAATCAATTTCTTTTGGTAACAAGAAAAATCTAAACGATAGCTAAGAGACCAAGCCAAAACTTTGCATGAATATATATATATATTTTTAACTTGTAAGCCCTGGTGCTGGAAAACCTACTGGACCAATCCAAAATAAAAATGCTTAAACCCTATAATCAGAAAACCCTGCAGCCGAGAAGATTGCAGCTCATGCAAAGAAAGCCCGTGTTCTTACTCAGCTAACATTTCATTTAATAATTTCTCTTTCTGACCGCAGAACTTAACTGGAATTTTAGTTTTCCTATAGTATTCCATCCTTGGCACTGACCAACAGTCTACCTTGTAGGGATGTTTAGCAGTAGACAATTCCTACTCTAAATTTGTTAGATATTCTCCATCTAAGGAGCTGCCTGCTGGGACACTGCTCCTATCGGCCCCATAGGCATTTTTCGTGATTGTTAATATAGAAGTCTACTCTATCAAGTCTGGGTTTGTGAATTTGGCAGTAATTGGAGTAATAATACTTACTCATGGGTTACAATTTGTGTAGGTTTAAGCTAATGTTTCTGGAATTTTCATTTCCAAGAGAATAAACTCACTTAGTTCTGGGTCACTTATAGGACCCCCCAGAAGCATTCCGCAAGAAAAGACAAGATATGTAAGTGACTTAGGGAGAGCAGGGCCATGAAGGATGGAGCAAAGAAAACAGAAATAGGCAAGAAGAGCTGTCAGGCTGTGGTTCAGATCTGCCACACATAAGAGGAGCGAGAAGGGAGGACTGGGTGGATGGGATCTTAGACTGAAGAGATTAGTTAGATCTAAGAGTTAGTCTAAGAGTTAGATCTTAGACTGGTCAGGTTAGTGGAGAGAGCCAGAGCTAAGGTTGCTTACCCAGAGGAGGTTTATATTTGGACATAAATTGGAACCCACCTCTGTTTTAGTCACTGACCGGGGCCAGCTGAGTGTCCCGTGATTTTGGAGTGAACATTTGGATATCCGAAGGTATAGTAGCTGGAGACTGTTGACCAACTCCCTCCTTGAATCCAATTCTCTTCAAGAAAGATAGGACCAACACATCTCAAACTACAAGACAGAACAAACATTTCTCCCTTATGTTGCTTCTTGTGGAGTATTTTGTCACATCAATGAGAAAAGTAGGTATTAGTAATACAGGAGTGATGGAGAGACGACTCTATTTCTCCCTCTTGTATTCTTAGCAAGGACATAAGCTCATGAAAGGTCTCTAAAGTCCTGTGCTCTGAATGATGGAGCTCCATCCTAGAGGGTATTACCGGCAAACCTGTACCTCAGCTGCACCTTCAGCCGGTCAGTTCTACGGAGGCAGGAGGGACTTTACATGCCGTGGATGCTTGCTGAGGGACAGCTGATGGTGTAACTGTGTTGGTGACCTGGGCTGGGCTGGACTGGGCTGTACGCCCATGAAATAGACTAGCTTTCCAGTGCTACATCCTCTATACACCAAGTCCATCACTTAATGGGTTACTTCTCTGTCTGCTTGACTTTATGACTTGGCATGTCTAAAATAAAGCAAGCTCATAATGGAGAGTTCAGTGTACTTGATGTCCTATTATCATGAATTCCAAGTCTACAAGGGCTCAGTTACACACCAAGAGCTATTTCTCAAAAGGTGCATGTTTTCTTCGCTCTGTACAACATGGCTATGCTCCAGGACTGCATAGGTTCTTTGATGAGTCTTACGGGATGTACTAGTAACTCTACTTTCCTGCCACTGACATCTCTACCCATTTAAGCCTGACAAGAGATATGGCTAAGCAGTCATATGAGCTTGTAATAGACCTTCTGCAGAGCCTTAATCTGCACTGGGTTCAACTCCATGATGCACAAATATCATGATGATGGTCTATGTAGCACACTATTCCTAGGCATGGGATGCGTTGCTTCTAGAAAATGAAGGGTGTCTTAGACTTGGGTTTCCTAACAAGGTAGAGAATGTGAGATAAGGTAAGGCATCTCTTGTTTTGAAGGCATATCCAAGCAAATTCCTGGCCACTAGACCCTTCACACACCAAACATTATTGAAATAGCAGATTTCTGACTCTTTGGAGATTCCCCTCCCATTTTAGAGTGCTTGTATCTGCCCAGTGTTTCCAGAATCATAACCACCTCTTTTAATTATTCTTTTGGCCTGTTCAGCAAAATGCTAGCAATGTTCTGGGGGCAGTCGGAGAGTCCAGATCTCTTTTTCAAAGAGTATTAAGACAAACAATAGAATAATGACCACAGTCCTAGAGCAAAACTGTAGTGAACCTGCTACAGCGCCATTTTCTGTCCTGGGTGTCCCCTAAAAGACGGCAACCTTCTGGCAACACTGGTAGAGGATGGCACAGTGTTCCTGAATATAGAATGTGTTTTCCCAGAAATCCACAGGGTTGACAAGCTAACAATGTAGAGAATGTATCTGTCTGTCCCCTTGGACACCTTGATCATTTCCAGCTTCCATATTTGTTGATCTCAGTTACGTAGCTGGGGCCTAGAAAAACCTACTTCCATTTGCATCTAAGCACCAGGTGGATCCTGTAAACTCAGGTACTACCTATTATGTAGTTATTTGTTTATGCCTAACCAATTAGCCTATGAGCTATTTGAGAACTACGATTTTGTTAGATTTCATCTCTGTACCATAGCACAGTAGATACTCAGTGACTGAATAAATCTTTACATAGTATTTTAACTTGCATTACTTTATGAGTAAGATTTTCTCTCGACTGCTCTTTCCTCTCCTATATTATTATAAAAACATAGCAATTCTCCAGGTATACTGGCTCAAGCTTGTCATTCCAGCACTCAAGAGGCAGAGACAGGAGAATTGCTTCAGGTTCAAGGCTAGACAGGCTGCATGGAGAATTCTAGGTGAGTTCTAGGGGCTACAGAATGAAACTCTGTTTCAAAATAATTCTAACAGGGGATGTTGAAAGTTCAGTGGGTAAGAATCCTTGCTATACCAGTGTAAGAAGCTCTGTTCTGATCCCTCATGTAAAGAGCCGACTGTGGCCATATGCACCTACCGCCCCAGTGCTGTGGGGGCTGAAGCAAGAAGATCCCTGGGCCTTGTTGGCCGTCAGCCTAGGTCCAGGTTCAGTGACAGACTTAAAGGCATAAGGCAGAGCATGACAAAGCAAATCACTCATGTCCTCCTCTGGCCTCCCTGTGAACCCACACACACCTGTGCATATGCCACACATGTGTACATTACACGCACACACACACACACACACACACAACCATAACAATAAGAATGATAATAACAACAAAGCAACAATAATATCAACAATACATTTTGTTTCTTCTGTTCAGCTAACAGACAATTGCCATCTCAGAGCAGTCAAAAGGCTTGGTCCAATCCTGAAATCTTGATTGTTCATAGGTGAACTTGATGGCTGTGGTGGTTGAATGAAAATGGCCCCCATAGGTCCATAGGGAGTGGCACTATTAGAAAGTATGGCCTTGCTGGAGGAAATGTGTCTCTAGGGGATGGGCTTTGAGGTTTCAGAAGCTCAAACCAGGCCCAGAGACTCACTGTCTCTTCCTGCAGATCCAGGGGTAGAACTCTCAGCTACATTTTCAGCACCATGTCTGCCTGCGTGCCACCACGCTTCCCACCATGATGATAATGGTCTAAACCTCTTAACTGGAAGCTAGCCCCGATTAAATGTTTTCCTTTATAAGGATTGCTGTGGTCGTGGTGTCTCTTCACAGCAATAGAAACCCTAACTAAGACGGTGGCAGTCGGGATTACTTAGACTAAATGTGTGCTAGCCTATTGTGTTCCTTCAGTATCCTGTGGTCGGCTTTGGAGAGACCCATGCATTGTGTTGTAATTGTCCCCATTCCCTGTCTATCCCTGCCCTGAGTTTAGATTCCTTAAAGGAAGGAACTTTGTCCTTTAATCATATATAAGTAGGATATAGCTCAATGCCTGTCACAGAATAGGAAGTAAATTCATTGAGTGACTGTTTATGAAGAACTGAATCAAGTCACCTTCCAGGGGTCAATAGCAGGTCACAGGTTTAATTTAGATAAAAGCCTCTTCCTTCTGGACGCAGCTCAAATGTGCTGAGCCCCATGGTGATTGGTTCAGCTGTGGGACTGGTTTGGGGCCAAAACTCGAACCGACTCTGGGAGTTTTGAAAAAGAGCTTTTTCTGGACTTTCACCCCAGGGCATTCTTGCTCTGTGGAATATGTGATGAAACTTCTGTTTCTTTAGAAATAAACATTGCCTCAAAATAGAGAAAGGGAAAAAAATTATATTCTGTTGAGAGAATTAAGTTACTGTACCAGGAAAAATACGATCTTCCTACATAGTGTATGTGTATGTATTTATATACATATTATGTACATATGGGTGTATATATATATGTATGTATGTATATATGCATATCACTAAAATCTAGCCTGGCTTAGCAGGAGAATATGAAAAGATAGATAGAGGTATGGCCCAGTGATTTGTCTGTGTTTTTGTATCATATAAAACAACCCCTTATCAGAGGAGGAACTCAAAATCCCATTCAAAGCTCTGATGACTTGCAGCATTTCCCATTTAGCGTAGCCCTGGTTGTATATGTGTTACATGTAACCATTATTATGCTGAGACATGTCCCTGCAACTGTTTCCTTTAGGGCTTTTATCATGAAGGGACGTTGAGCTTTGTTAAAGGTCTTTGCACATCTGTTGAGATCACCATTTGATTTTTGTCCTTAAGTCTACATGCCCGTCACCTTATAGCCCAGCACTCAGGAGGCAGAGGCAGGGGATCTCTGTGAGTTTGAGGCCAGCCTGGTCTACAAGAGCTAGTTCCAGGACAGCCAGAGCTACAGTGAAACCCAGACTCAAGAAAGAAAAAAAAAGTCTATGTGTTGTATTTCACTCCCTGGTTTGTAAATGTTGAAACAGCCTTGGACCCCTAAAATGAAGCCAACATGGACATGGTGTCTGATCTTCATGTGTTCTTGAATTGATTTGTAAGAAATCTACTGAGAAATGTTGTATCTATGCTCAACAGGAAAATTGATTTATAGTTTTCTTAGTCTTGTGTCTTTGTCTGTTTTGGCCTTATGATACTATGGCTTCGCAGGATGAGTTTTGCAGTGTTGACTTCCCTTTCAACTTTTTATTTTTAAAATTTTATGTATTGCTTTTATGTGTACAGGTGCTTTGTCTGCATGTGTATCTGTGTGCCACATACAAGGCTGGTGCTCACAGAGGCCGGATGCTTTGTCTGCATGTGTATCTGTGTGCCACATACAAGGCTGGTGCTCACAGAGGCCGGAGAGTGCATCAGATCACATGTAGTTGTCAGTTGTCTTGTAGATACTGGAAATTGAACCCTGGTTCACTGGAAGAACAGCCATGAAGCACGATTAATAAAATCTCAGAGTCAGAAACTGGGGTTCAACCTGAAGATCCAATAAACAAATCAGCCAGCCGCTAACTCTTACCTCGATTTCACTCTGGTGATCTTGCCTCCAGGAATCTCAGAATGAGACTGTGACCGAGAGCTGTTTCCTCCCTTTTTATAATCCTCTCTAGTTCTGGGATTAAAGGCGTGCGCCGCTGGAATTAAAGCCATGCACCACCTGGTTTCTATGGCAACTAGTGTGGTTACTGGGATTAAAGGTGTGTGTTACACTGCGCGGCTGTAAGGCTGATCAGTGTGGCTGTTTTACTCTCCCGATCTCCAGGAAGCTGTATTTATTAAAATACAGTTGAAATGCCACTACATAGTCAGTACTTTTAACTGCCAAGCCATCTCTCCTCCCCCTCTTTCCATTTATTTTATCTTTGTAGAAATGGTCATACGTGTATACAAGGAAATATGATCACATCCACCCTTCATTTCTTTCTGAGTCCCACTCTGTGCTAGCTAGTTTTATGTCAACTTGACACAAGTTAGAGACATTAGAGGGGAGGGAACCTCAACTGAAAAATTGCCTCCATTAAGACCAGACTGTAGGCAAGCTTAACTCTTTTTCTTTAAGTAGTGATTGATACTACTAATGGGAAGGGTTCAGCCCATTAGGGTTGGACCACCCCTGGGCTGGTGATCCTGAGTTTTATAAGAAAGCAGGATGAGCAAGCCATGAGGAATAAGACAGTAAGCATCATCCCTCCATGGCCTCTGCATGAGGTCCTGCCTCCAGGCTCCTGCATTGCTTGAGTTCCTGTCCTGATGGACTGGTCCCTGGAAATACAGGTGACACAAACCTGTTTCTCCCAAGTTGCTTTTGGTCATGGTGTTTCATCCCAGGAACAGTAGCTCTAACTAAGACACCCTCAACATGTTCTCCTCCCAACCCCACTTCTTCCTATCTTTCGAACAATAACTGAGGCCCACTCAGTGCTGCCCGTATGTGCATGGCTGTGTTGCCAAACACTGAAGCGTGAACAACCAACCAGCAGCCACACATCCAAATAACAATGATTTGTCCCCTCGCTAACAGCTATCAGTTGTCCATAGCTTCTCAGCTGGGGGTAGGGATACACAATATTAGCCAGCTTGATTTTACGTAGGTTTTCTGCAGGTAATCATACCTTCTGGGAGTTCATGCGTGTACCAGCTATGTCATGCCCAGAAAGCAACATTTCTCAACACTCTTCCGGCTCTTACATTCTTTCTGCTTCCTCTTTCCCAGGGGTGGCAAGGACGGAAAGTGAGGAGGTTGAGAGATGTCCCGTTTAAGGTGGTGCCCTCCCAGTCATTAATGCTCAGCACTTTGACCAGTTACGCATCCCTACATTAGCTGCTGCTCGTTATTAAAGGACGTTAATCCAACCAAGCTTGAGAGTAGCACCAGTCTATGAGTATTAAAGTATTTAGAAGGCAGTTTTGACAACATTCTGCTCCCCTTCGCCATTTCTTCTTTGAATTAGCATGCCCACCCTAGCCTTGACCCTGACTCGGGTGATTCCTTCTCTCTTTATTTTCTGTGGGATAAGATTTTCAGGCTTTGGTTTCCATTAACCAAGAGACATCTCCCCATCTGACACCACCACTCTTGAAGAAGGTCAGAAGTGAGGATTAAACAGTTAACTAAGGGCTAAGAAAAGGTCACTGGGGTTTGAAGAGCATTTTAAGCAATCGCTGAAGGTTTGTTTCTTAGTTTCTTCAGATCTAAGAATTTCCCATTTTCCACATTCTTTTGCAAGACATGCCCTGCCTTTGTAGGAGAAAACAAAACCTTCCGGAGTTAAAATAGCCGATCCATACATCTTCTAGAGGAGAGCCAGATCCTAGGAGGAGGCCGAGCCTTTAGGAATGTCAGCTCATGCCTACCTGCGAGATTATGGATACAGCTTACAGGGAAGCCACGTCAAGCTAGCAATGCCAAGGCAGCGAGAGTGCCAAGGGGAGAACTGGGATATCAGAGTGGGCCGGAGGCCAGAGGGCAGGTCTATCAAGATGCCAGAAATGGAGCTTAAACTAATGGAAAGCAGGAAGGACTAAATGGAAGTAGGGCAAAGAAAGTATGTCTGGGGGAGTGAAATGGGGTTTATTATGATGAAACTGGCAAGCAGCCAGAGTCCATCTATGTACGTCAGGCACACTCCCTTAGTATCCTAAAGCAAGGCCTTGAAGTGTCAGTTTCTCGTCAGACTTGTAGTGCATGGCCCAGGGTATGCTGGGAAGTGACTCAAGCCAGGTGCAAAGCTGGAACAAAGTGGCAATTCAAAGACAAATGGCAATGAGAGACCAAGGACACACAAAGGCACGGTCAGTGTAGACACATCTTTAAGTATCAAAGTCACAGCTAACTCAGAAGAGAAACATAAAGGGATCATGTCAGTGACCTCTTCCAAAGACCAGGATAGGGCAGACTGGATCTTTATAAGATGAAAAACTAAATATCTATGAAGTGAAAGAGGAAGTAGAAATGAGCAATGATCGCATGCAATGACCGCATAGGCCCTAAGTGGGCATTCATAGGAGCTGCAGGGAAAGCAGATACCACCTTGATGGCGGAGCATCACACGTGACTACCCAGAGTAAACTCAAGGGCCCAAGGGCATCAAGTAGACAAGAGCCATAGAGGACTATCTGGGTCATTAAAGCACTTGTATATTAAGCTTAGGCTCACGAATAGAAGTACATCTCCAAACCCCACTGGCCAGCCAGTCAAGGACAACTGAAGTTCTACCCAATGGCATCTTCTCAGTCTAGCAATGAAGAGTGAAGGCTTGGGACAGCTGGGTACCAATGATGAAGCAAAGGGTGTATGTCATGAGAACCAACACAACCTAACACAGGAGGGCTTAGAGAGGAGCCAGCAGAGAGAGTCTGTGAGACTTACTCTAAGTTACAGGAAAAGGCTGCTGTAGTGAGGAGGCCAACCAAATAACTGTCACAGCTATGTGCAGATATATTCTTTCTGGAACTCTATTTGGCTTTACACAGAAAGTGTGATAAAAATATATATCTAGCTCTTAACAAAAAAACTTTCACGTCTAGGAATCTAAACTAAGGAAATACAAATTGCTATACTCAGTTTTATATACAAAGAAGCTCAATACTATATTACTAATATTATATTATTTATGCCTAAAAAAATGGGAACAATAAAAACACTCAAAGAAAGAGAACTGGACAATCAGAAGAAACGTCTGGAAAACAATTAATGGCTCAGGAGGTTTTTGTTGTAGATGTGAGAGAGAGTACAGCCAGAGGCATCTGGAAGAGTCCAGAGCATGGAGAGAAAGCAGTCAATGAAACATGGCCAATAGACTGAACTGGGCCATGAGAAGGAATGGGGAGTGGGTGGAGTGGGGAGAGCAAGTGAGAGAGGAAGAGAAGAGAGAAGGGCAAGAGACAGGGGCCCAAGAGAACCATCCATGCTGAAAAATAAAATATTACATGGCCACATCAAATCATACTTTTGAAGAACGCAAAATAGCACTTTCAAAAGTCTATATTGGAAATACATGAGAAACTGTGTGTGTGTTGGGGGAGGGGGTGTATGTGTGTGTTATGTAAAAACCCAAGAGGAAATAGGGCTCTGCCTCCTTTGGTGGTATTTTGATGTGGGATTCTCCTCTCCATGTTGTGAATACCATTGATTAATTAAAAAAAAACTATCTTGGCCTGTGATAGGCAAAAGAATAGAGCTAGGCAGGGAAAACTAAACTGAATGCTGGGAGGAGGAAGGTGGAGTCAGAGGAGAAGCCATGGAGCCGCCGCCAAAGACAGACATGCTGAAACCTTGCAGGTAAGGCCACAAGCTTCGTGGTAAAATATAAAATAATAGAGATGGGTTAATTCTAGATGTAAGAGCTAGCTAGCAATATGCTTAAGTAATTGGCCAAGCAGTGATTTAATTAATACAGTTTGTGTGTGGTTATTTAGGGAGTCTGGGTGGCCAGGGAACAAGTGGCCTCCTTACTACAGTATTTCATAATCATGTATGGCATGTGTATATGGCCAACATGACTTATAATATTTTTGGGTGCTATTGTTCTTGATTTCAGGAAATAGCTAGGCACATAGAGCCACAGACTTACATTTTTGAGTTAATGAATTCTTCTTCAATTTTATTTGCCTTGATTATATTGGTGTATCAGTATGAGTACATATAACACAGTAAAGCCAAACACACACACACACACACACACACACACATTCTTTCATCATCTTCAAGTATGGAAATGAAATTACATTAAGTGTGATTGATGCTGTTGTAACCTATGTGCATTAATATAAAAGCATGGTGGAGCAGACAGCAAAGTGGCAGGGGTGGGGTGGGGTAGGTGAATTTTTGGCTCCTGTTTGCCATCTCTAGATTAACCAACACAGAGACTTAATATTAAATACAAATGCTTGGCTACTGGCTCAGGCTTATTACTAACTAGCTCTTACATTTTAAATTAACCCATATTCCTTATTTTTGTTCTGCCATATAGCGGTACTTTTATTAACATGGCCCATTCATTTTCTGCCCCCTCTGTATCTGGCTGTCATTCCAGACTCTGCCCTTCTTCCTACAGCGTTCTCCTAGCCTGGCTCTACCGACTAACCTTATTCTGTACACCTATTGGCCAGATGCTTCATTAAACCAATCATGGCAACATCTATTCACACGGTGTAAAGGAATATTCCATAGCAGAGTGGGGCAAGTGAAAAGGACTGGCCAAGTACCACTGTCTAGGAGATAGGTGGATACTCAGAATCCATTGGTAACAAAAGTGTACCCTGAATACATTTGTCAGTGGCACAAGGGGGTTTTATGATCTGGTGTTTCAAGAACAGAGACATGCTTGCCTTTGTTAACAGGACCATGGGCATATGTGGCTGAGGACGAAGGACTCATGTGACTCTGAGGAAGTCAGAAAACACTCAACACTGCACTGCTCTGCCTCGTGGAGACAGCACATCTTTGGACAAATAGAAGCTGTTTTTGAATGCATTACAGTTTGGCTCATTGTTTGGGCCTCTTGCTAACAACATCAGCTGCCCTGACCATGACTGCTGTGCCATTTTTATGCTGACACAGTTGCTGTTGGTCTGTGCTCTCCTGTTCCCTGCTACTAATAGACAGCTTCCTCTGGTCTTCTTTCTGTCTGTGGCCTCTGCTTGTTAATAGTGCCTGCCACTCCATGTTTCTCTTTCTGCATGTTGCTCTTACCTCTGTCCCTGCTACAACATCACCACCCAAATCCCAAACCTTTTATTTAGAGATAAGGCCTTATTGGTACATGTAGCTACCCTTCTTATTTGGTAGAACTTCCTTACCAGACTATTTCATAAAACGCTGAGAGACCTATGGATGGGCTGCCCTCACAACGATGGAAATCTGGTTGAACCTGGCTGGCAATGGCAGGACATAAAGGCCGAGGCTAGCTCTTCTCTGAAGGAGCAATGGGCATTCCAAGAACTGGAAGAATGAGAGGTTTTCTCCAGTACAGAGTCCATCCAATCTGAAGCAGAACCCTTGGCAGAGGTTAAAATAAGGCAGGGAAATAAAAACTGGAATAATAGTTCCCAAAGAGAAAGGGAGCAAACAGCTGATCAGATAAATAGAACAACTATGTGTGTACATCACATGCGTGCGCACACACATACACACACACACACACAGAGAGAGAGAGAGAAAGAAAGAGAAAGAGAGAGAGAGAATGTAAATGTAAAAAAAAAATACTACAAATGCCACTCCGCTGATTTTCTCACTTACTTTTGTCACTGAAATGTCAATGAATATTGTTTATCACAAACTGGCACTTCGGTTTAAAATGCCATTCCTCTTCCAGGCTTCTGACTTAAAGCCCTGAGTAAAAGGAAGAAAATACCTTTTTAAAGACCCAGGAGTGATGTGGGAGTGACATATATCAATCTGTTGATTTCATTGATTAAGCAATAAAGAAACTGCTAGGCCCATTTGATAGGCCCACCCTTAGGTGGGTGGAGTAAACAGATCAGAATGCTGGGAGAAAGAAGCTGAGTCAGGAGTCGCCATGATTTTCCCACTCCAGGCAGACGCAGGTTAAGATCATTCCTGGTAAGCCAGCTCATGGGCTACAGCAGATTATTAGAAATGGGCTAGTCCAGGTGCGAGATCTAGCCTAGAAGAGGCTAGATAGAAATGGGCCAAGCGGTGTTTAAAGGAATACAGTTTCTGTGTAATTATTTTGGGTAAAGCTAGCCGTGCAGGTGGCAGGGTGCTGGGGACGCAGCCCCGCCACACCTATTTCAACAGATGGCGCCCAGACATGATGGACTAAATCCACTTAAAAACCTGAGAGGGCTTTAAAATAAGGGAGAGAGAATTTAACACAGATTTTTGCTGTTTGTTGGTGGCGTGCTGTAGAGAGATTTCCTGATTCGGCAACAGCAGCAGAAAAAAAGCTGCGTCATTTTAAAGTGCGGTTTCTTGGGACTGTGCTGCCACTGCAAACTCTGGCTTTAAAGCATTTCAATGGATTTTATGGGACTGGATGTTTCTGTTCCCGCTTGGGATCGGAAGGAGAGTGCTCTCAGCGCTCCCCGCCTGCACCTGGGCAGACGGCAGAATCAGGCTTAGGCAGGCAGAAGAGCATGGCGGAAGAGACGTGTTTTCAGACTGCGCAGTGCTCTGCATGTCAGATTTGGTTGTAACTTGGATGAAAAGAATTTCTGTGCTGCATGCTCAGTCTCAGAATTAAAGTGCTGAGTGCCGCTCCTAGCGGCCCCAGAGCTAGCACAAAATGGTACGTCCTCCATTTTGAAATTTTCCTGAGCCAGCAGCAGGAAAAAACTGGCTGTTTTAAAATGCCGGCTTTCTGGGCTGTGCCGCCATTGCGATCTGTCTCCTGTGGGAGACAGAGCTTTTGAATGGAGCATTTGGAGTAAAGTGCTATGATTTGTTTGATGGCAACTAGACTGCTGTGTGCCTAAAAGGGGGACATTGTGTGCCGCAGCTCAGAGGCACAAGCAGCTCCGCCATGCTAGTGGTGCAATGTGCAAGGATCAGAGGAACGAGCCACCATGTTGAACTGGGCGGGGCCAGCAGGCAGTACCTGTTTTTGACCTAGGAATGTCACAACTTAGATTCTTAAGCGCCTAGTGATTTAGAGGTGCAAATCAAAAGTGCTCCTGGATAGTAAAAAATTGCAGATTCACCATAGGACAGATTCAGACCACTAAATAAGTCACACTGTTGGATGAATGTACATAGGCTTGAGAGAGAGAAGAAAAAGAATATAGAGAATAAAGTTAATGGTTTAAAAAAAAAGGTAAAGTCTTTAAAGAGACAGAGTACAGATAGTTAAGAGATTAAAAGAAATAAAGAAAAATAAAATTCCACGTAAAAATGGAAAATTCACAGAGAGTCTGGATTATGTACATTGTGCTTTCTTTAAAATTTTTGACTGTAAAGGAGCTAAGTACAGAGAGACATTTCATTACATGGGCTGCCAAGTTAAACCAGAATAGATATAAGGGTATTAGGATTTCAAAATTTGGGTCTAAGAATATGATGCTTTGGAGAGGGTCTTCTTTTGTTTTCACAGAGGACCAGACCCTGTGGATTTCTTCTATCCCAATTTGGTATGATAGACCATGGCCTCCTGAAAGGTTGCTGTAACACCCTCAAAAAAATTACTCAACTTCCAACTGAGATGACCCTGGCACACAGGTTATACCATGAAAGACCTAATTAACTATGCCCCCATTCAGCAGGAAGCATTTTGGAGAGAAAAAACTGCACCCATGTTCCCAAAATATTGTTTATAAATGTTCTTTTACATTTAAAGGGGGAAATGACATAGGTATGAATAATTTGCATTGGTATGGATTTTAAGGTCAATTTTGTTATATGTATATGTATTTCTGATATTGATTAAGGTATTGTGATTGTGTAGTTTATTTAAAATGTAATGTATAATAGGAAATATAGGTTGCTAAAGGATAATCATTGATAATAGTAAAGCTTGTAGTCATGTTAGTTAGATTTTCCAGATATATAGAGATATATTTCAGTTAGATAGACATTTTTCATATCTCTCAAAGACTGCAGAATATGGCATTTAAAATATTTTAATAACTTAGGACTTTTCATGACAATGAGACATATCTGCTCCTGGCGGCACCAATCTACTTCGAGAGGAAGATGGGCATCGAAGAGGATCCTTATGGAGTTTGATAGCCATTTGGGCAAGAAACTGCTCTTGCCTGGACTGTTGCATAAAATGGACGCAAAGAACCCACAGAGAGAGGACTGCTGAACTTGCTTAAAGGTGAGACGGTCTTTTTGGGGTTCATGACTCATGAAAGAGTCTGCGAGACATTCTGCAGGACACAGCAGATAGTGACTGAACTGTCTTTGAAATTTCCTGCTTCATGGAAATGTCTGCTGGATACCATGGGCCTGAAGGCTGAAGATGGATGCCCCAATGGTACAGAGGAACTTTGGGTGACTGTACAGGCAGCGAGATGTCTCTGTCATTTCTAGAGCTTTGGATTTCTTGTTTACTTAGGTAATATTATATCCTTCTGGAGTCTTTGATGGAGTTGAAGAATGGATAGGTAGTTATAGTTTTCCATTTTTATGATAAAAGATAAAATAGATATAAATATTGTAACTGTGATTCTTGCTTAATAACTGTTTTGCTATATGTAATTTTGCTATGTTAAAGTTAAAGCCTTCCTTTTTTTGTTTAAACATAAAATGGGGAAGTGATGTGGGAGTGTCATATATCAATCTGTTGATTTCATTGATTAAGCAATAAAGAAACTGCTAGGCCCATTTGATAGGCCCACCCTTAGGTGGGTGGAGTAAACAGAACAGAATGCTGGGAGAAAGAAGCTGAGTCAGGAGTCGCCATGATTTTCCCACTCTAGAGAGACGCAGGTTAAGATCATTCCTGGTAAACCAGCTCGTGGGCTACAGCAGATTATTAGAAATGGGCTAGTCCAGGTGCGAGAGCTAGCCTAGAAGAGGCTAGATAGAAATGGGCCAAGCGGTGTTTAAAAGAATACAGTTTCCATGTAATTATTTTGGGTAAAGCTAGCCGTGCGGGCGGCGGGGTGCTGGGGATGCAGCCCCGCCGCACCTATTTCAACACAGGAGTTTACAATTTCTTGGTGTTGAGAGTTCAAAATGGATTCACCCAGTGAAAAAATGGTGAAGTTTTGGTGAACCCCAGGGGACAAAGAAAGATGATTCCTTTTGTGTTGGAAGCAGTGTACATGGAAAATGAAGTCTTTGAGTCAAGACAGACAAGACCTCGGGTCCTGGCTTTTCCAGTTACTGCTAGGTGACCTGGTCCAGACTAATCACCCTCTGTAAGCCCCTGGCTCCCCATGAGAAAGTGGAGCAGTGAAGGCTTTTGACAGAGCTGTGCTTGCTGAAATCGTGGTCTGTGAAGATCTAAACCTATTACCTGGATGTTCTCTCTACCGTGGGATGAGGTGGTAGGAGGCCAAGCCCCTCATTTCAGGCTATTGTTTTCTGGGCTTTGTTTATCATCCCGAGATCTGCCCAGAGCAGAAGGCTCTTGACTATGGTAGTACATCAAAGTCTTTTCATATGGGCTACATAGAGTCAAGCTCTCTAAGAAGGGAAATCAGAGAACATTCTAGAATTCAACGTCTCTGGTCTGTGTTTCTATAACACCACCCCCAGGAAGAAAAAGGTGCAGAATAAGTCATCACATCAGTTCTGGGTTTCATTCAGCTGTCATAAGGGGTTATGGTATAATTTACAGTAGTATAGTGTGACTTATGCAATGTCATCAGTGTTTTACTTATTATTCCTCTTTAGGATGTGTGTCATGGGGCTGTCACATATGTCATAATTACAGGTAGAGACACTGTCATGAAAGGATGAGTTTGAGAAGAATGCAAGCAAGTCTGTGAAGACCTTAGTTTTCAGGAGTCTCCTTCCGTCAGTGAGCTTGCTTGTAAATCTCCCATGAATCAAAACACCTATGTTGTACTTAGATAATATAAAATACATCATGAGCTATATAAAGATTAATACTGTTATATATATTCTCAGGTATTGGTTAAATAGAAACTGCATTTATGGAAGAGAAAGTCAATTCTAACCACTCGCCCTCAAGGAATTCTGAGCCCAGAGCAGCGATGAGGATGTGATGTGTTGAGGATGTAACCTATGGAGAGATTCTGAAATGTTCTCCTCTGCCTATTTGCATGTAAAATATTCATGTATTGTTTCTAGGATGGATACATTAAAGCTTGTTATTACTTAAAATATTTTATGAATACCAAAAATGCCTTTGCTTGATACATAGGTGTGGATATATGCATGCATACACACACAAAGACATATACAGACACACACACATGGACAGACACACATGGGCACACACATATCTCTCCCTTGTTTTCTTTCCTTTTTCCCTCCAGTTCTGCCTTGCTCCCAATTCCCAAAACTGCTTGGCACCTCAAACTCTGATTCATAAGTAAAACACTACTGTTGGCATCGGCAGCTTCATTATACTGTGGTACTGGCGTTCAAGATAAGTCCAGAACGTTGAAATACCAGTTCTCAGTGAAACACATTCAAAGGGTCCTTTTAGAATCCTCTGACCTTTGACCTATATCTATGTTCTTTCTTTCTTTCTTTCTTTCTTTCTTTCTTTCTTTCTTTCTTTCTTTCTTTCTTATTTTCCTTAAGTACATACCAATCCACCATTTTCTTAGAGTCTGGTTTCTTGGTAGATTTATCTTTTAGTTACTTTTCCTGAAAAAAGCTATTTTTCCACTGTTCTTGATCTTTAATCACTACCCAGAAAGAACTTCCTAGAAATCGGTGTGACCTTTCTGTTCCCATCCAGAGGAACTCAGAGGAGAGATCTTTAGATTCTAAAGCACGTGTTGCTTTGCTGTTTGATTCGGGTCAGTTCCTGAGTGAGACAGCTCGCTGTCTGGATGCCTTGCTATTCCTTATGCTCTCCACCCTGTGTATACTAAGCCGATGGTTTCAGTGAGGTTACCCAACAGCTGTTTCATCAGACTTTTGGCTGGTAGGATGGATAGTTATGTCTCTGACATCAGATGCTCATGTACAATGCAGCTTCCTGACAAAATCAAACACAGCGTTGAACATCCCACACTAAATACTGTATCAAGTACAATGAGGTGAAGGATGTCCGTCTGCCAGCGAAGACCAATCAGTTTTGTTTGCTTGGCTTAGTTGTTTCCTTTTTAAAGCAGGAAACTTTTAAATCAAAACCTTAAAATTTTAATGTCTTTGAAGTAGAATTTTTTTCAATTATTAACTCATAATCCTGTTCTCCCCGCACTCTGGCCCCCAAAGTAGAATTTTTTTTTTTTTAGTTTTTTTGAGACAGGTGGCGCACGCCTTTAATCCCAGCACTCCGGAGGCAGAGGCAGGCGGGTCTCTGTGAGTTCGAGGTCAAAGTAGAATCTTACTATCTCCTAGAATGGAGTGGAACGTGTCTGGTGGCCTAGGCTGCCCTTGATCTCTAGATTCTCTTCCTCGGGCTCTGGGCTTCTGGGATTACAGGCATGTGGCACCATGCTCAACTCCTCCATTTTCTTCTTTAAGTTCCACATTGCCAGCTTTTGAGATAACTTCAGAACAAAATAATCTAAACCCAAGTACCTAGATGGTAAAGTAATGATTGTACACCAATTCTTCTATGCTATCAAATGTAAAGTTCTCTTAAATTAACTTTAAGGCAGATTTGTAGATCAAATATTTTTCAACATTTATGAGCAGTTAGTTCCCAATCCTCTGGCAAGCACACTACAGGCAGTCACCCCTATATAAATATGAAGTTAAGAAGATAAACACTCATTAAATTCGCTAGTGGTAGCATTGTTTCTCAGAAGGCTCAGCAGTATTTGTTCAGTGGGTAGATAAAGAAAGAGATTGGCAATGTTTCCATTGGGCTTTACTCTTTCCTGTAGCTAGCCAGCCTGCCCTTAGGTAGTGGTAGTGTGTGTGTGTGTGTGCGTGTGTGTGTGTGTGTGTGTGAGCACATGTGTGTGGGTGCCAGAATGCTGTAGAAGAACTTTGAGTCAACAGCAAACCAAGTTTCTCATTGGTCCTATTCTAAGCCACCCATTTTACATAAGATTTTTTTGTATTACTTTATTTTTTTTAAAAAGTTTTATTATTGATTTCCTCCAAGGGAATTTCACTGCGGGAAACAAAGTACTCTTAAGGGCAGCTTAGCAGTAGATGCCAACAGAAAATAAATTCAGCAGCATTTTTGGAGGTTCCCTATCTCATAATGTTGTGGCTGAGCTCTTCCTTTGTGTGTGTGTGTGTGTGTGTGTGTGTGCGTGCGCACGTGTGTGAGTGTGTATATATATATCCTCCTCCTCCTCCTTCTCCCTTTTTACCCTACAGGTCTTTTGTGTACATATTATGACTTCCAGTTTGTTTTGTCCAATTCTGAAATACTAGTTTTTGTTTTATCTTTTTTATGTTATATTATTATTCCACAGAAGCCTGTTTGTTTTCTAATGAGAGACAGAAAGGGGTGGATCCGGATGGGAGGGGAAGTGGGGAGGAGCTGGAGGGGGGGGCGGAAACTGTGATCCAGATATGTGAGAAAAAGAATCTTGCTTCCATCAAAGGGGGAAAATAAATTTTATTTTTATATAAAAAGTTCTTTTTCAAATAAAAAAATTATACACCAAAATTAACCAGACCCCAAATCTATACAACATAATGAACTTATATACAGTTAGAATTAAGTACTATTACTAAGTCAGACCTCCAAATTACTAGGAATCAATTTACAGAATAAATCTTATATTTAGGCATATTAGTATAGCTTACACATTCACATATTAAACTAAGAATGATTTAGGTGGGTCATATGATATAATTTCATAGACTCACAGAGATTTTAAAACTGTAGCTAATATGCATAGAAAGAATCCTGGTCTTGGTTTCAGTCTACGTAGGCCAGTTACTAACCTATGGCCTCTGAAGAACTGGGGCCTTCCTATACAATAATGGGAGATGAGGCCCCTGAGTCAGAAAACTGAAATTCTGGGCAGTGGTGCCCGGTACTCAGGAGGCAGAGACAGGAGGATCTCTGGGAGTTCGAGGCCAGCTTGGTCTACAGAGCGAGTTCCAGGACAGTCTCCAAAGCTACAGAGAAACTCTGTCTCAAAAACCTTTTTGAAAAAAAAAGAAAAGAAAAGAAAAGGAAAGAAAAGAAAGCTGGAATTCTGTTGGAGAAAACAGATGTTATACGGTCATCTTCCAGGGAAGCTGAGAATAAGGAATGCAGGCTGGGGGTGGTTCTGCTTGCTTTCAGAGCTAGCTGCCGTCCAGCGCAGTGGGTGAAAGAGAAACGGCAGCAGAGCAGTTTCACCTTTCTGCCTTTAAGGAAGAAGGAAATCGCTTCAGATTCTGGAGTTATTTATGGCCCTTTCAGATTGACTTGGCATGTGTTATTACGTTGGTGATTACAGCTAGCATAAAACTGTCGCCTCGCACAGCAATATGGCTCTCTTATCTGATTGAAATTGATCCTTTCCACAGGAAGACACTGTTTTCTACAAAGCATTTTCACTGATTGGTTAACCCCAAGTCTTATTCCAGGATTTAGGGACACAGCTGTGAGCAAACCGGCCAAGCTGCTTCTATTTAGGAGCATAGAAGTTCCTAAACACATACTCACAAGTATTATAGATATGACATGTATATATATAACTTTGTATCAAGTCAGTGAAGGATTGAGTAGGCGTGGTCAACTTTGTAGCAGAGTGAGAAATTCGAGGACACCCACAGTGTAGCATGTCACTGATGTGGAGGACAATCTAAGAACAGGAAGCAATTCACATAGGTACAAGAGAGGAGCCTATATCAGACAGAGGGAGAAGTGAAGGTGAGAAAGACCTGGTGTGTCTGGAGGAGGGCAGAAGGACAGACTGCCAAACGTAGAAGAAGAGTGATTCCCCACCAGGAGAAATCTGGCCAAGTTTATCTTTATGCCAATATCAGTTTTCCTCAAGTCAGGAAGACATTCTTTCTTTTTCAGTTTTAACAAATGTTCATTGCTGTTGTGCCTGCGTTTACATCTGTGTGAGGGTGTGGGATCCCTTGGAACTGGAGTTAAGGACAGTTGTCAGCTGCCCTGTGCGTGCTGGGAATTGAAAGCCCGGGTCCTCTGGAAGAGCAGCCAGTGCTCTTACCTGCGGAGCTACATCTCTTCAGCCCCAAAGAGCCTTTCTTTGTGGAGGGATTAGGATGCATTCTCAGTTGGAGAGTTCTCGCCTGGCATGTGCCAGGTTGAGTTTGACTCCCAGCGCCACGAAAGACATCGTTGTGTTTAAGCTTTTGTTATTTGCCTCCGTTTTTTCATTTTTAAAATTTGACTAATAATTATATAAGATTGTGATTAAGTTACTAAATAGGAAACAAACTTAATGTAGTGTCTGGCACAGAGCAAGGCAAGGACGTCTGGTCAAAGCGATGTCTCTCTTTGCAGGCGTTGCAACAACATTTTGTTTTTTGTTTCTCAAGACTGGATTTCTCTGTGTAGCCTTGACTGTCCTGGAGCTCACTCTATAGACCAGGCTGGCCTCAAAATCATAAAGATCCACCTGTTTCTGCCTCCCAAATGCTGGGATTAAAGGTGTGTGCCACGACTGCCCAGCCAATAACTGCATTTTTGAGGCCACTGGCCATACATACATACATACATACATATTCACTAGCTGTTTAGCTCGAGGGCAGTTTCCTTGCACACTTAGGATATTATGTAGGATTATAGTATGGAGTGACTCAAGCACAGATGTATTTTTGGTTTTGTTTTGAGACAGGGTCTCGTGTAGCTCGGGTTAGCCTGTATAAAGACTGGCCTTTGCTATTGGTTGTTTTTAACTCTTTGTTCTTGATTCTTTGGGGGGCCCACCACCCAACTCCCAAATAAATACACACATGGAGGCTTCTTTTTTCTTATGAAAGCCCAGCCTTAGTTTGGCTTATTTCTAGCCAGCTTTTTTTAGTTAATTATTCCATTTACCTTTTGCCTCTGGGCTTTTTCCTTTTCTTTCTCTGTGGCTAGCTGTGTAGTTGGGTGGTCCAGAGTGTCCTCCTTTCCTTGTTCTCTTGTTCCTCCTTTTCTTGTTCCTTGAAGTCTTTTCTTTTTCTCCTTCTATTTATTCTCTTTGCCTGCCAGCCCTGCCTAGCCTTTCTCCTGCCTCGTTATTGACTGTTCACCTCTTTATTAGACCATCAGATGGTTTAGACAGGCAAAGTAATGCAGCTTCACAGGGTTAAACAAATGCAGCATAACAGAATACAACATGGGACTGGAAAGATGGCTCAGCGGTTAAGAGCACTGGGTGCTCTCCAGAGGTCCTGAGTTCAATTCTTGGGGACGGCATGGTGACTCACAACCGTCCATAATGAGATCTGGTACCCTCTTCTGGCCTGGAGGTATACTTGCAGATAGAACACTATATACATAATAAATAGATAAATCTTTTTTTTAAAAGGAGAATGCTACACATCTTTGTATTATTAAACAAATGTCCTACAGCATAAACAAATGTAACACATCTTAAACTAATATTCTACAGCAGGCCTTAAACTCCTGATCCCCCTGCCTCCCAAGTACACCCCTATACCTGGAAATAGGCAGAGGTTTAAACAAGAGCATAGAGGTTTATGCCACTGAAATTTTTATAGGAGATGCTGGAGAAACATTTCAGAGGTTAAAAGCTCTTTCTAATCTTCCAAAGGCATGTTAGGTTCCCAGCACCCCTGTTAAGCAGCTCATAACTGCCCAAAACTCAAGCTCTAGGGGGAGCTGTTGTCCCCTTCTGGAATCCATGAGCACTGCGCGCGCGCGCGCGCACACACACACACACACACACACACACACGCAGTTAAAGTTTTAAAAATCTTTTAAGTTCTATAAGAATGTGTATAATAACATAAAAATAATGTTGTACTCTAGTCATAATGCTAATACCTTAATCTAACTTGAAATGAGTATTATCTGAATACTCATTTGACTTTTTCTTTATCATTCTTAGCCCGCTTCCTCTCTTGACGACAGCACAGACTGCAAATGTTTGCAATGGCTTTCCTGTTCATTCCCAGCGCATGAGCTGATTGATTCCTTGCTTCTCAATTGCAACCATCTTGGAATCAAGATTAATAACCTGCTTGGTGAGTTTTGTCCACTTTGGAATGTGAAGCCTCCATGTTCCTTGTAGCCTGTCAGGTTTTCATCGCTCTTCCTAAATGCTCAGGCAGCGAGGTCTAGGGCAGCAGCGGACTAGGATACCTGCCTGTTAGGGCACCCCTGCCTCTTCCATCAGCTCTGCTTCTCTTCTAAGCATTGGGCCATGGTGTTATTGGATTCAAATAAAACAGGGAGTGGATTTAAAGTTCCCTAATATGCCTGCTGTGCTTAGACAGCGCCTGGCAAATTAGAAATCTTCAATAAATATTTGTGAAAGGAATAAAAATTAGACAGTCCTGGTGAACAGTGTTGCAGTCTCCAAGACAGACTGCCAGTGAAGCAGGAATAAAAGGATGAACGACCGTCCACTGAGGGCTGGGCTCCTGCTCCATCGTCCACATAGAACAGCACATAGAACATGCACCTTTATAATTAGCCTTTCACCTCAGAGCACGTGATCTCAGGAATAGACGTTACTTTAGGTATGAGTTTTTTGTGACAATGGGATTGGTTCCACCATGGATGACGAAGTTGAACACAGACAGGGGTGGAGTGGGGGAGAATCCTAGAAGAATTTTTATTCCTGAATCTTCAGATCATTCCTTCAATATTTCTTCAGGAAATACTTAGTGGAGACCCAAACTGCATCTCCTTAGTATAAGCACTACTAAATAAGTGTGGCCCCCAACCCCAAATGAATAGCCCATGTTCTTTCTCTCTCTCTTCTCCACCCTCAGCCACAACCCCAGGCTGACCCTGAATTTGTAACCCTGGTGCTTCTACCTGTTTCCACCTCCCTAGTGTAGAACTGCAGGAAAACAGCAAAAAGTAACTTGAGTTTAAGGAGGAAAAAAGGAAGACGTCTGAATGGAGCTGTTATCTTCTATCACTGAAGAGACGAGCAGATCGGCGACAGGAGAGTCATCAGTGTAGGCGGAAATTATAGATAGCAATATAACACCAACTGTCCTTAAAAAATAATACCCAGTAATTCCTCTGACTCTTGTTTGTCTGCTTATTCCGGGCCTCCAAGGCCATAATCATGAGTCACTTTAACCTGCAAACATTTATTCATTTATTTTTACTGCATGATTCAGGGCATATTCTGGGATATTTTGGAGACTCTAACAAAGGTATTGACCTTTATTGTTTAGGATGTTTTTTGCAAACGCAGTCACCTCTACCAGACATCAGGGTTATGTTCATTGTTTTTGGTTGGTTAATAATTGTACTTTTAAAAAAAGATTTGTTATTGTTATTTTATGTGTATGAATGTTTTCCTTGCCTGTGTGCTTGGTGCCTGCTAAGGCCAGAAGAGAGTGCTGGATCCTAGATCCAGAGTAAGGACAGCTGTGAGCCACTATGTCGGTGCTGGGAACTGAACACCAGGTCCTCTGCAAGAACAGTAAGTTCTCTTCACCACTGGGCCAGCTCTCCAGGCTTTGCACTTTATTTTAGGATAAACCACCTTTGGTTTCCAGCAATATTGTCATATATCATCCATGATTAATAACGAGAACATGGGAAATGTATCTATCATCCATTTAGAAAAAAGGATTTTAGAGAAACGTGAAATTGAGGATTTTTTTCTTAAATTCCCTTTTGTGTTAGGGTTAATTCTTGGCATGACTGTGTCGTTGCTTTAGGTTCTAGTGTGGGAGAACGGCGCCGATAAATGAAGTGGACTAAAGTCTCATGCAATAGCCAACTTTATTCAGAGCATCAGACACTCTATACTCTGAGGATTAAGAGGAGTCACATGACTAAACGTGTACAATCACAAGGGCAAGCCACATGCAACAGAAAAGACACATGTGGCAAAACCATGATTTCCCAGAGAGGCGTATACACAACAATAGCCAGTTGTAACAAACAATCGGAAGTAAACTCACTCCTTTCTGCTACTCCCAGGAAGGACACAAGAGCATAATCCAAGAACAACTCTGTGTTTTTCAAGAAACTGAGGTCAGAAGACTCTTGTCTTGGTTTCTTAGAACTTTCTCACAGGCAATCAGAATTCTCCTCACAAGGCTCCGTTCTTGGACCGTGTTCTGACAGACAGGAATTAGAATCACCTGAAAGATAAAACCTGCGTGTGCCTGTGGGACATTATCTTGATTATACGGACCAAGGTGGGGCAGCTTGCCCACTGTAGGTGCTACTGTTCCCTAGGCAGGGCATCACGGACTGTAAGAGTGGAGAAAGTGATTGAGGACTAGCACGCATCTTTGCTCTCTTCTTCAGGCTGTGAGTGTAAGAGACTGTTTAAACCCCCTGCTGCCTCGATTTCCCCAACTTGCACATTGTAAGCTAAAGAAAACCTTTCCTTAAGTTGCTTTGATCAGAGTATTTTACACAGAAACAGGAAAAGAAGACAAGACATCTTTCTATAAATGTTCCTATTTGTCAACTAATATTCTGGGAGTGTTATGTCTCAGCATCAACAGGAAAGATATTCGTGATAGAGGTTAAGTTAGATGTGTTACACTCAATACATTTCCCTCCCCATCCATGATATATAACCTAACATCTCTGCTTCTTTTGTTCTTGTCCTCACTGAGCACATTAGTGGTCCTTGTATCTGGAACATTGGAGGACAAGTATGTTGTATGATTAGAAGCTTGTGTAGTGAATGAACACTTATCTAATACATCTGTGTAGCCTGATACTGTGCATAATAGCTGATGTAACCGAGTAATTTAGTTTTCGGAAAATGACAGCTGAAGAAAGAACACAGTGGGACAATTTCAAAGTGAGTCATAAGTTTGGTCTTGAAAGGTAAAAGGATGAAGGAGGAAGGAAGTCACCCAAACAAGCTCAAGACCAAAGTCCTAACTGGAAAACTATTCATAGTGCCTGCAAAATGGCCAATTAGACCAGGACGGAAGGGTGGCTCCCATATGGAGCTATGGATTTTTTTTTCTTGGTGGGTCCGATTGCCGAGTTGGAGCCAACACGAACGAATGGGACTTTGGGACCTTGATCACCTCCAGACCCTCGTGGAGAAAGAAAGCAAGCCTGGCCCAACCCCGCACCTGTTTTGGTCCCGCCCCCGCAGCAGTTGGCTCCGCCTCCCTAGGGCGAGAGCCAATGGGCTGGACTCCAGGAGGCGGGCCCCAGAGGGCGTGAGGCGTGAGGCGTGGGGCGCGAGGCCGGGGCGGGGCGTCGCGTCCGCGGCTGGCGCGGTCGTGGCGGTGGCTGCTGGGGAGGTGACGGCGGCGGCTCGACTGGGCGTCCGCGGGCCAGCCGTGGGGGATGGGGGCGGCGAGCTCCTGCCGGCAGAGGGGGCGGCGGCCGTGAGTGTGGGTCTGGAGTTAGGGACGCGGGATGGAGCCCCATGGTGAGTGAGGGGAGGCGGCTCGGGCTCCCGCCGTGCCCCGGGGCGGACGCTTTAGGGTCTGGGGTCCCGGAGGCGCGGGGCGGAGGCGGCTGCGGGCAAGGCCGGGAGCTTCGCGCTCCAAGTCCCCTCCAACTCCGAGGGTCGAACGGGGAGGGCTGGGGCGGACGCTTGCGGGGACGTTGCGGACCGTGGTGCCCGCGGGGGGATTGGCGTCGGCTGTCGGGCAGCGGCTCGCGGGAGTGACCGTTCACGTCCCGGGTCTTGTCTGCGAGCGTCCAGCGGCAGCCCCGGGCCCTTTCCCAGCCTCCGCACGCGCCTGCCCGAGACGCTCGGGCTCCCGGAGCTTCCCCGTTGCTTTTCTTCCTCGGGTCTCCACGTCTGCGTTCCCTGGGACCCTGTTAGGAAGTTTAGTGGCTTTCTCACTGACTCCACTGTGACAGACGCAGAGGCTGAGGAACGGTAACGCCACCTCCTGCTCCGTCTTCACTTTCCTTCTGGCACGTCTTATTCTGGAGCCGGCTGTTTGTCACTTGCCCCCCCCCCATGCCCTGCCCCCCTCCCAGGCGTTTCTGTCACTTTCCTTCTTGCATTCCTTGGGCTCTGGTCACCCTTTTCCCAGCTGTGGCCCTAGGGTAAATTGTGTGCTTTGCAAGACGAGGAATTGATAAACTGAGATTACAGCTAACCACCAGGGGAGCCTGCCCCTGAAAGTTTTATTGCCGAGAATGTCCCAGGACTTTGTCTTTGATGGAAACCTGGTGTCCTGGAGTCCTGTCTTGCTTCCACAAAACGAAGTTGCTCAAGGCTTCTGGTCTTGGGGCTCTTTTGACAATACCCTGAGTTTATCTCACTTTTTTTTTTTAAACCACTAGCCGTCTGTGGAGATCAAAGATTGGGTTTCACACCGTGTTCTTTTGATATCTTTTAAGGGGAGGGGAAATGTTTTGCGTTTCTCGAAAGTTCGAAGACCTTAGTGGAGCCCAGCAGGTTTTGTTTTGTTTACCTTTTTCTTACGTGTAAATTCTTTTTACCTCCTCATTGAATTTGGGGGACAGGAGTTACCTCTTTATGAAAAAGAATTAAAAATTAGATCTGAAACCCCAGCATGAGATTTAGGTCACTCTTCCCGTGATTTCTTTAAGCAGTTTGCCAGAAATGCCTACTTAGAAATGCTTCAAGTACTGCGCAAGGAAGGAGCCCTGACACTTAAGCCTCATTACCCTTATGGTGCCCAGAGCTCTGGTCTCATGATTTTGAGAAGCTTGAGAGTGAACTTGAGTAAGGTAGGCCCAGATAGAAAATGTTTCAAATCCCCAAACTGGCAGAAAATAGAACTTCGTCTGGGAAGAAGAAAGCACCCTTGGGCAAATACATGTTGGCTGTTCTGTTCTCTTCAAATAGAGCACATACCTGACTTTCCAGTGGCTTCATCTCTGAAAAAGCCGTTTGAGCAGCAACTGCTGTTGGTCTTAAGGGTTTAGAGCTACGCTGAGTAAAGTTCATGCCCAGAAAGCATCGTGGAAGGATTTTTATTTTATCTTATGCCTTTGATCAACTATTCCACATATACTGAGAAGACTCCATCCCACTATGCTCGAGAGAACCCCTGACAACCTTTCCATTTACTGAGTAACTAGAGACAATATCGGGTATGGCCCAAAGCATAATGTTATAGAAAGAAGTGTGTTAAATGTCCTGTGGGAAAGTAGAAGCATGGTTCTTTTTAGTAAGTAGGACGTAAGGTTTCTTGGAAGAAGTGTCTTGTTGAGTTTGAAGGCTCAGAGAATGGGTTTTCAGTACATACAGAGGACAGAGCCTTCTGGGCAGAACTGCAGGTTCTCTCCACTGTACACCAGAATGTACGTTGAACATTTAGGGTGGTTTCCTTGAGTTTTGTTGTTGCTTGTTTTTTAAAATTTCACACTTCCAGCGTGGTCATGAGTCAACATACATTTGTTGGTAAAGAAACAAGGCAGTTTGCAGATCATTCTGTTATAAGATTTTTGTGGAAGGTTAGCATTTTATTGTTTCTCTTTATTACTACTGTGATAAGGAAATGAGCCAGCCTGTGCAGAGAGTAGACACTAGGTGATACTGCTTCCTTTGTAATAGTCTTTCTCTCAAGACACGTGTCAGTGTGTGTTCTTGAGAAAGTTTTCAAATACCAGCCTCCCTTTTAAAGAAGTAATCAATACTTTATATGCTTTTAAACATTTTGTTGATTTTATGTATTTGTGTGTGCCTGAGTGTATGTATGTATGTGTGCTGCATGTGTGCAGGAGCCTGTGAAGATAAGGTATCCTAGCCCCTGGAACTGGAGTGACAGATGGTTGTGAGCTGCCATCTGAGTGCTGGGAACCAAACCCAGAACCTCTGGGAGAGTCAGTGCTCTTTCCTGGTGAGCCATCTCTCCAGCCCACATGAAACGGTTGGGGAAGGAATGGTCAGAGTTCCAGGGACTTTCAGTCACAACATTTTATACTTTTGCTTATTATTCGTCTGTTGATTTTTGCTTAATGTGTTTGATTTTGTGTGTCCCTGACTGGCTTCCGAAGGAAAAATGGGAAGGGGAGAATAAAAGGGAATATTGTGATTGGACTGGTGGGAGAATCTTGAGTGATCCCAAGGTAGATCTGGTGGGTAGACTCTTTGAAAACAAAACAGTTTTTTTAATATGGAAAATTTCAAGCATATATGAAAGTATATAAATAATAATAAATACAGATAATATAAGGAATTTCTCTATATCCAGCTTCAGCATCACAGAATATCAATTTATGGCCAGTCTTTTCTCCCAGTACTGTGAATTGAACCCAAAACCTCTAACATCCTGGGCAAGCGCTCTCCATGAGCAGTTCCCGCAGATCCTTTTAAGATACACCTTTGATTTTGAGGGATATCTTAAACTGCTGAACTTGCTTTTCTGCAACTGGAATATCTGAGATTGTAGGCATGTATCACTAAGCCTGGCCATTCTATTTATATCACCCCTTCATTCAGCCTTCCATATTATTTTGATATAAATCTTAGACATCATATTATTTATCCATAAAATTTCAGCATGTTTTTCCCAAGGAAAGATGATTAAATATAATACCAACATTCTCCATAATTCAGTTCAGTGTTTAGTCAAATTATAGGTCATTTTTTAATAGCTTGAGTCAAGGTACAGATAAGCTTCATATATTGTAATTGGTATGTACACATTGACATACACATAGTTTATGCATAATTTATACATAATAGAATTTATAGTTCATAAGTATGCACTTTGAATTTTGACAAATGATTTGTACCCATGTAATCACTATAATAATAAAAAATTTTTAGAATGATGTTTGCATCATTCTAAAATTTATTCATACTAATTTGTAATTTCTCCCACATCTATGTATTACCCTGTCCATAGACAACCAATATAATGCTTTTGCTACTAAATACTAGCTTTAATATTTCTAAAGTTCATATAAATATAATTATGCTAAATGCATAAATTGTTTTTCTACATTTTTGACCTGACTTTTTTGACTTAGCATAATTTTTTTTTTAGATTTTTTTTAATGTGTGCGAGTGCTTTGCTTGAGTATGTGTATGTGTAGCACATGCATACCTGGTGCTCTGTAAAGAGCGAGCTGGATTCCCTGGAACTGATCGTGTGGATGGTCGGAAGCCGCCATGAGTGCTGGGAACCCAGCCCAGTCCCTTACAAAAGCACCAAGTGCTTTTAGCCCTGGAGCTGCCTCTCCAGCCTTCAGCACAGTGCTTTTAAGATTCATCTGTGAATTCTTGCTATATCATGGGCAACTTTTGTTAGTGGTGGTATCCCATTTAAGACTGTACCCGCACTTTATTGGCTTGTCTGTTGAGGGATATTGGCTATTTGCAGTTTCTGAATGCCTTAAAAATATTTGTGAACAAGATTGGAGTGAATGTACGTTTTCATTTCTTGTGTGTACGTCAAGGAGAAGATTTTATATAAGAAGCTGCCAGATTGTGTTCCTCCAACTATGTGCCTTGCATGGCGATACTGTATTCAGTTAGTATTGCTCTACATCTTCAACAACATGTAATATTTTAGTTTAGCTGAAATTAAAGTTTCTTGTGATTATTACATCTCAGTTTAGGTTAAATTTGCATCTTCCTGATTCTGAACACTATTCCAAGTGCATGTTTCCCACCTGTGTTCCTCCTTCTGTAAATCATTCCTTCATTACTTACTGAGTTTATTAGTTTGTGAGTGGTTTAGTATTCAGGCATCTGCACTGGCCTGCCCTTGGGCTTCTGACCGGATATGTCCTCAGCCACAGCCACTAAGAGCACTTTGCTGTGTTCCCTGTTAAAAGGACCCTGCCCAGCTCCCCCCCTTCCTCTCTCTTCCTCCCTCCCCCCTCGCTCACTTCCTCTCTCTTCCTCCCTCCCCTTTACCCTCCTCCTGGTCTCTCTGTCACTTCCCCTTCTCTCTCTTTCTCTCTCTGTCTCTTCTCTTCTGCTGCTCTTGTCCCCAGAGGCCAGTCTCCTCCTCTTTCCTTTTCCTACATTCCCTTTCCCCTAATAAAACCCCTCCACACAAACTCTGTTGCATGGCGTCTTTCTTTTGTGCGCCTGCTTTTTTTTTAAATTACAACAAGTGGTCTTGACATAATTCCGATACAAACTTTTTGTCAAACATTTTTTTCCAACTTTAGCTCACATTTTATATTTTAAAAGGATATTTTAAAGAATAAAAGTTAATTTTCATCCAGTTTGCCAATGTTTTCTTTTGTTGTTTTTGCTTTTGGGGATCTGTCAGGGAAATCATTTTTGCTTATAATTTCAAAAAATATCCCGCAATTTTTGAATGCAAATGGTAAATATTTTAGGCCATACTGACTCAACTGCTAAACACTGCTCCTATGGCTGAAAAGAAATTATATATAATACATAAAAGCATGGCTGTGATCCTAGAAATAACCTTACTTTTAAAAATAGGCCTCTTTTCTATTCCTCTAAATTTGAAGGATTGGTGTTTAGATTTTATGTTTAGGCTTAGAGCACCTATCAGGTAAATTGGTATACTGTGAATTAAGCTATCAATTATTTATTGAAAGATTACGTTTTCTGTGTAAAAATCAGTTGACTCATATATTTGGTTTTACTTTTTTGGACTGTATTCTATTGCTGTATGTTGTCAATATGTCAGAAATCATACTATCTTGATTCCTGTGGCTGAACAGTAAATCTTAAAGTAGTCTTAAGTTCCCCAGTTAAAATTTGTTGTTGTTGTTTCATATATGTAACATTTTAATGTAAAATTTAAGGTCAGGCTGGGTGGGTGTAGTGCCACATGCCTTTAATCCAGCACTTGGGAGGCAGAGGCAGGCAGAGCTCTGTGAGTTTGAGGTCTGTCTGTTCTATGGAGGGAGTTCCAGGACACCCAGGACTACATAGTGAGACTGTCTCAGAAAAAAATAAAATAAATAAGGCCCACAATGACTCCTTGAAACTATAATTTGAGGTAGGAAAACTGCCATGAGCTCAAGACTAACGTGGGCTACACAGTGAATGCCAGATATTCTAGTTTCATTTCTGACTAAAAGCAGCATAGGAGGAGAGGGCTTAGCTCACAATTCCAAGTTACAGTCCCTTATTGAGGGAAGTTGAGGCAGCCACATCACTTCCACAGTCAAGGGCAGAGAAATGAGTGGATCCTTGCTTGCTCCTGCTTGCCTCTTACTCAGACTTTCTCTGGTCCAGGAAATGGTGCTGCCTGCAAGTGGATTGGGTCTTCCCAGAACAATTAGCTATCAGACCAGTCCTCTATAGAGATGTCCATGACCGACCTGTTAGAGACCCTTCCCTGCTAATTCTAAGCTGTAGTAAGTTGATGGTTTTGTTGTTGTTGTTGTTGTTGCTTTTGTTTTTGTTATTTTGGCTTTTTAAGACAGATTTCTCTGTGTAGGAGTCCTGGCTGTCCTGGAATTTGCTTTGTAGACCAGGCTGGCCTCAAACTCACTGAGATCCTCCTGTCTCTGCCTTCCTAGCGCTGGGAGTAAAGGTATGTGCCACCGCTGCCCTGCAATATGGTCTTTTTGTTTGGTTGGGTTTTGTTTGTTTCCCTGAGATATTGCTTTGAAGCCTGTCCTGGAACTAGCTCTTGTAGACCAGGCTAGCCTCGAACTCACAAATATCAGCCTGCCTCCGCCTCCCTAGTGCTGGAATTAAAGGCGTGCGCCACCACCATCTTAGTATTTTGTTTTTCAAGACATGGTTTCTCTGTGTACCTCTGGTTGTCCTAGAACTTGCTTTGTAGACTAAGCTGACCTCAAACTCAAAAGAGATCCCTCTGCTTCCTGAGTGCAGGAATTAAAGGCATGAGCCAACACTGCCCAGCTACAAGTTGATGTTTTAAATTTGACCAACATTAGACTATGGTATGAACGCTGCCTCCCTTTTTTTTTTTTTTAAGATATTGAACCTTCTTATTCATGAAAATGATCACTTTATTGTGGCTTTAGTCAATTATTTGATTTCTTGCAGTAGTATTTTTTTTAAGATTTATTTTTATTTTAAATTACTTGTATATGTGTTGTTTGTGTACATGTGTTTGGTACTTTGCAGAGGCCAGAGAACATCAGGTCTGGAGCTGGAGTTAGAAGCAGTTGTTAAGCCACCGGATGTGGGTGCTGGGAACTAACTTAGGTCATCTGCAAGAAGAGAACCAGTCTCTTTCATGCCTGCTGAGCCATCTTGCCCTCCAGTCTAGCAGCAGTGTTTCATGGTTACCAGTTTAGGGCAAGTTTTGCTAAGCTTCTCCCTGAAATGTCTTGGTTTTGTTTGTTTGTTGTTTGTTATGAAATTGTAAATGGAATTGGTTTTTAAATTTTTATTATTCAACTGTTAGTTTATAAAGTTGATGTGATTTATGTATTAACTTGTGCTCTGTTCTTGTTCTTTTAAAATGTAGTTAATAAATTCTTCAGGTTTTTCTTATAGGTACACAATTTTGTCATCTCTGAGTGAAGTGGTGTACTTTTCTTTTAGTCTGGATGTATTTTATTTCTTACTGTGCTGCTTTAAACTTTGATTAACAACAGTATTTTCACCATGAGCTATAGTGGTGACGGAGGCTTTTCATGCCTTTTATCAGATAGAAGAAATTCACTTCTCGTTTAACTTTGCAGACTTTTTAATGATCATGAATGGGCAAGGAATTTTGTTAGATGCTTTTTCTGCATCTTTTGAAATGGTCACATGAGTTTTTCTGGTGTTGTTAAATTTACATCCCTGGAACAAGCTCTTTTGAAATATGATATTGTTATAGTTTGTGTGTAAATACTGCATTTGTGGAATTTGATCTGTGATTTTGTTGTGTCATTCTTTGGTTTTAGTATCAGGAGAATGCTGCTTCAAAAATATTTGGAAAGATTCTTCCTCTGTTTTGCGAGTGTTTGCATATATTGTTTTTCTGGTTCAATGGATTTTTATCAGTAAAACACAGTAGATTTGCAATTTTTGTTTCAGAAAGTTTTAAATTATGAATTCAATTTTTTAAAACATGTATAAGAACTACTTAGATTTTCTGTTTCTTATGTTGGGTTTCTTTGAAGTTGTTCAGTTTAAAGTTGCTGTAAATTCCTTTGTAGCCCTTTAATATGTATTGGGTCTGTAATGGTTTTCCATTTTCCACTCATATTAGTAGTTTGTGTTTATTGCTGTCTTTATTTTTTAATCAGTCTGGCTAAATCTTTATCAATTTAATTAATCTTTTTTTCTTCTTCTTTAGTGATAGGGTTTCTTTGTATAGCCTTGGCTGTCCTAGAACTAGCTCTGTAGACCAGGCTGGCCTTGAACTCACAGAGACCCACCTGCCTCTGTCTTCTGAGTCCTGGGATTAAAAGCATGCACACTACTTCCCAGCATGTTTTTATTTTCATTCAATTTAAAATACTTTAAAATTTCACATGTAGAAATTTTGTCTATGTATTAAAAACATGCTTTGTAATTAACAAATATTTGGAAATTCAACAGATACCTTTATGCTGTTGATATCACATTTAATCTTGCCTAGGTTAGAAAACTTATACTTCATTATTTAAATTACTTATTGGAAGTAATTGTATAATCTCATATATGGTCTATTTTAGTGATTGTGTATTCTGCCATTTTGGGGTGGAATTTTCTGTAGTCTGTCTTGCCAAATTTGTTAATATTGTTTTTCAGATCTTTTAAAGCCCTAATAATTGTATGGCTTTATTGTGTTGATGCTGAGAGAAGAGTGGTCTGGAATGTGCCATCAAGTAAAAGTTGGGAGATTGTAGAGTTTACTCCACTGAAAGTTGAAAGGTTGCAGAATTTATTTTATGGTTAGTGATCCCATCTCTCAAAGACTAGTACTGTCCCTTGCTCTGTGTAGTCCAGCATCTGAAAATAGTATCAACGCCCCCTCCCCCTCTTTTCTAGTTGTTTAGTAAATGGACAAATCTGTTGATATTTATCATTGCACTATATCTTTTAAGGATTTCTTTGCCTTTGAATAGTGTCTCATTATGTAGACCTAGCTGGCCTTGAACTCGTAGATCTACCTGCTTGTACTACTACCAGTGATCCTCTTTTAAGACTTTTTAATCTAGACATTTTTCTTTATCTGTTTTCTTGTAACTTTAGTTGAAGAAATTGTGTTAACTCAGTTCAGGTTTTGCTGGGGGCATATTGCGATATAATTTGGCATAATTTTCTATATATACTTTATAAAGTATAAGTATAAAAGCCGGGCGGTGGTGGCGCACGCCTTTAATCCCAGCACTTGGGAGGCAGAGGCAGGCGGATCTCTGTGAGTTCGAGACCAGCCTGGTCTATAAGAGCTAGTTCCAGGACAGGCTCCAAAACCACAGAGAAACCCTGTCTCGAAAAACCAAAAAAAAAAAAAAAAAAAAAGTATAAAGCAGTTGGATCTAGAGTAGAGTAATGTTGTCTTGACCTTTTGAGGCTATCTGGGCTGGAGAGATGGTTCAGTGGTTAAGAGAACTGGCTGCTCTTCCAAAGGTCCAGGGTTCAATTCCCAGTACCCACATGGCAGCTCACAACTGCCTGTAAGTACAGATTCTAGGGAATCTGATTCCCTCATAGGGACATCCTTTGCAGGCAAGAGTGGGCTGTTGTATGCTTGAAGGTGTTTAGCATGTCCATGGGCTTTACCCACTAGATGTCAGTAGAACCCCTTCCTCCACTGTGACAACCAAAAATGACTCCAGATGGCAAATGCTTTTAGGACCATGTTTTGCTATAAAAAATAGAGGCGGCCTAATACACAGCCCACTTAGGAATGTGAAAACATCTGATTAACAAAACAAGCAATCAGATGATAGCACCATCATCGATAGAAATATAATTATTCAGACATTTTGAAGAGAGTGTATAAAGGACATTTAGAAATTTGATGCTTCACAGAATGGAAAGGAACTAAAGAGAGTACAAGTTACCATTTTAGGAAAGAAAAATGCTAGAAACAGTCAAACAATGTTAAAAACACAGCAATTCCTTTTCAATTATAGGTTGCTTGCAGAATGATTTTTCTGCAACTTGTTGAAAAATTTGAGATGTTGCATTTTTGCAATAGATGATTTAAAGACGGTTTTTACTTTTGTGAGGGGGCTTTATAATTTTATTATAAATCAATAATTTTAAGTAGCAAAGTATTAGTTCAGTGTTGTGCTTTTTATGCTTAAACTTATTTGTGTCATATAAAATTACTTTAAAATATAGATTTATAAGATGATCCTTTTGAAAATGAGCTTATCTTTGTGAATATTTGCAAATATCCTTTGGATAAAAAATGGTAACTAATATTCTTTAGGTGACTGAAGATACCAGAATTTCCCATAAACAACCCTACTTATAACGTAACATCTCATATCCCTTCACGTATTCTGTGTCAGGTTCTGTGGAGAGAATTAGAATGGTGGGGAGAATTAGAGTCAGATCTACTGTAGAAAATGTCAACAACCACTCAGGGCAGATGGTTTTCCAAGACAGGCTTCTCTCTGTAGCCCTGGTTGTTCTGAAACTCGCTTTGTAGAGTTCCATGTTAACCTCGAACTCACAGAGACCCCCTGCCTCTGCCTCCTCAGTGCTAGGGTTAAAGGTGTGCCCCACTGCTGTCTGGCACATGGCACATACTTTCTTCTCTTAATGTCCTTGGCCTTCAGAATCCTTTCTTTTCCCTTAGTTTTGAGTGACTGGTGGTTTCATGAGTTAGTTGTTCATGGTGCATTATTCTTCTCCAGTGATATTTAAGGGACTGTTGGTTTTTTAAAGCATGTTTTCAATATTGTTATTGCTTTAAATTTTGATATAGTTAAATTTGATGCTTTATGCATACATTTTAAACAATTAAAGCTGAAACAGAAAATTGTAGTGCTAAGTGACTAAAGAGCACTTTGTTCTCAAATTGTCTTTGCTAGGTAACAACCCAAAGTATGCATTGACTTATTACTTCCCGTCTTTGCTTGTTTCTTCCTTGGTTTTTGTTTCCTTAATTCTACAACCCACGATTTTTTTTCCTCCTCTCTCCACACTACCCTGGATGTCTTTTTTCCCACATGTGGTCATTTTTCGGTCTCCCCACTACTCTCATAGGCACCCTCCCCTATGTTTTCCTCTCTATTTTCGTGTATTGAATTCAAGAGCCCTTATATTCTGGGGACCCTGCTGATTTTTTTGTTTGCTTGCTTGCTTATTTTATTTATTTATTTATTTATTCATTCATTTATTTAATATTTAGGCATGTTTCTCTGTGCAACAGCTCTGGATGCCCTGGAACTCACTCTGTAGACCAGGCTGGCCTCAAACTCTGCCTCCCAAGTGCTGGAATTAAAGGCGTGAGCCACCATGGCCCGCCAGTGTCGCTCATTCTTTTGAGAGTGTTGGGCGAGGCCGTGTTACAAGTTACCTGTGAGGAGCCTTTGTCTCCCTCTTTATCACTCGGAGTTTGCCGATGGGGGATGAAAGTGGTCCAGGAAATACAGATTAATCATCCAAGAACTCCCATCAGCCAAATCCAGTTCTCAGGTGACTTTTCCTAAGCACTGTCTCCAGTAAGGAGACCCTGTCAGGCCAAAAACTGTTGAAAGACCGACTATCACACTGTGGGCTCCTCTACCTGTTGTTTGCACTGCCACCGCCCCAACCAGTGTGAGCCAATGGACTGGGCTCCAGGGGGTGGGCTGAGGCGGGATGAGGGTGGGGCCAGGGCGGAGCACCACTGGGGCAGCTGCTTCGCTGCAGTGCTGGCTTAGCCCGGCATGGGGGATGGAGGCCGCAAATTTCTGCTCTAGGCGGCTACCGCCGCGAGGCCGTGCGAGTTCCTCTGGAGTTGGCGCTGGAGATACAGGATGGAGCCCCGGGGTGAGTGAGGGCCGGTGGTGCTCGGTCCCACTGAGGCTGCTGGGTTGGGGTTCCTGTGAATTGCTGTCGAGCCTGGGTCCGAATACGAGCTTCGGACCTGGACTGTGAACACCGATCTGTGGGGGTGAGCAGACTGTGACCCAAGTAAAAACGCGCAGTTAGGGCATATTTACCTACAGTGTTCTGAAACTTCACACGTTGTAACTCTTTTAATTCTCAGGACAGGTCTGACCTCTCAATTCATTTCTCACACGGGAAAGGTGAGGTTAAAAGTTGTCCATACAAAGTAGTAATTGCCAGGATCAAGGCTTAAACCTAGGCGCCCTTGCCCCAGAATCCATGCTCGGGAGCACAGTCTGCTCCCGCCAACCCGCCTGCAATTCTCACTCCAGATGGGTGCTCAGTTGCGAGGTATTTTAGGAGTTCCGTCGTGCGTATTCTCATCTGGTTTGTGTTTAGAAGGGTGTTCTTTTTGAACGCTCCTCAGTGTCACGGTGTGTTCTAATTTTGCTTTGAATATGTTTGGAGGTTTGATGGTTTAATTGTAAGACGGGTTAGGAGGGACTCGCTCCGGATTGAGGGTTTTGAAGGTGGAATTCTAGTTGCTGTTGACAGTCTCTGCTTATCAGTTTTTCACTCCTGAGAGATAATTCACCAAACACCCTTTTAGAGATCAGACATCACCTGCTAAGGCTTTAGACTCGGTGACTCTATCTCTTGTCTATTGTGTCCTTTTGTCGGTCGCTATCCATGTTTACTGTCCCTTTTCGTTTTTTTCTTTTCTCTATATTTAAATCAGGGATGGGGAACGTGTGCTTTGGTATATCGTAGTTTTGGCTGGTCAGAAGTGCGCCTTCCCTGCCAGGAATGCTAAACATTCTGAAGGCGTGGGAGGTAGGGCAGCACCCCCCCCCCCCCCCCGTCCCAATTTTCCCCACCACCACCTTTGTAAAATTTTTATTTTTTAAAATTATCATGCTGGGTTCAAACTGCACAGAAATGAAGTGTATGTGTGTTCTGTGTCTTACTTTAGAAATTGTTAAGAATAAAGCTGTTTCTGATATGTTTCCATTCCATTTTTGTAGAGTGCTTTTTAAAAGTATAATTAAAGACATTTAGACTTGTCTCCTGTGTTTTTTGCAATGTTTTTTTAATAGATTCTCACAAACTCAGAAATTATGCTGAAATAGCAGAGTTCTGAAGTTTATGTAACTTTTAAAAGTGTAAGTAGGAAGAACTAAAGTACAGATATTTGGGGCACTTTTACATTCCAGTTAGCTTTCTGCTTCTATCATATACATTATAGAGTGTGTGAGGGGATTTTGATTGACATGGACCGCTGAAGCCTTGTAAAAGTCACCATTTGGGAGTTTAGGAAATTTGTGTGCACAGTTTTTTTCCTAGTGCTTGGTTAGACCCAGGGCCTCTTGCCAGGCAGGGCTTTCCCACTGAGCTATGAATCCATATTTGTCATGCACATAAGATTTAAAGCTTAGAGTGTACAAAGTAGTTTTTGTATGTTTTCTACTAGCTATAAAATTCCTTAAGACATAGATAATACAATTTTTAATGTTCATGGCTTGGAGTTAGAAGAGATGAGAATTAGTTTCACAAGTGTTTCGTTGAGCAGTCTGTTTGCACAGTCCAAACTTCACTTGGAAGCATTTACTAGGTTTCCATGAAATCAGTTAAGCTTTTGGAATTGTTTCCAGTCCTATATTTCTTGCTTACAATCTATAGACTTATGAAGCCACAGCTGTTTATTACTTAAATATATTTAAGAACAATTTCCCACAATAAAGTACTCTAGTAATAATAACTCACAATGACTGAGTCTTCATGCCAGGCACTGTGCTAAGTACTTTCCATGCATTACTATCTAATTTAATTAAATTACCAGTTGCAATCTATTATTAACTATACTTTATATTACCACTAACCAGGGAATATTCATTTTGGCACATGGGAAAGTAGTGTATAGGATCTTGCAGAGTGCATATTGTCCAGGCTTTCTCATTGTCATAGTTCAATTATGAAAGTACAATTTTAATTTTAAACATCCTTTCAGTTGTAATGTTGCCCCTTTAAAGTTTTAAAAGAAAAACTGTAAAAACTTTCTAAAACTTAGTACATTCAGTATAATGCATATTTCAAGCCTTTTCCCCCATGTATGTTCATTTGTGTGTTAACAGATTTTCTAAGTCTTGTCTAAAAGTTAGAAGCCTTTTTGAAACAAGGTTTACAACTTTGAGTTGCTAATTTGACACAAATTGTTCTGTCCTTTTTATTCATGAATTGTTTTTAAACTTGTTGTCTTTTGATTCTTAAAGTCTTTTTTATCAGTGGCTGTGACTAATTGTCTAGTTTACTAAATTTAAAGGCACCATAAACAAACAGAAAGATTTTATTATGTAAACTGCACAGGTGATAAAGTTTGGTAGTTTATTAGTAGCCTCCTCAGAAATACTAAAGATCTGCCCAAACAAGATACTTTAGTATTATTTTATTTATTTTTGTTAGTTGAAATGGATACTTTAATATTAATGACCAAAAATTATTCTGGGTTCATTTTGGAAATTACACGCTTAAGGGATAATTTTAGTTTTAAAGCTGGTTTAAATATAAAAGGTATAGGCTTAAATAATTTGAAATTGACAAAAGACATTGAATAAAGGAATTTTTAAAGCTATTAAAAGGTAATAACATCCTATTTACATAATCAGAGAAATGATAACACAACTTTCAGGCCTGGTGTGGTGGTGCCCGCCTTTAATCTCAGCACTCAGGGAGGCAGAGGCAGGTGGATTTCTGTGAGTTTAAGGTCAGCCTGGTCTACAGAGTGAGTTCGAGGACAGCCAGGGATACACAGAGAAACTCTGTCTTGAAAAAAACAAAACTTAAAAAAAAAAGAAATACAACTTTGATTTTTGTTTTATGTGCCTTAGTATAATTTCATATGCTTCTTTTTAAGAATATTTTAGGGATAGAATTTTAAGTGATTTTCCCTTAAAATTACAACCTAGTTTTGTGTTTTCTGTAAAATTGTTACAATAAACTTACAAGCCTGTTCATTACTATTCTTGCGAATTCATTCATTTTGCAGATAGTTCAAAGTAGGCCATCCCTAATATGCTTACTGTAGTGTAAGCACAGAATGCATGGTTAACAAACCGTTATGGTCTTGATTGTAGTCTAGATCAGGAATTATCGGAGAAGGCATTTATTTGAACTATAGTAAATACAAAATGAAATTTTCAGATACTGCAGGACTACTGGAGATTTGATCAGGTGGGTGGTGGTGATACGGGAAGATTTCCTTAAGAGAATGATTTTTGAGCTGTCAGAGAAAGTAAACTCAGGAGTAAAATCTGAGAGTGTCCAGGTGGATGAAACTTCATGTTATGGACAGGATTCTCAGCTAAAAAGATGAACTAGGGGCTGAACTAGAGATAGCTAAGGGCCTAAGAGAACACACTTCTCTTATAAAAGAACTAAATTTTGTTACCAGTAGCCATGTCAGCCAGCTTACAACTGCCTATAACTCCTGCTCCATGGGATCCAGGTCAGCTTCTCTGGCCTACTTGGGTATCTGCACACACACACACACACACACACTAACTTAATGTAAATAATAATAAAAATAAATAAAATATGAAATAGGATAGAATAAGAAAGTATACAAATATGTCACCTGGGCCCTTAGAATATGTTGTTTTTTTTTGTGAAACAAATGCATTTGTGTGTGTACTATGCCTGTGTACTAGTCATGGTGCATAATTACTTCATGCTGTGGCCTTTAGTAAACAAACATGGTCTGAAAATGAAAAGGGTGTGTGTGGCAAAATGTGAGTCCAGATGTTTTTGCAGAGGCAGATGGGAGCCAGCTATCATTTTGAACCTCATAGACCGTGGCGTTTACCTCTGTCCCTTTGAAAAGTACTGAGCAAAGAAGGAATACTAAGAGATATGTTTCATAGGTTCATAACACAAAAATGCAAGTAGACAAATCCTTAGGAAATTAGTATAGTAGCTTAATAAGAAATAATGGTAGTTCATTAGCATAGGACCAGTAAAAGTAGAGGGACTAAAGAATTGTAATTGGAAACTAAAAGTATAATATATCAGATATGTTATGAATAGACAATGTGTCTTACATTTAGCAAAGATATTATTACATGCAACTTTCTTCTGTTTATTACATGGAGGTCCTCAGCTGTTCTGTCATTCTGAAAGTATCCACATACTCATAGCATGTTTGGAAAACTTTTTAATGATGTTTGAACTAATTTAATATTCCTCCTTTTTTCCCCCCTTTTTTTCCCTAATGAGGCAGGGTCTCTCTACATAGTCCTGGCTGTCCTAAAGCTCACTCTGTTGTCACAGAGACCCCTCTGCCCTCTGCCTCAGGGTTGCTGGGATTAAAGGCCTGCACTGCCATACCAGTCCTCTTCTTCTTCTTCCTTTTTTTTTTTGGCCTCTCTTGTTTCCTTCATGGTTTCAAGAGATGTAACCAAAATTAGAACTTTCAATTCTGGAATGTTTAAATAAAGATAAAAGACAAAAATTTTGAGTTCCAGTAGATTGGGATTAGATGTCTTAACAGAAACCCCCCCTGTTTTGGTGTGATCTCTTTTAATCTTCATGTAAGCCTATAAATTAATTGTATAGATTACTCATCTGGGATTACATATTTGGTATTAGTTTTTTTTCTTACACCAAATATTGCCCCTTAACTATATCATCCTGAAATTACAAATTACTCTCATAATTGCAAATTTACTTGTCCAGTCACAGTATGTGAGATTACTGGCCATTCTTTGAGCTTCTTTCAACAAAGAAATATTCTTGACAAGTTTTGATAAGCTAGATACATACGTGTTCATGTATATGCATTCTCAGAAAATGACTGAGCTAATGTGCTGACTGGACACTTGGGTATCATTCTCTTGTCTGCTCTGATAGTAATCTCTGGAGGAGGTGTGGTCAGTATGTTCTCCATAAATGAGCATAGCACATAATCTCTGGAGGAGGTGTGGTCAGTATGTTCTCCATAAATGAGCATAGCACATAATCTCTGGAGGAGGTGTGGTCAGTATGTTCTCCATAAATGAGCATAGCACAGTGAAGACATGATTTAACAGCTTGTGAGGTCACACAGTAAGCAGGAGACTAAGATCTGGTAAACTTTTCTCTCAAAATATGTCTCATCTTTAGTTTTGAAGGCAATTCTGCAAAGGGAAAATATGACCTCCTTCTAAGTGATGCTTCAGAAGTATCTTTACGTTTAAAAAAAAAATCTGTATCTTAAAAATTAAAGCCAGAGGCCAGAGAACTGGCTCAACAGTTAAAAGCACTGGCTGCTCTTCCAGGGGACCTGGGTTCAATTCCGAGCACCCATATGGCAGCTCACAACTGTGACATGCATGCAGGCAAAACACCAATGTACAAAAAATAAAAGTAATAAATCATTCTAAAAAAAGAATTAAAGCCAAGTAATTATGAGCACAGATTCGGGTATTACAGCTGATGTAGGTTTTCACTTAAGTTATCAGTTGAGAATATATCTATGTTTTCCTCTCTGAACCTCAGGTCCCACACATTGTGAAATGAAAAGAAAGGCAGCTTACACATCCTAGGGTTTGCTTGTCAGAGAGAATTGTCAGATTTTAGACATTTAATGGAAACTGCTGTTCGTAGTTGAGTGTTCTGTCTAAACTCGAAAGCTGAGGTGGCTTGTGGGCTATTGTTGAAACCTGGTGTGATGCTGCTTGGCTGATGGAGTATTTTCCTCTCTCTCTTTTTTTGTCCCCTCAAGGATTTCAGTTTTTCTGACTGTTAAATGAGAGGATGATTGCTCACAAACAGAAAAAGGCAAAGAAAAAACGTGTTTGGGCATCAGGCCAACTCTCTGCCGCTATTACACCTTCTGAAATGGGGCTCAAGTCCGTAAGTTCCAACTCCATTTTTGATCCGGAATACATCAAGGAGCTGGTGAATGATATCAGGAAGTTCTCCCATATGTTACTATATTTGAAAGAAGCTATTCTTTCAGGTTTGTCAACTGTTTTCTCAGTATTGTTATGGGTTAGTTTGTAAAACTTAAATATCAGTCTAGTCATGGATAAATATGCATGCAATGCCAAGAACAGGGCAATCTTCATTACTAATTTTTTTACTCCCCCCCATGTTAAATGCTTACAATGTAAATGTTTTTGTAATCAGATAACAGTATAATAATAAAAGCCTTGTTAAGTATGAGGGAACAAGAGCACAAAAGAAAAAATAGTTTTGGATTTCAAGCAGTTGCATATGTTTTTACATTGGCTCAGAACTTGAGAACATTGGAGTTTTAATAATCCTGGTAACATTTACTGATCTGTGACAGACAGACAAACTAACATTGGTAATTTACATTGCTGACACTTTTTGTCTAAAGTTTGCTTTTCATATTTTTGCCAAAATTTAATCTAAACTGACTCAATGAATTTTTTTCTTAATAATAAACTTAATGTTCTGATAATCTGTAATTTTCCTGAAATAAGGAGTAAGCACAGAATTTATTCTCTTATCTAATTAGAATGGGTATTGAAACATGAGAGTTGATTCTCCTGAAGCAAAGAACTGTATATCACCGACTTGATTAGAGAACCTAAGTCTTTCAATGCCACTTGACCATCCACATTTGATGTCAGTGAAAATTAACGGTCGAGAGACCATCCTCTTCTTTAGTGATAAATAGCAGTTCACGGTGGCATTTCCAGACACAGAGGTTGAAGATCTCTGCTGTTTATATGACCCTCTTGGGCCTCATAGAAATTTATCAGATTTCAGTAAATATGTTTGGGCATATAACTAGAACACTTACTTTCTAAAACTACATCTTAGGTTTGTACTGACTTTGTTTTCTTTCTAACTTAAGTATAATTTTCAGCCTGAAATTTCCAAAATAATTGAATTGAAATGAAAGGTTCAAAATCTTAGTATTTACACTTGCCATCATGTATTCTTTGGGATTGTGAAACTATTATTAAAGAAATTGCTCACAGTCCTATTTATTTTAATAGCTTGATCTTGTCTAACTGTGGCTGAGTAGATGGCAGTAAAGCTAGAAAGACACCGTAAACACATTTCTATACTCAGTATATCTCCACACTAACAAACCTGCCATTTAGTCAGAGGAGTATGGCTTTATAATCAAGTCTTGTTTTTAGCTAGGATATTTTTAAGTTGTCATTTTTATTCTTTCTGATGTATAGTCTATTGCTGGTTGATTTTAAACGTTATCTAAAATATCTTAGGTATTATATTATTTACCTCAGCTTATGGTACGGTGTAATTTAATGTTTCCAGTTAAGTTTAGTTATCTTTTGTTCACAGATTTAAAATGGTGTTTAAAGCAAGTTGTGTCACTTTTTATCTAGAAATGTGAGTTTCATTCAATGTATGAGTAGATAATCCAGAGACTAAGAAGATTCTCACCAGTTCTCAGAAAGAAAAGTATATATTTGTATACTTACATAAGTATAAGATACAGGAGACTACTCTTTGAGATAAAAGTGTTCATGTAGGCCTCGTGGTGGTGGTAGTAGTGGTGGCGGTGCACACCTTAATCCCAGCACTAGAGAGGCAGAGGCTGGTGGATCTCTGAGTTAGAGGCCAGCCTGGTCAGAGCAAGTTCTAGGACAGCCAGGACTACACAGAAAAATCCTGTTGTGAAAAACAAAACTGAGAAAAGGTGTACGTGGAAATAGATTTATTCAGTGAAATTTAATTTAAAGATTGGTATGCACATTATTCTTTTAGTACTTAAGACAATAGATTATTACTACTACCTCAAAAGCTTTTAAATTAGAGGGGTTTTTTTTGTTTTTTGTTTGTTTGTTTGTTTTTTATTGACAAACCAGCGACAGTAAAGTAGCTCAGTGATAGAGTACTTGCCTCACAAGTATGAGAATAAAAGTGTGGAAGCCAGGCAGTTCTAGCACTGGTGGCAAAGATAGGACACTGGAGACAAGCTGACTGGTGAGTGTGTTCAGTAAGACACCTTCAGAGTGGAGAGAGCACACAGAAGATACTCTGCTCAACTTGAGGCCTTCACACACAGCATACATGTGCATGTGTGCACCCATAGGAACATATGTGTGTGAATTCCTGTAGAGCAAGAAGAGGCAATGGAGAAAGGCTGAAGTGAGACATGGTTCAGTGTATTTATTTATCTTCAGGTTTTGTAATACAGAGTACCCCCTTTTCTCCCAAGACTCAGGTTTTTTTTGTGAGCTTTTTGACAAATTTTTATTTATTTCCTAAGCAGAACTATGATGTTCACTTTAGTTGTTAAAGAACTAATTGAAAGAAATAAGTAATTATCAAAGACCTCTGAATTCCTAACAGACAGGAGATACATAGTTTCACTCCTGTGTGCTCTTCCTCCCTCCTCCCACCCCCTCCCCCTCCATTGCCCCCTGTATCTCATCTGCACATGCTCTAGCTGACTCTAAATTTACAATAAACGAACTCCTTAAAGTGAAAGATCTGCGGACTGAACCCATACTCTACCCAAGATATGTGGATGAGTTAGGTTTTCCTTCCACTGCTTATCTCTAAGGGGAGGTTTCCCTGTAGTCTTAGACCATTAGCAGGTGTGGAATTTAAGTTTGAGATTTCTATCTAGTATCATTAAGGTACATTATGAATAATTAAAGGGATAAATTGTGCATCTTATACTAAAAGACTGAAGGTACTCACTTATGTGCATGTACTTTGTATTTAATTATGTAGATTTATATGTTTAATTGTAGATTAACATATATGGAATTTAAGTCTTAATTCAAGTTTGCACACCTTCCCGCCACCCTGTAGGAATAATCTGTTCTGCTCTCCAGATAACAAATTCACAAATGTTCTCCTAGTTTATGCAGTAATTTTTAGAAAAGACTTATTTTGTGTGTATAAGTTGTTTTACCTATGTGTATACCACATGTGGTAAGTGCTCATAGGCCAGAAAAGGGTGTAGGATGCTCCTGGAGCTGGAGTAATAGAAGTTATGAGCTACCTGATGCAGATGCTGGGAACCAAGCCCCCACATCCTCTGCAAAGAGCAGCAAACGCTCTTAACTGCCATCTCTCCAGGTTTTTATATTGTAGTTTTGAAGTATTCCTCTGAAATCTAGGAATTTGAAAATTTTTAAGACTGTTTAATTACATAGACAGAATACTGCAAAATGTTTAGTTTTTCTGCTATTTCATGTTTGAAAGCGTAAAATTATATAAAATACATTTATAGGAAAAACAAGTTGTGATTGTTCTTGTAACTTTGCTTTTGTTTATATACCATGATTTTTAATGAATTTTAATTGGAGTCTGCCATTGTAAGTATGCTACTTTGTCCTCATTTTTACTGTGCTGTGCTGTTTTGTTTGAGACAGGGTCTTACTATGAAGCTCAGGTTGAACTTGACTTCTTTCTGAGCCTCTTAGTTCTGGAGATTAAAAGTAAACATGCTGAGCCGGGCAGTGGTGGCACACAACCTTTAATCCCAGCACTCGGGAGGCAGAGACAGGCGGATCTCTGTGAGTTCGAGGCCAGCCTGGTCTACAAGAGCTAGTTCCAGGACAGGCTCCAAAGCTACAGAGAAACCCTGTATCAAAAAAACAAAACAAAATAAACCAAATAGATGCTCGCCCTTTTCACCTTCTCTTCTCCCCCACCTTTCCTTTTTCAAAGTTTTTTAAATAGATGGGGATGGAAGACACAAGTTTTAATGAAGCCAGGCATGGAGGCGCACACCTTTAATTCCAGCACTTGGGAGGCAGAGACAGGCGGATCTCTGTGAGTTAGGGAGTCTGGCCTACAGAGAGAGTTCCAGGGTAGCCAGGGCTATACAGAGAAACTCTGACTCAGGGGAAAACAAAACAAAAAATCCAGCAACAACAACAAAACATTTACTATGAGAGTCAGACTAATTAGTTAAATTGTCAAATTAAAACAACAACAACAAAAACAACTTTGGAGGCTGGAGAGATGACTCTTAACCAGTGGTGGCTCATATTTTTAAGCCTAATTCTTGGGAGGCAGGTGGATCACTGTGAGCTTGTGGCCAGCCTGGTCTACAGAGTGAGTGTGTTCCAGGCAGGATAGCTGGGTCTATACAGAAATCCTGTGTTGAAAAATAAAACAAAACAAAAACAAACTTGACACACAGTTCTTAAAGCTGTGGCTTATAACAAATCCTAGGTTCTAGATTTGATAGAACCATATTCAGAAGAAGTAATACTAAGTTTGTAAAGCAAGTTTTATTGACTAGCAGACATTAAATAAAGTGTTAATATGATGAATAGCATGGTCTGTTGTGATACATTCTGCATGGATTCAGTTTCAGTTAACATCCTGACCTGTAGGTTAACTCACTTTCCCCGTGGGATGTGCAGCATCTTAGACTGCCCATTTTTACCATCAGCAGCTAATTGTAGCCCCGCAGTCTGCCAGTTTGTAAGAAACTAGGAACATTAGGCTGCTACCCTTACCTGTGTTCTGCTCTATGTCTGTCCCCGAGAAGTATCTTTAAATGGAGTTTCAGATCTGTGCCACTAAGAGAAGTTAATGTGAATGTTAATGGGTGTGGTTCAGTGACTAAAACATACAGTAAATTTCTAAGAAATGAAGAGTGGAATACAAATAGTTCATTTATTACACTTGTACCACTTCTTATGGTATTTTGGTATTCTGCATTTGACTAGAAGGAAATTCTAGGGTTTAACAGCATTTATAGTAACAACTTACATATTTAATGGAAGTTAAAGCCTGCTAAATTATGTGTTGCAGAGTATCTATCATTAATCTATAATTTCTTTATCCACATGGCAGTTTACCATAAAGATTCAATTCATGGATGATGTGATACTCCCAGGACTTGGGAGGCTGAGGCAGGAAGGTGGCAAATTCAAGGTTACATGTATAGCAAGACCCTATCCCAGTAAACAGCTGCAAGCTATAGGTAGGATCCCTGCTGCAGAGCCCTCACTATGCATGCTCTTGCTGGCTCTCTGCAGTCCTGAACCAAGGTATTTCTGTTAACAACAGGGTCATTTCGTTATGACCCTTTACTAGTGAAAAGGTGGCAGGAGCACTGCCCTCACCGGGTTTCTGTTACTGAGGTTTTCATGTAAAACTTGGGGTAAGTGCTTTAGATGTCAGCTGTTAGGGTTTTAGAGTTGCTGAGTAGCTAGCTGAAGAAAGCTGCTTTTCCTAAGAGTTCACAGCTATCCTCTATCAGAAGTCATTACAGCAAAAAGTAGGATTGTTCCTGATAACTTCTGATGCTTTTTTCCTGTTGTTTTCACTTTGTTCAGGCTGAAATAGCAAAACCTTTTTTTTTCTTCAAAAAATTAGTTTTTTTTTTAAATCAAGGAAAACACCATGATTTTTTCCATGTATTTATTGAAGCAGTCCCGTGAAGTGTTTGCAATATAAAATAAGCACCATGGTATTGTGTTAGTGCCTAAGAACCAAAAAGTAGAGCTGGTTAATCTGTTTTCACTTAATTAGTTGAATGTAGCAGAAAATAAATGGCACAGATGGATAAAACAATAAATTAAAATTCAGTTTGTCACGTTAAAGGTTAGACACACAAACATTGTTGTGTTAGGAAACTAGTATTAAGAGCAGTTAGGCTTCCTTGTGTTTGCAGCTGTAATTCTTTTACAGCAAAAAACAAAGGGCAGTCATTACATTTATAATGTGACTACATCTGAAGTTGCCTTGTATTTAGTTATATGATAGTAAATGTAAGGTGACAGGTTCAGAAATATTTTAATGCAATATATTCCAATTATTTGATTTCCAATTTATTTACTAATGTTGATTTTTACAGTAGAATGAAATTCAAACTTTACTATTTCTTTTTAATTAACCAGATATTGTGGGACCATACTATACATATATCCATTACTAAATAATTCTCTGTGAAGCATGTCTGTTTTCTGTTTGTTATTTTTTTGGTTTTGGAGACAGGGTTTCTCTGTAGGTTTGAAGCCTGTCCTGGAACTAGCTCTTGCACTGGCCTTGAACTCACAGAGATCCGCCTGCCTCTGCCTCCTGAGTGCTGGGATTACAGCTGTGCTCCGCCACCACCCAGCTACAGCATATCTATTTTCAAAGGCATTTTGTTTGAATGGCTTTTGGGTTTACTAGTAAGGATTTGTATGCATTAAGACAAAAGGCAGTTTCATGTTTATTAGTTGATACTCACGGCAACCTTATGAGATAGGTAGAGGAAATTCTGTTACCAGTTCTCTGTAACTGATGATGAATACAAGTTCAAGGAGCCCAGCACTTCATTTCAATGAAGTGGAGACCTGGGGTTGGATGTTTTAGTTTAAGTCTGCAGGTTTCCACTGTGTGTAGTAAGCAGTGCTCGCAGCCCTTTGCTTCAAGTGATCTTGCCACTGTTCTTTTGTTTATTTGGGTTAGTTTCTTTTTCTTGGAGGGGAGATAATTGGTGTTGCTTAAAGGAACTGTTTAAGCTCCTTGGCCATTTTTGAAAAGTTGCCAGTTGCATAATAGAATAGAAAACCTTTACTTCATAAAAAGACTTTGAGGTAGCTTTATTACAAGAGGGAAGAATGTTTGGTGTGAAACCTTTTTCTGTGAACAGTTCATGGTACAGATAGCAGAGAGCTTGCTGATTTGTGAAGTCTCTGGTGAAGTATTAACCAGGATATATTAATGTCCTAGTATGAATCTTCATGATTAGCCTTTTCTTTATTCTCGTCTCTGTTGGTTATAGACACTTTCAGAAGTCCATACTAAATCATAGGGAACTGGAAGTATCTGGAGTACAATTTGAGGTTTTATGAAATATATTTTAAGCAACTCATTTGCTGCCTTTCAGAATGTGGGTTTGGAACAACTTCAGTGTCTGTTTGTAGGGCTTACTGTGTTGGAATAAAGGAGGAGTTTCAAGCTGGTAGACCATTTATGCTTCTAGTTACTGGCATATGCTGCAGCATTAAAGCAAAAGACCCTCTAGTAGGGAGTACACTGCAGCTAACTCTTGAAGAGACCCATGGGTTCGGGCTCACACTGGATAGCCCTCAAGGCTGACTTGTGATGGGCAGCACATGGTGGTTGGAGCGGGTAGTAAGGAAACTGCTCACACCCACCACACCACAAGCTCCAGAGCAGAGAGGAAGGTCTGGGTCTCAGTTGTCCTCCCTACACTACCTGCTCAAGTCCATGTCCTCTCCCTAAAGGGCCACTCTGGGACCACCTGCTTAACAGATAGGCCCTGATCCTCACATTTCTTTCTTGATAGTGGTGTTAGTAAGGGGACTGTTTGGAGATGGGAGAATTTATTTTTTATTCTGAAGATAGTTTTTCTTTATTATCTTTCATTGTTTCTAAAAATATTTAATTATGAAATAACTGATTTTCCAATTTTGATTGATTTTAAATAGAATAATAGAAACAATTAAACAGTAAGAACATGAATTCTGGAATTGTATGCTCTGGGCTCAAATTTTGCTTTACACTTTAATAACCTGATAAATTTAGTGTGTTTTAGTATTCTCATCTGTATAGTTTTTTTTTAATTTTCTGCTTAATAAGATTGTGGACATTAAATGAAATAGTATTAAGTATTTTAAGACAGTGTTTACTTTTTTGGATCAGGGGTCGTTTCAAGACAGGGTTTCTCTGTGTAGCCCTTGCTGCCCTGGAACTCACTCTGTAGACCAGGCTGGGCTTGAACTCAGAGATTTGTTTGCTTCTGCCTCTTGAGTGCTGAGATTAAAGGTATGTGCCACTATGTCCAGCATCCCTTGATTTTTGTTGTTGTTGGGTTTTTTTTGTTGTTTTTTTTTCCCCCGAAACAAGGTTTCACTGTACCTTTGGAGGCTGTCCTGGAATTAGTTCTTATAGACCAAGCTGGCCTTGAATTCACAGTGATCCACCTGCCTCTTCCTCCCAAGTGCTAGGATTACAGGCATGCACCACCACCTCCCAGCTTCCCGTAAATATTTTTAAGTATGCCTAATCTGTACGAAGTGCTTACTAAACATTACTGAGCATTAGCACTATACAAGGAGAAATTCTGTCAGGATGGAATGTTTAAGGAGCTTGTTTTTTCAAACTTTGGAGCATTCTTTCACAGTTTTAAAGATAGTATGAGTACACATTCGGGCTTGCTTAGGATGATGATCCACGGATGAGTTATATTAGTGTGATTGTGGACAGCACCCTCCCTTTGTACTCTAGCAAGCATTTTGGTTTGGATGAGAAGTTTCATGGTCACAACTTCACAGAGGCTCTGACACTCTGATCTGCATATTCTGACCAGGAGTGGACTGGGGTTAGGTCTGTGGGTCCACAGAGAACACTGCTAAGAATACTGGGCCTGCTGGAACTTTTGCAAGAGTAGGTAGAAGTCTAGATTCTTTTAATGTTCACCCAATTGTTTCATCATTAACAACTAATTTAGCTTTTGTAAAAACAAAAACTAAAGACCTGTGTATCTTATAATAAGTAATTTATGTCCAGGTTTTTAAATGTATAGATCAAATGATGCTCCTTACATATATACCTGTGGATTTTTGGTTTCTAACTAAGAATTAATGCAGAGAACTAATTCTAATATGGAAACTTAGCTTTTTAAAACTTGGTTAGTTAACACATCAGACTTTTTAGGGATTTTGAGTTTGTTACCATGTATATTGAAGACATAAGGTAGGGAATGGCCCCATTTATTTACCTTGAGAAGTCTGAAGAGCATGTTTAAACAGGGAAAAACAAAGAAATAGTGTTAAATTGGCTACATTGTGATGGCCTTTGAAATTCTTTTTTGATTGCTTCTTCTTTGTTATGTTCATCATATTGTTACTGTGTTCATGCATGCACTTGTGTGTGCATCTGTGCCACAGAACACATGTGGAGGTCTGACGACAACTTTGGGGAATTGATTCTCGCTACATTCATGTAGGTCCTAGAGATTGAGTTCAAGTTGCCAGGGCCTCAGAGCAAGCAAGCACCTTTGCCCACTGGTCCATCCCACTAGTTCTATTTTTGGATGTTTTGGTTTTGGTTTTCTATTTGTCTTTTGTGACAAAGTTTCTCTGTGTAGTCCTGGCTGTCACAGTATTCACTCTGTAGACCAGGCTGGCTTGGATCTGCCTACCTATGCCTCCAGAGTGCTGGGATTAAAGGCATGCGCCACCACCACCGCCTGGCCTGTGGTCTTTAAACAGGGTTCTGTGTGACCCAGCTGGCCTCAGACTCCCTAGTAGCTGCAGATGACCTTAAACTCCTACTATCTTCTGCCTCTACCTCCCAAATGCTTGGATTAAGGTTACACAACCATATCTGGCCCTGAAATCCTTAATGAATTAAGTGACAAAGGACTTTCTGAAAGTGCTAAACATGGTGTGTAATTACGATAGTTAAAATTTGAACTGCCCGTGTCAGAGGCTGAAGTCACAGAGCCAGTGCTTTTACACAAAGTATCTTCATGTCTGTTGTAGCTTAGATTTCTTGAACTTTGAATTGTAAATTAATTTTTAATTTTCTTGTTTTCCTTTTAAAGACTGTTTTAAAGAAGTCATTCATATACGTCTGGATGAACTTCTCCGTGTTTTAAAATCTATAATGAATAAGCATCAGAACCTCAATTCTGTAGATCTTCACAATGCTGCAGAAATGCTTACTACAAAAGTAAAAGGTAAGGAAGGTGTACAAAGGGTGGGCCACTGAGGCCAGAGGACCCTGTGACACCCTTACATTTAGCTCATACTGACTGTAGAGCCACCTCATGGCATTGCAGGATTTGTCTGAACAAAGAATTTTGTGTATTTTGATATATGGATATACCCACCAATTAACACCTGAAGATTTCTTTATCTTAAAAATAAAAATTGTTAGACATGGTAAAAATTCTTACTTCAGTCAAACAACCAATGTTTAAAACTTGAGTTTTGTCAGTGAGTTCACCCCACTAAGGTTGTTTATTACTTTCTGCGGATCCTTTGCTGTGTGAAGACAGTCATGTGAGAAATGGTTGTTTGTAACTCCAGATGGAGGAAAACAAGGCTCAGTTTGGTATGTGAAAAGGAAATTGCAATTTTATCAGGTGTGTGTGGAGACGTGTGTGTGATACACACACACACACAAACACACATTTATACTCTTAAAACAGAGTTGAGAATTAGGGCATTGGCCTAATTGAAATTGTTAAAAGTATTCTGGGCTACATATTTAAGGAAGACTGAGTGAAGGGAGTATGAGCTAGGTTAGGAAATTGTGAGAAACAGCAGACTAGATAAAAATTGAAGATGTGAGCCTGAGGTAGAGGTGGATATGGTAGCTGATAGGATGTCAGGCATTTGTCAGGAGGGGTTTGAAGATGTAAGGAAAAGAGAGGATTGACAGTCAAGACGGACAGGCTAGAGGAACATCTACCAGGCAGGAAGAGAAGAAATGCCGTTTCAGAGGTGCGAAGTTTTAAAAAGTGCTCATCAGCGAAAAATGCCACTGACAAGACAGCATGGCTTCCAGTAATGGCACTCTAAGGAGTAGTAGCAGTGAGCATGGAAGGTCAGAGGCACCAAGGTGGCACAAGGTGACGTAGTAAGCTGCCCATCCGAGGTAAAAGAAAGACTCACCAGAAGGGGAGGCCGGCCCAACAGTTTGACAATGGGGTGCAGGCTCTAAGAGCTGCTGACAAGGGTGAGGCTGCAGTGTAGGTGGACCCTGGTGGAATTCTGAGTGTAAAGAACTCGGTGAGGGTGCTGACCATGCTCATATTCGGGGAAAGGCAGAAAGGAAATAAAAACATTTCAATAAAAATGTAGCCTATATCCCCTCCATCCACCCCCCACACACACACACACATTTCTTTTCTGACTTAAGACTTTTCCTGTTTGTGTGGTTTCCTTTTTCTATTTGAAGCACTGGGAGGGAAAAAGTGCTGTAGACAATTTTAAGTGGAAAACAGGGATAGCTTATTTTGTGCTTTTTAAAAATGTGCTTAGTAACCAAATTTGTTTTCAAGTAGGTTGTTTACAAGTGCCATTTAACTTTACTTAGATATGGAAATTTGTGTCTATAGATAGTAAAATTTCCATGCTTGGAAATAGCGACTTAGTTCAATTGTTGTCAGTGGCTATTGTGTGTAGTCAGGATGTCCTGGGGAAGGAGTGCACCAGCCTGTGGCTGGTGTCCACATTCCAGAAACAGACCTGAAGCGAGTCCTCTTAACGTAGAGCAATCTTTTTTTAATATTATTTCCCAAGGTCTTATACTGAGAATTATTGCCACTATTTTACTGTGGTGTTAGATGAAATTGGAAAGAGAAAGGTAAAATTGATTTGTTGGTGGAAAACTTTCTATAGGATTCCAGTGAAACCAGAAAATGTTTAAAAGGGTTTTTTGTTTTGTTTTGTTTTGTTTTGTTTTTGAGGCCCTCCAAAATTACTGAGTGACCTGAGAAGTTGAGATTAAATCAGAATTTATTTTTCAAAGCCGGAAAAGGCAAGGAATAGGTAAAAACCATTTCTCTGAATTTAGACCAAAAGTCTAAATGTGTTGATATTTCCATCTTTGGTGCAGGGGATCCCTGTAAATGTGCACTCCTATTTTCTTCATTTGGAGAGAAACTTCAAAAAAATCTAGTGTGTGACAGGATCAGGAAGGTGTAGGAATGTAGGAGTCAACTAGATTATTAGTCTTAGCTCACTACAGTTATGTCTTTAAAAACCGCAGTGACCTGAGCGGCTATCTTACTTTGGACACGTTAACTGTCAAATGGCAGTTTTAAAATTGCCAGATTATTCAAAACAAATTTTAAAAAAACAAACATAATACAGAATAACTTGAGGGCTGTATAGCCCTGTTTGTGTTGCCACCGGTTTGTATCTAGTTTTAAAACGGAATCTTTCCGTTGCCTTTTTTTATTTTTTTACTGTAAACATGGAATTTACCTTATAATAACTTTAAAAGACAAGTCCTTAGCTTTCTCCCATTCATGCTGGCAGTGATTTGTAGTTCCTGTGTCTCTTTCTGTTTCCAAGCAGGAAGTTCAGTTGACAAAATATTTGCAATATGGTAAGAGAGATACAGACTATTTTTGAAGCAGATAAAGATGTCTACAGACATCAGTAATTTATGATGTACTTAGTATTTTCAACTGCTTGGGTCAGTTTTATATTGATAGTATAAATGAAAAGAAATTTTTCTGTCTTTCATCTACCTATTGCCCTCTATTTATAAATTAGCAAACTGACAAAGAAAAACCTTAATTGCACACATTTTTGAAGCTTCATCTTTCTCTTTTGCAAACCTAATTTTTCAACATGAAGTTCATTCATACAGTTCAAAATACAAATGGCTCCAGAAGATATTCAGTAGTGAAGCTTGCTTTTTCAGACCTTAGCCATTCATTCTGGCTCTGCGATAAACCATGGCTGTCACTGATTTCTTTTGAATCTTTCCAGAGTTACATCACATACATAAACAAGCAAACATGTGTAAGGTTCTCCTTCTTTACCTCTTTGCTAAACAAATGATAGTACTCTACTGCTTGTTCATTTGTCTGCACATAAAATGTTTCCCAGTTCTTTGGTTTTTATTTTATTTTTTTCAAAACTGCATGGTTATACATAATGGTGACAGACTACAATTTAAACAGCTCATTCCTGAAGGATGCTAACATTGTTTCCTGCTGCTGCTTCTGTGTGAAGCCCTGCGAATTCCTAGTATGTGGTATTGAGGGAGCTTGTGTGCTTGTAGTTTGGGTACTGCCAGGCATCCTCCAAGACTCTGCCCCCTGATGATGTGAAAGGGGCTGATTCCCCTGCCTCTGCCAGCAGTGCTAGTAGTCAATATTTGTTACCTAGTCTTGGTGTAGATTTGATCTCCATTTTCTCTATTGTGAGTGCAATTGAATATGTTTCAAGAGTCATTTGTATACATCCTTTTATTTGAATTGGTCTATTTTCTCTTGGTGTTTGATAGTTTTAAAATTAAATAATTTACAGAAACTTTTGTATTTTTTTTTATTTTTTTTTATTGAGAAAAGGAAAAAAAAGTTTCCCCCTCCTCCCAGCCTCCCATTTCCCTCCCCCTCCTCCCATCCTTCTCCCCCTCCCCCCATTCCTCTCCCCCTCCCTCTCCAGTCCAGAGAGCAGTCAGGGTTCCCTGCCCTGTGGAAAGTCCAAGGTCCTCCCCACTCCGTCCATGTCTAGGAAGGTGAACATCCAAACTGGCTAGGCTCCCACAAAGCCAGAACATGAAGTAGGATCAAAACCCCGTGCCATTGTCCTTGGCTTCTCATCAGCCCTCATTGTTCGCCATGTTCAGAGAGTCCGGTTTTATCCCATGCTTTTTCAGTCATAGTCCAGCTGGCCTTGGTGTGCTCCCAATAGATCAGCCCCACTGTCTCAGTGGGTGGGTGCACCCCTTGTGGTCCTGACTTCCTTGCTCATCTTCTCCCTCCTTCCGCTCCTCATTGGGACTTTGGGAGCTCAGTCCAGTGCTCCAGTGTGGGTCTCTGTCTCTATCTCCATCCATCACCAGATGAAGGTTCTATGGTGATATGCAAGATATTCATCAGTATTGCTATAGGATAGGGTTGTTTCAGGTTCCCTATCCTCAGCTGCCCAAGGAACTAACTGGGGACATCGCCTTGGGCTCCTGGGAGCCACTCTAGGTTCAAGTCTCTTGCCAGCCCTAAGGTGGCTCCCTTAACTAAGAATTGTGCTTATTCACTGCAGGCTATAACTTTACTCATTTTGTGCTTTATCTTTTGGTTTATTTTTGCATCTTAACTTATCAATCTTTTGTAATAACGTGAGTTTTAGCTATTAGAGTTGCCTTCCTTACTCTGTTTTCACCATTCTTTAGACCTTTTTTCCTAAAGTTTTATGGTATTATTTGTTAAATCTAAAGCTTAGAGAGGCAAAATGTGTTTTTTTGTTGTTTTTTTTTTTAATAAAGCCGGTAGTAGTAGTAAGAATGAAAAGAAAGGAAACATTTTAGAAGCAAAACTTGGAGCTAAGCAATGTATAAGAAAAAGCAAGAAGTAGAAGAAACGTGAAAGAAACCATTGTAAATGTTAGTCTGTAGCATACAGCACCAGACAAATGGTTCCTTGGTGGTACAGAAGTGATGGAGTTTTCTGGGCTGGTGAGGTACCTTCTATAGAAGGTACAGTCTAAGATGAGCTCTGTATGGGGTAAAAAGTCTACAGATGGCTGCAGGACTGAGGAAGGGTCCGCCTACCTACTGATCCCAGCCTCTGTACCCTAAGAAACTTAATGTTTCTCATTCTGGCCTTGATGTGTTGCCTTTCGTGTAAAGACAGTAAGTTAAGGTAATCTTTTAGCACTGGAAATGGTCAAGGTCAGAACTGAACCCTCGTCTCAAACTCCAAAGCTTTACTCTTCCATGTATTTTAACAAATAACTTTTAAGAGAATAGAATATTTCATGTGGAAGGAAGTGGTTAACTTTGAAATAATTAGTAATTATAGCTAATATTATTTAGGTTGTTAAGCTCTTTACATGGATGACCTCACATAATCGTCACAATTCTGAGATTAATAAACCTGTCAGATCAGCTCTCCCTGGGCAGATAAGGAAGCCAAAGTGTCCTGAGAGGTTTGTCCAAGGTTGTCAGTGTATTAAGTAATAGAACAGCTGAAAGTTGAAGCTAAGTCAAGGATATTAAAGTAAGGTAAAGAAAACTTCTAGTACTCCCTCTGGAAAGTTGCTGCTGATAGTGCTGTTTGATCCTAGTTTTCCAAGACCATTTAGTTCCCACAGCAAGTTGAAGTTGTAGTTAATCCCATTTTATCAGTGAGGAAACTGGGGCTACAGATGTTAATGCTTCCTATGTAAGAAGAGAAGGAGCTAAGGCTTAGCCTAGGTAGGCTGTTTGTAGAACTTGTCTTCTTACTCAGGAGTCAGCAGTGAGAGCTAGGAGGCCCAAGTGAAGCTTTATGGGAACACAGGCACTTTCATTCCTTTCTGTATGGTCTGTGGCTTCCTTCATCAGAATGTAAACCCAGACATTTACTGAAAAATAATGTTGGTACAGGGGTCTGAAGAAACAGAATAAGAAAGCATATTATTGTCCAAAGACTTTTCTGAGACTGAGCAGGGGCCCCAAGGATGAAGCACATTAGAATACAGAGAGGCTTTGAAGGGGAGGGAACGGCATTCTCTGGGATTCTCACTAGGTGACTGAAACCTCGTTCAGTAGAAAGGATGACAAAGAAAGATGCTTCAAAATAATTACCTTTCATTACTTTTACAGTCATTATAATAAATGTGTCTCCCAGTTGTGTTTAATGTCATGAAAAGATACACCAATAGGAAAGGAAGAATTATAACAATTGGGATAGTGTTATAAAGTACTCTCCAATGAAAAATTAAAAGTGGTTTTATTGAGATCTAATTGATAGACAGCAAGCTGCTCCTGTTTTAATGCTACTGTTTAATAAATGCTGCTGCATGCACATTATTGTGCAACTGTTGCCGCAGTCAGGATAACACTTGTCCTGTTGAGATTCTTCTCTCTGCCTGTGTCATCTTCTGTACAGATTCTGATGCTCTGTGTATTCGTTTCCACTCTGTTCAGAGTACTTCAAGTTCCGCTCTTTGTATTCAGTCCATGGGTTACGTAGAAAGATGCAGTTAATTTCCAAGTATTCCAGAATTACTGCTTCTTTGGGGGGAGAGTATAGAGTTTATATATGGGTACTAGGTAGGGTATAAGGGTAAGGAGAATATGGAGGGAAGAGAGAAAGAGAGAGAGATAGAGGGGATAGAGAAAGAAAGGAAAGAGGAAAGGGGGAAGAGGAGAAGGCAGAAGCTGCCTCTTCAAAAGAAAAATGGGCAGAGAGCTCAAGAATTTTTTTCATTTACTTCTAATCGGACTCCATGTAATCAGAGAGTACATCTTGAATAATTTGTATAAGTTATGTTTATTGAGAGGTATTTTATGGATGTGTTACTGAACATTTACTTGATAAGAATTTGTGTCTTGTACATTTTGCTCCATGTACAAAATATCTATCTTGTCAAGCTGGTTGATAAATAATCATTCAGTATTTTATATCCTTCTTTATTTTATGTTTTCTGTCACTTTTTTAAGAGGAGTAGTAAAGTTTCTGTCACCGAGAAAATAATATTTTTTCATGTAGTTATGTCAGTTTTTGCTTGTGAATTTTGCAGCTCTATACATTTATAAATACATACACAAAATAAAATTGTTGTGTCCTCTTGCTTCACTGATTCTTCAGATTATAACATTTAAAAAAGTACCTCTGGACATGTCCTTTGGAAATCTACTTTGTATAATATTAGGCAGTAAACTGAGGCAGTTTTTAAGCTTGTCATGGTTAGTTTCTTGTCTTTCAAAAATTACTGCTTTTTAGCTGGGTATAACGGCGCACTCCTTTAATCTCAGTGCTCGAAGGCAGAGGCAAGTGGATCTCTGAACTGAAGGCCAGCCTGCTCTACAGGAGTTCCACAACAGCCTGGTCTACACAGAAGCCCAAATCCTGTCTTGAAAAAAATAACACCAAAAAGATTACTGCCTTTTGTTGCCTAATAATCTAATGTTTTAGAAATGGTTTCTTTTTCAGTTTTGCACAGGATTTTGTTTTGTTTTTTAGGTTATTTTACGCAGAAGTAGAATCTTTTTCTCCAACTTGACTGGGGCAAACATCTAGAAACAGTCTTATTATTTGCTGAATCTTAAGTTTTTCTTTTTTTATAAGGGATATTTAGAAAAATTTGAAAAGTAAGGACCTGAGTGCCCTACCCCGTAGTCTACAAAGATGTATTCATATAGCAATTCTGGGTGTAATTTCAGGGGTTCTTGCTTCCTAACCTTATTTGCGTATTTGATTCAATTTCGGTAAAAACAAAAACCTATGAAATTTGAATCTTTGGTGATGAAGCTATTTTTCAAACTCCAGCCAAGTTTTAAAATGAATAGTGAAGCAGAGGGCGGCTTTCTAGCGTCCTCACCGTCTTCTGTAAGCTGAGCAGCGCAGGGGTGGTAGTCCAGGGAGCCCTGCTTCTTACAGCGGAACGTGGGTTATTTAAAGGAAAAAAGTCCAGTTCCACTTTCAGATTTTGCCTTGGTAAATTGTATCTTTTAACAACAGTACACATAAAGAAGTTAAAATAATCTTTTTGGGTTGTATTTTATAATATTCTTTAACAAAATGCAAAATGTCAGAATATCCCTATTGTAAAGAAAAACAGCTATGTTAGTTAACATGTACCTCAGAATCCAAGAGCCTGTTGGCCCTAAATACAGCTATGTATAAGTAGGATTTTAACTTCTCTAAAGTACTGGATTTTATTTTCCTTTATTTTTTGTCTTTTCCATTTTTTTCTTTCTATCTACTTTTTTTTTTTTATTTTATTGAGCTCTACATTTTTCTCTGCTGCTCTCTCTGCCTCTCCCCTCCGCTTCAACCCTCCACCATGGTCCCCATGCTCCCAATTTACTTAGGAGATCTTGTCTTTTTATGCTTTCCATGTAGATAAGATCTATGTATGTCTCTCTTAGGGTCTTCATCCTCATTGTTGTCTAATTTTTCTGGGATTGTGATTTGTAGGCTGGTTTTCTTTGCTTTATGTTTTAAAACCACTTATGAGTGAGTACATGTGATAATTGTCTTTCTGGGTCTGGATTACCTTACTCAAAATGATGTTTTCTAGCTCCATCCATTTGCCTGCAAAACTCAAGATGTCATTATTTGCTGTGTAATACTCCATTGTGTAAATGTACCACAATTTCCTTATCCTTCTTTGGTCAAATGACATTAAGATTGTTTCCAGGTTCTGGCTATGACAAACAAAGCTGCTATGAACATAGTTGAGGACATGTCCTTGTGTCATGATTGAGCATCCTTTGGATATATACCCAAAAGTGGTATTACTGGATCTTGAGGAAGAAGTACTAGATTTTAAATGTGATGCTGTCATACATTCTGTGGTATGCATAATGTATCTATGAATCTAGTTGTTGATAATTTATATTAAGTTTATACTTCATAATAACTTAAGTGGGCCAGCATCTTTAGCTGTTTTTAAAAATGCCAGAGTAGTAAGAAAAAAATAACACAGAACACTCCATAAAGAGGACTCCGTGACTCCCAAGACTGATTTCACAGAGTCACTATTTAGATGTGCTGGATTATATAATGCACACAGTAATCGGCTTGCAATTCCAGTTACTTCTGTGCAAACTGATACTTTTACATAATTTCCATAATAAGGAAACTTAAATATTCTATCAATTTTGTATATTTGATTTTAAGTTTCTGAATCTTTTAGTGCCTTTTAAAGTAATAGCGATTAAAAGAGTAAATGGTTTTGTATAAATCTAGTGTTAAATGTATTTTCTTCCACTTACTGAAACTGATTTTTGCTTATAGCTGTGAACTTTACAGAAGTTAATGAAGAAAACAAAAACTATCTATTTCAAGAAGTGTTTTCCTCCATTGAAACTTTGGCATTCACCTTTGGAAATATGTAAGTAAAGACTGTCATGTAAGTTAGTGAACTTGATTTTCTTAGTGAGAATACGCAGTCCACAAATTTGTCGAATATGTGAAAAATGAAATAATAAGTGTATTATATATCATCCCAACTTGGCAAGAGCTACCTTCTGTGTGGCTTTATTGACTGCATTTGCGAGTATCTGTAGCTCTTAGCAGCAGCCCCCATTTGCAAGTGGCTGTGTCTGGTTTATGTGATGAGGACAGTTTATTCTAGATACAGATTGAAGGTAAGAGACAAACGTGTAATAACTTTTCTTTTTATTTCCATGCCTTTTTAAACCTCTCTGGATAGCCTCACAAACTTCCTTATGGGAGATGTTGGCAATGGTTCAGTACTGCGACTGCCTGTTTCTCGAGGAAGTAAGGTAGGCCCAGCTTTGTGAAAACGAAGTCTCTGTTATTACTAACTTACGGGTTTGAACTTTGTAGATTACCGTACCATGTTGAGGCTAAACAAAGCAAATTAGTTCGTTTTTTATATAATAAAATGATTCGCTTCTGGAGCAATAATTTGGTTATACTTTTCTCAGTGATGTTGTATTAAGAAAGTAGCCTAATTCATGAATGATATTATATGGTCCAAAACCTAAGAGGAATTTTTTTTAGGGGGTTGAGGGTATGAGTGTGAGTATATGTATGAACATGTGGAGACCAGAGATGGACATAGAAAATAGCTTTCTATCCTCTTTATATAGAAGAGTAAATTAAGGTTAGTAACCCTAAATGTTCAATTCAATGTCATACGCCTAATAGAACGAAACTTTAGACCCTGGTGTCTTTGATCCCATTTTGCACTGAATCTGCACACGCTGTATTGCCCAGCCATGTAGATCAGATTTGTCTTAAGAATTTATTTAACCACACACCTTTAGTCCCAGCACTTGGGAGGCAGAGGCAGGCAAATCTCTGAGTTTGAGGCCAGCCTGGTCTATATGGTAAGTTCCAAACCAGCTGAAGCTACATACTGAGACCCTTTCTTCAAACAAAAACAAAAAATCTGAGCCGGGCGGTGGTGGCGCACGCCTTTAATCCCAGCACTCGGGAGGCAGAAGCAGGCGGATCTCTGTGAGTTCGAGACCAGCCTGGTCTATAAGAGCTAGTTCCAGGACAGGCTCCAAAACCACAGAGAAACCCTGTCTCGGAAAACCAAAAAAAAAAAAAAACAAAAACAAAAACAAAAACAAAAACAAAACAAAACAAAAAAACAAAAAATCTTCAACTGATGATGAAAATTACAAAATAATCCTACACTAGTTCAGAATTATGTATAATAAAGGGTTATTTTGTTAGGGATAGACTTACAGATCCCAGTCCTAGATCCCAGTCCTGCACGAATGGAAAACAGAAACCGAATCTAGCAGCCGGAAGCTAGAGAGCGAGTCCACGCTTTACAGCTGCATTATAGTATAAGAGACCATCCCAAGAGGGCTGGTATCTTAAAGGCTATTGGCTGAAGGAACTCCCACAGCACCTACCCTTTTTGTTTAAATAAGAGAGTTCCAAGCCCAATATAAAACTATATACACTAGGAACAGATATCAAGTATAAGATTAGAATTACAATCAACATAAACAATATTAAGCAAGGAACATGTGCTAAATGTTTTAATAATTATTCTATCCTAAGGAGTCTAAGCCTTGTATTAGAAATGGCCCAGCTAGCTCAGTCAGTAGAGCATGAGACTATTATTATTACTACAAATTTTCACCTCCTCCCCCTTCCCATTTCCCTCTCCCTCCCCCCACTTCTCCTCCCCCTCCCTCTCCAGTCCAAAGAGCAGTCAGGGTTCCCTGCCCTGTGGTAAGTCCAAGGACCTCCCCGCTCCATTCAGGTCTAGGAAGGTGAGGATCCAAACAGACTAGGCTCCCTCAAAGCCAGTACATGGAATAGAATCAAAACCCAGTGCCATTGCCCTTGGCTTCTTAGTCAACACCCATTGTCAGCCATGTTCAGAGAGTCCGGTTTGATCACATGCTCCATCAGTCCCAGTCCAGCTGGCCTTGGTGAGTTCCCATTAGATCAGCTCCACCGTCACAGTGGGTGGGCGCACTCCTTGCGGTCCTGACTTCCTTGCTCATGTTCTCTGTCCTTCTGCTCCTCATTTGGACCTTGGGAGCTCAGTCCAGTGCTCCAGTGTGGGTCTCTGTCTCTATCTCCATCCATCGTCAGATGAAGGTTCTATGGTGATATGCAAGATACTCATCAGAGTGGCTATAGTGTAGGGCCAGTTCAGACGCCCTCTCCTCAGCTGCTCAAGGAACAAGCTGGGGACATCTCCTTGGACACCTGGGAACCTCTCTAGAGTCCAGTCTCTTGTCGACCCTCAAATGGCTCCCTTAATCTCAAATGGCATGAGACTCTTAATCTCAGGATTGTGGGTTCGAGCCCCATGTTGGGTGCCAATCTGTTATAGGAGGCCAGCTTGTTTGTTCCTGGCTGCCCAGACTTGAAATAACCACTCAAAAACTGTAATATTTTCCCCAGTGTATCATTGTTTTACTGCCCTTGTAGCACTGGAGTTTAGTTGGAAAAATAAAACATTGACTTCTAAAAAAAAAAACTGTAATATTTAAATCACTGCTTAGCCAATCACTTAAACATATTGCTAGCTAGCTCTTATATCTCTGGTTAACCCATTTCTATTAATCTGTGTATCACCATGTGGCTGTGACTTACCAGGTAAAGTTCCATCTGGCATCTGTCTCTAGCGGGGCTACGTGGCTTCTCCCTGACTCCACCTTCTTCCTCCCAGCATTCAGTTTAGTTTTCCACCTGCCTAGCTCTATTCTGCCCTATTACAGGCCAAAACAGCTTCTTTATTGATTTACCAATAAAAGCAACAATATACAGAAGAACTTCCCACACCAAACAACAAACAAACAAAAAATTTATTTAGCAATTGAGATAATATTTTTAAACACTATCTAATAAGGTATAGCCATTATGTTAGTAGTTCTTTAAATTTAAGTTGATAAATAAAATTAAAAGTTCACTTTCTAGTTGATTAGCCATGTTCTAAATGCTTGAGTACCTGGTATCTGATACACACACACACACACAGAGTATAGTATGCAATGCCATTTTTATCACAGGAAATTTTATACTAAGCTGCCTAAAAAATTTGAAAAGACATATATACCTGTGATAAAGTAGAAAAAGATGGCTGGATGTCCTCTTAAGTTTGAAGTCTGTTGTAACTGCTTCTTTAACTTCTGAGCCTTTTTAGATCTGTAGAATTTGAAGTTTTATATGGATCTGTTGATTTGTTACTAATCAGATTAAATGAGTTCATTGTTGAATCTTGGGAACTACAATTGTTGCAGTGTTGTGGTATTTAAGCAGACTTCTTAGGCGCTTTGAGTTTTAAATACTTGAAATATGTCAGAGTAATAAAATTGAGAACAGCATTTTTGGAAACAGCGATGTGTTGTTTTCTGTTCTAATCTTAAATTTCTTTTCTTCCATGTGTTTAGTCTTTTGAAAACATTTCTGTGGACTCAGCGGACTTACCCAATGAAAAAGGTAGTGTTCAGGATTTTATTAGATAGTTTGCATTTTCTTTCAATAAGTGTTTTGTATTGCTTAATCTCTTTGTACTTTGGAATCTAGTATATTCATTTTTAATATAAAATTATACCAAAAGTTTTACATATAAAACATAAAAAGAGCCGAGTGGTCGTGGTGCACGCCTTTAATCCCAGCACTCAAGAGGCAGAGGCAGTAGGACCTCTGAGTTAGAGGCCAGCCTGGTTTACAGAGTGAGTTTCAGAACAGCCAGGAGTACACAGAGAAACCTGTCTCAAAAAAAAACAAAAACAAAAAAGTGTGTGTGTGTGTATAAGAAACATTGCTTGAGTAAATGGTATGATGATGTAAGCATCATAATTACATACAGATTATAACTGATCAAACAATAGAAATACATATTCATATGAAAATACAGGAGCTGGAAATACAGTCGCTCAGTGGTTAAGAGCACTCACTATTCTGGCAGAGGACCTGGGATTGGTTTCCAGCACACACAGGGCAGTTCACAACCATCTGTACCTCTAGTTTCAGGGGATTTGATTCCCACTTCTGGCTCTGTGGGCACCAGGCATGCATATAGTGTTCATCATGCATAATTTAAAGATTTAAAAATACAGTATAATTTTAAGTATAAACAGTGGCCTTTTATAGACTTGTCCTTTGAATTTTTAACTAGTTTTTGTTGATTAATTCCTATGGATCCAAGTACTCCTTTTTTTAGAGTTATTATGTATTCATACTTAACATATACTTATTTTGATGTTTGTATTTTCAGGAAATTTCTCCCCTATAGAACTAGACAACTTGCTGTTAAAGAACACTGATTCTGTAGAATTGGCTTTGTCCTATGCTAAAACATGGTCAAAATATACCAAGAACATAGTCTCATGGGTTGAAAAAAAGCTCAGCTTGGGTGAGTTCTCTGTTAAAGTATCTAGCTTTAAACATTAGCGCTAACTTGTTTATGGTTCATTTTCTGCAGACTGAAAGTGTTTTATGATTTCTAATTAGTGGTTATTTCATTTTAGTAAATAGAATTTCTTTTTGTGATGGGCTTTCTTATACTAAATATACAAAGTAGACATTTTATGTAGTCTGCTGGAGGTAGACACACAAAGAACACGGTCTCTGCCTGTGAAGAGGTCTTACGATAATGGATGTGGAAGCACAGCCCATAATAAGGTAAAGGAGAAGAGAGCCACAGTGGATACAGAGGCAGAAAGAAAGGAAGCACGGCAGAAACAGCTCAGTAGTTTTACAGCTGAGAAAATGTTTTTGTATCCATTATTTTACCCAATCCCCTAATACTTGGAAAGCAGGCAAGACAGGATTGCTAGGCCCATTTTCTAGCACCGTTCCTAAGGAGCACAGCAGGTTTGCTTATAAACATGTGGCATATTTGGAGGGGCATAGGGTTCCTCAGTGCCTGTGCTCAGATTCAGCGGGTCAGATCTCGCTCTGACAGGTGAGGGTTGTGCGTGTGTACTTGCAGAGCTCTCATTTCATGGTGCATACTAATATGTGTGATCACTGTTTAATTGAAGAGACACAAATAATCCTAGCACATATATAGAGAAGAATGTTAATTTTTTTCTTTTAAACCTTTTCAGAATTGGAATCCACTAGAAATATTGTAAAATTGGCAGAGGCAACTAGATCTAGCATTGGAATACAAGTAAGTGTTCTGTGAACTCCTCAGGTTCTATACCAAAAGACTACTTAGTTAACCTCCCCATCAGTTCATAGAGAAAAAGGTCTTATTGAAAAAGGGCAAATTTAAATGGCTATTGCTTAGGAATGAAACCAGGATATTTACAATTTTATACAAATACCTATTTTGAAACTGATTTGCTAACTAGTCCATAATTTCAATATTTTTCTCACATAGACACAAGTCATTTTACTAGAAAAAATAGTCTAAAGTTATCTTTTTGAAGAACAGGGATCTATCTAGAACTCTAATACCATTCTTTTCTCTAACATGTCAAATTTAGCTATTGAACTTCAGCATATTAGGCAAGTACCTCTAGTACCATGCTGTTGTAAAACTTCCCTTTCAACTTTCAATTCTAGGAGTATATGCCACTGCAGTCTCTGTTTACCAACGCTCTTCTTAATGACATACACAGCAGCAACCTGTTGCAGCAAACAATTGCAGCCCTCCAAGCCAATAAATTTGTGCAGGTAAAAATTATACCTCCCTCTCTCTTTCTTTTTTTTTTTTTGTTTTTGTTTTGGTTTTTTGAGCCTGTCCTGGAACTCACTCCATACAGCATATTTTTAATAGCATACCTTTATAAAACAACTTACTTCTTTTTAATATCCTTAATAGCCTCTACTTGGGAGGAAGAATGAAATGGAAAAGCAAAGGAAAGAAATAAAAGAACTTTGGAAGCAGCAGCAGAATAAACTGGTTAGTATTCTACTAGAATTCCACGTGTCTGTTTATGAACATCTAAAATCACCTACTGTAAATAAACTACCTGTCTTACTCTGGGTTCCCTAATGTACTGTCTTGTAATCTGTTGAATATTCTTTTCTGTGTAGCTTGAAACAGAGACATCTCTTAAGAAGGCAAAATTGCTATGCATGCAGCGTCAAGATGAATATGAAAAAGCCAAGTCGTCCATGTTTCGTGTGGAAGAAGAACAGCTAAGTTCAAGTGCTGGATTAGCAAAAAATCTGAACAAACAGCTAGAAAAAAAACGGAGGCTGGAAGAAGAGGCTCTTCAGAAGGTAGCATTTTTGTTACATGAAGCTTGAACCAGTATTCTGTGCTTCAGATTAGGCTTCAAACTTCCCAGGAGTCGGGTCACCAGGAAAGCATGCTCGGGCTGCTGGGGCTCACCCAGAGGTCCTTACTCTGCTGGTCAAGAGTAGGACCCAGACAAGTGTCTCTTGTAACAAGTGCCCAGGTGACAGTGCTTCTGCTGGTAGACATCACACTTTGGCAAGCTGTGCTGGGATGCTTGGGAGTTTGTGAAAGACGGATCTTAGAGAGGATAGTGGTTTCTTATTTCTGATCCGATTATAACATCTGCATTCTAGGGAAGTCTGTGTTACATACTGCTGAGAAGAATAAACCAAGGATTATTTATGTATATATTAAGTTTAATTTGGCAAATTCTATAAAACAAATGGTAAATATAAGTAGGAAGTGCTTTTTAAAATAGAAATGAAAATATTCTGTATGCAAACAGTATAGTAATTGCAAATTGCCCCAGCAATTAAAATCAAATGCTCTTAAATTGCCAACCAAAATGATGCTATTTATCTTTAAATTATTTTATTATTTAAAATATATTTCATAGTACTATATTTAAAATAAAAATATTTCAGAATTTTCATAAAGACTTCCCAGTTTTTTAAAATATATCTATGGTTAGGTTTTTTGATATAAATTGTAGTGATTATTGTTGTTTGTTTCTGTAATGTATTGAAGGTAGAAGAAGCAAATGAGCACTACAAAGTCTGTGTAACAAATGTTGAAGAAAGACGGAATGATTTAGAAAATACCAAGAGAGAAATTTTAACACAACTTCGGACACTTGTTTTCCAGTGTGACCTTACACTTAAAGCTGTAAGTTCTTTCTTCATTTATTTAAAGACAACAGGGAAAAAGTCTTGGAATCTATAGTCTTGGTTGCTGAGAGATTTAAATTCTGAGATTCAGAGCACATGGACTATCAGTTTCTAATAGTGATCTATAATTTGAGTTATCTCTTTTCTTTTTATTGAGAATGGGGTCTGGTAAAACTGAACCAAAAATAATTTATGTAAAGACAAAGAATCCTGGGTCACATTTCATTTATGTCTTTCAAGTATTTTATTTATTTATTTATATTGCTTTTTCAAGTATTTTATAAAGAGTTTTTATATTCAACAGGCTCTTTTATCATGTAGTTGACAAATATGTGACTATAAATCTGTTAATTGTCATCATAGTTGGGAACCAGATTCTCATCACTCAGTATTTGTTGTAGGAGGTCGCTTGTTTGTTCCCAGCTGCTCAGCCCTGAAATAACCACACAGAAACTGTGGTTTTAACTGTGTTAAAATCACTGCTTGGCCCATTAGCTCTAGCTTCTTATTGGCTAACTCTTACATATTAATTTAACCCATTTTTATTAATCTGTGTATTATCACCACGGGGCTGTGGCTTACTGGGTAAAGTTCCAGCATCTGTCTCTGGTGGGGGCTACATGGCTTCTCCATGACTCCACTTCTTTCTCCCATCATTCAGTTCAGTTTTCCCCACCTAGTTCTACGCTGCCCTATCTACTCTTCCCTAGAAAGGCCAAGACAGTTTCTTTATTCACCAATGGTATTCACAACATGCAGAGGGGAATACCACATCACCTCCCCTTTTCTGTTTAAATATAAAGGAAGGTTTTAACTTTAACATAGCAAGATTACATAAAACAGGTATCAAGCAAGAATTACAGTTACAATATTTATATCTACTTTATCTTTCATCATACATAACTAAGGAAAACTATAACTATATATCTTTCAACTCCATCAGAGACTCCAGAAGGATATAATATTACCTAAGTAAATAGAAAGTGCATTGTAAGCAGCTTCCAAAACTCTCAAATTGAGAGACACATCTTTCTGCCTGGATAGTCACCCAAAGTCATTGGGGCATCTGTCTTCAGCCTACAGGCCCATAGTATCCAGCAGTTTTCCATGAAGCAGGAGATTTCAAAGACAATTCCACCTATATTGGCAGTTTGTCAGTCACTTTCTTCTGGGTCCTGCAGAATGTCTGCAGACTCTTTCATGAAGCAGGAACCCTGAAGGACCATCACACCATTAGGCAAGTTTAGCAGCCATTTCTCTGTGGGTCCTGCATTTCCATACAGCATAACATCAAGCAGTCCCGGCAAGAGCAGTTTCTTGCCCAAATGGCTAACCAACGAGCCTCTTTAATGCCCATCATCCTCTTGAAATATTTGGTGCTGCCAAGAGCAGATGTGTCTGATTGTCATGAAAAGTCCTAAGTTTTTAAACATTTTAAATGCCATATTCTGTAGTCTTTGAAAAGTTTGAAGAATGTCTCTTCATCTGAAATACATCTCTCTACCTCTAGAAAATCTAACATGACTATAAGCTTGACTATTATAGATAATTATCTATTAACCTATATTTCTTAATTATACATTACATTTTTGAATGAGCTGGACAACACAATAACTTAATCAAGATCAGAAATACATATACACAGTATAACAAAATTGACCTTAAATTTATATCAATAAACCAAGATTCATAGCAGTGCAAATCTCTATAGCAAATGTTGCCCATGTGCTGTCAGTCGCTGCACATACACCTAATCCCTAGCAATAGTGATGTGTTCTCCATCTTATTAATTATCTATAAAAAATATTAGAATAAAGTTTTTTGTATCTAATGTTTTCTAACTTTTTCAGTCTCATAAATGAACTCATAAATTGTACATGACCTTTTGAAATAGACTGCTTTTAACAGCCTACTGTATCAGCATCCATTTGCCTGTGGATATTTGTGTTGTTTATAGTTTGGGGGTCATTGTGAATAAAGCTCCAAAAATTATTTGTTGACAAGTTTTTGTTGGACATAGTTTTTATATTTTAGAGAATACACAGAAGTACAACTTTTGAATGCATGGTTAACTCAATAAGAAACTACAAGATAGTTTTCCAGAGTGGCTCTAGTCAGTATGATTAGAATCAGAATTAATATTCTAGCTCTGTGTCCTTGATATTGTGACATGCGTTAGCTGCTCTAATAGTTTCAAGTGCTTATTTACAATTTGGCTTTATTAAATTTTAATCACTTTTTTGTTGTCATTTTTGTATGATTGAGTTTGCATATATTTTCTCTCATTTCAAAACTTTTCTGTTACACTTTTAGCAGTATCTTGTAGGGAGAAGTTTTTGATTTTGTTAAGTCTATCTTGTTTGGGTCATGCATTTGATATTATGTCTAAGAGTACTTCACTTACCACAAGGTCAGAGAGTGTCCCCCTTTGTTTTGTACTCAAAATGGTAGAGTTTGACACTTACATATATAGTCCATTTTGAGTTCATCTTTGTGCAAGGTGTGAATTGAAGTTGTTTTTGGCATATAGACATTATATTAAAATCATACCTAAAGGATTTTAATAAATACCAGCACAAAAAAGGTAGTGCCAGAGAAAGAATTTATTTCTTATGTTTCCCAGTAGAAAAGGAAATACAACAAGACAGTACTACAAAGGGAATGGCAGCTTTGGCAGACAGAAAGTCTTTTCTGTGTAGCTCTGCCTGTCCTGGAACTCACAGAGATCCTCCTGCCTCTGCCTCCAAACTTCTATTGGAAATTAGATGTAGTGAGTGTACACCTGTAATCCTAGCGTTTGAGAGCTAGCAGGCAGGAGGATCAAATTCAGTGCCATAATAACAACAAATAGGAAAAAATTCCTAAAATGTTGGGGCTCCCTCAAGAAAGTCAAAGTAAATACAAGAGTACACACAGTTTGAGACATGAGACTTCCAACCTTACTCTTGGTTCACTTTGGGCAGAGGAAATTGTCTTGATGTAGTAGACACATTGGTCAGGGCTATGAACTTGGGACTTACTAGTCTTGTATATGAAGATGTGATGCTCTCTAAGCTCTTGTCTTTTCAAGTGCAGTTTCTCCCTGGCCAGCTTTTAAAGATGTAGGTAGGTAGGTAGGTAGGTAGGTAGGTAGGTAGGTAGGTAGACAGACAGACAGACAGACAGACAGACAGAGGAAGAAACATAATTAATACAGATGTCTACCTCTCCCAACAGAACAGGTTGAAAACACTATGTTATTTCCAACAAATTACATTTGCATCTTTTTCAAAATCACTTGACCATATTTGTATGTATATACTTCTGAATTCTCTCTCTTGATTCTGTTGCTTTATATTGAAAATCAGATGTGAGCACAATTTTATTCTTTTTAAGAGTTAGATTTGAAGTCTTTTAATGTTCCATAAAATAGCTAGAATCACCTTGTCTATATTTTAAAAAATCTTATCAACATTTTCAGTGGGATATTTTAAGTCTTAGATCAGATTGTGAAGAATTAACTATGAGTTTATACATCTCTCTATTTAAGTCATTGATTTTTAAAATCAGAATTTTGTTTTAAGCATAAGACTCTTTGACAGGTTTTATTTATGCTATATATTTATTCTGGGAGCTATTGAGAGTGACCTATATACATACATAACTTAGATGTCCATTCTACTTAATTTCAAATTCCACTTGTTTCATAATGTTCAGAATCATAGATAATTTTTACATGATCTTTTTATCTTGGAACCTTGGTAAATGCCTTTATTTTAGGGACTTTTATAGATTCTTCAGGTTTTTCTACATAGAAAATGTTTGCAATAAGGGCAAACTGTGTGTCTTTCTCTTTTACTTATTTTATTATTGCATCTTTTAATTTTCTTTTAGGGCTGTCAGTTAAATAGGAGTGGTGAAAGGGGATTTCTTTGTCTTAGTCTTGGTCTTGGAAGAAAAGCATTAGGCCAGGCCTTGGTGGTGCACACCTTTAATTCCAGCACTTGGGGCGCAGAGACAGGAGGATCTCAGTAAGTTCAAGGCCAGCCTGGTTACAAAGTAAGTTCCAGGACAGCTAGGACGGTTACACAGAGAAACCCTGTCTCAAAAAACCAAAAGAAAAAAAGAAAGACAAAAAAGAAGAAAAGCATTAGTCTTTTACTATTTAAATAGGATGGTAGCTATAGATTCTTTGAATATGCCCCATATATAGTTAAGAAATTTTTTTTTCTGTGTTGCTGCAAGTTTTTTTTCTGTTATTCTACGTAATCATATATTTTATCTTCTTGTTCTCCTTCTTCCTCTCTTTCTCCCTTTTCTCATTCCTCTCCCTCTGTTTCCCCTTTTATTGTCTTTTGTTTGTGTTAGGGTAATCTGCTTTCATAAAATGAGGTGAGAAAATATTCTTAAGCTTTGTTTGGGAGCAGGTTTTATCAAATTTGTTATTTCTTCCTTATCTAGCAGGCATGTACGGCTTCTAGGGTTGCGATTTTAAAAGAATTTTTTCCTACATAGTAATTTCTTTGATATATTCAAGTTATTTTGTAGGTGAAGTTTGGTAGCTTATAGCTTGCATAGAATTGATCTCTTTCAACTTGACACATATACATCAAGTTGTGTATGTAGTATGTATATGGTTGCTGTCGCTTTCTTTGGTCCCTCGACTGTCTTAAGTGGGTAGAGTGATGCTTCCTCTTTCATTCTTAATGTTAATAATTTTCACACGCACTCCCCCAGTCTGCAAGATGTTCATGTGTTTCATTGATCTGTCCTGAAAAAAAAAATTTAGTTGATTCCAAGTTTTATTAGTTTTTACTTGCTGTTTTTTTTTCTTAAGTTTCATGATTGCTCTTCATTTAGTCCTGCATTCATCTCTCCTATAAAATTTATAATGCTTCAAATTACCTCCTAAAGATTACTACCTACAGCTCACAAATTTTGAAATGTGTTTTCCTTTTTAGTTTCCTTTAGTTCAAAACATTTTCTAAGTTCCCTAGAGATTTGCTTTTTGAAGGATGGGTAATGTTAACGCTTCTTGTTTGATTTTTCTGAGTATTTGAATATTTTCCAGCTATTTTTTTTTTTTTTTGGATTTTTTGAGACAGGGTTTCTCCGTAGCTTTTGGTTCCTGTCCTGGAACTAGCTCTTGTAGACCAGGCTGGCCTCGAACTCACAGAGATCTGCCTGCCTCTGCCTCCCGAGTGCTGGGATTAAAGGCGTGCGCCACCACCGCCCGGCCCAGCTATTTTTTCTGATAGTAACTTCTAGTTTAATTCTATTGTGGAAGGGGATATTAGTTATATGATTTCAGGCTTCTTAAATTTATTACATTTTTTAAATTTTAAAAACAAAAAAACAGAAGTTGATAAAATTTAAGAAGGAAGGAGGAAAAATTAATGAAATTGAAAAGTGGTTTGAAAATATCAATTATGAGTGATCCTTGAATGCACTTTAAAGGAATGTGTGTTCTTTTACTGTTGGCTGGTGTTTTGTGCATATCAGTTCTTTAGTCTGTGTTGTGGTTTATTTCTTCTGTATTCTTGAATAGTTCTTAACTGTGTCTGTCTACTGAGAGATCCTCAGCATACTGTGTGTCTAGTTCTGTCAGCTTTTCTTTGTGTATTTTGAAATCTGCTACTAGTTGCTTCTACATTAACAAATGTTACACCATCATAGCAGATTGGTCTTTCCTCTTTTGAAATATCTCTTTCCTAGTTTGTTTGTCTGTTGCTCAGGTAAGACAGTGCCTGAAATAAACTTGGAGAAGAAAGGACTTTTTGGCTTAGATGTTGTAGGCCAACATCAAGGAAACCAGGGCAGGAACCAACAGGCAGAAACTGAAGCAGAGATCACAAAGGAAAGAAAGCTGCATTCTAGCTTTCTTTCCAAGGCTTGTTCATTTTGATTTCTTATATGGTCTGCCTCTGCCTTCCAAGTGCTGGGATTAAAAGCACATGCTACCATGCCAGGCCTCCAACAGTCTCTTTATCCTGGTAAATTTCCTTGCCTTTTAGTCTTTATTTAGTTTGATATGATACAGCTATTTCAGTTTAATTTAATTTTAACATAGTATATTTTTCCCTTTTCTTTAAAAATGATTTTTTTTATGTGAATGGGTGTTGTATGTATGTATGTATGTATGTGTGTGTGTCTTCTATGTATGTATGTGTTGTACATATGTGTCTAGATGTCCACAGAAGTCAAAAAGGAGGGCATTGGATCCCCTGGAACAGGCATTACAAATGACTCTAAGCCACTGTTGGTACTAAGGATTGAACCCTGGTCCTCTGCAGGAGCAGCAAATGCTTTTAACTGCTGCAATGTCCCTCCAGCCCCTTTCCCTTCTATTTTCAAACATTTAAAAAGAGCTTCTTATATAGCCCACAAATAGCATTTACTTTAGTCTTGAGTTTTAAGCATCTCTTGACAGTCTTGTGTGAGTGTTTAGATCATTCGTGTGTAACATAAACCCATGGTCAGTTAGAGACCTGCCATATTATTTCCTTCCTAATTATAACCCCTTTCATCTACTTTTGTCTCTCGGGATTGTTTTCATTTATCTGAACTGTTTATCAACATTCCAACTTGTTTACTTCATTCATATTTGGGGGTTAATTCTTTCTCTAAATTTTGTAGTTTTTGAACTAAAAATTGAAATGCATAGTGCATGCTGTGTATTTGCAGTTACCAGTTTGCCTCCGTAGATGTGAATTCCAAATCTTCTGATTCAGCAATAAGTAGAACCAAAAATTTGATCTTTATTGAATATATACAGACGTTTTCTCATTGCCATTCCTTAATAAATGCAGTGTAACAGCTCTTCCCATTGCATTTGTAGCTGTTATGTGTAATCTCCAGATATATCTTATGGGAGGATAAGCCTAAGCCAACTGCAAATATGCCATTTTCTTAAAGAGACTTAACTATCTATGATTTGAAGTATCTGAGGGGTCCTCTGGATAGATACCCAGTCCTCGTGGGTACTGAGTAACAGGTGCATACTTAAATTTTTATTTTGAAGACAGGGTCTCACTGTCTCAAGCTTGCAACCCTGTTTACTTTTATTGCCCAGGGACTAGGATTACAGAAGTGTGCCAGTGTGCATAGCTTTGTATTATTTTTACCGAGTCCTCTAAGAACCAGTATTTTAGTACTTCAAGTGGAATGCCTTAGCGCATCTAAGTCCCTTTACTGAACTGTAGTGGGTATGTAATTATTAAAAAATGCATATGCATTAAAAACCTCACCAAACTGTCTTTATTCTATTGTGTGTCGTGGGGGGGTGTTTGTTTGCTTTTCTATTATTTTAATTGAAATAATATTATTTCCTCTTTTCCTTTCTTCCCTCCAAACCATCCCAAGACAAGCACTTACTTTCCCGTCTCTCCAGCTCTTCGCTCACTTCAACAGCCCATTACAGCAACTGCCATCGAGGCTTCATCCTAATGCCTTACTTACCTCAGCTTGGTATCTGTCTTTTTGAGGGGTTAAGAGTTTCCTGGTATTTCAATATCAGGAAATATACAAGTAATTTTGTATATTAACTTTTCCTGGGTAGACATCAGCAGCAAATGTTTGCTTGCTTCTAATAAAGTACCAGTAACTGCCAAAAGAACACTGGAGTCTAGTTTAGTGAACCGGTCAGTTTAACTGGGGTTTATAGGAGCGTGGGCAACCGTAGAAACTAAACTACAGAGGAATAGTTTTTCCCCCAGCAGCTGTTAGCTTATATGTCCTTTAGGGGAAGAGCCTGGTGTGTGTCCACCCCCACCCCACCCCCAGCAACTGTTAACTGCCTGTGTTTACTTGGGGAGGGGAGGGAAGGAGAGTCACAGCTGCTGAGAGTTCAAGAAGGCCACATCGTGCCCAGAGGACAGCATTCCACAACACGTTTTGAATGCTATCCTAGGTATTTCCAGTGTTGTTTTTTGTGACTCTGGATCCTAATGCTGTTTTAAAATGTGCATAACCATTGAACTAGGGGTTCACCCTCTTAGTTTGTGCCTGTCACCTTGGTCTGTCTGGGAAGCAGAAGTGTAAGGCTTTCTACTGTCTGCTCTCCAAAAAGTTAGAGACTGCAATTCTTAATCATTAAGTGGAGGAGGTGGGTGGGGGTGCAGGACTAAAGAAAAGAGTGAAAAGCTCCAGGAGGTTCAACAGCCCACCACCAATCTTTAAACACAGTTCATCTGTCTTAAAGGGTGATCACTGCAGGGTTTTAGATATGTCCAGTTCCTGTAACTGCCATCACTGCTCCAGGTTTGTGCCCCGGGGATTATGAGGAGTGCGGCAGGAGAAGATGGAACAGAGAAAACAGGTCTTTCTTCCTACTTTTGAGTTACATTTCCTGCCCCTTGGCTGTTCTGGTCCACAGAAGCCCTCTCTCAAAGCTCTGTGTATCCATACCTGATCCATACTGGTGGGAATTAGCCCAGGCTGGAAAAAAGGATGAGTGGGAAAGCAAGGAATGTGCCTAAAATCGTCATATATTCCCATATCTTTAGATAGGTGGTGTTAGTGTGGATTCTGAACAGGACTTTTCAGTGGGTTCCATCTCAGTGAGAAATTTTTAAAATGTTTTGAGCTCTTAAAGTTGTAAGCCATTTTTTAAATCAAATTTTGATTATTAGTTTGCAAGTTTATAAAATAAAATATTTATAAAATGCCCTTCCCCTCAAAGCATATCTGATAATAGCTGTGATTGAGTACATATGTCTGTCTGTGTATTAAGATATCTATTTATGTGAACTTACCTATTTCTCAGGTAAACATAGTTTTAGCTAATTTTACTGATGCAGAAACAGAAGTTTAGACATTCTTTCTTCCCAGTGCATGGTCATCAGACCCATCTCTGCTGTTCTTGTAGCCTATAAATAATGTAGAGATTCGGGTTTTGAGCCAGACTTGGGAATTGGAATCTGCATTTCAACAAGATCTCTCAGATGATCCACTGAACTTGACTTTTTCAAATTTCTGGGACAGAGAAATTATAAGTAACTTGATCATTGTCTCTCACCCATATGCATTACTCTGTGAATCAGGCAAGTTCAATTTACCATTAGTGTAAGGTTACCCTGATATAGCCAGTCATTGGATTAAACTGTACCAAATAAAGGCTGAATTTCCTTTGTTAATTGAAGAGTTAAAGCGCAAACTCTTCTTTCAAATACTACTTTTGATCACTGACTTATCCTTAGAGAAATGTGTCATCCACTTTGAAAAAGACTGTGGGAATGAGTTCCTCCTGTCATCTGATAGACCCTGAGTGGTGAAGAAAAAGCACAATAGTCTTTTTGAAACAACATTAATCAAACTTTGGCATTTTTTATGCTGTTTTCTTTAAGTATATTCGCCACAGAGAATCCAGAGTGGCATTTTAAGGTATAAATGAGACCATGTTTTGCTTAGCTGGCTTTCTGCAAACTCAATGGTTGAGCTGACTACTGCCATTCTTGCCCTTGTGTGTGCTTTAGATCATTGACCTTTTGTCTGCTTCTGGAACACAAGTGTGTCCCACCCACTGTGCACCCTTTGGTTTGAGTTGACCTTCTCCCTGAAGCTATGTCCTGGCTCTTCTTCCATGACCATTTTCAGCCTTCCCTAACCTACATACATGGTGATACTCCATGGATTAGCAATAGCTGCTTTTTAATTTGTCATTGGTGTGTATGGGGGTTGTGTATTTGTGTGCATGTATGAGGACAGATGGTCATGCCATAGCATTTGAGTGGAAAACAGAGAACAACTTTCTGCAGTCAGGTTCTTTCCTCCACCTTTACATGGGTTCCAGGACTTGAACTCAGGTCACCAGACTTGTGTGGGGAAGTGCCTTTACCAGCTGAGCCATCTCACCAGCACAAGTTGACATTTTTATATAACGTTTGTAACATTTTTTACTACCACAAAGTATTTTAGGAACCACCCTTAGGATCATACATACATGGATGAGTATCCCATCAATTTGCTATAATATACTGACGTATAGTGTGTGTTTGAAGTTAGCTAATATTAAACTCAGATATTTTATGAACTCTGGCATATTATGTGAGCTTTATAACCACTGCTATAGTCATTACTGTAAGTAGTAGGAATGACAGTTGTCTAAACTTAGTAGACTAATGTATCCACCCTGCTAAGTAGGAGGCTGAGACAGAAATATCTAACACTATAGGCCAGCATGGGCAATATAACAAGACCTCATGTCAAAGAGAAGAGCTTTTAAAAAGGAAAAAAACGAAAATAGTTGAAATAATGCTGCTTATGAGTGAAAGATCCCCCACCCATGTGTTTATCATTTTGAAGTTTAGACAATTGTGGTTCAACCATCAAAGTACAGAGTTCGGGATCCTCAGACACATCATGCTCTAAATCTCTTAACCAGCAAGGATAGGGTTGTAATTTAAAGCCCATTTCGTTGGAACTGATCGCAATTAGCTGTTATATTTCCATTCTAAGTTGTGCACGCCACAGTCAGCATAGCATGCTGGTAGTGATACTTAGTGTGGTGTGTGTCAGATGCACGACCTGTGTACTGGCCTGCTGGTTTATAGAAATGCGTTAACATAGCATTTTTTATCTCATGAATTATGTCTGTCTGTCTTGTCTTTGACTGTAGGTAACAGTTAACCTCTTCCATATGCAGCAGCTACAGGCTGCGTCCCTTGCCAACAGCTTACAGTCTCTCTGTGACAGTGCCAAACTCTATGACCCGGGTCAGGAATACAGTGAATTCGTGAAAGCCACAAGCTCGAGTGAGCTAGAAGAAAAGGTTGATGGGTAAGCATTTATGTATAGGTGAAATGGTATCAAATGAGAAAACGTTTGCTGAGTTCCTATCTAAGTTTATAAGGAATTGTCTTTTCTTACACTGATATATTAACTTTAATTTTTCAATACTTTCATATTATTTCTTAGTTTCTTCTTACATTTAAGGAATAGATGCACCATACTTGAGAATGAAGCTTTCCATTTTCACACAGACAGACTTCACTCTGAGTGCTAAAAATCCTTTGGGAATAACAAATGATGACCTACATATTTTGAGTATACCAAAAACTTAACCTACATTTTCCACTAATGTTAGATTACAGAAGTTCAATCATAACATTGACTATTTTTTTATTACACCTCTTTCCTATTTCAGCTGTTATAAGTGTACATTATGTAAAGGCTTTATTCACATCTTTAAAAGAAGCTGAACTATGTAATAGTTATTCATATTTAGTAAGCTTGCTTATTCTATTCATTAAGTTAATACGTTTTCTTAATAAACTATTAGTTCTGAGCTTTATTTACTTTTACCCCACAGGAATGTAAATAAAAAAATAAGCAGTAGTCCCCAGACTCCTGGATACGGACCTGCTGGCTCCCTAGAGGATGTGGCGCGCCTGCCTGACAGTTGCAGTAAGCTGGAAGAGGACAGGTGCTCCAACAGTGCCGACATGACAGGTGTGTTTCCTACTGGAGCAGCGCTTCTTGGTGAACAGTAGGGTACTCGGATGCGGTTCCAAATTTGAGGCGACTGTTAGATCATTTACAGTGCTAACTACTGTGCTGTCTCCAAAGTCCATAATTAGCCATCGTTATTCTTTTTACATAATATCGGTATTTCACCTTAGGAAATCTACCCATAGGCAAGTTTTTAACTATTCTTTCTTCATAGGTCCTTCTTTCATAAGATCGTGGAAGTTTGGGATGTTCAGTGACTCTGAGAGCACTGGAGGGAGCAGTGAATCTAGATCTCTGGATTCAGAATCTATAAGTCCAGGTATATACATTTTTAAGTCTCACTGAAAATTCAGTGAAAGATTGAAATTGTCCATTTGGAATATTTTTAAGAAGCATATTTTTAGGATGATCTATCTCTGACTTAAGAAAATGTTTATACATATGTATAATTTAAAGAAAAATAATGGCCGGGCGGTGGTGGTGCACACCTTTAATCCCAGCACTTGGCGGATCTCTGTGAGTTTGAGACCAGCCTGGTCTACAAGAGCTAGTTCCAGGACAGGCTCCAAAACCACAGAGAAACCCTGTCTCGAAAAAAAAAAAAGAAAAGAAAAGAAAGAAAGAAAAATAATGAAGCCTTTATATGGAATCATCACCTAACCCAGCAAGCAGAACATAGTAGTACATGAGAAGCCCCATTGATACACATGTATAAGTAACATACATACATATATATGTGCACATGTATGTATATACATATATACATATGTATGTTGTATGTGTGTGTATATGTATCACCTCCAATCCCACCAGAATAAATCATTCTATGACTAGTTTAATGTTTATGGTGACATATTTTGTGAACTTTACTCTCTTCTGGATGCTATAAAAATAAAATTCTTTTCTTACTTTTGATTTGGTATTGGGGATTGGACTTGAGACCTCTTGCATGACCAGAGCCTGTTTTTTAATTTTTTTTTTTGAGACAGTCTCACCAAGCTACCCAGGCAGGTCTTGAGTTTATTCTATAGTCCAGGCAAGCTTTGAGTCCTGTATTCTTCCTTCTTCAATCTCCCAGATAGCTGGGATTACAGCCTATAGCGCCACTAAGTCTGGCTGACTTCCTTCACCCATGTTGATGTGAACAGCTATCTCCATGTTGATACTGTGTAATAATTTAGTAACAAAAGATCATTAAAATATGAGTAGAAGATGTTGCCTGCCTTTGCTATGCCTGTAACCTCAAGTACTTACTGTCAGAACTGGATAGTAAGGTCTCATAAGAATATGTAATCTTTAGGTTTTTCGAGACAGGGTTTCTCTGTGTAGCACCAGGCTGGCCTTAAACTCACAATGATCTGCATGCCTCTGCCTCCGGAGTGCTGAGATTAAGGGCGTGCACTACCACCACCTGGCCTTTTTGTTTGTTTGTTTCTTTTTTCTTTTAATTAGATTCTTTCACATTCTTTTTGTTGTCAGGAATGGATAATGTTACCTAGATTTTGAGAGTAGTAGAAAAATTTCAATCAAAGCTAATAAAATAATATAAATTGTGTAATTCCAAGAATGTTATCACTGCTTATTTTCACTGTTCTTCAATGTAATGGTATCCACAACTTCATTTTAGGAGACTTTCATCGGAAACTTCCACGCACTCCATCCAGTGGAACCATGTCTTCTGCTGATGATCTGGATGAACGGGAGCCACCGTCCCCTTCAGAAGCTGGTACTAATCCGTCTCTAGTAGAGCCCACTACACCAACTGAATTACTTTGTTATATATATCTTAAATATAGCTGCATGTTTGTTTATAAGTATGCATTGATAATGATTTTTGATTAGACGATTGAAGTATTGTCCACAAGAATAAGGAGTAGAGCTGCTAGATCTAAAACATCCCAGCAGTGTGTTGAATAGCAGTTTGTATGTGGTGTTCTTTCATGAGTTCAGCACGGCGACTTTCTGTTAAAAGGGTGGCAGTGCATGAAAATTTCTGGAAAAGCTCATTCTTAATAGTGCATGGGTTACAGGCAAACAATTCAGTGGTAAAACTTTTCCTTACTGTGCACAAAGCCCGGGCTTCTAGCCTGAGTACTGCAAAACAACCATTACAGTAATGAAGAAACGGCAGGAAGCCGACCGAGTTGGAAAAGCAGATAAATGAGCTTGTCAAGGACAAGGAAAGCTGTGGGTGCTAAAGACATACAAATCCATTACTTAATGACTTGAGTTAAACTCATATAAATTAGGTTTTTGTATCTTTGGTACATTCATATGTCTGTCTTTTGGGGCAGAATTTCCCAAATTAATTAGAATCTGACTTCCACTATGGTTTAAAAATATAGCTAGCTAGTATTAACCTGTAATTTTATAAGGCTAATTCTGTCTTTAATGCACATATTGCTGGCTTGGTGGCTTCATGTTACTAGCTCTTTTGAAGTAGTAATTGAGTTTTCTTAGGACTATAATGACACCCATAAACACACTTTCATGTACAGAACACTGTCAGAAAAACATAAACTTGCTCATCCTGAGAACATCGTGTCATGGTATCTTAGAATTAGCTAACTGGTTTGTCGGTGACTGTACAGCTAAACCATTTGATGAAAGTGTGTGGTTTTATCTATAAGTTGGATGATTTTGATATTAGAAATCCCAGACAATAGTTTTTTGTAGCATGTAGATGACTGGAAAGTCTAAGCATTACTCAGAAAAAATAATTTTTTTTTCATCTTTTTATTCCCATGTACTGTTTCTGTTACAAGGACCCAATTCCCTTGGAGCATTTAAGAAAACATTGATGTCAAAGGCAGCTCTCACTCACAAGTTTCGCAAGTTGAGATCCCCCACAAAATGTCGGGATTGTGAAGGCATCGTAATGTTCCCAGGCGTTGAATGTGAAGAGGTGAGATCTGTTTGGAATTGCATTGGTCTTCTCACTTGTTTAGTTGGTGGATTTACCACTTTTTAAAATTATAATATAAAATGATAGGTTTCGTTGTGGCATCTTCATACGTATGCATCATTCAATAGTATTGTTTTATTTCACTATATACATTGCATTTTTGTTAGGATTTTATTTATTAGGTTCTTTTACAAATACATATGTTTTTACTTTATGTATATTGCTGGTTTTCCTGCATGTATGTCTGTGCACTAAATGTGTGTAAGCCTTTGGAGGCCAGAGAAGGATGTCAGATACCCTGGGACTGGAGTTAAGATGATTGTGAGCCATCCTGCCGGTGCTTTTAACTGTTATGCCTTCTCTTCACTCCTACAAATATGCCTTTAATAAGTTGTACTGTAGTGTATCTTTGTTTTGTATTTTGTATGGTAGTTAGGGCTATTCAAACATTACAAATAATGCACTCTAGACTTTTTCAATTATGTTACCAATCTATAGTTTGCAAAATTGTGAATAGTTTGAAGGTGATCTAATGAGTTTTAAACTGTTATTTTCTTGTAGTGTCTTCTTGTATGTCATCGAAAGTGTTTGGAGAATTTAGTCATTATTTGTGGTCATCAAAAGCTTCAGGGGAAAATGCACATATTTGGAGCAGAATTTATACAAGTTGCAAAAAAAGAACCAGATGGCATCCCTTTTGTACTAAAAATATGTGCCTCAGAAATTGAAAATAGAGCCTTGTGTCTCCAGGTACCTTTTAAAATTAAGAACAAACTGAAATAGACACATCAAGTATGTTTAGATGTCTACAGTAGCCGTGTGAACTAAAGCAGAATTTGTTTCTCTATTCAAGGGAATTTACCGTGTTTGTGGAAACAAAATAAAAACTGAAAAACTGTGCCAAGCTTTGGAAAATGGAATGCACTTAGTAGACATTTCAGAATTCAGTTCACATGACATCTGTGATGTCTTGAAATTATACCTACGACAGGTAAGGTTATTATAGTCTATCATCATATTGAAACAGTAAACATGATTTGTATTTTGTTTTTCAGTTCATAACCTTTGTACATATATATTTTCATTGACATAGGCCATACTGATATATAGGTCATAGCACAAATAAGTCAGACATACAATTAACAATAGTAATAATAAAACACTGGTTTCTCATCTCAGTATACAAACATAGACTATTACTCTACCTTACAAAAGACTTCCATGTGTCTTGTCCAGTTATAGCCTCCTGACTCCACATGGAAGCTCTTTCCTAACCATTTAAGGAATAAACATTTTCCTGGATCTAAAGAAGTAAATAACATGAAATGTTTGTATTAAGTTTTAGGAACTTGACTTTGAAAGCATAGTTTAGCTTTGTAAGGAAAGGCCAATGTGGAAACTGTTTCATGAATATTCAGTGAACAGAGCAGTGTTTAGTTTTGTCTTCCCTGATATTTCAAAATAGCTATTTTAGATAATCAGTGGGGGGAAAAAAACCTTTAAGTACATATTTGGGTCAAGAAGCAAAGCTATCCTGTAGGCTAAGTACTAGAAAACTATAGAAATATGGTCAGGAAGTAGGCCATTCTCTATTGTCTTTTTCTGTGCTCAGTATTGGATCTGCAATTGGGAGCCAGCTACAAAGAAAACTATCTATGGGGTAAAGTAAGTGGCCTCAGGCAGAAGCTTATGGAGAGTTATGGGTGTTTGGCACAGTGGTATGAGGCAGGTACAAAAACTGCTTGGACCGAGCCCATCTGGCATTCTGATCTCCGGTGAAACTGAAGAGATAGTGGCAAAGAGAGCAGTGCTATTGTCCTCAGCATACCAGTCTGAGGAGTTCTGTTCCAGCTGCAGCCTTCTGTCCATTTACAAAAGATACAGCTGCTATCTTAGGATTTCTTTTAGTGAAGAAAATACCCCCACATTTTTGTTTGTCTTTTTCCTCTGTTTTGCTCATGTCTGTCCTTGAACAAGATGGACCTTACTCATCTGTAAATGCTTTGATTCTGTTCTCTTGATGTAAATGGAAAGACAGTGTAGATAGTAAATGTCTGCACTTTGCAGGTCAAACTTTGCTTTGGGTGCTTGGCAGCCTGTGCTGGCTCTGGGATCTGCTCCCCGTCTCTGCTCATTCTCCTGCTTTTGCTGTCCCACAGTACTTTGTAGAAGATGCCCTTGGCTCCATCTCTTCCCACTGTTGTAACTTCTCTATCTCTAGGATCCCTCTTTAATCTCTGAGAACTCACATGGTCTATTCCTTCTGATTCATGTGGCTTCATCTGTGAATTATAGTAGATTAGTTTTAATAAATCAGTGCTAACTTTGGGATAGTAATGTATGTATGTGTGTGTGTGTGTGTGTGTGTGTGTGTGTGTGTGTGTGTAGACATAGGTTAGCATTTTAAATCCCTTGTGGAACCTTCAGGTTTAGAGTTTCATTGTCAATTAATGTCTTAATTCATGACAATGATTTCAGATTAGCTTGATAGGTCATATCTGTAGTAGCATATACAGTTAATATTTTTTAATGTGTGTGGATGTTTTGCCTGCATGTATGTCTATATCACATTTATGCCCAAGGAGGCCAGATAAGCCCAGTTAGATCCTCTGGAACTGGAGTTAGAGATGGTCGTGAATAGCTGTGTGAGACCTGGGCGTGGAACTCAGGTCCTCTAGAAAAGCAGCCAGTGCTCTTAACCACTGAGCCATCTCTTCAGCCCCAAAACACATGGTTAAAGGCCTGCTTTAAATCTTGTTAACCTAAAAGAACATGATAAATCATTGATTAGCTATAAGTAATAGTTAACATTCTAGCAGGAGAAAAGACAACAATATTCATAATGTAATTTTATTCCTTCAGCTCCCAGAACCATTTATTTTATTCAGATTATACAAGGAATTTATAGACCTTGCAAAAGAAATACAACATGTAAATGAAGAGCAAGAAGCAAAAAAGGATAGCCCGGAAGACAGAAAACACCCACATGTGTGCATAGAAATCAGTCGAATTTTTCTGAGGAGCAAAGACCTACTGAGACAGTTGCCGGCATCAAATTTTAATAGTCTTCATTATCTCATAATACATCTGAAACGGTAAGAGTTTTATATAAGTAGAACCTCATTTAATGGGTAGTTTTTTGTTGAATAAAATGTAGCAACTTTTACCATTTTTAATACTATACTAGTTTTAAGTATATTTGTGTATTTTTTAAATGAATTTCATTTTTCTAACATGTTAGAGGAAAGGGAGTGAGTGTACATTCAGGCAGCCAACTTCATCCTCAGATCTCTGCTGTGTGCCTGCCTCTAGTTGGAGAAATAGGATGGAAGCAGGATTTCTGTTATCTGTAGGCTTACAGCCCTACATACACACACGGTACAGCATCATTTGTTCAATAAGCATGCAAAGGAAGGTGGGGTAAATCAGAGGAAGCAGCCCTCAAGTAAGGCTTAAAGAACTCAGTAGTGACTTAGTTGTCCAAGAATGCTCAGAAGAGCATTCCAAGCAGAGGATAACAGACACAGATAGGTGGGAGCCGTTTACACTTAGGAAATAAAGTAATGTGGTTAGGCCTCACTACAGAATGCACAGAGGGAACTGATAAGATCTCGCATACCTAACAGTGGAGTGTGCCATCTTGCTTCTGTACCACTAAAGATTTTTGAACCAGGAATTTTACATGCTCAGATTTGCCTGTTAGATCTTTCTGGGAGAAATAAGGATAATGGGCTGGAGTGGAGGCCTTTACTCAGGCTCTTGTCTCCATGAGTGGTCATAGGAACAGGTGATAGGAGCTGGAAGGAAACGGAATGTGAGAGCCACTGTGTAATATGGAGTCATCTGGGCTTGAAAAATAGCCTTGGTTATAAGAAATTGACAGTGATAAGTCTCTTTATCTGCTAGGAAAACAGCAGTAATTCCTTTTGCTCAGTTTTTATCCTAATACAAAAATGCTAAGCCAAATTTGGCATGTGGTCAATATTTTAATCAAGTAAGTGTGTATTTTTCTTAGACCTCTCTCACAACTTGACTCTTGACCCTTCCCTATGCTTTTGTAGCCTGTGTGTGTTCAAGCAGTCAACATGGTCCCTCAGGTGCCTCCTGTGTACCAGGCTCTCACTAGAGAAAGAGGATGGAGACAGGGTTTCCATCTACTCTTTCCAAGTCTCATAAAGCTTTATGTGTTGTGCTTTGCAGGGTGGTAGATCATGCAGAAGAAAACAAGATGAATTCTAAGAACTTGGGGGTGATATTTGGACCAAGTCTCATTAGGCCAAGGCCCACAACTGCTCCGGTCACCATCTCTTCACTTGCTGAGTATTCTAACCAGGCGCGGTTAGTAGAGTTCCTCATTACTCACTCACAGAAGATCTTCGATGGGTCCCTCCAGCCTCAAGATGTTGCTGTATCAAATACAGGAGCGATTGCACCTCATATTGATCAAGGCTATCTTCCAAGACCTCTGTTATCACCAGATGAAAGAGACTCAGATCATTCTATGAAGCCACTATTCTTTTCTTCAAAGGAAGTAAGTTATTTCTTTTAAAATAAATTGTGTGTGTGTGTGTCCAAGCATGCACACAAACAAAAAGACAGGCTTGTGAATGGTGTGGCACTAGGGTAGAAGCCAGAGGTCAACCCTAGGGAGTTGATTTTCACCATCCCCCAGTGCTGAGTCAGGGTCTGTCTGGTTTCTGCTACTGTGCTGTATGATCTAAGTTAGCTGGCTCGCAAGCTTCTGAGCAGTTCCTGGTCTCTGCCTCTGACCTCACTGTAATGCATTAGGATCTCAGACATGCCTCCACAGCCAATCTTTTACATTGGCTCTAGGGAGTTACACTGTGGTTGTCAGGCTTGGGTGAACAGTACATTTTTCTGTTAAGCCAAAGTTTTGACTGTTACAGAATTGCGTTAGAACTGTATAGTGTTAGTAAATTATGTCAGTAAATTAAAGGTCTTTGAACTGTTTCTTTTGAAATGTACTTTGCTTCTACAAGTGTGAACATTCTCTTCCATTGGCAGGATTTCCATACTGGAGATTGTGAGAGCAAAACTTTTGAATTATCTCCATCATTTGAAGAATCAGAACGCAAACAAAATGCACTGGGAAAATCTGATGCTTCTCTTGTTGGTGAGTAGCCATATGAAAAGAAGCTGGGTACGAAATTAAAATTTTACAAATAAATCATTATTAAAAGCCAAGGTGAGTGACCCAGGTTCAATCCCTAGTTCTGCAGAAACCAACACAAGCCAAGGAAAGTCCAAACTTCCACGTTTTATTAAGTAAGTCTATGCCAGCCACTGAGAAAATTGCCTTTTAGTGTACCTTACATCCTTGTATTTTTTCCATTTGTATGTGTGATATGTGCGTGTGCGCATCCATATTTTCCATATTATGTGGGCACATGCATATGGATGTCCAGGGTGGGTGTTGGGAATCTCCTTTGATTACTCTTCTACCTTCTTTATTAAGGCAGTGTCTTCTAATCAAACCCAGTGCTTGCTGATGGGGCTAGTCCTGGTGGCCAGCTTGCTCTGGTGACCGCCTGTCTCTACCTTCTGAGGCTGAAGTCATAGGCAAGCTGCCAGCCGTCCCCAACATTAACATGGGTTCTCAGAAAGTGTACTCTGGTCCTCACTGTGGGACTAGTGATGTAACGATTGAGTCATTTCCCAGCCCTTACATTTATAAACGATACCTTAGAGATCCTAAGTGGTTTTGTTCTCCTGCTAAAATTCTGTTTTGGTTTGACTTCTGCTTCTTTTGTTCATTTAAGTCGAGGCAGACAGGTCTTAAGCAGCGTGCTAATGGATAGCTTGTTTTGTAATATGGTTCAAGGTATTGCTGAGTCAAACTGCTCTCAGGCATTAGACCAGAGTTCTAAAAGTGGGGCTGGAAAGATGGCTCAGTGGTTTAGAGCACTTGCTAGAGTTACTCTTTTGGAGACTTAGGTTTAATTCCCAGCACCTAAGTGGTGACCTAAAAATCATGTGTAACTCCGTTTTCAGAGGATCTGATGTCCTTCACTGGCCCCAGGAATTCGTGTGGTGCACATATGTACATGCACAAAACATCACACACATGAAATAAAGCTTTTTTTTAAATTTTTAAGAAAAGTTCTAAATATAGAAAAGTTTAGACTGCAAGACTACAAGCGTTTTTTTCATGTGCTTTTCTCGTGGGCTCCCTTTAGCACTCTGCACACCTGAGTGTACACCCTTCATTTCCTTGATCTGATCTCTCCATCAGCAGCTTTCCTCTGATTTTGTTGAATGGTAGCTGTCACGCTGATGGAAATGCTTAGATTTTTTTACTATAATTCTATAATCCAGATGTGATGTGTAATCAAATATCAGGGAACAGAACCTGCTTGACTTTTGTGTTGGATGCCCTGCATCCGCTGTGCCCATAATACCTGAGAGAACAACTGGAAGGCAGGGAAGCTGAGAGGGTTGCGGGCCTCATTGGGAAGGTGTGCTGGAGTAGAACCTTCTCGTCATGGTGTAGCAGCAGAAAGAGGAAGCAGTACAGGAAGGGTCAGGGTAATATATAGTGCCCAAGGATGTGTCACTTGTGACCTACATCCTCCATCTTCACCTCACCTGCTGTAACAGCTTCCCAGTAATGCCATTATAATATGAATCCAGCAAGAAATTAACACCAGACAAGCAAGTTGGTTCATCGGGTAAAGGCATTTGCTACACAAGTCAGGTGACCTGAGTTCAGAAGAACCCAGCTCCCCAGAGTCGTCCTCTGGTCACCATAGGCTTACCACGTACATACACACAATCATCTCGTAAAGAGATCAATCCATTTATTGGGTTAGTGTAGTGTGAATCCTCGAGAGTCTGGGAGAGCTTCCAAAGGATGTATTTAGATGTAAACTAGGGGTAAACACACAACGATACAGTTCAGGTTAGCCGCTGCCACAGTTGTTCTGCCCAAGGGGAAAGAGCGCCAGCAGCAAGCTGCCTTCCCCTCAGCCTGTCAGTTATCATGTAACAGACAAGACCACACCCTAGAGCCCCAAGTCATTGGCTAACTGGATTGAAATCCCGTGACAGGTTAGAGCCATCATGGCCCTAATTATCACTGGCAACATTACTGTAGTCACCCCAGAGGTCTGCTGTTCAGCCTAGTAAGTTGACAGTTAAGATTAATATCACATTCCATTGCTCAGATTTGATTTTCATAGCAATTCTGTACGGGAAAGTAGATGACGTTGGTCTCACTCATAGGTTAAAGACTGAGAGAGAAAAATGATACCAAAAGTCATATGTTTAATGAATTATTCAGATAGGATTTGAATCTAACTCTGATTTATAAATCTAACCTATTTTTTTCATGCCTCATGAAATTAAGTTCCCAATTAGGAATAGTTAATAAACATAAATAATTTGAAGATATTATTTAGTGTTAATTATATACAAGATAGTTCTAGGTACCTGTTAGACCATTTAGATCACATGACAACTTAGATGCATGTATTCCTAGGTGACGAGTGAAGCCAGGTAGAGACAGTGTGACCTTTCCAGTGAAGATCAGAACCAAGAACTGATCAGGCAGCCATAGAGCCTACACTACTTTCTATAATGCTAGCGACTCTTCTTGCAGAACTGAAGGAATGTGCGTGCTTTGGTTCTTGCAGGCCAACTGCAGTGAGCCAGGTCCCTTAGCATATTCTATGAATGTGGGGAAGAAAGATCATCTGGGTGCTGGAGAGATGGCTCACTGGGAACAGTGACTTCTGAGTTGCCTGCATTCCGTTTCCAGTGCCCACATCAGGCTGCTCAGAGCTGCACAGAGCTTCAGCTCCAGCTCCAGAAGGATCCAACACATAGAGCACCCGTGCACAATGTGCACACAGACAGACAAACATCATTATCTTTTTCACTAGGTGAATAGAGGTCAGATGAGATGATGACCAACAGTGATGCTGGTGGTCACTGTAACCATGTCCAGCATGGCCAGAAATGTGGGAAAATACCTGGTCACAGAGCAGAGGACTCGAGCCGCACAGGGCCACAGCCAGCTGCTCCTTCAGAGTCAGAACAGTATCATTTGCTATGTCTTAGCATCAAGGAGCTGGGGACCATGGCAGCACCTTTGCAGGAATTGAAAAGGACAGAATACGGGGATCTGAGCACTTGGGGTGAGAAAGTGTGGCCTTGAGACCGCCTGCGATTCAGTGACAGTGTTTTACTTAAAGCAAGTTTTCCATCCTTAGTCTACCTAGTGGATGTTACAGTTTACTAGCTCTGAGAGCTGTGGCCAGCACCCCTCAACTGTGGAATATATACAGCTAAAGACAGACCAACTGGGGTGTCTTGAGATCTTGGGATTCAGGGCATTCCTGCATTTGGTTGGGCGGAGGTGGTATAATTTTTCTGAGTTAACTCACCAGTATCTGCCTGTTGAATCTTTTGACCTAGAAAATACTCGTTCATGGGGAGCACATTAAGACAAATTACTAGACATGTAGTTTTTTGTTTTGTTGTGCTTTATGGCGGTTTTTTTAAAACTTAAAATTGTAAATGAACTTTAAATTTAAACTGTGTCTTTAAAGAACTGTTAGGTCTTCTGTGTAGACAATTGAGAGGACCATGCTGGGGACATTTTAAAATTCCTTTTGTTATCTAATGTCTGTCTGTTATATTCAGATTCTAGTGTTAATTGTGTACCACTTTCTTTTTCAGACAACAAAGTACATTTGCCTTTTGACCGAGAGCATGAGTCAGCATCCCAAAAGATGGAAGATGTTTGTAAAAGCCCCAAGCTACTTCTTCTGAAATCTGATAGGGCAGCAAACAGTGTGCAGAGACACTCTCCGAGGACCAAGATGAGACCTGTAAGTTTGCCTGTAGATCGGCTGCTGCTTCTTGCAAGTTCTCCTACTGAGAAGAGCAGCAGGAATATAGGAAATGGAGACTCAGACAGATTTGGCAAGAATCCTGCCTTTGAAGGACTTCATAGAAAAGACAACTCAAATTCTAGTAGTTCCAAAGTGAATGGCTTTGACCAGCAAAGTGTACAGAAATCCTGGGATAAGCAATATGAACGGAACAGTTTTACTGCCAAGACTACGATGATTGTGCCCAGTGCACACTCCGAAAAGGGATTGATAGCAAATGTTGGGAGTAGCGAGGACCATTCCAGTACTGCCACGCAGGCCAGTAACCTGCACGCAGAACCAGCCAGGTCAGCACGAGACACATCAGAGCGGAGGGCCTCGGACTCCTGCCCTGTCGCTGCTGTCAGAGCACCCAGAACGCTGCAGCCCCAGCACTGGACAACATTTTACAAACCGCCTAATCCCACCCTCAGTGTCAGGGGGACTGATGAGAAAACAGCAGTGCCCTCGGCAGCTGTGCCTCCTGCCACCCTGCATGTTCCCCAAAGTCATGTGGCGAAGTCAGACCCAGATGCAAGGGTCCTGTCGACTTGCTCTGTGCAGCCAAGTGGTCAACCTAAAGAGAACTCTGAGGAGCCCGGGCTGCCTGAGGGGACTCCAACCTGCCAGAGACCACGGCTAAAACGAATGCAGCAGTTTGAGGACCTCGAAGATGAAATTCCACAGTTTGTGTAGGGTTGTCAGAACTCAGATACCCTGTTTTGTTTTGTTTGCGAAAGGAATTTCTGGACAGGGCCCTTTGTATAGGATTGCCAGAGCTGTGTGTGAGTGATTGTGTTGTTTGTCGATCATGTGGGATGGGAGAGTATCCTGACAAGACTGCATTTATGCCTCGCTGGATGATCTTTGAAGCTGTAAAGAAAATGCGTGGATTCATAGTTTTTAGAGTTGATTTTCCCCATAAAATGATCCATTTAAATTCATCCTTAATATATGATAGCTTGTAGCAGGGGTGCAGCTTGGGGAAATGAGCTTTACTGTGCAGAGTGAGATCAAGTGCATATTTATAAAATCCTTCTGAAACTAGTTCCCGGAAGATGCCATGTGCTGTGATTTCCCACAGTTTCCTAGGATGTCTTGAACCATTTGTGCTTCTGAGTTGTATGTAAGCTTTTATTTTTCAATTGGAAATTCTCCTTCTAATATTTACATAATGGCCAATGGGTTTGCCAATCTGTATTTAATTATATTTTAGTTGCCAATTTTTACATGTGGTTTAACTGTACCCAAAAAAATGCACTTAAACCTGAACCATATAGTTCCGTTACCTTTTATTTGGCTTTGGATGTTTTAATACATTTGGTAGGGGTTTGAGGGTTTTGTTTTATCTTTTAGTTTTGTCTATATAAATTTTTTTTCAACAGTTCTGAACTTTAAATATTTTGTATAGTGGTCCAGAAAAGATGCTATTTTCAGAAGTTTTTAAATTCAGTACATTTCCTCTTTTTATTTCCCAGGTTTTGTTTAAACTGTTCCTTTTATAAGAAATGTTTTGACTTATGAATCATTTTATATACTTTTTCTACCTGACTTTCAATTATTGAAAATGTATAGTTCATTCAAAAGAGTGAAGAGTTATTTAAGTTGATCCCCAGAGTTTAGAAATTTGAGAGATGTAGATGATCAGATCTGTGTCTTAAAAAAACAAAAACAAAACCCTTGTTTTCCAAACCTGTACATTACTGTTACCTTCTGTGTCGTCGTTTTGTCTAAAATAGGATGTAAAAGGGACAACAAATACAGTAGCCTTTTGTATGTGTGACTTATTAATGCTTTTGTATGACCTTGTTATATTTGATAAATATATGTACATATTCACTTGTTAAATTATTCGAGGTTCTCATGGCTTGTCTGACACTGCTCGGCTGAAGTTGTGCACATGGATGTAATCAACCATTGCCTTAGGGTCATGCATCCCTCACTACAGCTTGGGGTGTTTGTGACAAGTTGTGTTGGCATCTCTCATTCAGAGCCGGGGGGATGAGTAACCAGCTTTTTCACAATCAACTTTGTTTTTATTCTTACCACACACCCTATTGCTGTGAAAACCTAAAATGAGTCAGCCAACATTTATTGAGCCCCTTCTGTATTCACAGATTTACAAAGTTTTAATAAGTTTTCATAGCAACCTATATGTGCAGGCGAGCATGTTATTCCCCTGGCACTGATGGCAGTAGGAACTTAGGTGACACACGTTCACAGCAGAGTTAGACCTAAAACAGAAGGGCTCTCTGATTTTGATGGTTGGCGCTCTTAGCGCTCAGTATCACCAGAGAGTATTCAACTATAACAAATACTCCTCTAAAAATTCTTACTGTGAACTACACCTCAAGATGACTGTGTGAATCATTTTTACGTGTGTGGCTCAGGAAGGAACAGTAAGCATGTTCATACCGTTATGCAGGTGTGCATAGCTGGCCGTCTCCACAACTTCACCTTCCCACTCTAAGACTGGTAGAGGGTACTTTTAACTCCAGTTGAGTGTGTGAGGACAACCCAATCAGTGAGTCTCTCGTCACGTAAAGCTGCCTCTGTTCCCCACTTTGCCAGTGGCTCTGCAGAGCTCTCTTCCATTAGGGCTTCCTGACTCTGGCCCAGATTATTCTGTTTTCCTGGGAGAAGTAAGCAGGCTTCTGGAAAAAAGAAATGTCACAGTATGTGCTGTGCCTGCACCCAGTAGCAGCAGCCAGCCCCGGGAGTTGTTCTATGACATCCGGAAATGGACATGAGCAGGGGGAAGGGGCAGAAGCTACGAGTCCTGAAAAGGAGCTTTCAGACCTCCAGAAAGCTTTATGGCAAGCAGTTATGAAAAATTGATCATATTTCCCTAAACAGGCTTAGCAGAGCTTCTGATTATTTTTAAATAACTTTGATATATTATAGGCAGGCTAATTCCTTTGCTGTGGGGATTCTGCGGTCCCCGCGGGGATTTGCCTAGTGATCTCACAAGCAGAACGACTTGAACCTCACTTCCTTTTGAGTTTAGGTGGACCGCGGCAACACTATTCACGGCTGTCTTTGTGTTGTGGCCTCTGCATAGCTACATCTCTTCACATTTTAACTGTCGTGTATTTTTAAGTAAGTTATGGTTCACGGAATTGTTTTTTTTCCCTTCCTGAAGATAGGAAATAATTTTGCACGCTGGTGTTCTTGGATGTGTGATGAGTCGGTTCAGACCACAGTCTGCAGAGTTCTCACAGTCGGTACCCAGAAGTCAGTTTCCCTGTGAAACAGCAACAGAAATGAAAGCTTTTGGGACTTCATTTCTTCAGGAGAACAAATCTAGTGAAAGATGCCCAGAGCAGAAAATTTTAGGTCATCCCGAGTCATTTACACAGAGTGTTCTATAATACATATGAATTGGAAACCGCTATTTCTTATATATGACCAGAGTGCACCATTAAACTCAGGAGGTTAGCATCATAATAGTGATGTCTAATCATTGATCAAATTTTTATTGGTTGCCCCCATTAATGTTCCTGTCTATACCATTAGCCCAGTCCCAGGTCACATGGTGTGTTTAGCTGTCCTCTTTGGTCTCCTCCAGTCTGGAACAGTTATTTGCCTGCCACCCAGTAGCCTCATACTTAAGAAGCACAGACCAAATTATGGCATCAGTTTAGGTTCATGTGATGTTTCTGCACAGATAGGGTCAGGATATACATTTTTTTGTCAAAAAAAAATCAATGGTTCTGTGTTTTTGTTATACTAGGAGATGAGTAATATCTGTTTGCCCTGGTGCTGTTGCCTTTGGTCATTTGATGAGGATAAAATCCAGGAAACTTTTCCATTGTAAAGCTGGTAGTGAAGATGTACTTTGGGGGCTGGTTTGGTAAGCAAAGGCTCTTGCATTGCACATCTGGTGATATGAGTTCAATCCTGGGACCCAAGTAGAAGTGGGAGGAGAGAAGCCACCCAACACAGCTGCCCTCTGACCCCCAGCGCACGCCCTGATGTGCAGGTGCCACACGGTAAAAGACGAACATTTGAAAGCGTAAGCACTTTGGGAGGAGATTCCTAGGAACTATAAATGTTTTCCCTGGCTTGCCTACAGCTAGTTTTGAGTCCATTGGCAATTCTTGTCTGAATCAGTCACGACTATTTTGATTGCCAGATGGTGAATTCATTGCTTTGGGATTTTGCTGTAGAACTGTCTCTTCCTTTGTTTATTTTCGTCAGTAGAGACTCAGATTCCTTCTTCACAGAGTAGATTATGATATGTCTCTTATTTTAGTGCTGAAATTGCCCCAGAATTGACTTGTGGGAGTCTTTTCAAGGTGACTTGTGACCCTTTGGTATGGCCACCTCAACTGGTGCGTTTATTTAGGAGGTGTGTTAATTGTTACAAAGTCACCTGACTTTTTCCATAGCTCAGATGAAGAATTAGGTATTTTCCAAAAAGCTCATTGCTCCTTTAGGTGAAATTTAAGTTCCTGAGCACTTAATCTAGTCCTTTCCAGACTTAAATCCCTCCTCAGTAGGCATCTCATCAGCTAAATAGATCCTCAGTTGTGGATCTGTTTAGCTTCTGAGCACTGCTTCTGAGCACATTGATCGATCGCAAGGCAGTCAAAACTGATCTTGCTGGGTGGTGGCCGTGCACACCAGCTCTTGGGAGGCAGACTGAGCTCTGGCTATACAGTGAGAGAGACCCTGTCTCAAAACCAAATTCAAACAAAGACCTGATTTCAACCACATCTTCCCAGACCACACTAACTGAACCCTTGACCCCGTTGACGTCAGTCCTCAGCACTCAGAATTCTGGGCCCAGGAGAGGGGGAAGAAAGCAGTGCACCATCTTTTTAAGTGAGCAGTTACTGAAAAGTGACTGCAGAAAACTTTTCAGTGAAGGCCATATGTGGTTCGAATTGTCTTCACAGCCCATGTAGTTACTTTGCCAGTATAAAATTAACATTTCAAAAGAATTAGTGTAGAAGATTTAGTCTTGTTCCCAGGTTACAAATTTTCATTTAGGGTTCATCTTTGGCATCTTACATAAATGGCTCATGAGCAGTAATGGTACCTACCTCACATGAAAACCTGCCTCAGCCTCGTGACGGTATGTTAAGTCAGGAGAATGGTACATGGTGTCTTTACTGTGACAAAATGCCTGAGACTGACACCTTAAAGGTGGCAAGGTTGGTGTGGGCCCATGGTTTCCATGACTGGCTCCGCTGCTGGAGCTGAGCTGAGACAGACTACCACGGCAGGGGAGTATGTGGTAGAGGCGACTGCTGTCCTCACGGCAGCCAGGAAGGTGACCAGTGGACCAGTCTCTCAGTGGTACACCTCGTGTGCCCCACTACCTCCAGCCAGGCCCCTCCTCCTGTTTTCCACCACGTTAGTCCATTTAGCTATATAGTTCTCTCAGTGGATGAACAAGGCTGCACTGGGGAGCAAGCCTGTAGGAGACATTGTAGGTCCAAACCATAACAGCGTCACTGACTTGAAGCCTTTCGCTGTCTAGGCAGTGCTGAGTGGTAAGGGAATGTAGCTCTGAGCTGTAGAGATGGGTGGGCTGGACCCTTCCGGGCAGTAAGGACATACTAATAGCTGTAGGCACATGGTAGTTCTCAGCCTCCCTAACGTTGCAACTCTTTAATTCAGTTCCTCATGTTGTGGTGACCCCCAACCATAAAATTATTTTTATTGCTACTCCATAACTAATTTCGCTACTTTTATAAATCATAAATGTTTTTGGAGAGAGGTTTGTTGAAGGGGCCATGACCCACAGGTTGAGAACCTCTCTGGCATAGAGCCTGCTGTGGTTGCTCTCTGGTAAGTTCTCTTATTTCTAGTTCACTCTTTAAAAAGTCCACTTTGTAGTTATTTAATAGTTTTGAGAGAGATTTGACTGCCTTTTCACACAAGCAAATAGATAACACAGAAGCCACGCTCCCCAAAGTGTGTGTAACCAGCAAAAGGTGAACGCAGGTGTCTTCGTTGTAAATTACCTCGTCGGTCTTTTTAAAGCAAAGGCAGCTACCAGTCATACTTAGAGAGTTTTCTTTCTGGTTGCTAGGATACTAAAGTAAGGCATATCCCAACTCTGACAACTTTTAGTGTGTGCGTATAAAAATTTATTTCAAGTTTTCATCTAAAATCTCTTAAGTTTTCCTGGGCTGTGGGGAGTTGTGCAGGTGACGCTTGAGGAGCAAACACAGCAGGTGACAGGCCTCACACGCCAACCCCTCCCTTCTCTCCCCAAAGCAAGCCAGGGAAGCGAGGCTGTAACAGCTTTTACAGCATAGACGGAACAAGAAGTAAAGGGGATCTTTAGCTTTTGCTCACAATCAGGGGAAGGGTCCTCAATCCAAGGGTCAAAAAAGACCCTAAGCCACTATCTTTAGGCTTAATGATGTAAATACTAGCTTATTTGTAGGAACCCAATTAACAGGGATTAGTGAGCCATTGTGGATGGAAAAGAGGAAAGGAGACCTGACCTGGAAGCCCGGGGAGCAGGAGCTCTCTCCACGGGTCATGAGTGGTACTGTGTGATCCCAGCTGGTCCTGAGCCTAAAACAGGAGGCTCTCTTGAGCAGAAGAGTTCAAAGCCAGGCAATGTGGCAAGAACTTTATTTGGAAAAAAAAAAGTGAAAACAAAAGATTAAAAATGAATGGCTTAAGGAAACCAATCCTAGGCAGAAATACAGCAAAGCAGGAAAGAATGAAGACTCCTATAGAAAAACATATATACCGTGAGCATTGGAATTTGATGTTGAATTCGAACACATGACAGCCATGATGGAAAAGGTCAACGAATGGAGTTAAATATTTAAATGTTCTGCCAAGGGGCTGGAGAGATGGCTCGGTGGTTAAGAGAACTGGTTGTTCTTCTAGAGGACCTGGGTTCAATTCCCAGCACCCACATGGCAGTTCACAACTGTAACTCTAGTTTCAGGGGATTTGACACCATCACACCAATGCACATGGAATAAGTTCAAATAAATTATAAAAAAAAGTTCTTTCAACATCAAGGAAGTATTAAAAGTAATGACATTTTAAATTTAATAAGTTGAGTAGAAAAAAGTAAGTACTTGAGGACTTTAATTTAGGTGGGGTTGATTACTTGGATAATCCAAAAGAAGGCGAGATCAAAGAGGAAAAAAAAACAGAACAGAAATAGTCTGATAGTAGAGAAAACCCCACCTAAATGAATAATTGAATCCAAGTTATGTAAATACTCCAATAAACTAAGGTTGTCGACTAGAGAGGGAGAAAACCGAATCTACTTCCTGCTTACAGGAGACAAAGGTGCCCAGGAAAGACAGAAAGATGTGGGTTACAGCTACTAAAACTGAGGTGACTGCGCCAGTGTCGTGAAAACCAAACTAAGTAAAACACCACTGAAGAGAAGATTTACAACTAAAAAGTCACACGATCAAGGCTCCATAAATCCACACAACACTGTTCCTAATGTACATGGCAGACAGCTGAGAGGAAAGCTGGGCGAGCCCAACAGAGTCACTGCAGCTGAGCTCGGAGCTCCGAGTAGCACGGGCACCACGAATCCCCTGCAGTGCCGATGACGCTGGGCGGAGAGCAGATTCCTGATCCACTGAAGCTTGTGTATCAGAAAGTTAATAAACTGACAACAGAGGCCATAAAGAAAGCCTCTGAACATCGCGGAGGATTTAAATAATTCAAAAGTGCTCTCCAACCTCAGGAGAAAGTGCTGAAAATTAGCAACAAGACGACTAGAATCCTCAGATTTGCCTGAACTGTTTAGCAATGGAACAGAACACACCTCGAAATAAGTAATTCCTCGAAGAAGAAATAAAGTGTTTTAAACCAAATACTAAAATGAGCCATGCTAAAGTTTGGGGACTGCAGCTAAGTCAGAGGGTTAGAAACTTCTGCATTCACGACATCAGCTGCATTCATCAGCTAAACTGCATCGCCAGAAGCAGAAAGACCGGAGACAGCTCAGTGGTGGTGTGCCTGCCTTGCATGTGTGAATCCAAAGACGCCCAACATGGCAGAAGAGAACAGTAGAAAAGGAAGCAAAAGAGTAAAATTGGTGTGACAAAGCACAAACTTTAATACAAAGCTGAGTTTTGAAAAGCGTGAGAAAATAGATAAATGAGCAAAAGGAAAAATAGTATCTTAATTGAAATTTTTTTCTTAGAAAATTGAACATTCGAAATATGATTCAATGAGCAACCTCAGTTTGAGTATTTGAACAAGAACAAAATTAAGGACCAAAAAAAAAAAAATCCAGACAAAGTCAATGAAAATGAGCTAGGGAGACGGCTTGGCGGCTAAGAGCACTTGTTCTGCCGGCCTGAAGATCTGAGTGCGGATCCCTGGTGCCCATGTACAAACCTGGGCCTGGCTGCACTTGCTTGTAATCAACCCCAGCACTGGGGTTGGAGACAGGCACCTTCCGAGAGCTCATTGGCCGGCCAGCCTAGCGAAAGCCAAGCCCCCAGTTCCCCGAGAAACTCCATCTCAACAGCGAGAAAGCAGCAGCCGACCACATCCCAGTCCTGCTCTGGACTCTACGTCTGCATGCTCGCTCCCACGCAACTCGAGCGATTGTAAAAGATCTGCGGAGTCCCCATCTGCTAGTGAAGTCTGTGTTTAAAACTTTAAAAATAAAATCACCTGCCAGAGTGAGTTCCAGGACAGCCAGGGGTACACAGAAAAATCCTGTCTCAAAATAAAATTATACGCAGATTCTTCCAGGAGACCACAAAAGAATATTTCCAAATCTCATAAATTATTATCTCAATAACAAACTTTTTTGTTTTGTTTTTGTTTTTATTTTGTTTTCTCGAGACAGGGTTTCTCTGTAAGCTTTGGAGCCTGTCCTGGAACTAGCTCTTGTAGACCAGGCTGGCCTCGAACTCACAGAGATCTGCCTGCCTCTGCCTCCCGAGTGCTGGGGTTAAAGGTGTGCACCACCACCACCCGGCTCTCAATAACAAACTTTATAAAGATATTGCCTATTGGGAAAGAAACTAGCACAGCAGAAAAGGGACAGTTTAGTTTGTGACTGTCCAGTGAGATAAGGTCATTTGAATTCTCACTGGCTTTATCCAGTTTATCATAGAATTTGAAAACCTGTTCCATGTAATTGACCTCATTATCTGAAAGGGAGAAAAGTACAGTTCCTTTAATATACACAAATTGTAAAAAGAGGTTGAGGCCTGGGAAGATAGCCATCCAGTTCAGTGCCTGCCACAGATGTGAGGACCTGAGTTAGGTGCCCACTACCCACGGAAAAAGCCAGGTGCACCTGTGCATCTGGAATCCAGGGAGGCCAGGACAGGTGAACTCCTGGAGCTCAGTGACCAGCCAGCCCAACCCGATCAGGTTTTGTGAGAAAACATGTCTCAAAAAAAAAAAAAAACAACCTGAAGGGACTGGAGAGATGGCTCGGCAGCTGAGAGCATTCACTGGGTGGGCCTTGCTCTTCCACTTTGCCCTGGTTCTTGAGCATGCCTTTGATCGCGCACAGACGCCATCTGCAATCTACAAGCGCACCAGCAAGGGGAAGCTGTGGAAACAGGTAAGGCACAAGTGATGTGGGAGGCCCTTCTGTGTCTGTGTTGCTTTTATTGGTTAATGAATAAAGAAGCTGGCTTGACCTATGACAGGGCAGAGTAGAGCTAGGCAGGAAAAGCTAAACTGGGAGAAAGAGGCAGAGTAGCAAGACGCCATGTAGCTGCCAGAGACAGACATTGGATGGAACCTTGCCGGTAGGCCACAAGCCTCCTGGTCAAATGTAAAATAATAGAAATGGGTTAGTTTAAGATATAAGAGTAAGCCAGAAATACGCTTGAGCTATTGACCAATCAGTACTGCAAATAATATAGTTTCTGAGTGATTGCTTCGGGTCTGGGCTGCCGGGGAATGAATGAGAAGCTCCTTCCAGCAACACACAAGTGTGAGAACAGCGAGGAATCCTTTGCCCCCCTCCCCCAGGAGCCAGAAGGAACAGGGCCACCCATCAACTGTTTGCTTGAAGCTGGGGCCTCAGCCTAAAGACGAGTTTCAGGTTACTTGTCATGGGCCACCTATACATCGGCAAGCAAAGGCTGCACTCTGCCGGCTCTAACTTGTGTGTGCCAAGTCTGTTTGACTTATCAGCAAATAAATGTAAATTGTTCATTAAAAAAAAGAACACTTCGTGTTCATGCAGAAGGCCTGAGTCATTCCAAGCCCTGACCTGTCAGATCACAAATTACAGACCCTGTGCCCTCTTCTGACCTCTGCAAACACCAGACACGTACATGGTTCACATACACACGCAGGCAAAACATTCACACACATTTTAAAAAATGTGTAAGTGGAAAGAGATTGAGGAAGACACCCAGAGTTGTGCCCCCCCCCCACACACACACACTGGTTTGATTAAATTCAGTCATTGTGATTTTCAAAATTAGCAAACTTCTCTCAGGTGTGATGGCACAAACCTTTTTAATTTCAGCATTAAAGAGGGAAAGACAGAGGCAGGCCTGGTCTACAGAGTGAGTTTCAGGACAGCCAGGGTTACACAGGGAAAAATAATAATAATTAAATAAAAATAAAATAAATTAGCAAACTCTTGAACTACCCTAACCCTGACTTGACAAAGACAGTTTGGGGCCAAATCCTTCCCAGGTGTTGCAAGTTTCAGCCCTGTTAACAGGAATTCCACGGGGGTTCCTGTGACCACAGCCTTTATCCAGCATTATGCAATACAAGAGTTTGTAGCCAAACAAGAGGGTGAGAAAAACAAGTGAGAGGAACAGAGAGACAAGAGAGGGGCTAAGAGGGAGCGGTTAGCCAGTGCTTGCCTGACAAGAGTAGAGCCCCCCCCCAACACACCCGTTTTCACACTGCATATTACAGAGATGTCATTCATTTAAACAAATTTCTTGATTTTAAAGGTAGGAAAACTTTCCCACATAGCTCTGAGGTTAAGTAGACAGATCATCAGCAGGCACCCTGGCCACTCCTTTAAGACTGTGACTATTCGCAGGTGGTGGGGATGGTGAGGGGGTGCACACTTTTAATCCCAGCACTCAGAAGGCAGGGGCAGGCAGATCTCTGTGAGTTCGAGGCCAGCCTGGTCTACATCTATTGACCGTTCAAGGAACACAAGAGATGGTTTTACCAGGCAGCCGCAGTCTCCCAGGATTTCAGGTGTGCTCCTGCTTGAACATAAATATTTAGCAGATCGTTCTAATTGGCTCTCCAAAGTAAAGGTCAGTCCGGAGAAAGTCCTGAACTGTTTGCGACCTGGAAGGGCTCATGTGGCAACCACACTTTGTGCCGTAAAGTGGCTGTGTGGGGAATATGTCTTTTCTTTCCTCGATGATTCCATACTTTTTGTTTGCTGGTTTTCCAGACAGGGTTTCTCTGTGTAGCCCTGGCTGTCCTGGAACTAACTCTGGACCAGGCTAGTCTCAAACTGAGAAGTTCTGGGCTTTTTTCTTCCTTGGGGCCTGCCACCCCAACTTCTAAATAAATACACAGAGATTTATTCTTATTTATGAATGCCAAGCCTTAGCTTGGCTAATTTCTAGCCATTTTTTAAAATTTAAATTAGCCTATTTCTCTTCTATGTTTTGCCTCTGGGCTTTTAACCTTTCTTTATTCTATGTCCTTCCCTTTTTACTTGTTGACTGGCTGGGTGGCCAGGTGACCAGCCCCTGGCATCCTCCTGTCCTCCTTTCTTGCTCCTCCTCTTCTGGTTCTTCTTCTATTTATTCTGTCTGGTAGCCCTGCCTGTTTCTCTTGCCTGCCTTGCTATTGGCTGTTCAGCACTTCTTTAGACCAATCAGGTGTTTTAGGTAGGCAAAGTAACACAGCTTCACAGAGTTAAGCAAATGCAACATACCTTTGCATCATTAAACAAATATTCCACGGTATAATCTTAAACTAATATTCCACAACAAATCTGTCTGCCTCTGCCTTTCAAGTACTAAAATTAAAGGTATTTACCACCAAGCCCTGCACATCTCCACCATACTGTTTTAAACTACACTTTATATTACAGGGAGATTGTTTTTATGTGAATCTTACCTATTTATTATTTGCAGTGCTGGGTGTTAAATCCAGGGCAACATATATTACAGGTTAGTGCTCTACCACTGAATTACAGCCTTATCTTATTTGGGCTTAGATATTATCTGATAAATAATGCATTTGATTCTATCCAAGTTTTTTTCCAGTGTTTAGCAGACTCAGCTGGAATGATGTTGAAGTTACCCTTGGCCAAAATTATAGTTAGAGTATAATTATAGCATTTGAATGTATCGTTTCAGGAGACTTTGGACACACCTGTAGGCAGTGTTGACAGATTTATTTGGGATTTGATTTATTTAGTAACTGATGATGAACTGTAATAGAAAGTATTTCAGTGGACCATTGTGAGCATGTGAGAGCACAGAGCACAGCACCAGGCTGGTGGAGAGAGAAGACAGTAAATCCTGGGGTGACTAGCCCAGGGGGAACCTTAGGTCAACGTTAGTCTAAGTGGATGTCACAGTTTCCTAGCCAGGCAGCTGTGCCAAGCACCCAAGTCATATAACGCACTGTCCTCTCACTGTGGACTGAATGTCACCAAAAAACAGACCAAGGGAGGTGTCTGGGTTTTTGGGATTGAGGGCGTGTCTGCATTTGGCTGGCCTGTGGTGGTGGAGTTTTTCTGAGTTTACTCACCAATGCCTGCCTGTTGAAACCGTGACAAGTCTGTCACTCAGCAATTTCAGGTTGATAAACTTATCTGATGGAAACACTATCAAAAATTTCATAGAAGTAAGCCATTCTTTGACAACCAGTAAAGGTTGCAGTTCTTTATTGTTTTAATGTACATAAACACACATGCATGGTCATTCATTGTGTGGTGTGTGGAGCAATGGTCAGAGATGGTAGTTCTGTATGATTAGATCACCTGGTGACATCAGAGCCCATTCTGGGTTGTGTAAGTAAACTCTATGATATTTGCATAATGACCAAAGTGTGGATTTATTTCTCAGATCATATCTGGGTCGTTAGGGTCCAGGCTTGTATATTTCCAAAATTTCATTTAAAATATTCTCGCTTTGTTGGCCAGCCTTGTCTCAAACTCCTGGGCTCAAGTGATCGTCCTGTGCCAGGCTCGCAGGAGTGCGGACTAGAGGTGTATGCCACTGCAGAAATGAATAAAGCAGTGGGGATGTGAAGCGCTGCAGAGCAGGTGGTTTTCACTGCTAAACAAGAAGAGATCTTTATTAACTCCTTCGTATGTTTTAGCCTGAGAATATCTTCTCTAAAAATTATATAGTGCCTTCATCATTGCAAGTGAGTCCACCTGTCAATTTAGGCTGCCTTTTGTTTTCTTTTTCTTTCTTTCTTATTTTATTTTATTTTGAGACATGGTCTCTCTTTGTAGCCCTGGCTGGTCTGGAACTCATTGTGTAGACCAGGCTGGCCTTGATCTCAGATCCAGCTGCATCTGCCTCCTAGGTGTTGGGGCTTAAAGACACCCCACCCAATCTGGGCTTTCTCATACACACAAGCTTTGGAACATAGCATTTGGCAGGACAAATGAGAATGCGGTGAGCTGGTGGTTCTTGCAGAGGTCCTAGGTTAACTCATGGCACCTAACAGTTACCCGGTACTCTTGGTACTGGTCCTGTGGAGATAGTCTGACTTTTAAAGACTTTTAAATTTTATGTGCGTATATCTCTGTGTTTCTTTGTCTGGCGGGGGGAGGGGCATCCATGTGCACACGCATGTATGCCAACAGAGGCCAGAAGAGAGTGTCAGTCCCCTGGATCTGGAGTGAAAGGCAGAGTGAGCTGCCTGACTTGAGGTCTGGGAACTGAACTCTGGGACTGCTTAGTGTAACTGCTGAGCCATCATCTCTCCAGGCCATCTTCCATATGCTCTAAAATACATTCATCCTTTCAACTCTGAAAACTCTCAAGACCATGCCCTCAAATTACTCATCAGAAGCTTCCTGAACTGATACAAAGACTACAGCAAGCTAATTGAGCATTTCTCCTAAGCAGCCTATTAGGGGGAAAAAAAATCCTCCGTGGAATTTTTGGCACGTTTGCTATCTAAGGTCCCACCAGCTACACTGTTTATCCCTTCCCTTAAAATAAAAGTGTTTGTGACTTTTCAAAAACATCGAAGTTGGGTTTTCCGAGCATTAACAAGAAAAAAAGAGTACCTTCCAAAGAAAGGTGGTTATAAATGCTTCAATAATCATTGAGCATGTGTCCCCTGAATAACGTTTAAAATCAGACGGCTCTGACCCAGTTACAGGCAAGGATTAAAGAAATCTGCTTAGAGCTGAATTGTGTCCACCGGAACGGCTGCCAAGAGCAGTGCACTCCACAGCGTGTCCCTCAGAGAACCTCTGGCTGGCCGTGCTGCAAGCCTTTGATTTCTGTTCGACATGTAAACATAGATGTAACATACACTCACACACGTTCACAGCCTATTAATTTAGGTTTTCGGTTTTGCCAGACAACACGTGCAGTCATGCAGGACTTCATTGTTTGTATCTATAATCCTAAAATTAAAAAAAAAGTCATAAAGTTTATTGTACATTGTAAGCCCATAATTTCCACTTATTCATGCATTTGTTCGTGTGTGTGTGTGTGTGTGTGTGTGTGTGTGTGTTTGGGGGGGAAGGAGAAAGAGGACAGGACAGTTGGCGGAGGGGGGCTGTGGCTTGGTACGTGGCATAGGACATCACAGTGGCGATCAGAGGACAGCTTTGAGTGTCACTTCTTCCTTTACATGGGTTCCAGGGATTGGACTCAGGTCCAGACGGGTTACACAAGTGCTCTTACGCATGGAGCCATCCCACTGGCCCCACCTATTTCTTCATCTTATTTTGTACAGTTTCAAATACTTAACATGAGAATTATGAAGATGTTACAGCAATACTTGTTAAGCTCAAATCTGGTTTCTTGAGAATAAGTCTTGATTTTGATTGAAAAACAGAAAACTGAGCAGGGGAGCCTGTGTTTTCTCCCACCAGTCAGAAATGGTGACTCCGCCCGTGCTTTCCCTAACCGCTACATAGCTTATATTTATTCTCCATCTGTACAGCCCCTCTCACATAGTACCTTCTGTTACCTATCACTGGTGAGTCCTTCCTACATGTCACCGCTCCAAGAGTAACATTCTCAGAAGCGGGAGGCTCATCCGAGGATTGGACAGGGGGTTGGCTTGTTTGTATCTTGGTTCTCATTAAGATAAACAAGAGAAGCTTTATAATTTTGCCTGGGTACTTCCCCCAAAGGCTCCGTTTAGTAAGCGTGTGAAGAAAGCCACACCTAAAACACCTTAGCTGTTCTAAAAGAGTCAAGCAGTTGAGACATTCTGTTACTAGTACGCTTGATTTCTTTAGAGGTCGGCAGAATCATCTGGCACATAGACATCCCTCTGAACTGGTTCTGTAACTGGTAAACTCACTAGATCCTGCCCTATGAGACGTGGTCCTTCCCTGGCATGGCCATTATTTCAAGCCAGCCCCATGGTTCTGAGTCAATAACAAGCTTGGCAGCGTCAAACTGGATCTTGGAGTTCTGTCATTTGAGCCCACGAAATTATTGACTTAACCCGGGCAGGCCTAACCTCTTTTTGTAATTAGATTTTTTTTTTTTTGGTAAGGAGATTCTTGTCATTAAGATCATAGAGAAAATAAATACTTTGTTTTCATAGAACATTCCTTGTATTTTTATAGTCTTTCCTTGATTAAAACCAGATAAGTAGGGACAGGAGAGATGGCTTAGTGGTTAAGATCACTTGTTGATCTTGCTGAGGACCCAGGTTTGGTTCCCAGCACCCACACAGTGTCTCATACCATCCATCACTTCAGTTCCACGGGATCTGGTGCCTTCTTCTGACCTCCATGGACACTGGGCATACACATGGTATGCAAACAGAGAGGCAGGCAAACACTCATACACGTAAATCTATTTTTTTTCTTTTAAAAGTGGGTAACTATATATTCAAATAAAAACTTCACGTAAGAGGTTGCAGAGCTGAGCCACCAGACTCAGTAGAAGCTCCCCCCAGAGTGACAGCTTCGTTTTGGTGTCCCCTCTGATGAGGTAATGGGTGTCAGTGGCATACATTTTACATACACCAAGCCATGAGCTTGCAAGATTTCTGAAGCCCCATGAGCTAGCTACCTGAACACACCAGCAAGCCTAGAGGCAGATGCTAGCACCCCAGGGAAAGGCTGGCCTGTCTTTCCGATTTCTTCTGGGCTCTTTCTCAGTGTGGGAAAATGTGCCTCTGTCACCTGGAGAGCTGTTGACATAGACAGACCAAAAGGCCTCACTGAACAGCTTGGGCATCTTGCCCGGGAATCTGTGTGCTTCCCAGCTGGTTGATTCTGATCTGGGTACGATGAAACTTACTGAAAGTGTGCTCTGGCTTATAAATCCTGGCAATTGAAGGACCCCATCTGCCTCAAGGCCTTGACAGCCGAGGCTATCATGGGAGTTTATTCATGATAAGCATTGTCTCACACGGTTTTATTTAAACCTTGTGTTTGTTTGCTCAAAAAATACATCTATTCAATAAACAACCTTATATATCCCTTGGATATGTTTTCTCCTGGTTGACGTTCACTCTTGGAGCCAGTGTTACCAAGGCCCTTGTTGTTGGCATAATGTTGAAGCCACTAACCATTGGCAGGGCCAAGATTCAGGGGAGACATTGATAGGAAGGAATCAGGTTTACTCAATAGGTTGGTCCCAAATCAGATCAGAAGTGACCATCAGCCTCAAAGCTGTATCTTGGGGAATTTAGGGACATAAAGGACTTTTGTATGAAGGAAAGGAAGGTGCCAGGAGATTATCCACAAGACACCGCCATGCTGCTGGGTGGTGATGCTGGGTGGCACAGCTTTAATCCCAGCACTCTGGAGGCAGAGGCAGGCAGATCTATGTGAGTTTGAGGCCTGGCCTACAGAGCAAGTGCCAGGACAGGCTCCAAAGCTACAGAGAGAAACCTATCTCAAAAAAAACCAAACTCAAACAGCCATGCTGAGAAGGCTCCACTGCCCAGTGTCTGTGTCTTTATTACTATGGATCTCAGCCTCCTGCATATGTTTTATTTATCTATCTATCTATTGCTTTTTCTAGACAGGGTTTCTCTATGCAGCCCTGACTGTCCTGAAACTCATCTTGTAGACCAGGCTGGCCTCAAACTCCAAGATCCTCCTGCCTCTGACTCCCTAGTGCTGAGATTAAAGGTGTGCACCACTACACTGCATGTCCTCCTTCATTTAGAAAAATAGACATGTTAGTTTCTTGCAAGTTGAACCTCACACTAATTTACATGTTTTTGTTTTCTTTTTATTTTCTGCTGTTGTTTTACTGATGTGAAATACTGCAGACTAGGGAAGAACATTACACCGGTCACCAAGCAGGCCAAAAGATTATGAATTGGAGGCTAGCCTCAGCTATATAGTGAATTTGAGGCCAGCCTGGGCTACTTGACAATGTCTTTTAAAAAATGAGAAAGCAAAAACTAAATAAGTAAAGACGGTGGGGGACACATTTGCCTATAGGCCCAGTTTAGAGCTCAAATCTTGAGAACTGCAAGCACACGGACAGTTTGTAAAACCATTCCAGCCTTTTCCTCTGTCTGAATGCTCAGTGTGCTAACCATAGTTCATCGTGACAGTTTCTGAACTTGGAGAACATAGGAAATTGGGTCTGCTGGCACTGACTTAAACCACAGATAAGTTGCCAAAGTGAGTGAGTCACCCGAAGGTCCGGAGGAGTTGGTCATCCGCCGCCAGAGAGGGGTTTAGGATGGAACTCTGCGGAAAACAAATGACTCAGTTTCCCCTCTTGGAGAATGAGCTGGGCCAGCTGACTGCTTGTCCTATTTGAATAAAGAGACCTAAACCAGGACGGGTCCATGCTGGTCCCAGATGAGGAGCTCGCCCTGTCCCCTGTGCTGGGTGCGGGATATGCTCGCTCTTACTGAGACACAGGGGAGCTGTCTGCAGAAACCTGTGACGTCATGGGCCAGGAAGGGGAGACCCAAGTCAGAGGAAGAGTCAACCTGCATTTCCTTCCCTCTTTGGTCAGGTCATGTGGTGGGAAAGGATGAGAAAGCTGCGTTTCCCTACCAGCTGTCCTCCAGTGGCCATCAAATCTCTTTGGAATGTGTTTCCTCATCTCTGAAATGCAAATAGTTGCTCTCGCTGAAGGGCGTTTGGGAAGGACAGCTGAGTTAGAGTACCTGAGTTAAGGCACATTTTAAACCTTTGAGAATGTGGGTGAGGGGGCCCGGGGAGATGGCTCAGTAGATAAAGATGGGTTCTGATCCCATGTGAGGACCAGGTGTGCGGATCCTCAGAACCTCTGTAAAGCAAGTCATGGCGGCCAGCGTTTGTTATACCAGGAAGGTCGTGAGCCAGCTAGCACTGACCGACTTGTATCAGACAAGGAAGAAGGCAAGGACCAACACCCAAGGCTGGCCTCCTCCCACAAATACAGCCTGATACTACTGTTCCACACTCACACACCACACACACATCATATACACTCACACCATATACATACACACACTATACACATACACACACACCTTACACATACACTATACACATACACACTATATACTCATCTCTCACACAGACACCATAAACACACAAACTGTAAAGTCTTTTTGCTGCCGTGAAGTAACTAGAGGAACAGCGGTGGCTACTGTATCACAGAAATGAAGCCGATATAAGTGTTTGTGTTTGCAGTTTGAGAGGAAGTAGTAAGAATCTGAATGGAGTTTTTTGGTTTCCCAGTGTGGTAGTTTGAAAGAAAATGGCCCACCAGAAGGAGTGGCACTATTAAGTGTGGCCTTGTTGGAGGAAGTGTGTCACTGTGGAGGCAGGCTTTGAGGTCCCGTGCACACTCAAACCACACCCAATGTTTCAGACCACTTCTCATTGCCTGTGAGGAAAGATGAAGAACTCTCAGCTCCCTCTCCAGCACCGTGTCTGCCTCTGCCTGCATGCTGCCACGCTTCCCGCCAGGATGATAATGGGCTAAACCTCGGAACTGTAGATCCAGCCCCAATCAAATGCTTTCCTTTATAAGAGGGGCCGTGATCACAGTGTCTCTTCATAGCAATAGAAACCCAACCTAACACACGTGGGTGTGTTTTCACATCTGCAAAGCTGAACCTGCACTTTAAAAGCCCAAACATATTTCATTGATTTTAAGACATTAGGCAGTACCGGCGTCCACAGTACCGAGAAAGAACAGCAGTCCTTGGTGCCCACTTTACCATCACTCCCGTGCTGCCTGAGAAGTGTCTTCCAAAGAGTGCTGTGCCTCCTGTTAGAACACGAGGTTAGAGTGCGTGAAAAAGCACATTTCACAACCTGGGCATGGTAACCCACACCTTTAATCCCAGCACTCGGGAGGCAGAGGCAGGTGGATCTCCATGAGTTCGAGGCCAGCCTGGTCTGCAGAATTCCAGGACAGCCAGTGCTACACAGAGAGACCCTGTCTTGGGGTGGGGGTGGGAACTGCATTTCAAGAGCCCAATGCTCTGATGGATTCTAGGAGGCAGGCAGCACCACAGACCCGTTATTCCCAGGATTATTGTTTAGGACCAGCTAACCGTGGTAAGTGAATCAGCTTGAGGTAGGCCTGGTGGCACACACCTGTAATCCCACAATCTGAGAGGGTCAGGTTGAAGGGGTGCTACAGGTTCAAGGCCATCTTAGGGTATGCTGTGAGTTCTAAACCAGCCTGGACTACATAGAGAGAGACCTTTATAACAAGGGGATCCACTTCAAATCAAATACAGGAAAGTCAGATCTTCCACGGATAAGGTAAACAGAGTCACGGAGAGTTGATGCGGGCAGACTGGAGACCCATAGGAGCCCCAAAGCTGCTGCTGGCTGTTCCAGTAACGGCCTGAGGCCCGTTGATATCTCCCCCAGGCTCACTCTGCCCTCCCACCCCTTACTTTAGCTGAGTGAACATGGAAAGCAATTTGAACCAAAGGAGTCTTTGCTTTTGAACTTAAGAAACTTGAGTTTCACGATCTGCTACACTGTTCACACAGTGTCACTTTGAAAAGCCAAAGTTTGCCTTTAAAATCCCTGACCTCCTATCCTTCAGAGGAAACGCCCAAGGACTGTGAGGCCTGTCTGTCTAGCCCTGGTGTTGTAACCCTCAGTTTAGGCTCCCTCTGCCCTTCACTATTTCCTACGAGGCTGCTGAGCAGTTTGCTGTGATTATGGTAGCTGTTGGCTTTACAGCTCGGGTTCTTGATCCACCATTGCACGGCTTTCACTTCAGGCCTCTTAGGACATCTTTGGGAGGCTGCTGGGGCCTGCTCTGGCTACGACAAAGAACTGTGTGGTCTTTCACTCTGAGGGACTGTCCCATCTTTCTCCAAATGTATTTTGCAACTTCGACAGCACTTCAGAGAAAATTAAGCATCTTCTGTTAGAACAAAAACCTTTCTGGTCTACTGGAGACCTTGTCCCTCCTTGTTTTAATAGACACAAATAGGAGTATCAAGAATAACATTTTTAGCCGGGCGGTGGTGGGGTGCGCCTTTAACCCCAACATTCAGAAGGAGAATCTCTGAGTTCAAGGTCATCCTGGTCTACAGAGCTAGTTCTAGGACAGCCAAAGTTGTGTCTTGAAAAACCTTTTTTTTTTGTTTTAAAGACAGGCTCTCTTGTCTATACTGGGCTTGCCTGGAACTTACTACAAAGCTGAGGATGACCTTGAATTTGTAATTCTTCTGCCTTCACCTTCTAAGTGCTGGGGTTAAAGCTGTGCTACCACCATACCCGGTTTACTTGGTGCTGGGCATCAAATCCACTAAGCAAAAACTCTATCCACTGAACTACACCCCAAGAATAGCACTTTAAAAATATAGATTTATATTCACAACTGTAGGTGAACTTTTCTGTCCCATCAACCCACTCCCCAGTAACCACAAAGAGGCTTAATATTAATTATAAATGCTTGACCAATGGCTCAGGCTGGTTACTAACTCTTACATTTTAAATTAACGCATATTTCTTATCTATGCTCTGCCACATGGCTCAATCAATACCTTTTCTCGGTACTGCAAGTCAGTCTCCTGCTTCCTCTGCATCTCCTCCTCCTCCTAAGACGACTCCTCCTCCTCTTCTTCATGCTCTCTCTCTTTTTCTGCAAGTCCCACCTAACCTGTACCCACCCAGCTATTGGCCAGTCAGCTTCTTTTTTAACCCAATCACAGTGACACATATCCACACAGTGTAAAGGAATATTCCACACACGACAACTGTTGATGCCTGGAGGAGGCTCAGTCCCATTAAGTTATCTGGAGGAGACAGTCTCTAAGCCAAGCTGTGCAGTGAGCCTCAGGTCTCCAGCTTTCCTGAGCTGTCACCCATCCTGGGTTGGGCTTGGTGATGCCCGTCAGTCTGCGAGTCATTTCTGCGCCTGTAAACTACCCCCTCTCCCAAGCTCCTGTAAATAATCCCAGAAAACTCACTGGATCACAAAGAATATATATACATATGCATATATACATATGTATATATATTCCTTCTGTGTGTGCCTGAGTACGTTTATATGCACCACATGCATTCAGGGGCCCAAATAAGTCAGCAGCAGTGTCCTATCCCCTGGAACTTGAATTGCAAGCATTTGTGAGCCCCATGTGGGTGCTGGGAATGGAACCTAGGTCCTCGGCAAGAGGAGTAAGTTCATCCAATCTCTGAGCCATCTCTCCAGCCCCCGAAAATAACACTTTTAAGATAAGCTAACAAAGAAATAGAGGCTAGAATTTCCTTCATCCATAAGCACAGAAGCATCTTCCACGCTGTTATCCGTGGGGTTTCCTGGGATAAACGGCAGGGGCCAAGTCTACCTGAGCCTCCTGTTGATGCTTCCATGATTGTTTTTGCATGTGTTAAAATGACCATGTGACACTCCCACTGGGGCGGAGCTGGAAATGAGACCATGCTGAGGACAAGGCCAACACAGCCTGTAGCTCAGCTTTTAACACTCTTCTCTCTTCTGCTTGCTGGCCTCTCGGAATATTCGAGAAAGAGACAGATTCATGGGGGCTAGTCTGAGTCACTAGAGAGGGAGGGAGGGGAAGGCTGCGCTGAAATCAAGTTCTCTCTCTAGGGAGAGGGTTTCTCCCTCTGACACATTTAATGGACAGAACCTGAGGACAAATTTCAGGCTTTCTTTGTCAGGCTGAGCAGACAGGAATTAGAAACATAGTTTCTCACTGCGTTTGCACCGCCTCGCAAAATGCTGCCTCGGTACTTTCCGTTTTCCTTCTGTTGTTGCCAAGACCCAGGTCAAATGGCAAATGGTTTCTGTAAAAACAGACAGCGCTTGTAGTCAGTTTGTCATTAGTGGGGAAGCGGAGACTAGCGTTTCTTGCCACTTGTTTGTTGTGAGGCGGTGGGAGCCATGTTTGAAGCTGCTGTTGAAAGTCATGCGGGCACCTGCAAGTCCAGAGTTTTTGGAGAAGTCCCTTTCTGACCTCCCGAACACAAATTTCCTAGAACAGAGGCTGCCTTTGCCTGTGAGGCTCACACTCCTAAGCTCAGCTTCTTTAACTCATTCATATTAAACGGATCATTAAAAAGAAATTGGTCTGAACTAGTGGGGGGGCTCTGCTTCTTAAAAATTCTTTCAAGTGTCCGTGGGTGGTGTCACTAGCTTTAGAACATGTGAACCCTGGTGCACACTGACAGCTGAGTTTAGCCCCACTCCCCACCCCCACACAGGGTTCAGAGCTTTGGGGTTGACCCTAGAATTGTGGTTTCTCTGGGTTTCCAGGCGGGGCTCAGTGAGCTGCTCAAGAGCCCCCATGGTGAGTGATAACAGGGCAGACTGATGTTCTCCTGTGAGTTGCTCCCCCACACGCCCTTAAACTGCTTATCTGGCAAGTTCTACATCATGTGCGTAATACCCAGAAAATGGAAGACCTCCAGGCTCCGAGTCTTTTCTGAGCGTCAAGCCAGCAAAACTCTAAATACTTCTGGAATGAACAAATGAAAACCACTGGGGCTGTCAAGCCGCCTCCTGCTTTGTGATAACCCTTGGTTTAGCTTCTCTGCCAAAGCAGAGTTCTTCACATAGGGGAATATGTCTGCCTTCCCGACTCCTGAAATCCCGGAAGCCGTGCGAGGTCTGGATCATTTCCTCCGCTTAGTCTGATCCACTAGAGCTTGGGTGACAGGAGAACCCCTCATGCTACCTGTTTCGATGGACACAAAAGTTGGACCAATTACAGAGAAATAAGAGGGTCTGGAGGAAACTGGCCAAAGTGCACCCGGTGCCTCTGGGGCCAGCGCCAGATAGCAGAGGTCACAATCTGACCTACAGCGAGGCCTCACGTCCCAAGGGTCAGCAGGTCTCTCTGCAAAGGGTCCAGCAATCTCGGACCAGAAAGAATGGCAGATGGGAAGAGACTGCTGTTGGCTCTGATTATTGGGTTAAAAGATGAAGATGAACTGATCAACTACAACTGTTCTCTGTAATCGTCCAACAAACGACACGAATATAGGGGTGGGGAAAGAGAGCCGGTGGGCTGAAGCATTTTCCCCTCGACTCTGGCACGCTGTGGAGAAACAGCTCTTCATCAGATGGCTAAACAAACCCTTTGAGAAGAAAACCAAAGAAGTTGAAAGAACGACAAGCTAATTCCTCACGTCTGTGACCAGGATTTCCACGGATCTCATCTAGTGCCCCGTTTACCTCATACTGAAGGCAAGGGCTGCGGAGCGAGCCCTGTGGGACCCTGCCCTGCTTCCTTCCCGAAGCTGCACCTGTGCTCGGTTGGCCTCCTTTCCCCGCCGTGTCCGTGGAATGTGAGATACCCTTCCCTTGCCCAAGGCTAATTCCTCCCCGCTGCCTTCCTCGGGACCCATCAATCACCCGGCAGTGATGTTCAGCATCTTTCTTTCAACTGGCTTTCCCATGTATGAGAAAGGCCAGTCTCCCCTGTCCTAAGGGGAATGAAGGCCCCCTGACCTGACGTGCCCCCTAACTACTGTGTCCCCCACTCTTCCCCGTCTCAGTCCAATTGTATGAAAGAGTAGCTACTATGTCAGTTTACCTCTCCCATTCTGTGACCCTCTGAGGTCTGGTTTCTGCCTCCTGTTAAAACTATTCTCTTCCTGGTCAGCAGTAAGACCCGATGTGCGGTTTTCAGACTTTTCCCCACTTAACTTTTTTATTTATTTATTTATTTATTGAGTCACTTGGTTCCATGATCTACTTCCTCCTCCTTGACATGTTTCTCTTTCCATGGTGTTGAAAGAATTCCTCTTTCCGGACTCCTCACCGTCTGTCGCCCCCCCTGCTCAGCTGCCCTTACTGGGTTTTCTTCCTTCACCTGTGTTTAACCAGATTGTTGAAACATCACATTCATGCATACAAGTCCTCAAGATAGTCACAAACTGAGCATGCCCATGTGACAGGTACCCAGGACAGAGGGCAGACTGTGCCTAACCTGCCTAGAAACACAGCAGGTATCCTTTCCAGTCAGTATCTTAAGAGTTGCCACCGCGCTTCCGTACGTCATTGCTGCCTGAGCTTAAACTCTATGCGAACCTAGGCGGTGAAGACTTTGTTTTGAGCTTTGTTGGCCTAGCATTTGTGTGGGGAAGAGTGTCCATGGGTTTAAAGTGAGATCTTGTTCCCCCTGCTGTAAGAGAGTTGATGGAAAGACTAGAACGCAGTTAAGGGCAGGCAAGATGGTTTGGCAGGGAAAGGTGGCTGCTGTCAAGTCTGATGGCCTCAAGTTGATCCCTGGGACCGACGTGGTGGAAGGAATGGAAGGGGAGAACCAACTCTTGGGAATTGTTCTCTGACCTCGTCACGCATGCTGTGGCACGTGGAGCGTGAGCTCATGCGTGCACATACACACACACACATAAACACTACACACGCATATATACATATACACATTGTCTCTCACACACACTAAACAACAGCAACAGAAAAAGAATGGGCGTTAGTTCATTCTTCTGTGATGGACATTTGTAAAATCTCTGGATTTTACTTTTGAAAAGGAAGACCGTGGTGAAGAAATGCGTGCCTGAGTTTTAGAAGAGCTGCCCCTTCTGATGCCCCTGTGGTGTTGCCCAGAGGAGTCTGGGAATTTGGAGGATGAGTAAGCCAAAGACCATTTAGATGTAAAAACAGTAAATGTTTCTTCTCTCCCGATAAGAAAGAAACTCGAGGAATGTTCAGGTTCATATTTTTTTCAAGCACAATTTTTATAAGTTAATTTTTGTTTGTGTTTTTGTTTTTCAAGACAGGGTTTCTCTGTGTAGCCCTGGCTGTTCTGGAACTCACTTACTGACCAGGCCAGCCTTGAATTCACAGGGATCCGCCTGCCTCCGCCTCCTGAGTGCTGGTATTAAAGGCATGCGCCACCACCACATCAGGCTTATAAACTGAATTTTTATATCTGCACTTCAACCCAACAATAGCAAAAATCTGGAAGTCCAAAATCTTTTCAGGCAAGAGTATGTTATTGCCAGCTGATGTACAAAATTCTGATCAGAGTGATTTAGTTAGCAAAATACCTTTTTGTTTTTCTGCTGAGGACCAGTGATTTTGTACAATGACTAGAGACTTGAAATTAAATACGTTTGCTCACTAATTTCTTGTGTGTGCGTGTATGTTTCAGAGTAGGTTCACATGTTTGTGCATGCTGATGGAGGTCAAAGAAAAGTTCAGGCCATTTCTTGGTCACTGTCTGCTTTGTTTTTTGAGACATTGTTTCTGTGGGCCTCAGCAAGTAGGATAGGCTGGCCAACAGACCCCAGGGGTCTGTCTGTCTGTCTGTCTCTCTTCTCTTCCCCAGTGCTGGGATAATGACCTCATGCCACCGTATTTGGCTTTTCTAGAGTGGGTTCTGGGGACTAAACAGATTCTTGTGCTTGCGTGGAAAACCCTGTCATTCCTTTCTGCTTCATGACAATGAGTAGTGGCGCCTGGACCTTTCCAATGACACTGTAAATGTTCTTAGTAAGACGAAGTAGGAAATGGACCCGCTATTCTTGTTTCGACGATGGGTCAAATCAAAGAGATCTGCAATGGCTCCAAGCTGCAAGGCTCATTATAAATACGTCATAGCCAAGTCAGTGAGACCCTGTCTCCAAAAAGGAAGGCGGAGAGCAACTGAGGAACACACCCGATGGCCTCCTTGTATATGAACACATATGTGTCCATTCTCACACATACATACACACACCTACACAAACACATGCATACACTACACTTAACACACACACAGACCATGTTGGGTAAGAGGACAGACAATGTTGGTTAAAAGATGAAACTGAGCTACACGGATGTAGGTTAGTGTTGAGTTCCGGGACTGCATCCGTATGACATCCCTGCAGAACTGCTCAGGTGTCCCGCCCTTCCTGTACTTGATAACACAGCAGTCACTTTAATTTAGTATAAATATTCAAATGTTTAGGTGAATAACATAGTTAGGAAACCGAAGTGATGCGTCCCCAAGAAAATGGGGGCAATTCCACATTTTTATGCTTTTTTTTTATTCTCCAAAGTCACTTATGGGACTTTTGGAGATTATGTTTTTAGAGAAAAATCCTCTCCACTATGCCAAATGGTTCTGAAGCATTCATGGCTTCTCTTTGGTGATAAACTATGTGCTATTGCGTCCACTTCTAAACACAAAGGGAAAGTCTGTTTATACCTTCGCTCTGGGACTCTCGCAAGGCATTCTGGTAGCGCTCAGGGACTGATAAGTGCATCTCAAACAAAATCCAAGTTGGAAACAAATATCACACTTGCTTAGTCATCAGCCACCAATGTCTTGAAAGAGTCATTTAGTATAATTTAAAAGATTTTTAAGATTTCGTGTTAGCAGGTGTGTGTGTGTGTGTGTGTGTGTGTGTGTGTGTGTGTGTGTGTGTGTAATGAGTGCCTGTGTGGAGGTCAGGGGACAGTGTTGGAACCAGTCTCTCCTGCCACTCTGGGATGCTGGGATCAGACACGGTTCAGCAGACGTGCATGACGAGAGCTTGTTCCCACATAGTGGCCTCACCAGACCTCAACCCGAAGGCTTTCTATGTTTGGACGATCTGTGAAGCTGCTTCAGCCCTGGGCCAATGTGCAGTGACTGACAAGGGCTGTAAGGCTGCCACCCTCTATGCATTGTGCCGTCAGCTGGCTTAACTGGTTTCCTCGGCCTTTTCGTGTTATGTGCAGGAGTTGAAAGTATTGGTTGTTTGGAGTTCTACTTCCTGCTTTAAAATTAATTTATCTTTCCATTTTTCCAAATGTAATATAAGAACATAAACATTGGGTGTATATTTGAAGAAGCACACTATCTTTCTATAAAGGTATTTACCATATAATATTTAAGTCACATTAAACAGCTACATATCTGTCTCCTCAAACATCTACCGTTTCTTTTTTTTTTAATTTATTTACTTTTATGTGCTTTGGTATTTTTTTTTCTGTCTTACAAACTTTATTAGTGCTGGGGAAAGGAGGACAGGCAGCTCTGGTCTCTCCCGTACATTACTGCTTGCCGTTGCCATTGATGGGACGGTTCACATGGTCAGGGGAGGACAGGAAGGCCTTGATCTTGGGCCCGGGCACTGAGGCATGCTACATAGGCACTGAGCAGGGGAAAGTTGTCCAGGCAGCCAGGTGCCAGGACCTGGTGGATCAGCAGCAGATCTAGCAAGTTGTAATTGGCGAAGGAGATCTGGTCACTCACAATGAAGGCTTTGCCTCCTTGGTTCTGGGACAGCAGGGTCTCGAAAGGTTTCAGGTGTCCAGGCAGGGCCTTCACATAGTCATCCTTCCCTTCCTCATATTTGGTGTAGATGAGGGTGATGTATTTCAGGCGAAGGTCTTCCACCCCATCATTCACCATATCCACCAGGGCAGCCTCCTTCTGATCTTTTCCATAAAGCCCAAGGGATCGGCCCAGGTGCCTCAAGATGGCATTAGATTGGTACAGGGTAAAGTCTCCATCCTGAAACTTGGGGAGCTGCCCATACAGACAGGTGGATTTGAGCAAGCCTTTCACCCAAGTATCTATGGACACCACCTCCTCCTTCCAGCTCTGGTCCTGGTCAGCCAGTAGTATGTGCATGGCCTCACAGCGCCCTCGAACTGGGAAGTAGACAATGGTGTACGGCGGCATGGCTGCTGCGTAGACGGAGGCACGAATTCCGAGCTGCGTAGACGGTAACGGATCTTGGGTGTGGAAGCCAGCTGTGTTTTGGTATTTTGCCTGCAGTTAAGTCTGTGTGATAGTGTCAGAGCTTGGAGTTACAGACAATTGTTAGCTGCCATGCGGATGCTGGGATTTGAACCTGGGTCCTATGGGAAAGCAGTCAGTGAATTTAACAAACCAACCATCTTCCCAGTCCCACAACTACCATTTCTTACACCACTACTTCTCCCCCTTTGCTTCCTCCTCCTCCTCCTCCTCCAAGACAGCATTTTCTGTAACCTAGACTGGCCTTGAACTTACTAGACAGACATCAATAACTTGTTATTCCTACCTCTACCTCCCCTTTGCTGGGATTACAGTCATTCTCCAAGGTATTCGGCTCCCTACTGTGCTGAGGGTTAAGCCCAGGGCTCTGTGAATGTCAGGCAGTCACGCCACAAGTTAAACAACAGTCCAGTCCACCCCCATCATTTCTTGATGGTGAAAATATGCGAAATCTTTTCTGCCTTTCTGAAATACGCAGTTCATCATTGCTATTTGTGGGCACTGGACTGTAATAAATAGCACCTGGAACTTGCTCCTAACGAGAATTTCATACCCATGGATTCCCTTAAGTTCTTAAATGATATACACGCCAGACAGCAAGGCTCTTCTCCTTGACACTTTATACACCTCCATAGAATTTCCCTTACATGATCATGGACCTACCCAGGATTACAGCCCTACAGCACGTGCGTGTGTGTGCATGTGTGTGTGTGTGTGTGTGTGTGTGTGTGTGTGTAATCTGTGTGGAAGATATGTATGTCCTTCATAGTTAAGATAACTTACATTAGTCAAGAATCTTTAACTGGGTGGTGGTGACAGACGCCGTTCATCCCAGCACTGGGGAGGCAGAGGCAAGCGGATCTCTGTGAGTTCGAGGCCAGCCTGGTCTACGGAGTGAGCTCTAGGACTGTGAGGGCTACACAGAGAAACCTATTTCAAAAACAAACAAACAAACAAGAATTTTTAAGTTCCAAGGGATAGGAGCCAAACTTAACTCATTTAGGCGAAGGGAAGTGACATTTAGCCCTGGGATGCCATACAGCTAAACTGCCTGAGATACAGAAGCACAGCAGAGTCCAATGACAGCTGGCCTGGGTGTCGCTGCTCAATAATAGTCAAAATGTAGAATGTAAAATAGCATCCTTACCCAATAATAGTCAAAGTGTGGAAGGGTAAATAAAATGGTATATACATGCAATCAAATACCACCTGGCTTTAAGGAAAGAAATTTGGACTTTGTCCTATGGCTTGAGTGGATGTGGCCTCTGAAAGGCCACAAATTGGAGTCTTACCCCCTGGTATGATAGCAGTGGTGTCGGAGCCTTTGGGAGGGATTAGTCATGACAACAGAGGCCGGGTGGGTGGGGCGGGGTGCTTACAGAAGGCCGAAGAGAGCTCCTTGTGGGAGCGCACACACAGATGTGGGGCCGCACCAGGCATCACACCGATCAGTATCTCCCAGGAACTGGGAAAACTATCTATTTTTATCTGGTACCTAGTTTATAGTATTTTTGTCAGAGAAGGCTGGAGTGATTAAGACAACATACTACAACATAGATAACCCTTAACCCAATGAGTCAGACATAAAAAAGACAGATTAACATGTGATTCCATTGAATGGACAGAAACAGGAATGGTGGTCTCCATGGCCTGGGAAGTAGAGAATGAGAAGTTATTATTTAATAGGCACAGGGTTTTAATATTGTAAGGTAAGAAACAGCTTGTGGAGATGGGTGGTGGCGATGGCTGAACAGGGGGCTTGTTCTGAAGACCCCGGAACTATATAATTTCTTTTTTTGTTTGTTTGGGTTTTTTTTTGAGTCTTTTTTTTTTTAATTTATTTATTTGTTAAAGATTTCTGTCTCTTCCCCACCACCGCCTCCCATTTCCCTCCCCCTCCCCCAATCAAGTCCCCCTCCCTCCTCAGCCCGAAGAGCAATCAGGGTTCCCTGCCCTGTGGGAAGTCCAAGGACCACACACCTCCATGCAGGTCTAGTAAGGTGAGTATCCAAACTGCCTAGGCTCCTACAAAGCCAGTATGTGCAGTAGGATCAGAAACCCATTGCCATTGTTCTTGAGTTCTCAGTAGTTCTCATTGTCCGCTATGTTCAGCGAGTCCGGTTTTATCCCAGGCTTTTTCAGGCCCAGGCCAGCTGGCCTTGGTGAGTTCCCAATAGAACATCCCCATTGTCTCAGTGTGTGGGTGCACCCCTCGCAGTCCTGAGTTCCTTGCTCGTGCTCTCTCTCCTTCTGCTCCTGATTTGGACCTTGAGATTTCTGTCCGGTGCTCCAATGTGGGTCTTTGTCTCTGTCTCCTTTCATCGCCTGATGAAGGTTAATATTCAGGAGGATGCCTATATGTTTTTCTTTGGGTTCTCCTTATTTAGATTCTCTAGGATCACTAACTGTAGGCTCAATGTCCTTTGTTTATGGCTAGAAACCAAATATGAGTGAGTACATCCCATGTTCCTCTTTTTGGGTCTGGCTTACCTCACTCAGGATAGTGTTTTCTATTTCCATCCATTTGCATGCAAAATTCAAGAAGTCCTTGTTTTTTACTGCTGAGTAGTACTCTAATATGTATATGTTCCATACTTTCTTCATCCATTCTTCTATTGAAGGGCATCTAGGTTGTTTCCAGGTTCTGGCTATTATAAACAATGCTGCTATGAACATAGTAGAGCATATATTTTTGTTGTATGATAAGGCCTCTCTTGGGTATATTCCCAAGAGTGGTATTGCTGGGTCCAGGGGTAAGTTGATCCCGAATTTCCTGATAAACCGCCACACTGCTTTCCAAAGTGGTTGCACAAGTTTGCATTCCCACCAGCAATGGATGAGTGTACCCCTTTCTCCACAGCCTCTCCAGCAAAGGCTATCATTGGTGTTTTTTATTTTAGCCATTCTGACAGGTGTAAGATGGTATCTTAAAGTTGTCTTGATTTGCATTTCCCTGATCGCTAAGGAAGTTGAGCATGACCTTAAGTGTCTTTTGGCCATTTGGACTTCTTTGTTGAGAATTCTCTGTTCAGCTCCGTGCCCCATTTTATAATTGGGTTGATTAGCCTTTTACGGTCTAGTTTCTTGAGTTCTTTATATATTTTGGATATCAGACCTTTGTCAGTTGCGGGGTTGGTGAAGATCTTCTCTCAGTCAGTGGGTTGCCTTTGTGTCTTAGCGACAGTGTCCTTTGCTTTACAGAAGCTTCTCAGTCTCAGGAGGTCCCATTTATTCAATGAGGTCCTTAATGTCTGTGCTACTGGGGTTATACGTAGGAAGTGATCTCCTGTGCCCATGTGTTGTAGAGTACTTCCCACTTTCTCTTCTATCAGGTTCAGTGTGTTTGGACTGATATTGAGGTCTTTAATCCATTTGGACTTGAGTTTTGTGCATGGTGATAGATATGAATCTATTTTCATTCTTCTACAGGTTGACATCCAGTTTTGCCAGCACAATTTGTTGAAGATGCTCTCTTTCTTCCATTGTATACTTTTAGCTCCTTTATCGAAAATCAGGTGTTCATAGGTTTGTGGGTTAAAGTCCGGATCTTCTATTCGATTCCATTCTTCGACTTCTCTGTTTTTATGCCAATACCAAGCTGTTTTCAATACTGTAGCTCTGTAGTAGAGTTTGAAGTCAGGGATGGTAATGCCTCCAGACGATCCTTTGTTGTATAAGATTGTTTTGGCTATCCTGGGTTTTTTGTTTTTCCATATAAAGTTGATTATTGTCTTCTTCAGATCGGAGAAGAATTTTGATGGGGATTGCATTGAATCTATAGGAACTATATAATTTCAACTGACTAGAATGGTGTTTTCACGTTGTGTTTATTTCCCAATGAAAAAGAGGAACAGTCTATTTCAGCCTACACTAGTTCAGGCCAGAGGCGCTCCAGTCAGAGAGAAACAACGCTCCTTGATGGTTATCAACTGAATTATAGCAAAGTGTTTGCCGTTAGTCACACAGGTCCTCTTCTAGCTCAGTTAAAAGTGGCCTATTTAAATTATAATAGATCGTTCACATAGCCGACAATCCAATAACTGTAACTTCTCCCATCCTTGACTTGGAAGAAAACCTATTCCTTCACCGGGTGACCCTGACCCACTATAACTCACGTACTCTCCCGGTATCTGCCATTGGCAGAAGTCTAGGACTTCGTCATCCATCCACGTGCTGATGAGTCTCAGATCACTCTCTCCATCCTAGAAGTTGGTTCAGGACTCCAGAGCCAGGTGTTTGCTGCCTGCTGAACATCTCGGGGCAGCACACGTCACAGGGACTTTGGCTTTACCGAAATGTACCTAGATGGGTTAGTTCAGACCTGAAATGCCAGCACTTGAGAGATGCAGGAGCTCAAGGTCATTCTCAGTTATATATCCAGTTCCAGGCAGCCTAGAACTGTCCACCAACTTAAAAATAAAATGGATTTAAATGCAAATCCCTCCTACCCTCCCCCCCCAGTTGGCTCTCCATTGCCATTTCTCTCTTGGAGGGCTACCCTGTCACTATCCAGCCAGTCAGGCTCCAAGCCCCAGTCATTCTAGCAGACCTCTCTGTCTTCTTCGCCACTCACCTGCTGAGTCACTTGGCCTCCCATCCCTCCCGTCCTCTGATGTGACTGCTGTCACCTCCTTGCTTGCCCACAGGCAGTCTGGCCCACAGAGCTGTCTCTGGGAGGCACTGGCTTCGAGTATTTTCTCTCTTCCCGCGTGATCAAAAGCACACACGTTCACACGTAAGTCGTGAACAATGATCCTGTCCAGAGCTTGTTTCTGTTTAGGGGTGCCCTGCACTTGGGAGCCACTTCATGTTTGCTTGTTTCATCTCAATGGAATCATCATGGGTGTGAGAATCTGAGTCTGGTCTCTGTCTCCCTTTTATGGCCTCTTCTTCCAGTATCTCTCCCCCGTGGCCCGCCGGAGCCATCCTTCTTCCTCATGGTTTCCTGATCAGGATAAGCAATTTTCACCTCCCTGTCTTTCCAGGGAATGTTAGTGAGCTACTTGGTCCAATAGCCCAGTATTATCATGTGTAACAACCAGCAAAGCCCTTCATTTCATGAGGCTTCAGATTGCTTCTCTGTAAAACAAAGCAGGCAGCTACAAGACAGTAACGATGGTAAAAACAAGATACGTAAAGGCAGTTTACCGTTATACCGCATCCTGAATTACTCCACGTAAAATGCTATATTGCAGTGACCAGAGCCTTATATTAAATGCCACTACCTCCAAGGAACCTTTCAACACTCAAAGCACAAACCTTCTCTTTTATGGGAAGTTAGCTGTGCTTGACTTCACGGCTGCCCTCATACATTCTTAGGTTATCCAAGTTCACGTACCACATTTACAGACAGACCATGAATTCTGCCAAGTCAGTGTCTATCCTAATTCATGGTCCTCCTTCCTGAGGTCTTAGTGTACACCACTTTTCAAAGGAAAAATATTCCTGAGATTTGAGGGATCAGAGACAAAACTTCCGTGGAGAAGAACTTGAGAGACACGTTTGGGCCGGGCGGTGGTGGCGCACGCTTTTAATCCCAGCACTTGGGAGGCAGAAGCAAGCGGATCTCTATGAGTTCAAGGCCAGCCTAGTCTACAGGGCTAGTTCCAGGACAGCTAGGACTATTACAAAGAGAAGCCCTGTCTCAAAAAGCCAAAAATGAGACAGAGACAGACAGACAGGCATACACACACACAGAGAGAGAGAGAGAGAGAGAGAGAGAGAGAGAGAGAGAGAGAGATGTTTGGGGGGGGGGTCCATCACCACCACCCCCCCCCTGAATGGTGGTAAGTACTGTGTCCAACCCCGGGGACAGACACTGTTCCTGTCCTGCTGAGTCTGGATTATCCCAGGCAGCCAGGGCCAGTTGATCAGACTTGAAGCTATTATAGTGCAGAACAAAGGGCTGAAAAAGAGGGTTCACTTTAGCTCCAACTCGTTAAGGGGCAAACAGTCTAATCCAGATTGCTGGCCCGTGTTAGATCACCGGGAGGTGACTGTCCAGCCTCTGGATGTGCAAAGGGAATTGTCCCAAACTTAACAGGCAGAGAGAGCCGAGGCATCTTTGTCAGAATCCCCCAGAGGCCCTCTGTTGTCTGATGGCCGAGGGCACCTGAGGCACTTGGTTTCCCGTTGAATGCCCCATCTCTGTGCCCTCAGTGCTCCGCACGTGTGTATTTAGGCTTTTTTTCCCCTCTAGAAAGGAGTCTTAGCTGCCCCCTTTCCCTGACAAAGGGCTTACAGGTAATTAGAAGGGATTATGTTTGAAGGGGAAAAGCAGGGAGCCTTTAATCACCAGAAGGACACAGCAGCCTGAGCTGGAGGCAGTCCCCGTGGTCTTTGTGTCCTTTGCCTGCCTGAGCCCCAGCTCAGAGTGATCCCCTGGACCTGGGTGGTCACCAGCATGGGCTTCCCCAGGCAGATACAGCTTTTGCTTTGGAAGAACTGGACTCTGAGAAAAAGACAAAAGGTAACAGCATGGAGCAGTGGGTGGAGGTGGGGTGTGAGGAGGAAGAAGGGAGGAGGGGCTGAAACCTTACTGCCTTTTAGCTCTGGGGCTGCCTTTCGCTGCTCAGTGAGCCTCTCCGACCAAGTGCCCTCCTGCAGAATACCATGCTTCTCTTGGCCTTGACTATAGAAAAATATTCTGTCCCCTGCCCAGCAGAGGAATCCATTGTGACCCCAACCCCTCCTGCTTTGACATCTGCTAGTCCAGTTCTCACCACACCATGGAAGCATTCTAAGCCCTGAAAAACACAGCCAGAGGAAGGCAAGAAGGCTTTGACTAGCTTCACAGCACAGTGAGAGCAATTTCCTTGACGCTCGGGAGTGGAATGAACATTCCTGGAATCGGGATGCATTTCCCAGAGCAGTCCCAATTTCGTTGAACACATTGTTTCTGTCTCCGTGCTGCAGAAAAATAACCTTGTATCTTCTAGTTGCTGTTGAGGTCCGGAAAGTACAACTAACCATGGGTTTTCCCAAACCCCTTTAGTGGGCCAGACTAAGGATTTAAAGGCATAAGATGCATATTCCCTCTGACTTGGTTTCTATGATGGCTGGAGAAACTTGAAGTATATTTTGAGAACCCAGAGTAATAGTAAGTAATGTAGGTTGAATATTCCAGGAGAGATGTAGGTGAGAGCTTCAGGAGACCCGAGCCCCTCCAGAGTTGCTGCAAACAGCTTCTTATCCCTCATCTGAAGGGACGAGAGACAAATGTGTATCTCTAAAGAAATGGCGCTGAGGATGGACCTCAGCTGGTTCAGCTGGTAGCATGCTTGCTGAGCACACACCAGGTCCTAGACTTGCTCCCCAGTACTACATAAACTGGGCCTGTTGGTACAGACCTGGCAAAAGGATCAGAAATTCAAGGTCATCCTTGGTTATATAGTGAGTGAGTTCAAGCCAGTCTGGGATAAACGAATGAGATCCTGTTCAGAGAGAGAGAGAGAGAGAGAGAGAGGAAGAAGAAGAAGAAGAAGAAGAAGAAGAAGAGGAGGAGGAGGAGGAGGAGGAGGAGGAGGAGGAGGAGGAGGAGGAGGAGGAGGAGGAGAAGGAGAAGGAGAAGAAGAAGAAGAAGAAGAAGAAGAAGAAGAAGAAGAAGAAAAGAAGGAGGAGGAGGAAGAGAAGAAGGAGGAAGGAAGGAAGGAAGGAAGGAAGGAAGGAAGGAAGGAAGGAAGGGCTGTGCCAGTACCCTGCAGAGTCCTAGAAATATGGAATGACTTAAGAAGCTGGTGGGGGGGGGGAGTTGTTGTGAGAGGTGAGTGAAATTACCTGGGTGCGAGTGAGAAGGAAACACGGAACATGCAACAAACCCGCTTGGGAGTTTATTAGAGGGGGCACATACAGGCCTGGACTCGGTGTGCACGGAGAGAGAGAAAGATGGAGCGTCCAGCTTTTAAAAGCTGCCTAGCGCATACACACAGGGGGTTGGTGTGACCACATCATATGAAGATGATGCAGATGACAGGCTCACGCATGTGCACAAAGGTTTAGCTGACTCATATGTGGATGGAACCATACGCGCGCATGGGTCATGGGGGGCCCTTCAGGCATCTCCGAGCCCGAGGGCCCGTCTGCATGTGCATGGTTCTAGAACCCTAAAGTGCAGCCTTATTTGTGGCTGAATAATTATATCCCATCCTTTTGTTTGTTATAAGAATTTGGGGGTTTTAGGGTCTTAATGGGTGGGATTGGGGTGTTGTAAGGTCTCTCATGACTGCTTCATGCTAACTATGTGGGTGTCGTTGCTGATTTAGTGGGCATCGAGTTGAGATGCTTGACCATGCCCTGGGGTGGCTGATTACTGTTGTTTTTTTGGGCTCTGAGGAACTGGCTGGCTGGCAGCTTGGGCCTTGCAAGATGCTGGAAAGGCAGAAAATTATGTCTGGAAAAAATTTAAGATCCTGGTGATTAAGAGAGGAGAGTCACAAGATGGAAGATAGAGGGGGGTTCTTTTGGGAGGGAGGAGGGACTTTCCCAGGGGTTCCCAAGACCAGGAATGATAAGGGAAGAATTCAATGATACTTATTCTGGGCGAGTCTGGTCCATTTAGGTAGGTCCAGTTCACTCTCTGGAGCTTCTAAAAAATGTTTGAAAAGAAATAAATTTTAGACATAATAAGTTTATGATTCAGTGATAGAATGGAAGACGGTGGGGGAAGAAGGGGGAAATTATTGAAAAGGATAATAATTAGACCCTTTAATGTTTTACCTGAAGTAAATCCTTAATTCCTAGCATCGCGGTATTACCTTAACATCCAGGAGACACTGCTTCAGTCAGTGATAAACCTGTTATGTTAAAGTCTGTTTTGTGAGTTTTTTGGAGTTTGGGGCTGAAAATTCGTTATTGTTTCTTACCACCTGGGCTTTTGACGGTCCTTGTACCTCCAACTCTATGTTTAATGATGGTCCCTGTAATAACAGCTGAGTGGTTAACTGGAAATTTAAGCATGACATTGGAGATACAGAGAAGCTGGTAAAGCAGACAGGAGAAAGAGGAAGAGGGAGAGTATATGGAGTTTTTGGCACAGAAGAATTGAGTAAGGATGAGGCTTATTTTTCTGAAACTGGAGAACGAGTGGCTGATCTCGGTGCCCTCTGGAACTTAAGGGAGCAGGGACGTGTGTGAGTTACTGTTTATGAGGGAGTATCTTGAGCTGGAAGAGTAAAAGGTTTAAAATGGGACAGGTGGATCCAATGAGAGATCCCTAGAGCTTGGCAGCTGTGGGAGTTACAAGAATTACTTTAAAGGGGCCCTGCCATTTAGGGGAAAGGGGTGAGGGGCATTGGTCTGGGGGAGAGAATAGTACCTGATCTCCTATTTTAATTGGTGGTGGGCATGAATTAGCACATGGTTGAGGTAATGAGTAGTAGGTAAAATCCCATAATAGGGAGTGTAGATGGGATAACAGTGGAGTAAGCATATGATCAGGAAGAGGAGAGGTTTTAGGTGAGAGGCCAGGGGTTAAAACTGGCCCCCCATACATGAGTTCAAAGGGTGAGATGAAAAGGTGACCTTTGGGGAGATCCCTAAGCCTTAGAAGGGCCACAGGCAAAAAGTTTTACCCAGTTGAGGTGAAGCTCCTGTGACATCTTAACAAGCATATTTTTTAAGGAACGGTTAGTTTATTCTACCTTCCCTGAAGACTGAGGGTGGTATGGGATATGAAAATGCCAGGGAATGTTAAGAACTTTAGACAAATTTTGGGAAATCTGGGAAGTGAACGCTGGGCCATTATCCGACTGAAGAGAGGTTGGGATTTCAAACCAGGGGATGATTTCTCAGAGAACATTGGAAACTGTCTGAGCCCTTTTATTAGTGGTGGGAAACACTTCAATCCACCCAGACATTTTGTCCACTAAGACCAGGAGATATTTAGCTCTTCTGACCATGGGCATATGAGTAAAATCCAGCTGCCATTTAGTTCCTGGAAGGGAACCCCTTGTTCTGGTGGGTGGGAAAAGGGAAGCTACGATATTCGGTCTTGGGATCTGACTTTTGACAGATTTTACAAGAGGCAGTGATAGCTTTTAAGAACTCTAAGTCCTCGGGGGTGGGTTGGAGGTGAGCCTTGACAAAATGAAATAGAACTTTGCTATTAGGATAAAAGAGCTGATGTAGGTAGGACAGAATTTGCCGGGTGTCAGGGGGTGTCTCGAGAATGCGGGCTGTACTATATGAACCCCCTGAGGTGATTGAGGTAGGTTTGGGCTCTGGAATGCTGCTGTTCTGGCTGCTTGGAAATAATGGAACTGTCAGTCTGATGAGATCGACAGTGAATAATTCCTATAGTTTTGAGGAGATGGGAGGCTTTTAATACATCCATAATGTAACCTGAGTTAGTTATGGATCCTTCTTTTGTTGTAAGAAGCCCATGCTCCTTCCAGATAGCTGCATGGGACAGGAGGATATGAAAGAGACATTTGGAGTCCGTGTAAACATTTAAAGATTGCCCCTTTGCTAACTGGAAGGCACAGGTAAGGGCTATTAACTCAGCCTGCTGATTAGTGGTATGGGCTGGGAGTGCCTGTGCCTCCACTACCCCAGTATCTGATACTATGGCATAGCCCATCGCATAAAGAAGAGCTGCCGCCACGGGTCCCATCACATAAAGAGGAGCTGCCATCTGTGTACCAGGTATAAGAGGCCTGGGACAGTTTGCCCTCCTGTATATGTGAGGGGTGGGGCAGTAGATTCTCTAAGGTCTCTATGCAGGAGTGAGATGGGGAATAATTAATATTAGGTTGAGGTAGGAGATTTGAGATATTAAGGGGTGGGCAGCATTGGAAAGTGAATGTGGCATCTTCTACTAGTGCCGCCTGGAGGGAAAGGACTCGGGAAGGGGGTAAAGTTTGTAAGCCTTTGTAAGTAAAGAGATGGGACAGATTGTGGTGGGAGAAGACAGTGGTGGGTGACCCAAAAAGTTAGTTTCTTTGGCTCACGAATGAGAAGTTCAGCTGCCGCTAAAGCACAAAGCACGTATGCAGGGTGCCCAGTCCTGAGTGGTGAGGTCCATCTTCTTTGACAGGTATGCTACAGGTGTAAAAGAAGGTCCCAGCTGATGTCTTAGGACTCCAAGGCCATATCTCTCCTTCTGTGTCACATAGAGGAAAAAAGGACGAGTTAAATCTGGGAGATGAAGAGCTGGAGCCTGGACAAGAGCTTGTTGGAGTCTCTGGAAGGGGTTAGTAATGGGATGGAGAAGGGGCTCATGCAGAGAGCCAAGAGCTGCCTCGTGTAAATGGTGGGCAAGGAGAGCAACCACGGTTGAACTCCAAGTCACGGCACCAATGAAATTACCTGGGCATGAGTGAGAAGGAAACACAGAGCAAGCAACAAACCCGCTTAGGAGTTTATTAGAGGGGGTGCATGCAGGCCTGGGAATCGGTGTGCAGAGGGAGAAAGATGGCACGTCCAGCTTTTAAAAGCTGCCTAATGCATACTCACAGGGGGTTGGCATGATCATGTCAGACGCAAATGACAGGCTCACGCATGCGTGCAAGGGTTTATCTGAGTTATACGTGAATGGAACCACACATATGCATCTCTGCATCCGAGGGCCCGTCTGCATGCGCTTGTCTTTAGAACCTGGAAGTGCAGCCTTATCTGTGGCTGAATAATTACAGTGAGGAAAGCTGAGATTAAATGGTGGGGCCAAGAATTGAAGATGTCACCCCTTATTGAACTCTGGCCTTCACACACACACAGGCACCCTAACACACATGTGCACACACAAATAAGCATGCATTTAACACTTGCACAGAAAGAAAAGAAAGCTGGACCTCATGAAGAGGACAGTGAAGGAGGCAGGCTGTGGCAAAGAGGATGGTTTGGGGTGAGTTTCTATGGGTAGAACAGGGCCTTCCTGGCTATTGGGAAGAAGAGGGACCAGGTGGTGGGGCGCAGGAAGACCTGCGTGTCTGCCTCAGGCAGATTTGGTCAGAGAGAGATGAGCACGGACATGTGTCAGCTAAGAAGAAAGCTAGCAGCAAAAAGGAGAGGAAAACTAAGGGTAGTGTGTGTGGAGCTGAAATCAGGGCCTCTGAGGCTCCTCAGGTCCAGACCCATGAAGAAGGAAGCCTGACTAACCTTAGGGTTGAGGGACATATGAAGAAGCAGGAGATACCACAGAGATGGCTCAAAGGCCTAAATGTGGCTCGGACAGTACACAGGGATGCCGAAAGGAGAAGCCAAGCTCACCGGTGGGGACACCATTGTCCTACTTCTGCTTCTTCTTGTCAAGGCTGGTGTCATTTCAAATTAGCCATGAGGTTATTTGGGCCCCCCAGGGACCAAGTGCTAACAGTAACCCAAGGCTCATTCCCTCCCAGAAATGTCCCTTCCTGAATGAATGAGAATGCTGTCAACATCTGAGCAAGACTCATTGTTAACTTCATGGTGTCCACTCATTCATTCAGTCAAGAAATAATAGTCCCCAGGCAGCGTGCCAGGTGCTAAGTTCACAATGATAAATGGGACAATTCAATCTCTTCTCCCAGGGTGCAAATACTCGACAGATTGCCAGGGAAATTCAATATGCCGCCACTGCCCACCCCCATCTTCTGTCCACCCCTCCCCTCCCTAGCCCCATGACTGCTGGCCATCAATGCTCCCATTGCTGTGGCAAGCCAACATGGTTTTCCAGAGACAGGCTTGGCTCCGGAAGGTTCACAGTCTCTACCCCTCTCCCTGGCATTCTAAATGCATTGCTGTTGGATGGGGACTTTCTTCTTCACTGTGTGCTCCCCAAGGGATGGAGCCATTCATGCTGTGAACCCTGTCTCACGTTAGCCTGGGCCCTGCCTGTATTTGCTATCACCTGCGTGGCCTGGAAACTGAGCCTCGAGAGAGCCAGTGTATCCAGGATGTCTAGGTAAGCTGAGTGCATTTTCCTAAGCCCCTGGTAGCTCTATGAAAGGGTCTGTGGCTCCTTTCAAGGTTTTGGGATCTTCTGGAAAGATCCACCTCTAGACAATGCTGACTCTGCAGAAAGTGCAGCGTGGCAGACCGTGACACGGCCATTCTTCAGACTTTTATATTTTAGGGGTTTTCTATTGCAAGCAGATCACGAGTGAGAACAGATAGAGAGATACCAAGGTTCTCCATCCTCCTCTTTCACCCCCTCAAGATGTAGCGTAAAAATCCTCAGGTGCCCTCTCCCCTCCCTTCATTTCCCATCCTCTGGAAACGCTTGTTTGACGTCACAAAGTACCTGGCATAGTTCTAAATACATTTCGTCATTTAACCCTCACAGCGGGGCAAGGACAGGAGGCTTCAGTTGCTCCTGTGGGTACCAATGAGGTGACAGAAGGCTCAGGATGAGCTGAACCTAGACCCGGGATTAAACCATGTGTGACTTCAGGATAGCAGATATGGTTATTACGCTCCACTGCCCTGACTAGCAGACAAGACACAGATGTCACAAGAGAGAGTGACTGGGTAATTTATCACCCACCGGGACAGTAGGTGTGAACTCATACGGATCTATAGCCTGAATGTATGTCCGACCTGCATGGAGGAAAACTGAATACAGCCCTTGCCCTGATGGAATTTGGAGTCAGGCAGAAGGAGGCTACCACACATGATTCCTGAGCAGAATGGAGACACAGTAGTGGAGTCGGAGGAAGCAGCATGAGGTGGGGGAAGGGGCCCAGGGACTCAGAGGAGATTTCTAGGGAGCTTAACCCTCACACCCCTTTCCTCCCAAAGACACAGCCCAAGGTCACGCCTGCCCTTGCAGCTCAAGAGGGCTGTAAAGCCATTAGTGCAGCTTTTGCTTGCCCTTCAGCTGCAGCTCCTAGAACCCTTTGGTGTTCCCGGGGCCCCACTTCCAGGGAAGGACAGGATGTTTGGTGAAGGCCTGAGGACTCATAAAAGTAGGAGTTCACTTCCTAAACTCTAGAGGTATGCTTCTGGTATGACTGTGACCGTTAAAGCTGGGTGCAGCATTAGGGGATGAGAACATGGGGTACAGGGACCCTAGGCACCAGCTCCAAAGAACGCCAGACTCTGGGTGGCCTTGAGCCAGGTTTGAGTCCAGTCTGGATGCTCAGCCCAGAAGGGGGAGGATCAGCGTGGTTGCTCTCAAGCTCTGACTACCTCCCTTTTAAATTGAAAACAGAGAGGGAAGGGAGAAAACCTAACTGGCTGTTTTAAAACAACAAGCAGGACTCTGCCCTGACCAGGAACCCTTCCCTCCTCCACATAGGCTGTACGGTAAAGAGGGGGAAGGGAGAGGGAACAAGGAAATACCAGTATAGTTAGAAAAAATTCCATGGAGGGGGGTGGCTTCTGAGCTTAGACTGGGCTTAATTAAAGTTACAGACATGCTTAAGGCGGGGTGGGGGGGTACAGGGGGCGGGCTCTGGAGACTTGTTTTTATTATAACGTGGAATTTCTCCCTAGGGCATGCCTGTGTACACTTGAGTTCCAAGGGCCACAATGCTCATCTGGGCTAACTGGACTGATTCTGGGGGAGGGGAAGAGGCTGCTGGGAGGACTCACCTGCCTCTGCCAGGTGAAGAAAGAATGACAGGTGGTCTTTGTACAGAGAGTGGCCCGCAGGGGCTGCGGCCCCAGATCCCATACAGAGGGAAACATTCTTTTCCCCAGTGCTTCTTAAAGATGGCCAGCTCTGGGGGCTGGAGAGATGGCTCAGTGGTTTAGAGCACCGTCTGCTCTTCCAGAGGCCCTGAGTTCAATTCCCAGCAACCACATGGTAGCTTACAACCATCTGTAATGAGATCTGGCGCCCTCCTCTGGCGTGTGGACATACATGGAGGCAGAATGTTGTATACATATTAAATAAATAAATCTTAAAAAAAAAAAAAAGACGGCCAGCTCTGCTCAGCCTTGGCTGTGTACTGGAGTTACCTAAAACAGTTGGGGGAGATGCTGACTTCCCTGAGATGCCTGTGTGCGTCCGTCCAGCTTGACAGATATGTAAGGACTGCTGATGGAGACAGGTCGTTGGAGGGCCCTGAGGTATCTGAAGAAAACAGCAGCCTGGATTTAGAGACATGATGAGGAAGAGCGCAGGCACAAGGTGGGTCCCACTTCCCTCATAGAGGACTTTAAGTCCTGGCGCCTTCACAGAGCAGGCATGCCAAATACAGAATGGGGAAAGATCCTAAGGGAAAAGGGAGAGGACAGAAGCAATCAAAAAGGGGTGCTGTCTGGAGAAAGGAAGGGAACCCTCAGGGGCAGGCCTGCAAGATCGTGTGGAATGGGGACAAATTAGAAGGAAGGACAATGAGGCATGTGACAATGACATAATAACGCCCAGTATTTTGTATGCTAAGTTAAAAAATTAATACAAATAAAATCGAGGTGGGGAGCTGGCTCCACAGTTGAAGTACTTGTCACACGAGTGTGGGGACCAGAGTTCAGGGCCCTAGAACACACTGAAAACCAAGTGCAGTGGTAATTTTTGCCCATGATCTCATCTCAAGGGAGGTGGAGACAGAGATCCTTGGAGCAAGCTGGCCTGGTCAGACTCACTGAAACCAGAGACCCTGAGTCAGAAAGTGAAAACCTTGGTCTCAGGAACTAAAATGGAGAACAATGGGAAGACACCCAATGTCAGCCTGGGGCTTAAACACACACACACACACACACAGAGAGAGAGAGAGAGAAATATGCTAACACACACCTGCACACACGTACTCATACACAGAAATATGCTAGCACACATACAGGAACATACAAACACATGCACATACCACTCACTCACACATATGCAAACAGTAAAAATAAATGAATAAAAGGTCCAAGTAAAATAGCACGGCACAGCAGTTACAAACAAGGAAGCATTTCCAAAATAAAAGCAAAACAAAACCCAAAACTTGTAAGTAGCATTACCTAGACAGACTGAACGTACTAGTGTGAGTCTAGAAACTTCTTTTCTGAGACAGGAAGGCAAGATCGGCCTGTCCCCCATAACCAGGACCTTGTACATCCATGCCTTTCTTAAGTATGGAGGAGAAGACCTACCCCATGCTTCCAAACTGAACCTTCTGTTCTCAACCTTCCTAATGCTTCTGCTCTTAATGCAGTTCCTCGTGTTGTGGTGACCTCCGACCATATGATTATTTCTTTGGTACTTCATCACTGTAATGTTGCTACTGTTATGAATCATAATGTGAATATCTGCTGTGCAGGAGATCTGATATGTGACCCCCAAAGGAATCACCACCCACAGGTTACCCCGTGTCATGAACCCCAGTCCTTGGTCCCAGAGCAGTCTGTTCTTAATTCTCATTATACTACAGGATAGAAAAATCATCCCTGTTTCGTAGGGGAGAAAACTGAGACTCGGAAATTAAGCAAGCCTGCGAGTGGTTGAAACCCAAATCTTCACATTCCCTGAGTGGCGGTTAGCATCCCACATGACTCACAGGTTGACACTCTTTGGTAGAGAGCCAACGTGGCAATCAGTTGTCCCAGGAGTCAAGTGCGATGACTCTGTACTGATTGTCTCATTTCCTCGGCGAAGACACCCAGAGCAACTTCCTGTGTCACCACTAGCACCTGTCACATGGCTATCTTGTTGAACCTGTTTCCCCACCATCCTTACAGGATGGTCCAGAATAGAGGTGAGAGAGAAGCTGGTGTACACGCCTTGGTGGGGTGAAGTGTATTGTCTTCCAACTGTTGATGGCCTGAGCCCCTGTGTCAACTCCAGTTCCCCAGAGAGGCCCCCAAGGCCCTTGATTAAGATTTACTCATTCCATACATGTCTGATGGGAATGTCTACGAACCCTGCCTTGTATAGGGTGCTGGATTCACAGTGGAGGACAGGTGCAGCTGTGAGTGTTGCTCTAGGGACCAAGAGAGATAGTAAGAGTGCTGGGGGCTGGCAGGGTATTAGGCCAGGGGGACTCAGGCTGCGCAAGCCCTGTGGACGATTATCAGCAATTCTAATTGCTAGCAAATATTCCTGGGGCTGTTTCCTTAAACCCCAGGTGGGAATTGCCCAACCCAATATTGGTATTTCGTCGCGTTGTAGAAAAGTATGTATCTAGGAAAGTCCTGGAAACTGGACCCATTAAGAAAAATGTATTGTTCTATCTTCTTGCTGTCTTTGTATGTCTGTTTCCTCTCAGCGTCAAGTAGTCTTTCTAGAAAGTTACCATCTACCTGTAAACATTTTTGTTTTCTTTTAATGTGTGGTCTGTTTTCTACTATGAGTTTTCAGATATGTTAGGACTTGGCTGCCAGCCAACTTCTGATTTTTTTTTGTTTGTTTTTTGTTTTGTTTTAAGCAGCACATGGTTTGTCCTAGGATGTCTAATCCCTAACTCACAGTACCCTCTCCCTCTCCTCCTTCCACTGTGTCCAGGGCTGGAATGTGAGCACCACCATCAAGCGCCTCTTCTTTTGGAATCAGGAGAATTCTGACTCCAAACCAAGCCTCCCTTGATCTTCTGTGATAGGTTGAGATCAGCCACCTCTTCTGGTTGTGGGGAGAGGGAAGAAACCACAGTAGTCTGTCTGCTTCCCCTAAACAATAGATCTTGTTGAAGGAAAAAAATGTTGACTAGCTGGATCTCTGTTGACTTTGCTTTGGGGCACCGTATCACAGAGTCATTTGATCACTAGTTCATTCATTAATTCAATGACCACCTTCAGGTGAGGTCTACCACTGCACCAGAAGGCAAAGCAATGGGAAGGGGGTAGGAGGAGCATTGGCCCTGGAGACAGAAGGCTGGATTTTGCTTCCTGTTGTGATACTGTACAAATCACCTGCCTCTGTAGGTCTCTTCACTCATCCACAGAATGAGAATTATGAGATCTTTCCAGTCTGAGGCACCAGCATTACACAGGACTTTATTACAATCTTCATACATAGCCAGGTGGCGGTGGCACATGCCTTTAATCCCAGCAGTTGGGAGGCAGAAGCAGGTGGATCTCTTAGTTCGAGGCCAGCCTGGTCTACAGAGTGAGTTCCAGGAAAGGCTCCAAAACTACACAGAGAAACTCTGTCTCAAAAAAAAAAAAATTTAAAAAAAAAAGGAATCTGCATCCCCATATACAGTCATATTTGCTGAGCCCTGAGCTCCTTCATCTCGGTCTTGTGTCTGTGCTATTTTAGGACTAGATGCAGAGAGAATGCAGAAGGACACAGAATCTGACTGATACAATGAAATCAGGCAAGAGGTGGTGTAGGAGTAAGGTTGAAGGAAGTTCTTCAGGTAAATAGTCAGGCTCCTCTTACCAATGGGGCTGATTCTGGGCAGCGCCTGGTTAGGTAATTTCATCACCTTTTGCAGACTGTAAAGTGGACTGGAAGACCTCCCCAGCAGCGCCCACTGCGCATCTGGACAACGTAGCTCTACAGTATATATGTTTATCTATGCATAGTGTAGTCTATTGCTCCTAGAGCCATAATAAACACAAGATTAAATCAAGAGCAAGACAAAAGACGCAACCAGGAGACAAGCATGGTATGCATAGGGCTGGTGCTGCTTTTACAGCCGTCAACTCCTGGCAGCAAATCGTTTCTGAGACAGGATAGTCTTAAAGTTGCTACATCATCGGGGCTGGCCTTGAACTCACGCTTCAGCCTCCCAAGTGCTGCCATTATAGACACCACGTGGCATCACGCTTTGCTTCCAGCTTACGGTTTTTGTTAGTTTGGTTTTTATGAATAGACATTGTCTCTCGGTGAATGACTTGAACGCAGTGAATACCTGTAACGGTCACATGGTCATCTCTGAACATCATTGCTGTACATACGTGCTCTGGCTTTAGGTGATGCGACATCAGCACAGACACTGGGATGTTAAGACAGTGACGGGGAGCTTCCGGCTGCTGTGGGATATGTGATCCCTGGTGCCCAGAGTGTTACATGGCTTACCGTTGTACCACAGCCCAGTCCTGCCGCTCCTACCGTGCACCACGAAGGCCTTTCTCCTCTGGGCGTATCATCTCCCCAAGTCTCTTAGCACCCTTGATCTTTATCTTTTGATTCTCTTTTTCCAGATTCGCTTTGTGGTGGAACTCGTGTGGCCTCTGTCTTTGTTTCTGGTGTTAATCTGGCTGAGGAATGCCAATCCCCTCTACAGTCACCATCAATGTGAGTATGAGCCCAGAAGCCCCGGCTGGCCTTCCCTTTAGGAAGCTCTTCTGGGTGTTGGGGGTATCACATCTGTTGGCATTTCAGAGGCTGTGGTATGTGAACCAGGTTCATCAATGCTGAACAAATTCTAGTTTCTTAAAACATGTGCAGTCTTGGTTATCATGGTGTATTGAAAGAATGTACTGTTTGCTAGTTCATTTCTTTTGTTCTGTGCTTCTGAGAGTCAAACATAGCCCTGTGTATATATTTGTATATTTTTATGCATATAATTTTTTATTACTTTGTTGTTGTTTTTCTAAATTTAGCTGTTATGTTACAACTTTAGCTCTTTTTTTTTCTTGGTTTTTCAAGACAGGGTTTCTCTGTGTATTCCTGGCTGTCCTGATATTCACTCTTTAGACCAGGCTGACCTCAAACTCACAGAGATCTGTCTGCCTCTGCCTCCTGATTGCTGGGATTCAAGGTGTGTGCCACCACCGCCCAGTTTATTTTTTAGCTTGACTGCTTTAGGGAATTTGTTTTACATGGTACCAGGGGAGAAATAAGAAGGGACAGTACAGATCACACTTAATAAATATTACACCCTGGAGCTTCAAGGCATCTACAGGCCTCGTGTGGGCCTGTTTGTATGTATAGCAGCCTTCTCAGAAGGTTTCCTGTGGGTTCTGGCCAGGATGGTGTCTTTTCTTCTAGGCAGGTGACACGGACACCCCAAGAGTTGTGAAAGCTGACAAGTTCCCTTCTCTTGAGTTTCTAACTTCCATTGCTCTGCCAACCTCCTGTCCAGCAAACCCTTGCTTCTTTCCGTCACCCCCAGAAGTGCACAGCCTCCGCGCCTGTCATGGAAAGAACCTCTGTGATCACCAGCCTCCCCAAGCCAACTCCCTATTTGCCCTCCTCCAGAAACTTCTTTTCTAGCCTCAATTCCACTCCACATGGCCATGTAAGTCTCTAGGCCAGTGCTTCTCAACCTTCCTAATGCTGTGACCCTTTAATACAGCTCCTCAGGTTGTGGTGACCCCCAACCATAAAGTTGCTACTTCATAACTGTCATTTTGCTACTGTTATGAATCGTAATGTAAATATCTGTGTTTTCCTATGAACTTAAGTGACCCCTGCAAATGGGTTGTTTGACATCAAAGGGTTCGCAACCTATAGGTTGAGAGCTGTTGCCCTGTGACCTTCATCTGTCTCCCTATGTACCACGAACTCTGGGACACAGCACAGGGAGTAACCTGCTTTAGACATTCCCGCTTCATAACCGAGGGAGAAGCAGAGTCCCAGAGAGTCTGTGCTCCTGGCCTGCTTAGCTTCTGTGACTCACTCCTTCTCGTTTTCCTTTTCTGTCTTAAAGGCCATTTTCCCAACAAGGCGATGCCTTCGGCAGGAATGTTACCATGGCTCCAGGGGATTTTCTGCAACATGAATAACCCTTGTTTTCAAAACCCCACCCCAGGAGAAACTCCTGGAATTGTGTCAAACTATAACAACTCCATGTAAGTGCTGAGATTTCCCACCTACAGGGAGGAACTTGCGCCCCCTGCCCATCCCTCCCCCCATGCAGGAGTGTGTGCTGCTCCCACAGGCTGATGAGGAACTCTGAAAGAGTGTGGGGAGGGCAGCTTCCTACCTAATAGCCTATTAATGGCAAGGCACCTGGGGGGGGGGGAGTCTTCAAACTTCAGTCACATGGACATGATTTGTTCATCTGTATGTCCAAGAGGGGACCTAAAATCTAATAGCAGCCCAGGCTGCGATGTGCCCACTACTTTGTGGTCACTTGTCTTCTTAGGTGGAACAATTAACTAACTTCCTTCACCTCAGCCACAGGCTGCCCGTAGCCCTCTCTGTCTCCTCCACAGGCTTCTTTAGACAAGGCCTGGGAGAAATGCCAAGGAGCACCAGTGCAAGGAAACCCGAAGTCAAGTTTACAACGTGAGGTTTCCTTCTTAGAGGAAAATAATGAATTCCAAACCTTTAATGACTGAAACTGTCATTAGTGACCTGCAGCACAAGGATCTTGGGATGTGGCTCCCACAGTGTGGTTTTTAACACAAAACCGAACATCCAATTGCCCATCTCCATTCTCCCGGTCCAGTCAGCCTGGATGGGTAGGCGCAGGGAGGACTGTGTGGATGAACTGTGGCGTCAGGTCCCACCCCTAAGAGTGGGTGGTGAAGGAGAACTCAGAGAACTGGGTGAAGGCTGGGAAGACTCACTGGTAATATCTTCCAACAGCCTCAGAACAACAGGCTCAGAGAATGGGGTTTAAGGTCAGCTTGCCCTGCTGCAATTCAAATATTGAGCAAAACACTCATAGTTTTTGTCAGGGTTAAAATTATAACTAGCCATCCAATGGAGGCCATGCTAAGTCAATTTAAAAGAAGCACAAAGCTGCTAACTGTATGGTTATGAAAATGACAGCTCTTTATTTATAAGGCGCTCTCTCAACAGCTTGGCAAGAGTGTATCGAGATTTCCAGGAGCTCTTCGTGGACACACCAGAGGTCCAGCAGCTTGGCCAGGTTTGGGCTGAGCTCCGCACCTTGTCCCAGCTCATGGACACTCTACGGACTCACCCTGAGAGATTCGCAGGTAACCTGGGTGCCCATGCCCCCATTCTGTACTTGCCGCTAGAGTTAGCCTGACACACCAGACGCTGAAGACCTAGTAAAGAGCGGGCGATTCCACGAAACGATGCCAGAGGCGGGTAACCCCAGCGCTCCTGGGGTGAGGCGGGAGGTCGAGACAGGAGAATTCTCCAGAAGTTTGGAGGCCAGCTAGCCTGTCTCACACAGCAGTGAACGCAAAGAGGTTGTCCTTTGACCTCTACATGCATGCTGTGGCATGTGTGCACCTCCATCGACGCACACACATACACACATGCACACACACACGCTCACTTGCATACAGAGACAAAGACTCCTCCTAATGGACATTTCCAGTCACGTTTAGCATCCAGAATGATGCAGGTGGGTCCGTGGAGAACAGGATGTAACGTGGAGAGATGGTGAATGAGGAGACAGCAAGGATGGAGGTCAGAGGCTACTGCTGGGGAAAGACGTGTGCTCCTAAGACAAAGGTGTGTGGCTGTAAAGATCACCCTAAGAGGAGACAGCCATAGGAAAGGACTACCAAGAGACGCCAAGGGGTCGAGAGTGGCTGGATAGGGCAGCTTGTATCCGAGTTACCAACACTAAAGTTAAGATGGTGATGTGACCGGCCAGCCCTCCTCACTGTATGTGACACAGCCCCTCTATGCTCAGCACACGGTTGGTACCTACTGTGAGGCATACACACAGTGGCTGTCTAGTTCACCCGCTTGTCTAGCCTTGGACGGAACACCTTCATGGTTGGCAGGCCAAAATAGAGAGATGGATGAGTGCCTGCCCGCAGGGCACCTAGAGAACAAAAATAGGGTAGGCCATGCTGTCCCTCACCATATGGGGAAGCAGAGGGCGTTGAGAACATGGGAGTCAGGAAGGGGAAAGACTGGAAACAGGGTCTGGTGCCCTCCCATCTATCCACTTTCTGCCTTTGCTTCCTGGAGGGACAAGAGCACAGAACATCCAGACTGCCGGGTTAGGATTGCTTAGCTACATTCGCACTGCTTCCAAACTGCAGAGCACACACTGCTGGTCATGATTTCTGCAGCCCAGACTGCGAATGCTCCATTCTTCACTCTGATGGAGAAGTGCTGATAGCGTCAGCTCAAATATGAAGGGTTATAGACGGCAGAGACACAATGAGCATTTTATTTATTTGCCTGTTTATTGAGACAGGTTCTTACTTAGCTTAGCCAGCCTAGAACTCACGTAGCTCAGACTTGTCTGGAAATTATAACAATATTTCTGCCCCAGCCTCCGAAGTATTGGGATTTTAAACATGAGCCATTATGACTGGTTCACTACTTGCCTTTTAAATAGTAAAAAAACCAATGCGGGGGAGCTCAGCCAGCCGAGAAGATGTTTTGGTCAAGGCTAAGCAAGCAGATGCACTAGACAGCCACTGTCTTGATCTCAAGACGACTTTCCTTCTTCCCTTTGTTCCGAAGGGTCTGCCATGAAGTGGCCTTTGCATTGGTGGGTCTGACCATGAAATTAAGTCTGGCTGCAGGGAGTGGAAGAGATTCACCCCATGCAGAAGTCTCTGTGGTTGCTGCAAGTGTCTAGGAGAACTGAAATCACGACTCTAAACCCAAAACAGGACTTGAGGGTGAACGAGGGCGCAGGTGGTTTTTTCTGCAGGTTCTCCATCTATAAGGGAATCTCCTAAAGGAGAGCATGGCTAGGGGTCAAGGGGTCAGGATAGCCTTCCAAGGCTCCCCACAAGCTAGGGACAGAAACTGAGAGGGTCCAGAGCCCACACCCGAGTAAATGACATGGTCTCTGGTGGAATGTTGGGCCAGGCACTAAAGTCTAGTCAAGATGTCAGGGAGAGGTTGCAGGGTGTTGGTCAAGGCGTGAAGTCTGAGGTCATTAGGAACTCAGTCATGCAGAATGGGGTGGACTGTTGCAGCTGCTGCGGCTTTTGCCTGTGGGGTTCCCAGGTACCTGGGAAAGTATACCCGTGCTGACCCAGGCAGCAACGTTCTTCTCTGCAGCGAACCTGTAGGGCTACATTCTCTGCAGGGGAGGACTAATGGGGACACCCCAGTTGCAGACATACCCCCTGTGCCCAGTCAGCTCTGTGGTCTCAATCATCTCTAAACCCCTCTTCCCACAGCCTCACCCGCAGCTACCTTCTGCCCCCCACTCCTAGCCTCCAGTCTTCCCAGCAAAGAGAACAAGTAGAACCACATTTTAGAAGAAATGTAGTTGTCTTTCCCCAGACACCCACCACCCCCACCCCACCCCATTCACACGGCCCCACTCAGGAATCTAATGGAGAGCCTGTCTGGTATCACCCTGCTGCTCAGACCCTGGGCCCCATGCTCTGCAGGCAGGGTGACCCTCAGCCCCCAGCTCGGGTGTGTGCTTTACCATGTCCCTGCCCTTCTTCTCCCACCCCACCCCTGCCACAGCCAGGCCACAGTGGTATGATACCCACGCCAGATGACTCTCTGTCTTGCCCCTTCTCCTGAGGCATTCATATGAAATATGAGCTGAGGATGTTAAAGAATAACTAAAAAATAAACAGCCAAATGGGGCTTCACTCTTAAGACAGGAGCACAGGTATTTATTGCGTACCTAGGGTCACATTTATTGAGGCTTTGATACTATATCAGGCATCCATACTGGGAGAGAGAGAGAGACAGAGACAGAGACAGAGGACAGACAGAATGACCTTGCAGTTTTACCTCTGTGTACCCAACATGGCTAGGTGGGATAAAGGATGCAAAAAGAGCAGGACCATAGTCCTCAACCCTTAGACAACTGTGTTTGCATGTTTGTGTGTGTCCATGGACCACTACAGTGAGAGCTTGTAGAGCTGTGTCTAAAGGCTGCTCTCTGCAATACCACTGACCTTTGTAGGGGCAGGACATTCTTTAGGGAGGAAGCCTTCTTCTGTACACTGTGAATGTTTAGCAATATCATTGGCCTCTCCCCAATAATACTGCCCAAAGATGTCTCCAGATATTGGCAAATACTCAAGAGCCCAAATTCTTCTGCTGTAACTCCTTGACCTTCGCTCTCTTGATTTTTTTTTTTTTTTGCGACAGGTTTCTCTGTAGCTTTGGAGCCTGTCCTGGAACTAGCTCTTGTAGCCCAGGCTGACCTCGAACTCACAGAAATCCACCTGCCTTTGCATCCCAAGTGCTGGGATTAAAGGAGTGTGCCACCACCGTCCAGCCTTTACTCTCTTGAAAGTCACTCTCTCAGATCAACTCTAAGAAGTGCCTGACACCCTGCTCACCCTGGGTTAACTTTCCCTCCTTCTGTGCCTTCCACTGTACTGTGCTCAGGCTCTAGCAGCCGCGGTCTCCAAGAGTTCCCCAGGAAGTCAAGAACACAGCCCCCTTCTAAGAGTCAAGCAGAAATATTTCGAATTGATACTACATGCTGTTCTTATTTTGATTCACCCCCTGTTCTTTCTTCCATTCGTATTCAGGAAGAGGATTACAAATCCGAGACATCCTAAAAGATGAGGATACACTGACGCTATTTCTCACAAGAAACATTGGCCTGTCTGACTCAGTTGCCCATCTTTTGATCAGCTCCCAAGTTCGTGTGGAACAGGTAGGTGAGGACCATTGGAGAGGAGGGGAGGCACCAAGCCTGAGGAAGACTTCTTTTCCCTTTGGCTCCCATATTCAGACTCCATGGCTTATGCTGCATATGGTGGACAAGCCTGGGGGTCATTGAGTCAAGGAGCATCCGATCCCAGGACTCTGAAACAGCTCTGGTACCTCTGGTACCATCAGACTCCCCAGGTTTTTGGAACTTGAAGGAAGGCAGAAAAATCACGAGACTGAGCTTACCCTGTAGTGTGGAGAAACCTCACCATTTACTTACTAATCAAATCTTTAGGGACAGCTATAGCTACTGCAGCAGTGTGGGACTTACATCCCAGAGGAGGGTTGATGTAAACAGAAACTTCTGCTCTGTTTCCTGGATGTCAGGAGTCATTGTGTGAAGGCAAAAGTACCCTTACTCAGTAAAAAGCTGACCTCCAAGCACTTGGGGGAAAGGCTCCAGCTAGAACTCTATGTGTGTGTAAGTGTATGTATGTATGTGTGTGTGTGCGTTTGTGGCTAGAGAAATGGCCTAGTGAATAAGAACACACACTGCTTTTCAGAGGACCTGTGGTGGTTTGAATAAGAATGGCCTTCATAGACTCACGTGTTTGAATGCTTAGTCACCAGAATGTGGAACTGTTTGAAGGGATTAGAAGGATTAGGTGTGGTCTTGTTGGGATACCTGTGGCCTTGTTGAAGGAAATGTGTCACAGTGCGCCCACTGTTTGGAGGTTTCAAAAGCTCATGCCAGGCTCAATCTCTGTCTGCCTGCCCACAGATCAGGATGTAGCTCTCAGTTCCTGCTCCAGGTCCGCGTGTGCCACCATGTTCCTGCCATGATGATAATGGACTAATCTCTGAAACTTTAAACAACCCCCCCCCCCAATTAAATGTTTTCTTTTATAAAAGTTTCCTTGGTCATGATGTCTCTGCACAGCAATGGAACGGTGTCTAAGACAGGACCCATGTCAGTAGGCTCACAGCCTCCTGTGGATCCAACTCCTCTGGCTTCCTTGTGCGAAGGAATCCCTACACTCACATCTATTCGCAGACAGATGCACACACCTGCCTATAATTAAAATAACTCTTAAAAGAAGAGCTGCGTAAAGACAGGTGGTGCACGCCTTTAATCCCAGCACTTAGGAGGCAGATCTAGGCAGATCTCCGTGAGTTTTAGGCCAGTCTAGTCTACAGAAGAGCTAAAGGACAACTGGAGCTGTTACAGACAGAAACTCTCTCTCAAGACACAAACCAAAACAAAATAAACAAACAAACAAGCAAAGAACTAAATGGAATTCAGGGCTTGAGAGCCACTGGACAGGTTCTTGTCGTCCCGCCGTCATTAGCATCAGTGACGTGGGAGTACCTGTTAGAAACGCAAGTTCTCAACACCTGCCAGCTCAGCTGAGTCCTTAGTGTTAGGTATAGAGCTCAGCTGGCTGTGTTAGAAGCTTTCTGGGAGACTGACCAGCTCGGGTGTGCGCTCTTGTCCTGGCTAGACATGACTCCAGGGGAGACCAAAACCTCAGCTGAGAATTTCAGAGCATGAGCCAGTCCTGAGATGAAGGTCTGCACAGGGCGTTGCTGTTGGAGCCCAGAAAGAGAGGAGACCCCCTCCCCACCTGGTGGGGACAGCTGCTGAAGGAGTTTTTAGATTGCTTCCCTGTATCACACGAAGGAGCCCATGCTTGCCGGCTTTCTAATGGTCCAGACCTGACAGTAATGCCTGGAGACGGACGAGCAGAGCAGAGTCTGCTCCTGATGAGGCTCAGAGAAACGGACCTGGCTGCCTGGCACCGCCTGGCTTCTGTCTTCACTGCAGGGAAGTGTCATCAGCAGTGATGGCTCATTTTTCCCGTTTGCTTTTTCCTCGGCTCATAAATCTCCAGTCCCGGCAATGCCTGTGACCGTTTCCAGTTGGTAATAAAAGGGAGGCAGAGATAAGGGTTGGAATTTAGGGGAAATTTCCTCCCACTTTGTACAGCCATGACCTTCGGAATTCAAGTAGCTGCCCTTTGGGCACCAGGACAGAGGCTCTTCATGGACAAGGGGCCAGGGTCACCAGGCTCTAGGGGATGCTGCACTGGAGTAGCCAATGCTTTCAGATCAGCAAGTTCCACAACCCCCCTCTCATGACAACGAGGCCAGTCAGGCCCCCACCCAGCTCCCTTTCTATCTCCCAGGCCTCCTTGCTTCTCAGCTGGTCAGCTGTCTTTACACATAATGGCTTTCACCCCATCTAGTTCTGTGACCTTTAGCCAACGTGACCGTTAGTACTTGCAGCCACAATGCCAATATGCCTTTTTGGTGTCCCCCATGGAAACTACAGTTGGTCATCCTTATTAATCAGGAACACCTTGTTCTTCACAATCAGTGGGTTTTCCTTCTGGCCCTTTCTTCTTGGCATATGAGCACAGCTCTGGAAGGCATCTCAACACCTTGTTCTGTAGGTGGAGTTTTCCTGTCCTGCTGTCACTCTCAGATAAACACACTGAGGCTTATATTAATTATAAATGCTCAGCCGGTAGCTCAGGCATATTACTAACTAGCTCTTACATTTTAAGTTAACCCATATTCCTTATTTACACTCTGCCACATGTGGTACCTTTATTAGCATGGTACATTCATGCTCCTTCTGAGTCTGGCTGGCAACTCCAGACTCCGCCCTTTTTCCTCCCAGCATTCTCTCTGTGTCAGGCTGTCTCACCTGTTCTCTTCCTGCCCAGCTATCCGCCAATCGGCTTCTCGCAATACATATCTACAACATACACAGATTGTTCCACAGCATTTCTTTCCATCTGGGGAAGTCATTTCATCATTCTGTCTCACTCCCATCTGCCCGACCTCGAAAATTCCTACACACGCTTCAGGACCCAGTTCAGATGTGGCTTCCTCAATCCACATGCTCACAAGACTCATTTTTTGTCCAGTCCTCACTCTTCCTTACTCACCAAAGAGTTAGTAAGTGTGAGTATCTAAGAGCCTCAAGGCTCGGCCACACACTGTGGCATCAGAATCGCTCTGAGCCTGTCTCCTCACTCAAAAATATCTACTACATACGGTGGTTATAAGGAGAGAGTGAAAAAAGCTAATAAAAGTAAAGCACTTAGAATGTTGCCAGACCCAAAATAAATACTTAATAAGCACCCAGTACTTTGTCGTTGTTGGTTTTGTGACAAGCTGCCATAGAGCCATGTTGACCTCAAGTTCACTATTAGCTGAGGATGACCTTGAATGTCTGATCTTTCTGCTTCCACCTCCTGAGTGCTGGGATTATAGGCCAGATATGCACACCCTGCCCTGTAAATTTTAGAAACTTTCATGGGCTATCCTCTTGCTCTCTCTTCCCTACTTTCTCTCCCTCTCCCCCTCTGTGTTTCTCTCTATCTTTCTTCTATAGTAGGCTTGAACCCAGAGTGCCACACAACTTGGTGGGTATTATGTCTCTGTGCTTTATCTCAGCCCTGACTGACATTTCTGATTCTCCTTTGGTGGTCTAGCTTTGCTCTATTTGATCGTACACTTAAGCTATCAAAATGCCCATATTTCCAGCTAGTTAGGGAGCTCTTCAAAGGACGGAAGTGCCTGTATTACTCACCTCTAAAGCTCCGGTCACTCTCTTGGTCCCTGAACACTAGAAATCCAGTGAATGACGTTGAGAGAATTGAGTGGGGGCTTTGGGGCAACCCTATTTGTTAGCTGTTCTGTGTAGGGCATTTTTTTAAATTAGTTATCAATGGAGGAGGGCCCAGCCTATTGTGGGTGCTGCCATCCCTGGGCTGGTGATCCTGGGTTCTAAGAGAGCAGGCTGAGCAAGCCATGAAGAGCAAGTCAGTAAGCAGTGCCCCTCCATGGCCCTTGCATCAGTTCCTGCCTCCAGGTTCCAGCTCTGTTTGAACTCTTGTCCTGACTTCTTCTATAATGGACTGTGATGTGGAAGTGTAAGCCAAACAAATCCTTCCCTTTCCTCCCCAAGTCACTTTCATCACGGTGTTTTATCAAGCAGTAGTAACCCTAACTTAGACAGTCCCTGTCATATTGGCGTGTAAGAAAGTCTGTGGAGCGTTTTCTTCATTGCTGATTGATGTGGAAGGGCCCTGTCTACTGTGGGCAATGTCATCTTGGGCCGGTGGTCCTGGGTGTATAGGAAAGCAAGCTGAACAAGCTGTAGAACAAGCTAGTAAGTGGCACTGTTCCATGACCTCTGCTTCATTTCCCCTCTCCAACTTCCTGCCTCGAGTTCCTGTCCTGACTTCCGCTCATGATGGACTGTGAACTATAAAATCAAATAAACCTTTCCCTCCCCAGGATGCTTTTGGTCATGGTTTCCTATCGCAGCCGTTAAAAGCAAACTAAGACATGAGCTAATACTTCTGTATGTTGTTGTCTGGTCCCTGTGAGAGGATCAGACAGACATAAGAGAAGGGTTTCAGCCTCTGTTTAGAGAGGAAGTGAGGTGGGGCAAAGGCAGAATGATCTGTGAGGACGCCCCCACTACAGGCCCTGAGACTGACTCTACAGCTGATCCTGCACCTTATGGAGGGACAGTGTGGTCTTAACATTTCCACGGGAATAAGAGAGCCCATGTCTGTTCTGTCTGTCAGTGTGGAGATCTGTGTGACTGAAAGCCTCCTGGTGTCTTCAGGGCCCAGTCTTATGAATTTATTCACGGTACAGAGCCTGGAAGTCTAGGATGCTCAGGAACACTCCAGGCAACCAAGAGGCCCTGGCCAGGGTTGGGACCTCTTCTTTTCCGTCTGAACCATGAAGGCCACCATAGCTATGATGTTCCAAGTCATTGTCTGTGAGCTTCTAGGAGGTGTGGGATGTGGGCTATCTAGGCCTAGGGCTGTGGTAAAATGCAGGTTATATATTTGATTCTGAATTTCAGATAAACAAAAAATTCAGCGTAATTATGCTCTTTTTTGGGATTGATTGAGACAAACAAAAAGTTACTTGTTCTTTATTTGAAATTCAAAATTAATTTTATCTGTGTCAGGTGAGGTGGCTTACTCCTGTAATGTCAGGATACTGAAATAGAAAAATTGCCTAGGCTACAGAGTGAGTTCAGGTCAGCCTGGGTTAGAGCGAGACTCTGCCTCAAATAATCAAGCAAACGAAAAGCAATAACAAAACCAAAACCAAACTGAGCTGGGCCTCTGATATTCTTACGTGGTAAATCTAGTGAGGAGAGGAAGCTGGCCAAGGTCGTTATAAATGGGTTTTCACCACTCCTCCACTTCTGCCACCGGGAGACGGTCTCGATGGCACTTTAGCATCCCTTTCAAAGTGATCTCTCGATTTGGAAAAGTTTTCTGATAAAGCGAGGTTTGAGGGAGGGTTTGGATTTTTATTACCGCTGTTACAAATGATCACAGACTTAAAGGCTTAGGACAGCACAGTTTTATTATCTTATGATTCTCGAGGTCAGAAGTCTGAATGTCAAGGGGCCATCAAGTCACATTCTCTACTGGGCTGTCTGAAGGAAAGCCTGTTTTCTCACCCTACTCATCTTCTACAAAGGGTGCACATTCCTTGGATGAGGTCCCCTCCACTTGCAAGACGAGAAGTGGCCTGTCAAGGCTTTCTCCCGCCCGCCATAGCACTCTGGTCCTGTTTCTTCTGCCTTCTCATGCTTCCAAGTCCCTGTGTGATGATAAACCCACCTGGAGGATTCAAATAATCTCTGTGTCTTTTTGTTTTGTTTTTGATTTTTCAAGACAGGGTTTCTCTGTATAGCCCTGGTGGTCCTGGAACTCTGCAGACCAGGTTGGCCTCGAATTCAAGGATTAGGCTGCCTTTGCCTTCCAAGTGCTGAGATTAAAGGCACGTGCCACCATGGCCTGGCTAGTCTGTGTGTTTTAAACCAACTAGCCAGCAGACATATCTGCCCTTCCTATTTGTCGTGAAATGTGATTGGCCTGTGGGTCAGGATGTGGCATCTTTGTTCAGAAGGGTGGTAATATTTCCCTACAAGGAGTTTTCCAGCATCTTTTCTCCTCCCTACAGTTTGCCTATGGAGTCCCAGACTTGGAACTGAAGAACATTGCCTGCAATGAGGCCCTCTTGCAGCGGTTCATCATCTTCAACCAGCGTTGGGGGGCACAGACCGTGAGGGATGCCCTGTGTCCCCTCTCCCAGATGACCCTACAGTGGATAGAAGACACTCTGTATGCCAACGTGGACTTCTTCAAACTCTTCCGTGTGGTAAGGAAAGGGTTACGTGCTCCCAACTTGTAGAGGATTCCGGGAGCAGGCAGGCCACTGGGGAACTGGCACTGGAGAAGGTGCGAGCTTGATGCTATGACAAACCTTGGGGATGCTTCAAAATCCTAGCACCCAAGAGAAAACAACTGTCCTTCTGGAGCAGTAGCAAGGGAAAGGAGATAAGTTCACTTTTGTTGGAGGATGTTGGTTCATCTCCCAGTCATTCAGACCCAAATAATCACTCAGAAACTATGTTATTGCAATACTGTTTGGCCAATGGTGTAAGCATATTACTAGCTAGCTCTTGTGGTGCCCATTTGTAGACGGAGGCTGTTCATTCGTTCCTGGCCACCCTGGCCAGAATTAATAATATTCACACAGAAACTGTATCAATTGCAACACGGCTTGGCCAATGACTCTAGCGTATTCCTAACAAGCTCCTACACCTTAAATTAACCCATTCCTATTATTTTATATTTTACCATGAGGCTCATGGCCTAGCAGCAAGATTCCAGCTAACAGCTCGCATCTTTCTCCTCTGGCAGCTACATGGTTTCTCTCTGACTCCATCTACTCTCTCTCTATATCTTTTCCAGCCTGGCTATATTCTGTCAAGCCATTGGCTGAAAGCAGCTTCTTTATTATCCAGTGGCAATAAAGCATATTTACAGTGTACAGATATATATCCCACACTGGTTCACCCCTCAGCATGCAATGTGGGAGGTGTTTGTCCAGCTGTAAAACATGTGTTCTCCATTACCTGTAGACCAGGGAATTCCTTGCCCATGGTTACAGACAAAAGACACTAACTTCACACTGGTCCTCATGTTCATGTGTACAATAAGGATGTTGCTTCCAGGGGTGTCTAGACACGGTGACATGGCATTGTCATCTGCAGGTGGATTGGAGGTCCTTCATAGCCGTCTTGGAGAACCTGCCACCCGTGAGCCACAGGTTGAACACATCTATGTCTAAAATAATAGGAAAAGATGGAGAGAAAAACACTGTGCAAAGCGTTCATAAATTTCAGCGAATGGGTGGGTCGAGCTCCTTCCTATGGACCTGTACTTGCCCCTAAAGATGTTCTTTGTAGATAGAAAAAAAGATAGGAAATTTGTCATCTCAACATTTTGGAAAGACTGGATCACTAAACCCAGATTTCTGCTCTAGAACTGTAGTCCAGACTCCCAGAGCCCACGAGGGTCTCCTCCTCCCTTGCTGGAAGGATGTGGTGGGGCACAGAGGGGTCAAACTTTAGGACGCATGATGTCATCAGAGGTTGCTGAAGCATGCAAGTCCAAGCCTCCAGTCTTGCTAGTAGGGAGCTGCGTCATTGCTCAGGAGATTTTGATGGGGGTCCCCAGAGGCCACACTTTTAGGAATATTCATTAGAGTCCTTTGGAAAAGACGGACTGCTTTTAGCACCTAATTATGTATTTCTTTTGGCCTATATTTTAATTTCTGGAACTGTGCCACGAGGAATGTGAATCACTAAGTTTATTTTTGAGATATTCTGGAATTAGTTATTGATTTCAGAGTTCACATTTTGTCTGTCTTTATGGTGGCTTTCTCAAATCCCAGAAAAGTCTCTCTCTCTCTCTCTCTCTCTCTCTCTCTCTCTCTCTCTCTTTCTCACTCCTCACTCTCTCTCCGTCTCTCACTCTTGTTCTTGGTCTCTCTTGTTCTCAGCTTGTCTTTTAGATTGAGACAGGGTTGTTGCCAAGTTGATAAGAGTACTTGCCTTCCATGCACAAAGCCAGGGCTGGATCCTTAGCACATGTAAACATCTGTAATCCCAGCACTCTGGAGGTGGGAGCTGGAATACCAGAGGTCCATAGTCATCTTCAGCTAGCCTAGGATGCAAGAGACCTTGTCTTGGGGTCGGGGGTCAGGATACACAGAAAAGGAAGGAAAGAAAGGAGAAGAAAAAGAGCCAGATGAATTCTCTAAAATGAGTCATGGTGTAGGAGGGCCTTCTATTTATGTGTTGCTTTCATTGGTTAATGAATAAAGAAACTGCCTTGGCCTTTTGATAGTGCAGAACTTAGGTAGGCGGGGAAAATATAACTGAATGCTGGGAGGAAGACAGCAGAGACAGAGAGAGCCACCATGGAGCCGCCAGAGTCGGACATACTGAATCTTTCCTGGTAAGCCACTGCCATGTGGCGATATACAGATTAATAGAAATGGGTTAAATCAAGATGTGAGAGTTAGCTAATAAGAGGCTACAGCAAATGGGCCAAGCAGTGTTTTAATTAATACAATTTCTGTGTGGTTATTTTGGGGCTAAACTATCCAGATGGCTGGGATGAACAAGTGGGCCCTTCCTGTAACAGAGTTAAAATAAAATAGGCCTTGTTGTTTCTGGCAGAGTTTATTTTGAGTTTCCCTTGGAAGTTATTCTGCAGTTTTCCCAGCTCATTGAGGGTGGGTCTCCAAAGTAGATAAAAGGTGTCAGGACCTGAAGAATTATCACAAAATGTCTAGGATCCCAGAGATGGTCTTGATGCTTCCCACACTGTGGGGAGAATTAAGAGCCTGTGGCCTGATCATCTCTGTCCTACAGCAGACTACAAGGCAACACTTGGTCTGCACTGGGGCATGGTCTTCAATTCAGCTCGTCCTGGGTACAGCCAGATAAGATTTTGCATCTGGTTAAAATTATCCTTTAGTGACTAGACCTTCTGTTAGTTCTGCATTACAGTAACACATACCTCAATCACACAGAGAACGGTCCCCCTTGGCTCACAGTTTCAGAGACTCCAGTCTGTTGCTGATAGACCTCATCACTTTGGTCCTGTATTGAAACCGTGTATTGCGGCAGAACACACGTTGTAACAACCCACTCATTTCTTGGCCAGGAAGCACAGGAGAACACGGGGAAGGGCTTGGGGTTCCCACTCTCCCCTTCTATGCCAGACCTCCCAGTAGCCTAAAGACCTCCCGCTAGGCCCTGTCCCTTGCAGGTTTCCACCACCTCCTACCAGTGTCAAGATGGAGACCATGCCTTTAATAGATGGGCCTTTGTGTGACACTCAAGATGCAAGCTGTAGTTCACCCCGAGCTGGGGCCACTGACCTGAGTGTTTACTTATCAAACGAGAAAGACCAGGAAGTCTTCATTCTGCCTTATATTAAGTTTGGAAATGAGAAGTTTCACCAGTTGCCCTCACTGACTTAGATGGACTCAAGGGACTCGTTTACCCTTTGCCCATGTGCCCACGGCTGCAACAGGTACCTACAGGGGACAGGCGCTGGGCTGAGGCTACGGTGCCAACATTGAGCCTCCTACTCTCGACCCACAAACAACCCAACAAACCTATTCATGGCCGCTCATCTTAGAAAGCCCAGCTACAAAGTATTTGTCCCTGAGAACAGCAGTCCTTGGCCTAGCTGTACGTCGAACCACTGGGAAGGCTTCAACAGCTACACATGTGGTTCAGTTGTAGAGTTCTCAGCTAACAAGCCTAATTAGGCCCCAGGTTTGATTCCCATCATGGCATAAAACTGGCCATGGTAGGGTACACCTATAATCCCAGTGTTTGGGGAGGTGAAGGTAGGAGGATTAGAAATCTAAGATCACCCTTGGCTCCAAGAGGTGTTTAAGGCCAGCCTAGACTAAAGGCTACTATCTCAAACTAGCCCCCAATTCCGAGCCCAGAGATCCTGAGTCAGTTAGCACAGAGTACAACCTGCGTGCTTCAGTATTTTCCAGAACTTCCCAGATAATTCCAAAGTCCGGTCAGGGTCAAAAATTATAACCTTGAACAAAAGAGTTTGGCCTTACAATCTCTGTTTCTGTAGACCAAACAGTAATCCTCGTACCCCAAACACCTCTGGGTTTCAGGAACAGAGCGCTGTAGAGATGTTCTGTCTGCTCTTTCTCTTAAAGAGAGCTGCAGAGGCCGAAGGAGCACACCCCAGTGGGCAGCATCAGGCCGCCTCAAAGACCTCCTTGCTCAGCCGTTCTCCTCATCCCTGCTCTGGCCCTAGTGAGGAATGAACTGACTGAAACAGAGCACGTGACCTCCTAGCAGAGAGCAAACACCTCGGCAGTCATCTGGTGCCCTTGAAGTGTGCCTTTCCCGGGACAAATGACCAGGGCAGCTAAACATTAAAAGCAAATAAATTACTAATAAAAAACTTAAAAGAAATAGCAAGCATTAAATGAGATTTGGCTTTCATTGCTTCCTGTACCCATCCTGGGAGTGGTTTTAGGAAAATGATCCCCAGGCAGGCACAGGGTGGCCTGGGCAGCCCCCAGCGGCCCCCTGGAGGAGCATGGCTAGCCTCTGTGGCCTGGCTGTTATTGCAGCTGGTTGGCGCCCAGCCACTGGTGTTCTGGCGTGGGAGTGCTGGGCCGGCCCCTTTGCTGGCCTGTTTCTTGTGCACACGTAGCCCTTATATAAATAAGGTTTTATTAAATGCCAAGTCAGTTCTCATTAACAAAGAAAGAGGAAAAATTTCAGTAAACCACTGTGAAGGCACCTGCCCCTGCTGGGTACAGAGCGAGGGTGGGGGAAGGTGGGAGCAACCTCCAGACCTGGGAATCTGCGGAGCCAAGGGAACCTAGTGGGAGTTAGCACCAACTGGGACCAGCTGTGTTTTTCCTCTGTCCTTTGGAGGTCAGAACTAAATGTTGTCATCTTCAAATAATTCGAATGTAGTTCTCCACCCGACCCACTCCCAGAGTCTCTCTCTCTCTCTCTCTCTCTCTCTCTCTCACACACACACACACACACAGTTTGCACGCGTTCTCTTTCATGAACCCATGCACGCACACATGGCTGGTGACCTAGGTGGGCGAGGAATAACATAACAAATCAGGGGGTTGGATTTTCTCCAAGGTGTAGCCTCTCTTGGTTTCACCCCCAACTCTGAAGCCTGAAGACTTTCTTCATCTTCACCTGGGGCTTTTTCAGGCTAACAGCTGGCAACTTGAAACCCAAAAGCTCAGAGCTGAGCTGGGCCCAGGGCATCGTTACTGCCAGCATACCTGAAATGTTCGCACCTCATTAAAAAAAAAAAAAAAAAAAAAAACCTCCCGCGTCACTTTAGTACTCCAGTCAGTTTCGGGTGAGGGGTTGGGCGCTTTCCCATCTGATCTGGCCCAGGTTGCGCATGCCCCTTCCGTCTCTCCTACCTCCATCCCGTTTTCTGGCCCCAACCCCCAGCCTTCCTGTTTTCTCTCCCGCTCTGATGCGCTGCTTTGAAATCTTGCTGAGAAGCAAGTCTGTCCCGGCAGCTTTGAATGTTTATTTGTGGAACTGAGGTGGGCACTAAGACCTGCCATTCAGCCGGCTGGCCGGGAAATCTGAGTTTCCTCCCTTCCCCCTTCTCCATGGCTGTGTGCGGAGGAGGAAAGCTGGCTTTGGGGTTCACGGTTTCCCCTCTGTAAATGTTCCTGCTGTAGCACAATTTGGCTTTTTCTCCCCTCTCCCTCGCCCTCTATGCCGCTGTGACTTTTCTGACTCCATTGTACTCGTGTCCCTGTGACTGTGTCCTGGCTGAACACTGCATTCCTGAGAAGAAAAGACCCAGTCTTGGGGGTCCTGACTACATGCTCCTGTCCGTGTCCGCTTCACTCTTGGCTCTGCTCGCTGAATTCCTGAGTCACCGGGAATAAACAGGGGTGGACTGCCTATCCCCTGGTGAGAGCTGGCCCTGCTTTCTGCTCCCTGGGGTCACTGGCTGCAGTTGTTAAATTTCAACTAAGTGTTCCAATTTTCAAGTGGCTTTTTGCTACCTACAACTTTCTGAGAAAACCCCATGTCTCCTGGGTTTTACAGTAACGTCTCATTGAGTGACTTTACCTCCATGTTCCCCTCCACACACTGCTGTGTTCCTATAACTTTCTACTTCTTTAGGAAGAAAGAAATCGAAGCACAGTGCAGGCAACTGTGTGTGTGTGTGGGGGGGGGGGTGGCAGGCAGAAACAAAACTCATCCAGAAATGGGGTTTTAAAACCATGAAGTCACACTAGGTCTATCTGGTTTACAGCGTTTGTCTACATCTACCAAGTCAGTGATTATTGGGCAGTCCCCTTGGCAAACAGATTTCAATAAAGAAGAACAGAGGCCTTTTTGCTCTTTTTTAAACACTCACACACACACACACACACACTAGGCTGATTGTCTCATCATTGGTCTGTCTTGATTTCTTCTAGGCTCCAGCTGTATACAGTAGGCTAGAACTTGTTTTCTTGGACAGGCCAGATGCAACTTTATTGATTGAGGAAGAAAGAATTTGTAACTGGTCAAAGATAAAGTGACCCAGGACAGAAGCCAGCCCCTGGGAAGGGTGCTAGTTCAGATGACGGCCCTGGCGTCCGTGCCTGTGTTCAGTCGGTATAGGTCACGTACTTACAATATATGTTACCCACATGTTAGATAACAGGTTTTCTCCAGTGTAGATGGACTCTCAGAAGGAGTTTGGCTCCTGATACTTCATCGTTCTGCACAGAAGAGACTCTGAACTGTTTTTATGGATTAGGATCATGTTTGGGAATCTGACACCAGCTCTAAGCCTTTCCCTAGGGAGTGTAAGTTCCCACAGATGTGAGGGTATGGGGACTCATGGAACCACTGAAGCCAGACCCCAGGTTAAAATGTCTTCCTACCTACCACTAATACAAAAATACCCCAGTGGGTCTCATATGCAATGAGTTAAAGGCATGCTAAAATTTGAAATGGGAACATGGATGACAGAAGTCTGTTTCTCCCAGAAGCACTTACATGGATGCATATGCACACCGAATCTATTACACACCGGCCAAGATCCCTCAGGACAGTGACAGGACCACACGACATACACGCGTCACGGCTCAGACTGGGCAGACACCGAGCTGTAGTGACACTGTCTGTGTTTGGGCACAGGAGGGACTTACAGTTAAAACCCAGCTGCACGAGGCAGAAAACTCACTTCCACGTTACAAAATTAGAACGCCTACAGAATTCAGTCATAAGGTAGACCCCATGTCAGGGGTGTCAGATAGATAATCCCAGCAGATGTGACCCTCCCATCTGGGGTCCAGGACAGTTTTTAGCTGTGTCATGAGCATCTCAGCACCAAGGCAGCCTCCTCCCTCTGGCTGACTCCCAGGACCCTGCCCTGTTGCCTGCAGTCTGGCCTCAGCCCCAGCCACGTGTGTCTCTCTCCTGGGTGGAGGCACGGTTGTAAAAAGCTATGCTGGTCGCTGGCATTGACCTTGGCTCTTTTCATAACGCCTCAGCATTGGCTCTTGACTGTAGCAACCTGCTGGCACACACAAGCATCCTCTAGTGGCCCAGAGACTGATTTCTGGCTATGGGTTGACACCCAACTTGCTGATTTTTATAGAGAACCCTTTCTTATTCATGTAGGTTGGATGAAATTTGTATTAGAGAAAAGTTAGGAAATAGACTCTGAAACCAAACACATTTTGCTTATACCACAGTGAAGTCATGGGCTGCGGAGCTAGGTCGGTCAGTGATGTGTTTAGCCCACAAATATGACGGCTTGTGTTCTATACCTAGAACCTGTGTAAAAGAGCCGTATATGATGATGCATGCTTATAAATCCCTGCACTAGGGAGACAGAGAAAAGTGTATTCCTAGGGCTCCCTGGCCAGACAGCTTAGCATACTTAGCAAGCTCCAAACCCGTTCAAGACCCTGTCTCAAATTCTAAAATTAATTAATTAATGAAAGGGTGCCTGAGGAATGACCCCTAAGGTTGTACTCTGGCCTGTACATACATGCATGCATGCATGCGCGTGCGCACACACACACACACACACACACACACAGAATGGGAGGGTGGCGGAAGACAATACAATCTGCTCTGCAGTGGTCCCTCCGCTCCTTCCTCTGACCCCAAAGGAAGCTCTGTCTCACAAAATGACCTTTCACTGCCCCCTGGATTCCAAGCTCAGCTCTGCTTTCCTCAGAAACAGACACTAGAACAGAAGTCAGAAGTCATCAGGAGGGGACGAGGCCTAGTTTCTGATGTATAACGAGGAAGTTCCCTAACTCGTTTGTTCGCGTACCCCAGAGCCCACCCTCTGCCTCAGACCTTTAGACACCATTCCTTCCAGTGCCGGGAGACAGCACGTCTGGATGACCTCTCCCAGTAGAGACAGTTTGGCATGTCCACCACCCTCCTGTGACTGAGTCCGAATTCTCCACTCATGACGCATTTCCTAGCACGCAGGGCGCCTCTCCTGGTTGCCCCCTCAGCACCAAAGCAGCTTCCTCTCTTTTTATCCCATGCTTAACAACTGTCAGGCTGCAACAAACATGCTTTAAATCCACAGTCTTCCAGTTGCCCAGCAACAACTTCCCTCCAGGATAAATCTGGGCTTCCTGTAGCAGCTGCTGGGAAAAGGAACCTAACAGCCCGGGGCTGTCTGTCCATGGCTTTACTTGCCCTTAGCTTCTGGTCTAGATGCTTTCAAGACAGGCTACCCACCCCTGACTTCAGAATCGTTCGGTGGCTCCCAGAAACCATGTTATTCTCATAATGGCATTTTTAAAATCTACTCGTGTGTTGAGTATATCTTCAACTTCGAAATGAATATTGTTTCCAGATTGGCTCCTTTGGGTTAGGAAAACCCCGTCAACCATAGGGGTCACTCCTCTCCTGTGCTGGTGGAGTTACTGCTACTGAGTCAGTAAATATCATCAGGATGTTTAGGGAGTTGATAATGCTTTTATTTTATACTGGTACACAGATTGCATATTCTAAGGGAAAGGAATGTATTTTGTCCTCCTAGAATCTTTTGTTTAAATAAAGATTTATTTATCTATGTATACAGTGTTTTGCCTACATATAGGCCTGCAGGCCAGAAGAGGGGACCAGATCTCATTACAGATGGTTGTGAGCCACCATGTGGTTGCTGAGAATTGAACTCAGGACCTTTGGAAGGGTAGTGTTCTTAACTGCTGAGCCACCTCTCCTGCCCCTGTCCTCCTAGAATCTTTTTTAAAAAATATTTATTTTTATATTTTATGTACTTTGGTGTTTTTGCCATAGTGTTGGGTCTCCTGGAACTAGAATTGCAGACAGTTAACTGTGAGCTGTCATGTGAGAATTGAACCTGGGTCCTCTGGAAGAGGAATCAGTGCTCTTAACCACTGAACCATCTCTCCAGCCCCTGTCCTCCTAAAATCTTAACAGAGAGGTCTCAGGAGCCCCTGATGAGGACCTTATATCGCTTAAGTAAGGGTTCACTGATCAGGGACCACAATTAACAAAGACACGCACTGCCACAAACCCTATCTGCATAACCAGTCTTCCTTAACAAGTCTAATTTGGCCTTGACCTCAATTTATCAGTCCCAAACCCAATTATGACATGAAGTTATTTGTTATTGAAAATATTTTTTTTTTTTTTTGGTTTTTCGAGACAGGGTTTCTCTGTGGTTTTGGAGCCTGTCCTGGAACTAGCTCTTGTAGACCAGGCTGGTCTCGAACTCACAGAGATCCGCCTGCCTCTGCCTCCCAAGTGCTGGGATTAAAGGCGTGCGCCACCACCACCCGGCCCTCCCTCTCTCTTTCCTTCTCTATTTAATGAAAATATTAAGAGAACTTGGTGCTACAGGAGTCTGGGATGTGCGGCATAGTATTAGTATTATTTGCCATTTTGGTTCCTGACCCGTTTCCCTAGAAATGTTTCCACACTTCCATTCAAATAAAGTTGCAGCCTCTTCTGGCTCTTTTGGCAAGAACAGGTCTTACGAATTGGTATTGATAATGGGAAAAGAATTCAAGGAAGAAGTGAGCCCTGGGGAAATTATTTTATAATTTATAGCAACATCAATTAAAAAGTTGGTGAACAGATACAGAGTGGGGCTGCCTGGGAGCCAGGCATCATTCTGGGATGTAAATGCTTCTCCAAAACACAAGTTCCTCGTTATTTATCATCCCTATAGAAAAGAACTAGGAAAGAAAACACAGCTAGGACACCATGCACACTAGGGCTTAGCAAATGTGAGGTAGATAGATATTATCCAATTATTAGCAAGATCAAAAAAGAAAGTGTTGACCAGATACAGACACACACACACACACAAATGCATCTCATGCCCTGGCCCTAGGCGTCCTCTCCCCCAGATTCCTACTCTTGTTTTTATCTGGCTAGAGATCCAGGCTGACTCTCGGAGTCTGGCTTCACATTCGTTGCTCCACCTGGAATCCCAGACTCCCCACACCCTTCAGTGCACAGATACCTCCTGCATCCCCACAATCACTGCACCCCTTTATCAGCTCAAGTGTCACCTTCCCAGCCACCAGTAGTGGAACCAATTTCTCCTTCCCTGGCAGAGACACCATGCCTGGAACCTAAAACCCAGGAGATTCTGTCTCTCCACTGCAAGATTAGTTTACTGTTCATTAATGCAACACATATCCTTGGGTCATGTGTACCCGAGCTGAAGATGTAAAACTAAAGCCTGTTGCTATGTTTAAGGAGTTCATAATCTAGGGCAGTGACTGGTTCTCAGCCCTCCTGATGCTGCGACCCTTTAATGCAGTCCCTCATGTTGTGGTGACCCCAGCCATAACATTATTTCCATTGCTACTTCATCGCTGTCATTTTGCCACACTGTAATGAATCCATAATGTAAATATCTGATGTGTGACCTCCCAAGGGGGGGTCATGACCTGCAGGTTGCAGACCACTGATCTAATGGAAAGACAGATACATTAGAAATAATGGAAGACAGCTGGGTGTGGTGACGCACGCCTTTAATCCCAGCACTCGAGAGGCAGAGGCAGGGGAGCCTGGTCTATGTAGTGAGTCCCATGACAGTCAGGGCTATATAGACCTTGTCTTAAGAAACAAAATAAACCTTGTCTTAAGAAAAAAAAAAACGTCAATAATGATGATGATGATAATGATGATGATGATGATAATAATAATAAAAGTGTGTCCCTTCTTATCTCTCATGGTTTTTAGGAGAGAAGATGGACAAGATTAGTGACAGGATTTGTTGACATGTGATTTGACCTATTCACATCCTTACTCCCTTCCTACCCACTAAACTCAATCCCACCAGCCCATTGCAAAAACAGGGACTAAAGTGACTTGCCCAGCATCTGTTACCATCAAAGTTATTTACAAGCAATTTGAAAAGAAGTCCCAGCAGGATGGGTGTCTCATCCCAGTGGTCAGAGCAGAGCAGAAAAAGCCTGCCTCCCATGGGAAGAAAGGCAAGGATACAGGGCAGAGATAAGAACTCAATGGTTCACGTTTAACTACCTGCTTCTCAACTTTTGATGCAAGCCAGACCAGTCCAACCATCACTCAGGAGACCCACCCTACAAAATGAAAGTGCTGAGGCTCTTGGCTGGTGATCTACACATACCTGAAGGAGGATGCAATTCAAGCTTTGTCGGGGCCTCTCTCTAGGCCGCTCAAGGTGCTCCCTTGAACTTGAAACCCATTGTCTTAACATTTAGAACTCAGTCCTGAAAGACTGTTCGGGCTGTCTGTGAGTCAATTCCATTCTGAAACCTTGGCGAATAAGGTCAACTAGGACTTGAACTTGGTGATCAAGGGGTTTGCTTCAGGCTCTAAGACTTGCCAGCAACAAAACTGAGGACTTTAGTGTTCCCAATCAAGGTGGAAAATACTGAAACTGTTCTGAGCTATCCCACGGGCAAGCCCTAGCCAGATGTGGCTCTCAGCTAGAGAACTTGACCGGGGAACTTCTCACTCGTGTGCACTAGCTTTGTAAGAAAAGTGGTGGAATTGGTGGAATCTTCCATGAGAGAGTATTTGTGAACAGAGGAAGGGTGACAACCTGTCCAGAAAGGTCACAAAGGGGTCATAAGTGGTGAAGAAAACCTAGCAGGGCCTGCAGAGTCTGGAGGTGAACAGATGTGTGCCCTCCACACTGCCTGTCTTCACACTCCACCAGCTGTGCTGGTTTGCCTCCCCTGGGAGCCCTGTTTGGTGTCATTAAAACAGCAATCAGAGTCACTTTGGTGTATTTGCTGTCACCAGGAGACTATTTGTGATTGACTAGCTCAGCAGGGAAACTTGGAATAGGAGCTTGAATAAAAGAATTTTGTTTCTGAAGGCAACATTGCAGAAGTACAATTAGGGAGGGAAAAAATGGCTTACCAGTATGCACAAAACCAGATAGTGTGTGTATGTGTGTGTGTGTATGTATAGATGTGTCTGTGTGCACATACGTGTACAGCTGGAGGCTGACATCCCACGTCTTCCTCAGCTGCTCTTCGTCTTGTGTTTGGAGACACACCTCTCTGGATTTGTCTGCACTGGCTGTGCAGCAAGTCCCGAGGATTCCCCAGTATCTAGCTCCCCAGCCCTGGGGTTACAAGTCTGTGTCATCAAGCCAAGATTTTATGTGGGTGCTGGGGTCAGACTCATGTCCTCATGCTTGTGTGACGGACTAAGCCATTTCCTCGACGCTGTAGCTACATTAAAAACATTTTTTTTTTCTGTTGATTCCAGCTTCCCACACTCCTAGACAGCAGTTCTCAAGGTATCAACTTGCGATTTTGGGCAGGAGTATTATCTGATATGTCACCAAGATTGCAGAAGGTAAGCGGCCCGATGTCATTAACTATAGCTTTTATTATGCCTTTTTTTAAAAAAAAAGATTTATTTATTTATTATGTATGCCTGTATGCCAGAAGAGCACACCAGATCTCATTATAGATGGCTGTGAGCCACCATGTGGTTGCTGGGAATTGAACCTGGGTCCTCTGGAAGAGCAGCCAGTGCTCTTAACCTATGAGCCAACTCTCCAGCCCTTATCATGCCTTTACACCGTTTCAATCACACTTATACAAGGACTTTAATCGTACCTCTCACCTGTTAAGGAGAAACTCATTTATTCTTCCAGTCTAGCAACTTAAAGGCATCTGCTCATCTTCCAAACCATCTGTGTTCCTAGGTAGAAGGCGAAAATAAAATGACCATCAAATAATAATAATAATGTAATAATAATAATAATAACCATCTTTGAGATGCTACATCAAGACCTAAGGATCTCTGGAACCAACAGCTTGTCTGCAGTAGCATGGCTCGTTGTGGACTTGTAAAGTCATGTAGGGCTTCCTAGGGCCTGCAACAATAGCAAACACATACATGATACTAACAGGTACAATTCTCAGTGCTTTACCTCCATGGAGTCGCCTCACCCCTCCAGGGTGACTTTTTTTCTGTTGTCTTATGAAATATTTACACAATTGAATTAACATCTGCTTATATAAGACTTCTCAAATACAGAAATTGCTTCCTCCACTTAAGAGCTGGTTGATAATGGAGAAAGGGAGAGAACAGACAGCCACGGCCACGAGCCCTTTTGAATACACAGCCAACCAAGATGAGAAGCACGAAACAGCCAACTCTCTTTAAGTGTGATGAGTTTTTATGGAAGGCGAAGCGAAATGGAAAAGGTGATTTTCTCTGGGCTTTTCCCCTTTGATTTTTCCCAGCCACCATAGGCTCAGCCAACTTGGAAAATAACATGCTTGGAGTCTGTATTTATAAAATTAAATTCAATCGGGGCAAAGCAGGAGCCCTGATTGGCAGGCAGAGCAAGAGAAGGGCCCGTCGTCCTGCTGGCCACCTGCTGCAGCGCCGAGTCTCCGGCATATTTCTCCTCACAGCATTTTAAGAACTCAAGTTCGTATGACGGCGGTGAAGTCGACAGAGAATGTAAATACCTTCCTGAAGCAGATCAACCCTTTGGATTCTGTGTGGACCTCCCGGAATATTTTCTGCCTGTTTAGATAAGAGGTCTAAGCGCTTGTGAACTAGGTTAAAGCAGACGGCCCAGCTTACATTAACTGATATCAGACTGTTTGACCCCCAACGCAGCCCTTCATTTCTGAGCGCTTTGATTAAATGAGCAACATAATAACAATAATAACCCCTTCTGGTCATAAGACCGCGGTTGCTGAAGCGGTTTAAGGCTCTGACTTTCTCACTGAGGCATAGACGGTGATTATAAACGTGACTCACTGTGTGGATTCCACACGGTGCTCATCAGTTTCGGAAAGCAAGTGTTGGCATGTGTACAAAGAGAGAGAGCACAGGTCGACATCGCTGACAGAAGTGGGAGAATGTTTTCCGTCACGCCTGGCTGGATCCTAATGGCTTTGGGTTTTTTTGTTTTTTAATTTCCAAGTTCCTTAGAATGTGAATAGTAAGGTGTGGTCAGGGAATAAACATAGCATTGTTTTTATTTTATATTTTCCCTAGAATAAAGCCAAGTGGCCTCATGGGACCAAGTCCCTGGGACATTTTGCCGGTGTCTCTTGGTCTAGTCCTCAGCATCACAGATCTACCTTTTCAGGATGAAGCCGTGGGTACGATGACACCATAGAAAGGGCAAGGGACACCAGGCCCCTCTTAGTTGACACAGAATTTGGAACTTTCTTCCATAAGGGAGACATTTTCTGTTCTTTGCTTAAGTCTCTTTTGTTTGTTTGCTTTTTTGTTTTTGTTTTCCGAGACAGGTTTTCTCTGTGTGGCCCTGGCTGTCCTGGAACTCAATTCCTAGAACAGGCTGGCTCCCAAGTGTTGGAAATAAAGGCGTGCACCACCACGCCCAGCTCTTTGCTTGAATCTTAAAACATACTCTCTCTCACACACGCACACGGCAGGAGGGTGCAGATGCGGGGAGAACAAGCCACACTGTTCAGTTGAATGGAAGAACTCACATGTGATAAAATAAACTTAGTAAGATGTTTTGAGGAGCTGAAGAAGTGGCTCAGTGGTTAGGAGCACTGGCTGCTCTCGCAGAGGACTCGAGATCAGTTCCCAGCATCCACGTAGCTGAAACAAGCTTCACATAGTAGCTCCCGGTCATCTGTGACCCCAGCTCCAGGAGACTCGACACGGCCTTCTAGTCTTCACGGTCATCTGCATGCACACAACATGCAGACGCAGACACAGACATACACATACACACAAGGAAAAATAAATCTTAAAAAAATTTACAAATATAGAACACCAAATTCTAAACTTTTGACCACAGGAATTTGCCATGGTCTTTCATTTCCAGAAACAAAGGTTTCTCTATTATTTTATTTTCCAGGTTTTTTTCCCCAGCATTTCCATCTTGATGGGATAACAACTAACTTATGCTGATATAGTCTCTGCATTTTCCCCAAGGACACAATTCCAAGAAACCCAAACAAAGGAAAGCAGACATATTAATATATTTTGTGTTCATGTTTGTCCCCAGATAAATGACAACACATTTTGCTTACTGCAGGCGGATTAAGAATTGCTGAGAATATATATGTTTCCTTTAAATGTGGACATCAAACACACACATGAGGAAGCTTTGGTTCTGTCTGTTTTAAGATTACTCAGAGTCGGGGCTGCAGAGAAGGGTCAGCATTCAAGAGCACTGGCTGTTCTTCCAGAGGACCCAGGTTCAATTCCCATCACCTGCGTAGCAGCTCACAACTTTCTGTAACTCTAGTTCCAGGGGATCTAATACCTTCACACAGACAGACATGCAGGCAAAATACCAATGGATAAAATAAAATAAAAATTAAAACAAAACCCCTACCAATGTACATGAAATAAAATAATTTTTTTTAAAAAGGATTATTCAAAGTCTTTCCCTTTTCCTAGTTTATTCACCTGCCAAGTGTTCAAGACTTGCTATGGGTAACCAGACCTGTCCTACAGAACAGTGGTCCTGAGACCTTCACCCAGCTGATGAGCATCTTGTCTGACCTCCTGTGTGGCTACCCAGAAGGAGGAGGCTCTCGCGTGTTCTCCTTTAACTGGTATGAAGACAATAACTATAAAGCCTTCCTGGGGATTGATTTCACAAGGAAAGACCCCACCTATTCTTACGACAAAAGAACAAGTAAGTTTTTGGAGTTCTGTATGCAAACTGGCCTCTGGTGTGGGTTAAGATGGTGGGTTGGGGATGGGGGAAAGCTGGGCAGATGGCTCAGTTGCTATGCGACACAAGACCCAAGTTCAATCCCTGGAATCCACCAAAATGAAAAAGGAAAAACGAAGGAAGGAAGGAAGGAAGGAAGGAAGGAAGGAAGGAAGGAAGGAAGGAAAGAAGGAAGAGTGAACCAGACATGATGGTGCCCACTTGTAATCACAGCACCAGAGGACTGAGACAAGAAGACATTGGGGCTTTGCTGGTCAGCTGACCTAGCCTACTTACCAAGTTCTAAGCTAGTGATACAACAAGGTGGATGGCACACCTTAGGCTGTCCTATGGCCTCCATACATATCCTTACACACGCATACCTACAAGCACTAATATGAAAAGTGATGGGTGGGGTAGCAGTCTTGGGGTTGATTCTCCTTGCTCCTGCTAAGTGGCCTTGGGCAAGGGGATTTCTCCCAGAACTTCTCTTTCCCCTAGTAGAGGAGCGTGGAGCCATGGAAAGCACCCAAGCCCACTTGGACATTTCCCACTGAGTAATGGAACTGGGGTTAAGTTCTAGAGGAAGAGAAGAGCAATAGATATGGAGGCCACGGGGAGTTGGTTACAACAAAGCTCAAGGCAATAGGGTCCTGGCAAGTCAACAGGGCTGGCAAGCCCCCCCCCACCTTTTACCCCTCACCCCCCACCCCACCCCCACAAATCAACAGGGCTGGCAAGCCCCCGGCAGTTCGTCTGCTTCACTTTCACTATTTTGGGGTAGGGTGGGTTCTGAAATCACAAAAAGACAGCAAGAGACACAGCAAAAGGAGTTGGGCTCTGAGACAGCTACATACACAGAGAAGAGAAGCAAGTTAGGAGACTTGGAATTAGTTGAGACTGAAACTGAGATTCCAGTGTGGGGAGGCTTGTAGGGTCTTTCACTCCCTTTGGTCCCTTGCAAAAATCACAAGCAGGCTTCTCAACTCTTTCTTTTAAGCAAATAAACCACAAGGCAGACCCCATTCTTTGTGGCACTGTGGAGGCTATTATCAGGGGGCACTGTGGCCTTCTGTCACTAATGATGAGCTTGTTATTGGGGGGGGGGGGTCCAGCCTAATAATTTAAATTATTTCTCAAACCCTCCAGTGTGGGACTGAATGAGAGTTAAACATGTGATTTGATGTACTAATGACTATGTTTAGCTATGAGCAATGGGGAGTTTTGAAAAATGTGTCCCTTCTCTCTTGACAGCATCCTTTTGTAATGCCTTGATCCAGAGCCTGGAGTCAAACCCTTTAACCAAAATAGCCTGGAGGGCGGCAAAGCCACTGCTGATGGGGAAAATCCTCTTTACTCCAGATTCCCCTGCTGTGCGAAGGCTACTAAAGAATGTGAGGTCCCAGATGGTCTAGTCCCTTAAAACAGTGGTGTGTGTGTGTATGTGTGTGTGTGTGTGTGTGTGTCTGTCTGTCTGTCTGTGTCTATCTGTGTGTTTAAATATGCTCTTGCCAGTGACTCCCCTGCTGTTTCCCCCTAAATGGACTGCTGGGTTTCCTCCTCCATGCACAGTCATGGTAGGAATGCCTCCCTCTGGTGCCCCTGCTTGGGCCCACCCTCTTCGAAGCAGCCTGCAATGGAGCTTCTTTCTCACTCTGTGACTTACATCCCTAATGGAAATGTTCACCATTCTCTGATCCCTGGCTTCCCAGAACAGGCAAAGATGGGGAGGATGAATATTTGCTCACGAGAATCCCAAATATAACTTCCTGAGACTTGGAAACAATAGCATCGTGTTACATGTACCTCTGAGATAACTAGCAAATCAGATTCTGTCAATCCTGGAGTCAGAGAAATGCCAGTGTCTGAGTGGGGGGGGGGGGGAGGCATTTCCAAGAAGAATCTTGTGGGCTGGGAAGATGGCTTGGCTGTTAAGAGAACTCTTCCAGAGGATCAGGGTTTGATCCTCAGCATCCACATGACAGCTCACAGCTGTCTCTAACTTCATTTCCCAGGGATCCGATCCTCCCTTCTAGCTTACATGGGTACACGGCATGCATGTGGTACACAGACATACATGCAGACAAAACACCCATATACTTAAAATAAAAATACAATAAGCTAAAAAGAAGAGGAGGAGGAGGAACCTTGCCCAACCATTAAATGTTTCTAGCAAAGGCAGAAGATAGAACTAAAGGTTATTTCTCACTTTTTCTTATGTTTTTTCTGTGTGTGTCTATTTTTAGGCCAACTCAACTTTTGAAGAACTGGACCGAGTTAGGAAGCTGGTCAAAGCCTGGGAAGAAGTGGGGTCCCAGATCTGGTACTTCTTTGATAAGAGCACGCAAATGACCATGATCAGAGTAAGGATGCTCACAATAGAGGATGGATGAGAAGGAGCGGGGCCATAGAGATAGTTCAGCACAACATAGGATGGGTTAGAAGGAGAAGGGCCATAGAGACTACTGGAGTCAGATCACAACAAACAGAACCCATAGCACCAGTCTGTAAACTGTCACCAAGTGGAGTCACTGGCATTAGGTGGGAAATCTGTGTCCTAATCTCTAGGGGGAGGGGGATTTAAAAGTTATCACAAGATCAGTTTCTTTCCCATGAATTCACTTGAAGGTCTCAGGTTCAAAAGCGTGTCTTCTGAAGAGGCCCGCTCTATACTACCAAGACGGTCACATAGGTCTATATGGCCTCATTCGCAACGTTGTAAAGCCAAGAGGCAAGAGTTCGCAATAGCAGGGAAATTAAAATGGGAACAAAACAGAGAGCCATAAAAAGAAAATGTTCCATATCATTTTCCATGCTCAGGAATACCCTTCCCACCCTCCATCTTGTCTCTCCTCAAAGTGGCAGAAGTGCATATACCTTGTCATGGGAGGAAACCCTGTCAGCTTGTTCAGTGAGCCTATTTTCTCCGTCATTAATCATGAAAAATTGGAAATGCTCTAAGAATAAGACCAAAGAGCCTATGGAATTCTTAATTTCTGTGATTATGTTTCTTCTTCCCAAGGATACCCTGGAACACCCAGCAGTGAAAGACTTTATAAATCAGCAGTTTGGAGAAGAAGGTGTTACCACTGAAGCCATATTAAACTTCTTCCCTAGCGGTGCCAGAGAGACCCAAGCTGAGGGCATGCCCGACTTTGACTGGAGGGATGTATTTAACATCACAGATCACGTCTTACACCTGGCTAGCCAATACCTGGAGGTAAGTGGCATCAATCCACTCGAGGGCCACAGTGAGCCTCTTAACGATAATCTCATGGGTAAGGCTAGAGATCTGTTAGCCACTCAGCTGGTGTTGGCTTTGGTCTTTCATCTTTCCCATGAAAAAAGTAAGAGTACCATGGCCGTCTAACACGTCCTCTTCTCGGGAGGGCTCCTCTATACTTGATGAAGGTTTCCTCACATCTCGCTAGCTTCTTGACTCCTCTGGTTCTTTCCTCCTCCCTTTCAGGGCACACCCATCTTCAACTTTCTCCCACCTGCCATTGTAGTCATTGTTCCTATGACCTTCTATTGGCTAGTGTCCCCCAAACCTTGAGTGTGAGCCTCAGGTATTGCCAGGCATACCTCCCCCCAAAGTCTTAAGGGCCTATAAGACTCAATGAGTCTCAAAACAAACTTACACCCTGTTTTCCTAATAAACCCCTTCACTTTTTTTTAAAAAAAATATTTTTATGGTTTATTTAACTTTATTTTATGGTCATTGGTGTGAAGGTGTCAGATCCCCTGGAACTGGATCTTCTGACAGTTGTGAGCTGCCATGTGGGTGCTGGGAATTGAACCCAGGTTCTTTGGAAGAGCAATCAGCGCTCTTAACCATTGAGCCATCTCTCCAGCCCCCAACCCCTGCACTTCTTAAACCAATTAATCCCATATAGCCTTTGCTCAGATTCTCAAGCTGAGAACATCGGGGTTATCTTTAACTTCTCTTTCTTCTCCGCTCTCAGTGAAAGAGTGATTCTACACTGTTGCTTGGTGCCCATGTCTGGGCTGCATGTTTTTGTCTCTCCCTGCCTTATCTCATCCTCCAGCAATGCCATGAAGTGTACAGCGTTATCACTGTCTGTATGTAGATGCAGAGGCCAAGGCTTAAAGAAGTTGAATAAGATCCCGGCTATTAGGAGTACCAAGCAGAGTCCAAACATGGGTGTGCCCGAATTCAAAGCCAGCCCTGATGACCTCCTTCTCCCCCCTGCCCCACCCAGTCAAAGTGTCTCTCTTTTCCAACTCCTCAATAATCCCTCAAGTCTGCCTTTGCTCGCTCGCCAGGCTCTGTGAGGGCCAGAGGCCTTGTACCAGCCTGTCTGAGCAGCTTTCTCCCTGGATTCCAGGGTTCAGTCTCTGCTAATCCGGGCATTCCTCTACACAGACACCGGCCTCACATTCCAAGCACACATCTGTTTGCATCACTCAAATGCTTCGAGTCTCAGTGACTCAAGCAGAAAGCATCTGGCCTGTTGCTCTCCGTTGGTAGTGCCCCAGCTGCTGGCAGCCCTCACTGGTCATCCTTCCACCACAGATTTCACGGAAGGAGGGTACAAACGCCTTTCTCACAGCATAAACAATACTCCCCAAAGGACCCTTGCTCCACCAGGCTTTGGGGGCCTTAGTGCCTCAGGAAGGGAGTGATTCTAACCGGGAGGCCTGGAACACACACGGCCGCCATGGGGGACTTTACTCTAAGCAAGATTCCTATGAAGTGAGGGAGAATTTCCTCAAAAGGAGAAATGTGTATGTATCTGCTCAAGCCTGAAGGGGCTTTTCATTTTGCCACCATTTACCTGTTAATTCTCTGTTTGTTTTCTTTGTGGTTCTGGGGATAGAACCCAGGGTCTCATGCATGCCAGGCAGGTGCTACCATGGAGATGCAACTCCCCAGACATAATCATCCGTTCCTTGATGCTTGACCCTCAAGGATTCACTCTACTTTCACATAAGCTTGGAAAGTTCACCCTCCCGTGGTCTGCTGCCCTCTCTTCATACACCTCAGGCTCTTGTTTAAGTACTGTGTTTCCATTTCCGGCTTGAACAGCTATCTGGCATCCGTGGGCACATCTTAGTTATCTTCAGATTCTCAACCTCAGCCCCAGGGACTTTTGCCTCTAAAGGCCAATCACACCCAATGGGCTGGGCCTCAACCTTCAAAAATCTAGGGCCATTGGAAGGTTTAAGGTCGCTGGGCACACGCCTTTAATATCAGCACTCAGGAGGCAGAGGCAGGCAGATCTCCGTGAATTCGCGGGCAGCCTGGTCTAGAATCAGTTCCTGGAACACTAGAGCTGTTACACAGAGAAATTTTATCTCAAAAAGCAAAACAACAACAACAACAACAAAGTTTGAAGGTGCTCCTAGAAATAGGAAGGGAGGTTAATCTGAGGTCCACAGGAGAGCGTTCTCCCATCCCAGATGGCGAATCATAATAACTCACTAGCGAGAAGCGGCCTGGCTGTATGTGTTCTTGAGGATCACTGCTGCCCTAGAGCCCCCAGCATTTCTCTAGAGTATGTGAAGCTCCTTCTCCTGAATCCTAGACATTGGCATCCCTACCCACGCTCTGATGTAGCTTCGCCGGAAGTACAAAATTGGTGGCGGCAGGACCAGAGCTGAAGCGATTCCTGTCTTACCAGGAGACAACAATGACCTCAAGTGCTTTTTAGAAACCATTCTGAGGATCAACCCAGACCAGCTGACTCAGAATTTCCAAAGAAGAGCCCTGGTGTCCCATGCATATTTACAGATCTATTAGACTAGGCCGAAGAGGCTTGCTGCTCTCACGTACAGCTCCCAACTGATCTCACATCCCTGGCTAGGCCCACCCCCGCCCCCACTGCTGTCTTAATCTTACTACGTACAGGGCCTGTGCATGGGCGTGTGTGGACACAGGGGTATTTTTTTTTCTAATAGTGGTTCTCACGATGTTTTTGTGAGGTGTATGAAGACTAACTCTTGTCTTTGTTTGACTTGACATTTGTATCATGATGTATCATGATATGAAAACTTTCTTCCTTTCTTCTTCCCTTGCTCCCTTCCTTCTGCACTCTACCAACTGAGCTATATCCCCAGCCCTAAAAGAGTTATTTTTCCTAAGTGTCTTGTGTTTAACATAGTAGCAATAGATGCTTAATGGGTATTAGTCTCTTATACAGTTAAGAATTAAAGCCGGGTGGTGGTGGCGCACGCCTTTAATTCCAGAACTCAGGAGGCAGAGGCAGGTGGATGTCTGTGAGTTCGAGGCCAGCCTGGTCTATAAAGCGAGTCCCAGGATAAGCTCCAAAATTACACAGAGAAACCCTACCTCAAAACAAAACAAAACAAAACAAAGCAAAACAAAAACAAAACAAAACAATATAAAGAATTAAGCCTACAGGCTGAGACTTTCCTAGACTCAATTCTCTACTGCTTGTTCCTCTGTCTCCATCTGTGAAATGTGGATTTGAGGAGCATTTACCTAATATTTGGCTTGTTCTGAGAATTAAATGAACCAATTTGTGCAACCCGCTATCATATAAGAAGCATTAATCAATATTAAATGTTAATCAAAACACAAATAAACCTGGTCTAAGTCGAAGCAAACCCCCAACTGGTGCCCCTGTCAAGCTCATGAAGTTACTGACCATATAGCTAGCTCCTCAGACACTGGGACTTCCCCAGGGCTTTGAAGAGCAGACCACTGTGGCCAAGGGTCAGTGGCCACCCCATGGGGAGCCCCATGAGGCTTTGAACACCAGCAGCAGTGATGACTCAGTTTCTTATCATCTCGCTCCTGGGAATGGGGGAAACAAGTAGTTTGGGGACAGGAAGGAGGAGGTTCAGTAGGGGAAGACAGGCAGTGAAGGGCAGAGCCCCTACAGGCCATCCTGAGTTTTCTGCATCTGCTCTTGTGTCTTGGGCCATCTGCAGGAGCCTTGAAAAATTCCCCCACCCCACTCCAGAATGTCTGAGTAGTGCATTTGCCATGGACCCCTCTCTGGTGGTTCTAAAGGTTTCTCTTGGTCAGGGAAGCCAGTGAGTTTGTTACCACCTCTGCCTTACTTAAGAAGGCCAGCTTGGTACCTCCTTTCCAATAATGGGGAGACTGGAAAAGTTCCTCATGAGCCAATCTAGGTGCCCACGTCTATGTCTACTCTAAAAACAGAAACCAAACAAAACACTTAAGGAAAATTAGGCAAATGAATTCTGCTACCCATAACAATTGGACACTTAGTTGTGAGACTGGAAAACAACAGAAGCTCTAAGAACAATTCCTCACAATGGAAAGTGAGAATGATTAAGTAGATTTTCTTCTTCCTTCTCCTCCTTCTCTTTCTCCTCCTTCTCCTTTCCTCCTCTTCATCTTCTTCCTCTTCTTCTTCCTCCTCCTTCTTCTGCTTTTGTTTTGTTTTTCAAGACAGGGTTTCGCTGTAGCCTTGGAGTCTGTCCTGGAACTAGTTCTTGTAGACAAGGCTGGCCTCGAACTCACAGAGATCCATCTGCCTCTGCCTCCTGAGTGCTGGGATTAACTAGAAGTGCTAAATTTCTTCCTTCCGGTTTAGGGTGAGGCCCTAGGACAACCTGAAGGGTGTCCATTCTCCTGTATTTCCTTGTGGGTCCAGGTTAACCAGCCGTGTATGGGACCGTCCCACCTGCACCACAAGGGCTACAACCTCTGCTTCTTATTAGTCATTCTGAGAGATGTGACCGTCTATGGCTTGATTTCTGTACAAAATCTGTACAATTCTAAGTAACAATACAAGGACAGAATGAGAGACAAGCATAGAGGCACAGAGCGCTTAACACATTCGCCAGACCTATGTGTAAATGCTAGACAGGGGGACTTTTCATCTAGAGGGTGGGGATGACATGGCCACTCTGGGCTCACTTGAGAACATGCACACGTGGCAGCTGCTGCCCTGGACCATGTGCCAAGTCAAGAGTGCACCTCTTCTCACACTCAGAGACTGCCTGAACATTATTAGTCAAGGCGTGTCATGCTGAACTCTGGGTTAGCTTTAGTGAACAGGCTTAGAGTCTAATCCCAAAGGCTAGGAGGATAGCTCTGGGGTGCCGGACTTGAGCGGACAGTGACTCCGAGGCTGAGAGCCTTTCTTATCCTCAGACGATCCGTCAAATACAGCTTTCTTTGTAGTATCCCTCACCGCATAGCTAAGGTTCCTGAGAAATAAGGGTAAAAGTGAGACAGGCCTCTCGGTTAGAACCATGGTTTGGGACAGGGATGCTAGTGACATTTGAGAACCTCCACCCCTCCCACATGTGGAAAAGTTATCCCCAGACATTGTCTCACCATCCGCTTCTCTAAACCTAGGGAACCTGAAGGTGAGCCAGGACTTCATAGGTAAACACTTATGTATGTATGTGTGGGGGGAGGTGTTGGTTTATTTACTTACTTTGTGTGTGTGGTGGAGGGTAGTGTAGGGTGTGCCATGGCAAGTCTGGAAGCCAGAAGACAACTTGTAGAGTGATTTCTCTCCTGCCATGTGGGCTCATTGGCTTGAATGCAGGTTTTCAGACTTGATATCCAGTGACTTTACCTTCTGAGCCATCTTGCTGGCCCATATTTAAGTAAATATCTTAAATTCTTATGCACATACATTTTATTCATAACCTATATTTGTCTCTATACACATGTTTTCTGTAGAAAAAGACAGTTATAAAAGTTAGCTAATTATCCCTCTCTTTACCTCCTAGTTGAAAAAAACATAGATTCCTCTCCTCTTCAAATTTTTGAGCAGCCAAAGGTTTGGCCTGGAATAAATCAAACACTATTTACAGTTCACACTGGATTTGAATCGCTTAGCACATTTGAATTTCAGGCCTCGAGTTTCATATCAGGAAGCTGAATTCAGCCAAACGTTAATATGAAAATACCACTAATCAGAGCATAAAATTATACTTTCACCAGTAACAGCTACCTTTTGCTAAGGCTTGAGAAAACACACATTCCTTAACTGCCTTTCCTCGGCTATCAGCTCAGCTAGTGTGTGGACATAACGCTATATGAACTAGATGGCGGTTATTTTCTTGAGTTATCAGTGTCCGTTTTCTTAAACCACTTTTCTTTGGTATGTTTAGTACTTCTGGCTGTGTGCCACCGCCATCCAACCATGATGTTCTCAGGAAATATATTTTTCAGGCTCACATAGGGAGGAAATAAGAAGGAAAGATGAGGTTGGATTGTGTAACGTGTCGTGGAGTTAGCTGTGGAGCTATTGGCTGGTTACCCATGTTGCTCTCTTCTGTTCATACAATGACCCCAGATACTCAAGACGGTATCATTAGAAGAGTTGGATTGAGTACAGAAGTCTACACCACAAGAGCAATTATTATTTCAAGGGCTGTGAACTAGATCCTAAGCAACTTACGGGCAATCGCTGTATTTTATGCCTCTTTGAGCTCTTGGCAATCTAGAACTCAGCCAGAGAAAACAGGTGGAAGGTAGGCTGGGGACATGGGTGATGGATTCTGCTGCCTTGGGGAGCCAGCCTTGCTGTGTTGGATACTTTCACTTGCCATCCCTTCCTGCACTCTGTCCCATCTGCCTGCTGGCCATCATGGCCATCATTGTCTTCACTTTAAAGCAAAGAGTCTAAGAGGCTCGACTTCCCAGTGGGGCACAGAAGATAAGTGGGCTTCAGAATTTGCTCTTTATTTTTACTTATTTTATTTATTTTTTGAGACGGGGTCTCTCTGGGTAGCCCTGGCTGTCCTGGAACTCATTCTGTAGACCAGACTGGCTTCAGACTTGCAGAGATCCCCTTGCCTCTGTCTCTGGAGTGCTGGGATTGAAATCTCTCCTCCAGGCTGGGACTCTAGAATCTAACACAGGTCTGTACTGTCTCCAGTGAAAAAGCTCTTTTCCCTGTGAGGTGCAAGGTGATTGCAGAGGCTCTGCAAGTGTCATCTGCTTCATTACATACTGAGCCCAATAAAGGAAGTAATCGCTTTATAGTACTCGAGATAATGATATGAGTTGGTCTCTTTTTTTTTTTTGCTTAAAAATAATCAGATGAAAATGAGAACTCATAAAGGTTGGAGTTCATTCTTTTGTGTATGTCTTTGCATGAACTGAGCTTGAGATATCAATTAGTTACTGCTAACCCTTGACTCCCCATAACCTCACCCTCTACAGATACAAAATCAAATTTACAAGTCATCTGAGTTCTGCCAGTCCTTCCACCTTCTCGCTTTCTTCTTTCTCATTCGTAAATGCTTCCAGAGGCCTGCTCTGTCTCTCCTAGCCCCTCACTAGGCTTTCAGGTTCTTGCTGCTTCTGTTCAGTTCCCATATCCTCTCCAATGAGACAGTTCTAAAACCCAAGCCCACACTGACATAAGGCTCACCGCTCCTCCAGAATTTCTCATCCCCAAGAAGGTAAGCAGCCTCCACAGTTCTTTCACGTCCTAGGAGACGGCCCCAGACCTCCCAGCATGGACAGTGTCTCCTTCTCACACTCGCTCTGCTCCACTGGCTGGTTACGCCCACATCTACACGTCAGGACCCAGCAGTTCCAAGTCTTTTTCTCCACACTGTATTCCCTCCATGGGAGCCCTATCACAGCTTGTCCAAGCCCTCTCCCTGCCTTCGTTGACCTGACCACATCAAGGGCTAAAACTTGAACACGTTTTTCTTTTTGCATTCTCAGCTTTCCTGAGTAGATCTGTAGCGACGTCAAGCAGATACCAAAAAGGGCTAAATCTCAGCAGAAATTAATGCTTGTGTTGAGTCTTAAGGGTCAGATCCACTGGTTCAGAAAATCGGAAAGACAATTTAGGGCAGAGAGCAAAGTTTAAATGAGTCACAGAGGTATGGACCTAGTGGACAAAGGGTGGCTGTAACAGAACTGGTGTGTCTGGAGTCAGCCAGCAAGGGTGGTGAGAGCTTCACACTGTGGGCAGCAAGATGCTCTTCAGCATCTCTGTATGGACTCTGCTACTTGGGACAGCAGAGCTAAACCTCTATCTGAAAAATGAGGCTAACCCAGGCTGTCTGGGTGACAGCTACTGGTGAGGCCGAGCCGAGGGCCTGTGACATAGAGGGGTCTTACAGGTTGATACACAGCCCTGTTATTATCCAGTACAGTAGCCCTCACCTCCAGGTGTTGTTGAAACAATGGAACAGGACACCGGGGGAGTCAAGTGCCCTAGGTTGTTACCCACATAACGGTAACTTTCACTGGAACTAGCCGACTAGAAAACGTTGACCCCTTATGAGTCTTTGTTCCAACTTGGCCTTTTTATTTGTTTCAGTACTGCGTTTATTATTTATTTATTTTAGAAACACCTTTATTCTTTTTCTTTAAGTTTTTTTTAACTTTTTTAATGATTTATTGAACTTTATTTTATGTGCATTGGTGTGAAGGTGTCAGATCTTGTGGAACTGCATTTTCAGACAGTTGTGAGCTGCCATTTGGGTGCTGGGAATTGAACCCAGGTCCCCTAGAAGAGCACTCAGTGCTCTTAACCGCTGAGCCATCTCTCCAGCCCCTTACCTTTATTCTTTACTGACATGCATTTCCCACCTCTTCATCACCCAGGCACTGTGTTTTCTCTCTTTGGGAGTGAAGGTGTCAGAAGTCTGTTCACAGTGCCGGTGCACACAATACTATTTATTACAACACCCTGCCTCTAATTCACCATCCCAAACAACCCAAACAGCCCAAAGTGGTTTTTATGCCCTGGCTTTTCCATGGAGCTGGAAATAAATCTTGAAGGTTGCAGTTTACATCTGCCAGGAAATTAATTCTGGGATGTTTGCCCACATCCCCTGGTGTTTTGTTTGGCTTTTTTAAAAAAAATAAGAAGCCCAGGTGTCTGCATGAATACCATCGGGACCACAGGAGGCCTCCGCTAGCGTTTATCGGCTGTTTTTGAAAAGATGGGAGGCAGGATTAGAAATCCTCAACGCCTCCCTTATCTCCCAAGACCTGACCTGGATGCCTTTGGGGTTTCGTGGTCAAAACTATGTCTATTAGTGCATAGCTGTCAGCACGGTGCACCAGAGCCCTTTGATATTGAGTTCAAATGGAAAGAAGAATGTTTCCCTACTGCCTCCTCTAGCCACAGTTTACCACCTAATAGATGATCCTACGAATCTATGACTTAATGTGTATGAGCTGGAGCGGTCACAGCTGAAGAAGGGAGCCTGCTAGCCCGGCAGCGTCTCCTCCGAGGTGTTTTGTGTAGCTGTGTCAGCGACTGAGTGTCTCCTGTTCAGGGTTGGGGCACAGCTGCCTGTGCGGGAGAGGGTTCCAGCAGCTCTCCCTTCCGCCACGGTGGGCTGTTTCCAGAGCTGGGAAGACAGCGGGGAAGGAACCGAGGGCCTGTATGTGGTGGCTTGGCTATTCAGGAAGATGGGGTGGGGGTGGGAGACAGACTCTGGCAGTGACCACACACACACACACACACACACACACACACACACACAAGACACAGGAAGGACCTTGAGGCCCCTTTGTAGGCTTGTAACTGCTTTCTTGGCTGTCAGAGAGCATTGTGGTTCTTCCTGAGATTCTGAACTCCTGCTGTGACATTTGCTTGGAAACTGACCTCTGAGGGCTTAAGACGCTGGCTTTATTCTTTCCCAATAGCTGTGCTGGGTTTACAGTTCAGCATTTTACACTTGACAATCTTGTTGCCCTACATTCTTCCCTAACCCCCAGGATGGCACAGAATCGTAGAACAAGATAGCATTTAAAAATAGGCTTCGTGACCTTCTTAGAACCCAGTATGTTGTAACTGACAGGCTTGTCACAATAGGCTAAAAACATCCAACCCAGGCCCTCGGCAGGGGGTTCTGTCATTAGCTCTGCCTCTTACACACATACGTGCTCCAATATACATGCCCATCAGCCAGGATTTTAACTCCAGGATTAGTGTAAGTATCAGGGGGAAGGAGGTCACTTGCTGTGAGGTAAATGGCCTCCCCATGAGAAGACAAAGCTATACTGTGAACCACACCTCAGATGGTCCCTTGGGGGCCTTTGGCTCACATTTGAAGCAGTTTCTCCTTCTTCACCTCAGTAAGAAAGTTGAGGTGAGGGGTACTTGACATTCATGTTTGGTTTTATAAGACCTTCCTCTATGCCACGTCATCTGAACTACCGGCCAGTGAACAGCTAATAGACAGTAATTAAAACTCACCATCTCTCCAGCTCCCAGGGCCCAGGCGGCTTTGGCTTCTGTCCATAGCATTGTCCTGGCCAGGTGGAGAACTATGGATCAACTCAGGACAGTTTGTGTCCTCAAAGAGACTCTTTGAAGGAAGCAAATGACTGTGCTTCTCCCCTGATGAACAACTGTCGTGAATGAAGACTAACCTGGCGGGAACTTGAAAGTCGTTTGATTATTGATGTCCGAGATATTTTACAAAAGCAACAGTAAAATGGTATTTATAAGGGCTTCTCTAGTCATCGGACAACGCAGTGTGCTCTAGAGGCTGAAAATGGATTCTGCCCGGAGGAAGTTTGTTTCAGTGAATCTTGTAACTGGGCTTGGAAGGACCACTGTAACAAACCTTCATGTGGTGTGAAGATGAACATATATACAAAAATGAATATATATATACATATATATATTATATACACATGCCCCTTAGACCAGTTTGGGGCATGAAGTAAACCATCAGTATTTGTAGTTGGTGTTTATTTTTTTGTTATGTTTTTGCAATGTTGGAAAATAAACCCAGGACCTTGTACGTGCTAGGTAGACATTCTACCATTGAGCTACACCCCTGGCTTTCTAGTCTTTCAGTGAGGCACCGACTAAGGCCTTTACAGACACTGTCTCATGTGTTTATGAGCCCTTAGAACAAACCTCTGAGATTGGGCACAGCTCAAATTCCAGTAAGAACATCAGAAGCCACGGGTAGGAAACAGGAAGAGAGAATGGCAGAGAGGACTGCCCCACACTCCACTGTGCCCCCTCCCAAAGTGATGATGAGGAAGAAAATGGATCAGATGTTTTAGAATAGAAGCGAGCATTTGAGAACCTGCTAAATTTTGTGTACTCCAGAGTACCAAGGTCCCCATCTAGGGAAACATGACAGGAAACATGACCATGAATCAGCTGCCTGATAAAACAGCCAGGATGGAGCCCACGTCATCACAGGATTCAACAATGTCATTGAAAACATCAGCTGTTTATTCCAGTATATAAAGACATGAGGTTCAAAGAGAATGTGCTAGATAACCTTGGAAGTCACGTTATTAGTCATGTGTTTAATTATATCAGCCCCCACACACACCAAGAATTATTCCCAAAGTGCATCACAACGAAGTCGTTTTATAACTTGCTGCTAGTTTTTCATGATGTATAGAATCTTGTTCAAAGCATAGAGCTAGATCTGCCCATCGGGGCTTTGACATCTAAACCAATTCAGAAAATTCTTCTTGACTCCCTAGCAGGAGAAAGTACTGTACCGGACACCACGTCCAACACAGCACGGCCCTAACCTCAAAGGACTTATTACCACTAGAGCTCTGTTGGCCCCCATAGCTACCAGCAGCTCCATAAAATTTAAAACTTGTGCTTACAATGCATTCGTGATATCTTTAGTATTCCATAGCTATGTGAGATCACTGTCCACCATGCTGGGCAGGGCAGACAGAGAACAAGTCTGCAGAAAATTTCTCTAGGCTGTGTGGCTCTCGGGCAGGAGTCCTCCACTAACGTCAGGACTTTGTGGACGGCCTATGGCATACTCTCAAAGAACCGTGGGGCACAGCCATGCCTGCGCGGGAACTTGCAAACTCCACCCTGAGGACATGCATAGATTTGCTTCTGACTTCTGTTGGATGTAAGGCAAGGTTCTCCACACTTCTGGTCCCATCTGTTTCTGATAAAGCAAGGACAGAGGACCATAAGACTGAAGACATTTCATCCCAGGGCTTTGTGAAGCTAGTGAATTGCTAAGAACATTCTCGGGGTAATATCCACTGCTAAAAAACAAAAACAAAAACAAAAAAAAAATGCTTAGAACAGCTTTCATCTCCCCAAATCATTTTGATTTTATTTTAGAAATTTAATTTCAAGATGATTCTAATTGCCATTTGTTTGTTTGGTTGGTTTTTGGAGACAGGGTTTCTCTGTATAACGTCCTAGCTGTCCTGGAACTAGCCCTCATAGACCAGGCTGGCCTCACCTCGAACTCACGGAGATCCGCCTGCCTTTGCCTTCCGAGTTCTGGGATTAGAGGTGTGCACCACCGCTGCCTGGCTTGTTTGTTTGTTTTATTAAGATGATATTTTTAAATTTTTATGGTAGTAACATAGTCTACAATGTATAAGAACCATAATAAGAAAGAACATTTCTCCCTTTTCAACCACTATTCTTTGCTCTGTTGGAAATGCCATTCTCCCCTAGTCACTGTGAGAAACATCACAGGTTGCCTTAACCAATAATTACTCTACTGTGCTGAAAGAAAGCCCAAAGTAAATCCTCCACTCTGTTTTGGCACTCCATATTGAATTTCTTTCTGTACCTAATTTCTCCTACACCAGCCCCCCCCCCCCCCCCCCCCGCGCTCCTAGTCTCTAGCAAACACTATTTTATTTTTATGCAGGTCTGACTTACTAGTCCCCTCAGTGAGTGTGAAGATGTGACATTTGCCTGTGTCTAGTTTATCTTATTTAAACACACGCCAGTTGTTAACTTGACAAACAGCCAGAATGGGATTATTTATTGCTTATCTTTGTCAAACATGTCAAATTTAAACATGTGTTCCGGGGTTTGGTTTTGTTTTTTGTTGTTGTTTGTATTTTTGAGACAGGGTTTCTCTGTGTAGCTCTGGCTCTCGTGGAATCCACCCTATAGACCAGGCTGGCCTCGAACTCATAGAGATCCACCTACCTCTGACTACTGAGTGCTGGGATTAAAGTGTGTCACCACTGCCAAGCTAGTAAACACTTATATTCTATTAACTCAGTCCCGAAGCCTCCTTGCTCAAACAGCAATTGCCAAACCTGTCTCCCATAGTGGTGCTGCTGGGTTAATTACTGACCAATGGCTGCAGACTGGCTTCTCCCGCTGCCAGAGAGTTTATGCACTAGACACCACACACGCACACACAAAACTGAATAATATAAGCTGTTTCTGCCCGGAAGAAACGAAGACTCCTTGGTGTGTGATCTACTGAAGTCCTTTGTCTTGTTTTAGGACTGGCCAGTGTTAATCTTAGCAATTAAGTCCTGTTTGCAAGGCAATGATTGACTGAAGAAAACCTATTTCCTTTAGCTCTGTGATGTATCTATTCTTACTTGTATTTCTTAAAGAAACACCAATCCAATTTCCTTTTCAGTCACGTGAGTTCTTTAAGCCTTGGCCCTGTTGATATTCTCACCCACCCAGGTTTCTCCAGGCCCTTATCAGTTAGAAAATAGATTGTTTTGTTTTCTTCACTTTTATCAAGAACACTGAGACGATCCCATGGGAGCCTCTCCCAGGGCACTGAGCCTAGGCAGGACAAGGAGTTCAGAAAACCCAGGGATGGTAGGTTTGTAACACCTTGGGGTTCAGATACACCCCCCTCATAAGAGACTTCTGTGCTGTGCTCTCATATTCTGGGGTAGGCTTTGGATAGGAGGGGTTACAAGGAGTGAACGGAGTCTGCTTGCTCCTTGCCAACGCAGTAGAGCTTGGTTCTCTGCTACAAGCTCTTTGTGTTTCTGGTTTCTTAATTTCTCCTTAATCAAATAAACAGGGGTTTGATGCTTCACCCTACCACTTCTGGGAAGTTTTTAGTGCTCTAGAGCAGGGGTTCTCAACTTTCCTAATGCGTCAACCCTTTAATACAGCTCCCCATGTTGTGGTGACCCCCCCCACCATAAAATTATTTCATTGCTGCTTCTTAACTATAATTTTACTACTGTTATGAATTGTAATATCTGATTTGCAAGATATCTGATATGCAATCCCAAGGGGATTGTGACCCACAGGTTGAGAACCAATGCTCTAGAGCCTAACTTTCCTGGGCTACCAGGTGAGGATAAACAATATTCATTGTTCCACTTATAGGACTCTTGTGAGCACCTGGAAGACTCCCTCCATAAGCCACACCATGCTGGATGTGCAGTGTAGGCTCTGGGCCCTGGTGTTCAGGGAGGCACTCTGGGCTGGAGCTGGACCGTGGTTCTACCCTTAACTCAGCATCTCTGCAGCTTCTTCCACAGCACGGGAAAGGTTCCATCTGACTTCCGGCTCCCCTGGAATTAACTGAGTCTGAATGCACTCAGCGGTGTAACCTAGTGTTCCCTGACGTGTCCCGATTGTTTTCTGATCTATTTCTGCTTAAAACCCCACAGCGGCCTTATGGTATTCTAGGGATTGTCTGGAGTGCTCCTGGTTTTAGCCTTCAGTCCCTGTCCTGAGAAACCCCTCAGTTGGCCAGCAACATCCCAAAATCCAGCAGAGTAAAGGATCTGGACCCAAGCACTCGCCACTTCTTGCCCAGTGCTCTTCTCTGTGTTTTGCGACTATCTGGGGAGGGTTTTTCTTTTTGTTTTTGTTTTGTTGTTTTTGGTTTGGGGTTTTATCAAAATGTTGGTGCCCTGGCCTTGCCTCTCAAGATTCTGAAATAGAGCTTTTGGCATCTTTTTAAAGCTAGCCAGTGCTCCAAAACTTGAAAGAGGACGGCAACCACTGCTCTGCTCTTGCAGGTCCCCAGAGATCCCAGTACTGCTCCCTGTGGTCAAGCTGGCCTCCATTTCCTTTCCTCTGCCTGTTTTCTATCTGCTTCCTCCTCAGGCCTCTTCCTCCAGGCAGCCTTCCTGGGTCCCTCCCAGACCTGGTCCTCCTCTTGAAGTCCTGAGTCTTTCAGGCTACCCTCCCTGTCATTCCACCCTGCACTTCTTGGTTTACGACAATCTCTCCCTCATCAGGTTTGAGTTTGTTTCAGGAAGAGATTGTTATCTTTTCTCCTTGTACCCGTGGAGCCAGGCAGGCTCTGGCATGTTGCATACACTCGGTAAATATTCGTTGAACAAATTAATCAAGACAAGGCCATCTGACCTCTTGTGAGTTACATTCTAAGAATCATGGGCACAAAACCCCCAGTGTAAAACAAATACCAGTACAATATAATTACTTCAGTAAGTCTCTACAAGTGGGGACCCCAAATCCATCTAAAAGAAATTCTTAATTTTGTTCTTTTATAGTTCTCTCTCTCTCTCTCTCTCTCTCTCTCTCTCTCTCTCTCTCTCTCTCTCTCTTTCTCCCAAGAAGAGAAAAAGGACATTGGGATAATTCCGCTCTCATCATAAAGTTATAAATGGCAGTAATTTCTCAGATGAAATCCTTTTGGCCGCCTGCTTCTTTGCTTTCTTCTTCCTGGTTCGTCCCTCAGCTGGCTAGCCTGTGTGTGTTTGGAGAGAGCCAGGAAGGTTCAACACCAGGAATGTTTCTCTCTTTAAAGCTCTTTTATCCTCAGGCGTTCTGATCTTCAAAGCAGCCAGTGTCCACCGTGACCCCACTCCCTTGCCTCCCCACGCTGGGGAGTGAGAGCCTTGAGGATTTGTGTCATTTTGAGGCCTTGCATATTTGGACCGCCTTGGCCAGCTGGGTAGCACGGTCTCTGTTAACTCTTCAGGGATAAGGGCCTGCCATCATTTCCAGGACCCTTGCACCCCTGAACCTAGGCTCATGAAGAAATTAATGCCAGACCCTGGAGTTACACAAATATTAGCTACATAGTTCTTTTTGTGGGGAACCTATCTCTTGGCCAGTAGCGTTTCTTCTGTCTCGTTGTCTGCAATTAAGCCTCATACTCTCTCCACCTGTGTGATTTTCCGCAGTGCCTGGTTCTGGATAAGTTTGAAAGCTATGATGATGAAGTTCAGCTCATCCAGCGAGCCCTGTCTCTCCTGGAGGAAAACAGGTTCTGGGCTGGAGTGGTATTCCCTGACATGTACCCCTGGACCAGCTCCCTGCCTCCCCACGTGAAGTACAAGATTCGGATGGACATAGATGTGGTGGAGAAGACCAATAAGATCAAAGACAGGTGATGGTTCAGTCAGGGCTCAAGGGGTTTCTTCCCCATCCACAGTGAACTGTGTTCAGTAGAGACGGAAGGATTAAGGATGAACGCAGCCCATAAATCAATGAAGATAAGCTGAATGGGAGGAGGGCTGATTGATTTGAGAAGACCCAAGTAGATGGAGCAATCACCTTGTGATTCCCAGACATTGCTGGAGTTATTCCTGTGATCCAAACTGGATAATCTGGGAACATTGAGGACAGTGGTTCTCAACCTGTGGGTCGCGAGCACAACAACTCTTTCACAGGGGCTGCAGGTCAGATATTCTGGATATCAGCTATGATTTGCAACAGTAGTAAAATTATAGTTAAGAAGTAGTAGCAAAAATAATTGTATGGTTGGGGGTCACCACCTGAGGAACTGTGTTAAAGGGTCGCAGCATTAGGAAGGCCAAGAACCATTGATTGAGGAGAATGTTTCAAGAGATTGAGCTCTAGGGTAAGTTTTGCTTGTAAAATGAGTGGGTTGCCCATCCGCACTTACATCCTTCCTCCCTTCCTCCTACACCTTTTCAGGTACTGGGATTCTGGTCCTAGGGCTGATCCTGTCGAAGACCTGCGGTACATCTGGGGAGGCTTTGCCTACCTACAGGACATGGTTGAACAAGGAATCACCAGGAGCCAGACCCAGGCAGACGTTCCAATTGGAGTCTATCTCCAGCAGATGCCTTATCCCTGCTTCGTGGATGACTCGTGAGTCCCAGGCCCCTATCTTCCTCCCTGAGCTGAATAAACCAGGATGCTCTCCAGGCTTCAGTGTCTCCCAAAGGAATGGCGGGGACTGGGACCAGACAGGGGAGACTAGGTTTCTGACTGGAGAAGCTGCTGGCTCCAAGCTCCAGACAAAAGCAGAGGAGAAAGTAAAATGGGAGGGTGTGGGGGTACAAAAGGGACTTCAGAGATTAGAGCATTAGGAGTGAAGTTGGAGGAGGAGATGCCCACTGTTTAAATTTCCTCTTTGCGGTATGTTTGCTATGTGGAAGGTTCTGGTTGGAGCGTTTGCCCACTGACTGCCAGATCGGCACATTTGGGCTACATGGCCAGTAGGTCTGGTTCCTAGGAGCCTCAGAATCACACGGCTCCTTCCCTAATTAACATTCCTATGATGTATGTTTGGGGGAAAGGTAGAGGAATGTGTCAGATGAGCTCTGGCCACCTTCTCTGACCGCCCCCATCCTAAAGCGGGGCCTTCTGTTGGCTAGTAGCATGCTAAGCAGCAAACAGCCCACTGTTTTGTTGAAAATGGATTTTCGGAGTGCTGGAGAAAAAGACAGAAAAGAAGAGGTGCTCAGAGGCTTATCACCATGATAGATGAATCAGAAACACTCCCTCAGCTATAGTATGTTTAGGGATTTAGGTCCTGGGGTGTTGGGAAAACTGGGAAAGTCACTGTAGCCCGTGCGTGTGGCTGTGGGGTTCAGGAAGCAGAGACAGCCGAACATGAAGGAGAGTCCAGTTACCAGATGGCGAGGTCGGAAAGAAAATAAAGGCCAGCATGAGCACAGGAAAGCCGCTCTCAACGCTGTGGCCCCATCAGTTCTCCAGCTCGACGGCGGAAGACGGCCGAGATAACAGTGGCTGTTCTGCCGTGAGCTTTCCTTTGGATAAGAAGCAGAGATGAGAAGTGGAGCCAAGGGCAAAAACCCAGGTCCACTTTCAGGTCACAGAGGGAGGGGCTGGCAGGGAACCGGGTAGGTGTGGAGAGGCAGTGGGTGGGACTCGGGGTCATTCAGTACGGGAGAGTCCTCTGGCGGCTAACCCCAGAAGTGCATGCTTTTCGGTTGTTTGGCTCTTTCCCTAGGGCCATTTTGAGTGAAACTATCCTCCCACGCTGGCACTGGGCCCTTCCTGTGACAACACCCAACAGTTTCAATAGATAATAATCCCAAGGGCTTTACTAGTGCGCCATTCCCAGGGAAAACCTGTAAAGCTCACCCTAACTTGAGTTCTTCGTGTCAAATGCATCTCGCTTGCTGGGATCGGATCCCAGGATGGAGCTGCTCCACTTGTGCCCGGCTGATGGAAGCAGTGACGATGGAATCACTGATTTCTTCCAGTCACAACCTGTGGCAACCGGTTTGCAGTCTTTCCCACAATCCTTTGCAGTCACGGTCTATCCTATACGACAGAGGTGGTATAGTTTTATTCCTGCACTTAGGGAGCGTTCATCTGGGTGGTCTGGAAAGACAAGGTGGCAAGTGTGAAAGGTATTTTTAAAAGTTCAACCTAGCATAGGTCCCATGATTTATTTTTCTGCTTTCCTTTCCTTTGGACTTCATTCTCAACTCTTCGTTGGATAAGTATTTCCTTCATCTCTCCCAGGTACAGAATGTTCTGTTCTGTTTCCCCTCCCCCCTTTTAGCTTTATGATCATCTTGAACCGCTGTTTCCCCATCTTCATGGTGCTGGCGTGGATCTATTCTGTTTCCATGACTGTCAAGGGCATTGTCTTGGAGAAGGAGCTGAGGCTGAAGGAGACCTTGAAGAACCAGGGTGTCTCTAATGCTGTGATTTGGTGTACCTGGTTCCTGGACAGCTTCTCCATCATGTCAATGAGCATCTTCCTCCTGACGCTCTTCATCATGGTAAGCCAGGTGGAGCAGACCCTGACATTTTTAAGGGTTCCATTGTTCCTGGTCTCCTCCTGTTAATGTTTGTGTGCCTGGGCTAGTTATCTGAGCACAAAAGGTAGCACCCCAGCTTTTCAAGCCAGGCAGGACACTTGGAAAGCCAGCACCCCCAACCTCCCTAAAAGAGCCGTTCTGTGGTGACATCCTCCCATCTTCCCCTACTAGCCCAAGGGAACTCACTCACTGCCTATAAAGATTTTCCAGTTCATTTCATGACCACGTAGATAGGTTGCTATTACCAAAGCCCATTATGGGACTGTTGTGTGTTCAAAGGTTGCCTCTTCTTTCAGAGACAGACATGAGTCTAAAGAGTGTTTCTTAAAATTTCCATTCCAATATCCAGCTAGAGTTAGGATGAGCGAACACTGCCAATGGTATGAGGGGAAGAGATCTGGACAAATTATCAACCATTCCTATGACCAGAGCATTAGCTTCCCCAAGTGACAACCTTCTGCCTGCAAAGATCTCCAAGGACTCTGTTTTAAAGGATGGAATTTGGAGCCTGACCTTTCTCAGTGATAAGGAGTTTTTATTGCCATAGAGCAAGTCATTCAATCTTCTGCAAGTCTGTGACTCCTCTGCAAGCCAGAACTGAAAATGAAACATGTTTCACAATTTACTGCTAGCCTAAATATTTTTAGTCCCATCACAGAAGAAGCTTTTTTTTTTGGACTTGTTGAAATATGAATACACACATTTGATATTTTTTGGTGTTTTATGGATGGAAGTCGGTTTCTGATATCAGTTCAGCAAGCTTGTTCAACTTTGTCACTGCCACCATATCGGGTACCACTGTGCATGAAGCAACGTGTGCAGTGGGCCAGACGACATGAGTGTCTCCCATCCCTTGATGGATCATGGCTACCAGATCATGGCTACCTGATCTAAGACTGTCCCATCATATATCCAAACCAACAGGCACATATCCACTTAATCCAAATCCTGCCTTTATTTTCTACTAAAATATCCTCCACCTCTCAACCTAGTGAATCCTATCTTTGCTGTTGTTATACTATGACCCGGTGAGCTATAGTGGGGCACAAACACCATGTTAGAATCCCCTCCAAAACAACGTTGAGGTGGAGGTCACTCTACCCAAACAACCTCACCCCACCCAGCTTGATGTTTACAAAGGATACCAAAGCTCTGCCGAGGTAAGAGGAGCCGCCAACTCCCTCCTTATCCACCAGGCGCCCTCTGCTCTGCCCATCCCTCAGCCTGTGCCTTTTCCCAGTCGGTGTTTTGGACCCTTAGAATTAAAAGACTCAGTGAGTAAACATGAGGATGAATGGCCTCGGCTTGCCCTCACTTCTTACTGATAAGTGGCCCTGAGATCTGCCTCCCTAAGAATGGGTTTTTAGGACTTCAAAGCTTTTAGGATGTGAGGTAAGGAATGTTCACCGAGAGCTCCTAGTCCAGGGAAGCTTCTCCTTGTGGGAACCAGGACACTGTTCCAATAATGACGGAAACAGAGCTTTTCCACACCAAAATAAGGTCTTCCTTTGAATGACTCCCCTTTTTTCGCATGGCCCTTCCTCCCCAGCACCACTGTGCAGGAAAGAAGCTGGGAGCAGGGACAATGGGAAGGTTCCATTGTTCTTCAGTCTACAAGGAGCAGAAAGGAAAGTGGCCAGTGGAGGAAGCTGGGTCCGGGAAGTGGTGAGGCTGGCTGAATGACTGGCAACCCTGTTTGAAAGCCACCAGAAAGCCCACAGTCTAGATGTTCGCAGGACTTTGCTCTGGGCTCAGATAAGACGTGAATTCATTCTACAGAGAACAGTAACAACTCTCCAGTTGTGACCTTTATTTAGATTTCCTCAGACATAGGTTGACTTTAAGTGGCTCCCGTCTATCCCTCCCTTTTGCGTAGTTCCCCCTCATCTGTTTTTCAATCTGTTCCTTCAATGCCCAACAGGCACGAGAGCATGCAGGAGAAACGGTGGCTGGAGCAGATAAGGAGCCCATTAGTTCCACTTGGTTCTCACCGGTGCAAAACAGATGTCATTAATTAGCCTCTCTCTTTTCTACTGAGAGAAAAGCAGTGATTCAGGGAGCCCCTACCTGTAGAGAGCCCATTCATGAATTGAGGCAGTTCCAAAGGATGGGGGAACGCGGAGAAAAAGGCAGAAAGGAGAGCATGAGGACTTCTGGTCTCGGGAACGCTGTGCTGTGTGACATGTCTGTGTTCCCCATTACACGAGAACTCAACTATGTCCCATTGAATATATGGAGGTGGCCACATGAGTACCAACTCTGAAGCCTGAGACATTCTCCCAATATCTACTACTTGTACCTTTGTGTTCCTGAGGAAAGAATGGGCTAACCTATAAGTATTTGGGGATGCAGAATTTGGATGGAACAAAGATGCTGGCCTCTTTATGGGGCTTGTAGTGATGGAGATAAGGAAGGTCTAATGCAGTTGAACATCTCAGTCTGTCCTACAGTGTAATCGGGCAGCAGCTGTTCAGAAAGCGTCATTAGTTTGTTCCTATTTTATATATAGACAACGGAAGATACTAAGTCTTGTACATTACGTAGGTTCTATGAGAAGCACAGCGTTCATGGATGAGGAGTACCAATCTGCTTCCAAACACTCTGGATCCATTACTGATACTCCCACCTGTGTGAGTGACGAGCCTCAGGAAGCCAGTGCTGATGGTCAGTCAGCAGGCTGAGCCCCAGGCAAAGAGCCAGGCTTGTTTGGGTGGCCTCCCCTTCTTTGTGGTTGCAGGGTGCTGGTGGTACTGCAAGGCCTAACACACAGGTCTTCCTCCCTTGCCCGAACACAATGTCCTTCCTACTGTGAACTTGCTGAGTTGACCCATAGAGCTATTGGCAATTGAGGGATACTGAGGGACCCCATCAGAAGAGCTATGGGAAGTTGAGGGATACTAGGGGAAGGACAGTCACCATCCTTTAGGGATCTGACTGCTCGTGGGTTGTTCATGTTCCAGTGGATGTTCACACATCCATGCGCATGTATCTTCTGATGGGGTCCCTCAGTATCCCTCAACTGCCAATAGCTCTTCTCTGGGTCCCCTTCCGTCCATGCTGGAACACTGGCTGCCTGGGCCTTATATAGGTATCCACAGTTGCTGTGTGTGCCACAACCACATGTCTAGAGGACACGCCACAGTTCTCTCCATCTGCCAGCTCTTCCGTCCCTCACATGTCCTCAACCATGAAGTTCCCTGCACCTCAGAAGGTGGGAGATTAAGAGCTGACTCACTCACAGCTGAGAACTCAGAGCTATTTATCCTTGGCACTTTGACCAGTTCTGAGTTGCTGTGTTAACCGCTACCCTCAGCGAAGGAAGCTTCTCAGACCACAAAGTTGAAGGCAACACATCTATGGGTACAAACAGAAGTATTTCAAACGCAGTTTGATAAAAATGACGTCTTAGGAAAGTGATAGTAGCTTCTTACCATGGGGCTTATTATCACCCCATCATGGGCTTTTGACCAGCTTTCTAGGACCATCAATGGCTCATGAGCCAGACCACAAGTGGCTCAGGACTCCACCGAAGGAGTGAGGAAACGTGACAAAGAAAATCCTGATTGCTTAAAGTCCCCACTTAGAGCTTAGTAGGCAGTTGCTGACTGGGTTAAATTACTTGGCAGTTGGGTTTTGGTTTACTGGTATAGGAGTCCAGATCGCTGGAATTTTTGGCTCAGTCTAGTGGTTTCCCAGTTAAGTTTTTAAAAATAAAACATTAGTGTTGCCTAATGGGCATGGGGAAGACAGAACTCTGCACATTTGAGTGTGCATGTGGAAGTCTAAGCACTAGCAACCGGCTGCAGGGGCCCCTTCTAAGACAGCAGAAGGCTTCAGAAGGCATCACTACACACAGGACCCTGTCTCTGGGCATGGCTGGGAATTACTGATACACACTCTCTTTGGTTTCAGCATGGGAGAATCCTCCATTACAGCGATCCCTTCATCCTCTTCCTGTTTCTGCTGGCCTTCTCCACGGCAACCATCATGCAATGCTTCCTGCTTAGTACTTTCTTCTCCAAGGCCAGCCTCGCAGCTGCCTGCAGTGGGGTCATCTACTTCACCCTCTACCTACCTCACGTTCTGTGCTTTGCCTGGCAGGACCGGATGACATCTGACCTGAAGACGGTCGTGGTGAGCCTTAGGGCTTCCCTCTAGCCTGTGATAGAGATTTCCTCTGATGACTTGGTGGCCTCTTGGCCTGCTCTCTAAGAAGGTTCCCCTTTACCTTTTGACTTGAGAGTTTGTATGATTGAAAGACTAATACCAAGCTCAAAGGTTCGGGAGTCAGAGTGAAAGCAACCCTCCACACACACCAGCAATGCAGACAGGCTTGATGAATGCGCCCTAGGAAAGGACTGGAGAGCCAAGCTAGCTTCCTTTGTTTCTGCATGAGAGGAGAACCTGCCGACCCATTCCTTCACCCTTCTTTTCTTCCTGCTTGAAAAGAGTCAGATGAGAGGAATCTTGGCCCCTCCCCGTTACTATCTGTCTGCTCAGAAAGAGGGTGGCATCAGTTCAAATGGGGCTCATTTTTCCAAAAGAAATTGGATCAGTGACACCCTGTCTTGCCTGTGCTCTAACAGCACTTGCAAAAAAAAAAAAAAAAAGAAAGAAAGAAAAGAAAAGAAAAGGATGCAGAAATGAGCCCTTACCACTAGGCTCTTTGGCCAAGAGAAGACTCTAGAAGTTGTCTTTTGATGGCTTGAGAGACCTCTTAGCTCGGGATTCCCAAATAAATATAGGTCTTTTTATTAATTGTTCTCAAGTGGGCCATTTCTACCCTCTCATTAGCCAGCGCTAATCAGCCTCAGCCCCAAAGGGCGCAGTTTTCTGGCCCTCCAGAGCCTCCCAGTCTCTGTAGTAGTCCCAGGACTCCTGCCTGCCTCTCCACCAGAAGAACCTGTTCTCGGGACTCCAGCTCTGGAGCATCTGCATTTTATTATTTCACATGTTAAATAAGAAGTTAATTGCCACTATTTATAGCACTTAGTTTTCTAAGACAGTCACAATGGGTAATAGTAAGAAACTGTAGTGACTCAGGCTGTGGGCAGAGCTGGGCAATTTTGGTAATCGTCGGGTTGTTATGTGGTACTGGGAAGCCACAGCTTCTTGGACCTACCGGGAAGCTTCAGATTTGGCAACTACGGATAGGAGCCGGGTTGAGTTCATTTTAAGCATGCGTGTGTGCATGTATGCGTGTGTGTGTGTGTGTGTGTGTGTGTGTGTGTGTGTGTGTGTACATATAGCAAAAGGGTTTCTTGCTTTGGGGAGAGATAGTCTGAACTCTGTCCAGGATCCTCCAAATTACAGGGAACCCCTGGCAAAGGCAAGTGTGCTCTGATGTGTCAGGGACCACCCGTGGTGACTTGGCGGGTCACTTTCTAAAATGCCTGCTCCACATTTTCTAGTCAGTGGGCTAGTTTTGGCACAGAGGACTTAAGATGCCACCTAGCATCCTTGCTGACCACAGGAAAATGGTGACTTCAAGCCCCCTTCTTGTGGGAGTCTCACAAAGTGGCTTCATTTGGCATGTTTGTTCTGCCCAGAACTGTGTGGTCTTCTGAGAGTGGAAGCCGAGGGGAGGGAGGAGGACACCAGGGGAACTTTCCTTCCTTTGGAGCCTTTACTATGTGCCCCTTCCTTACACCCCTTTACAGTCTAGCTTATCCTATTGAGCAGGCGAGAGGAGGCTCACTAGGCATTAGGTGGAAATTTTTGAGGCCTGCCAAGCATTTCCAGAACTCTCTTTCCTTGAGAGGACCACCGTAAGCCCTCCCTGAGTAGCCTGACACTCAGACACGACACAAACCCTCTTTGGCCCCCCTCCCTTCCCTGTCTTGTGGCCCTCTGGGTTCCGTTGTCCTCTGTCTCCATCGCTGCCCCTTCTCCGCTCTGCAGAGCCTGCTTTCCCCTGTGGCGTTTGGCTTTGGCACCGAGTACCTGGTCCGCTTTGAAGAGCAAGGCCTGGGGCTGCAGTGGGACAACATTGGCAAGAGTCCTGTGGAAGGGGACGAGTTCAGCTTTCTGCTGGCCATGAAGATGATGCTTCTTGATGCGGCTCTCTACGGCTTGCTCGCCTGGTATCTCGACCAGGTTTTTCCAGGTCAGCAAGGAAGACTCAGGCTACTTTATCTCCCATGGTCAAGGGAATGAGATTTGTCTGGCCCAGTCTTCTAGTTTAAACTTGATCGCTCCCTAAGCTATTTGAACATAAGCTCACAGGGCCAGCATCTGAATTTACAACTAGAAGTTAAAACTCCACCAACCAATTATTGTCTCCACTTTAGAAGCAGGTCTAGACTTGGAGATGGGGAGGTGGCTTGGTTGGCAAAAGTACTTGCTATGCAAGTGTGAGGACCTGAGTTCGAATCCCCACAACCCACATAAAACCCGGGCATGTCGGCAAGAGACTGTAACCCTAGTGTTGGGAAGTAGAGACGAGGGGATCCCAGGAACCCTTTAACCAGCCAACCTGGCCAGCACAACAAGCTGCCAGTTCAGCAAATGACCCTGCCTCAAAGGACTCGGTGGATGCAGCAGAGGAAGGCACCTCCTCTAGCCTTGGCAAGCATGCTCAGGAGTATGTCTACCCACATACATGTGTACCTATGTGTACATATACACATGCGTGCGCACATGACAGGGACACATGTAAACACACACATGTAAATACACACATGGCAGGGACAGGGAGAGAGGATACTGGGAAATAGGTCTAGAATTGGCTTTCCTGCCACCACCGATCCATCTTCCCATTCCAAGCCTCCTTCCACCGACACTTCCTACAGCCAGGTCCCATACTCGCGGTATGCAGGCGGAGCCTTGGCAATCTAGGCCAGATGGTGTCAACACTCTGTTCCAACCCCTTCATGGTCCTTTCTCCTCATTCAGAGTAAAACCCAGTGTCCCGACTCAGGCTTCACCCCCTGCCTTCCCTTCCACACTAAGTCTCTGAGCTGAGGCCACCACACTCTTCCCCACTGATGTTCAACACACTAGCACACTTCCTGGGCTGACCCTCACACCTGCTGTTTTCACTAGCAATGCCTTTCTTCCCGGGCCATGCCTCCGATCTGCTGACTCGGCTCCTCACTCTGCTCAGGTCTCTGTTCAAATGTCACTTTATCGCAGAGATCTTTCTAGACTGAAGAGTACTAGATCTTTGTCTTTGTATGACCAATATTCCCTGTGTGGCCCTAACCTTTACCCTACTTTTTTTAATTTTTTTTAAGTGCTCATTACCGTCTGACATGATGTGGAGTTGTTTTTTTTTGTTTGTTTGTTTTGTTTTTCACTCTTATTTTTTGGGGGGGCCATCACCCAGCTCCCAAATAAATCACAAACTGAGGTTTATTTTATCTTATGAATGCCTGGTTTTAGTTTGGCTTGTTTCTAGCCAGCTTTTTTTAACTTAAATTATCTGTCTTTTGCCTCTGGGCTTTTACCTTTTTTTATTTTTGTATGTCTCCCTCCCCCTGCCCCTTCTTGTTTCATGTCTGGATGTGTGGCTGGGTGGCAGGCCCCTAGTATCTTCCTCTCCTCCTTTTCTCGCTTCTTCCTCCTTTTTTTTTGTCTTTTTATTCTGTCTGCCTGCCAACCCCACCTATCCTTTCTTCCGCCTCGCTATTGACCATTCACGTCTTTATTAGACCAAACGGTGTTTTAGACAGGCAAAGTAGCACAGCTTCACAGAGTTGGACAAATGCAACATAAAAGAATACAACACATCTTTGCATCATTAAACAAGCATAAACAAACATAACACCTTCTAATATTTCACAATAGTGATGCAACCTTATGTATGCATTTATTGACTTACCATCTTTCCCAGGAGAGCCCCACGCGAGCAGAATTATGATCTGTTTATTTCGCAGCAACAGCCTGGAAGCCCCGACTAGAACTTAGTATTTCATGGGCACCGAATCACTATCTAATACACCTGCAACCTAGAAAATCAGCTACTGGGTCAAAACTAGCTGTTTACGAAGTTTTATAATCCACTTTGCAGAAACGTAGATTTTCCTTCAAATTAGCATTTCCTATAGCTGGAGCAGTCCCCTCTTCACGTGGATGGCTTCCATGTCAGCCTTCGCTGTACAGTGACATCTGGGTCTAGCTCATGATGCCCTGGCCAAAGCAGAGAGGGAGGGGTGAGGATGGGCCTGGGAGACCAAGCTCATGGTCCTCAGAAATAAGCAGCTGGGACCAGGTACGGAAGGCTGTGAGTTCAAGGGCAGCCTGAGTTACAGTGAGATCCTGTCACAAACAAAGAACCAAGTCAATCAAACAGCAACAGGTGTGCAGCAACGGCAAATGGGAAAAGATGGCCGAGTCCAGCAGCCTGGGTCCGTGTCCCTCCTGAAGGACAATGTGTTTTCCAGAGTTGTTATCACAATGGCTTAAAATAATAGAGATTTTTTTTAAAAAGCTAGAAATCAAAAATGAAGCTGTTGGGAAAGTCATGCTGCCTATGAAACCAAGCTTCTGGAGGGGTTTGATGCTTTGGCTTGCAGGCACATTGCTCCAATCCTCCACCTCATGTGGCTTCTTCCCTGGGTGCCGGTCTTCATGTGACTATCTCATGAGGCCTGTGTGTGGTCACCCTACTCCAGTATGACCCCACCTAACTTAACTAAGCACATTTACCTTCTAAATAATGCCACATTTTGAGACATGAGGTTGGGACTCTGGTTAGGACACTAGAGGTGTGTTTTCTCAAACACTGTCCCCTTCCCTGTCACTACCATTTATTTCCACTCTGAGACTATCCAGTTAGGGACAATCCTGTAAGACCTCCATTCGAACCTAACACTACCAGAGCGCTCTCTTTTCGATTGCGGCTTTATTGCAATGGCTGTGACTCAAGGACTGTCATAAGGTGAGGGAATGGAATGGCCTGGAGCTTCCTTGCCTTCTCCAGGTCATCCCCTCCCAGCACTGAAAGGTGGTTGCTAGCCCAGAATCTCTTTAAATCCTCTTCCTGAGGTTTGGAATGGTCTGCAGCCCCTTACTCTTCCTGGAGAGCAGAGGTTGGGCTGAAAGATCGCTCTTTGCACATCTCTTTTTTCTGGTGAGCAATACCCAGATGTGAAGTTGCAAAGGGAACTGAACCAGAAAGTTGGGACCTGCAAAGAGAACTGAACCAGAAAGTTGGGACCTTTTTTACCCCCTTAAAATACAGCTGAATCCAGTCGAATGTGGGGAGTTGAGAATTGGTGATGTTAGAACCAGATTGCCTGCATTAGGATTCTCGCATGTTCATTTCATGGGGCAGGTGGCTCCAAGTTAGTGCACCTCCATGTCTGCATCCTTCAGACTCATATTACTTCCCGGTTCCTAGGGTTTTCAGAATACACTGCTGTCACACATGGGAAGTATGTAATACGCCTGGTATATAAATAGAGTCCAGCAAATAGTTGTGATCTCCAATGTTATTGCTTTCTGATTAACTGCTAAAAAAAATGGCATGATTTAATTCTTTGATAACACTTATTTCTTGGGAAACTGATGTCATCAAAGATCCTCATTGCCAGTGTTGCTGGTAACACCCCCCCAAAAAATCCCATGGCATTTTGATTACAAACTTACTGAAAGAAGTACTCTGCCTGATAACCTGTGGGTAACTACACAATGGCTTGTGATTATCAACAGTTGCTATAATCTGAGATTTACACTGAGTATACTGTAGAGCTTGTGTGATGGGGGAGGGGGACGCTCACCGTTTTCTCTTTCTTTACTTTCCTGTTCTCAGGAGACTATGGAACGCCACTCCCCTGGTACTTCCTTCTACAAGAGTCTTACTGGCTTGGAGGTGAAGGTAAATTGGGTGTTTTGTTTGTTTGTTTGTTTAATTAAAACAGCCAAGTGGTGGTGGCACACGTCTTTAATTCCAGCTCTCAGGAGGCAGAGGCTCTGTGAATTCGAGGCCAGCCTGGTCTACAGAGTGAGCTCCAGGCCAGCCTGGTCTACAGGGTGAGCTCCAAGACAACCAGGGCTACACAAAGAAACTCTATCTTCAAAAAAAAAATTAAAACAAAATAATAACACCAGAAACACTTCAGGATTGAAACTAATTCCTTGGGGTTTGTGCAAGAGGTGTGGAAGGTGCCAAGGTGGCCCTTTATGTCAAGTCACGATTCCTGCTGCCTGCGGTTGGCCAGCAGCCCGCCCAGCATCACAGCCTGCACAAGCTTACCTCTGGTGAATCACAGAGCCAGATCGAAAGGCAGAAAATTGACAGTTTGTGTCTGGGGATTAAACACTTGTTGAAAAGGGGTCGCACCATTTCAGGAGTCAAATATCTTCTTCCTGCTTTTAAAGCAGAGATCCAGGAATCATGAAGGGAGCTTTGCTGTCAGGCTCCGCTGCCTCCCCTCTCCTCTGTCCTTATTCTCCACAGTCTGGAAAGGCACAGTAATTGACTCTCTGAAGATGAGGCAGAAACTGCGCTGTGGACCCCCAAGGCAAACACTAATGCAGCTCTGCAGCCGGAGAAGAAAGTCAAATGGACGTTTGCTGACAATGCCTCATAAACACAATTTATCTTTCTTCCTAAACAAACAGGAGGCCAAGTGATTTCTGGAAATCATAAGAACCCCTTAGATCATTTTGAGTTCTGGGGCGGCAGAGGAACTCTAGAGCTATGAGCTATAGTCTCCCCTAGAACTGGGAGGTTCAGGAAGGAAAAAAATGTTTTCGAATATTCGACCTCACCTCTACCTACCCATGCTTCAATGTGGATGACCACACCGGGGCCGGGTTCTAGCCTTTAAGCACTGATGCGGTGTTTAGTTTTCTAAGGCTTAATCTGAGTCTTTAAAAGGCTGGTATAGATCTTTGTTTGTTTGACGTTTTGAGGGTCCCCCCTCCCAAGTATTTTTCTCTATATACATTTTTAATAGCTCAAGCAGCAGTGTTTTGACAGCCCAGTGTTTTTCCATTCCATTGTTTTGTGTGTCGTGTGTATCTACAAACTTTCAAGTGTCTCCTGTGATCAAGTTATTGACCCATCATAAATGGGAGTGTCTAACACAGGGGTGCCCCTGGAGTGTTCTCAATGTCAGTGAACGCCAGCGCTCTTGCTCACCTGCCCCCCTCTGTTATCCCAAGAGGTGCTCTGCCATTCAAGACAAAGAACAAAAAAAATCTCGAGAAATGTGTTCTTGAAAACGAGACACATACACTTTTGCTGACAGAAGGGAAATATTTTTCACCTGTCTCGTAAACTGAACAAAATTCAATCTCTCGCTCTATCTGGATCAGAAGGCAGAGGAGTCACTCCCCAGCTCCTCTTGTCATAGACACAGAAACGGAGTTCTAGGACATCCATTTGTTACAGAAATCCCAGTGGACACCAGCGACAGAAACTAGAACATCTCCCGGCGAGGAAGTCAGCCACCGCAGTGGTTATCTAGAAAGACATTTGTTCTGGCTGGTTTATTCCACCTGAGGACAGTGTGCTAGCCCGAATGTTGACCTCAGGAATTCTGGAGAATGAACTCGAAACTGCTCCAGGAAGTGGAGTCAGACTGCAGCAGGCAGCACAACGCTACTACTCAGCCTCAGCCTGCTGCTCCCTCCCATCTTGAGGGCGGAGAGGCCCTGGTGAGCAGACACTGAGAACAGCGCAGATGCTGGCCCATCTGCACTTGAACCAGAGCCCTAAGGGCTTGGTGCTGGTGGCTTCCTCTGGTTCCTGCTTCCTCTCTGGCTGGAGGCCTTTCTGCTTCTTCCCTTTCCAGGATGTCCTTGACACCCTTTTAGACCAAATGCCGATTAAAAACAAAACAAAACAAAAGCCCCCCCCCCCAAACACACACACAAAAAAGAAACCGTGGTGTGTGTGTGTGAGTGATATCACCCTTCACAATCCTGAATATACCAGGCTCCACTCTGGTGTTAACCTCAGAATTCTTAAATGCCCAAATAGGTGGTTTTCTCAAGGGAGCTACTTCTCAAACTTAGATTTACGCTGGCTACCTATCTTATCACTATAGATGAATTTTTGCTCAAGGTTTCTGTGACTGACATGTTGTAGGTTGGAGCCAAAAAGGACCAGGTGGTAAGCTAAAGAAAATTAACCCATTCTAAATTTAACTCTTGGGCAGATTTTTTTTATATGTCTGTTTTTGGTTTGGGTTTTTCAGTCACGATTTCGGACAGGGGAAGCCTAGCGTATTAACTGGAAGAGGTGAGGGCTGGGAATGATGCGGGTGGGAGAGCGCTTGCCTAGCATGCATGAAATTCTGAGTTTGAGTCCCAGCTCCCCCTGAAAACAAACACCAGAGTAAATAGAAACTCTTTCAGCTCCAAGGCTCCAATTACAAAAGTCCCTTTGGGCCTGATGAAGATGGTGCAACCAGATTTGAGAATCTCGTGGCCTGGCAGCAGGTCAGAGCTTGAGGCCATGCAGCAGGCTGGTTTCAGAGCAATGCTGGCTGTTGAGGGAGCTGTCTTCCCCTAGTGGTGGGGAACTCTCTTGTTCCCTCTACCCTTCCTCTCCTCGCCTGTCTTTACTGAAGAGTCACATAGGCTTCTGATTGGTTCAGGTTGTTCGACCAGAGAAGAAAGGGCCCTGGAAAAGACTGAACCTTTAACAGAGGAAATGGAGGATCCGGAGCACCCGGAAGGAATGAGTGGTAACGCCCGCCACCCCTCCCCCACTCCCCAGCCCCCGAAAAGGGCAGAGCGGAGCCTAGGCAAAAAGCTAGGAAGCTTAGGTAGCACTAGCAGTGCCCGAGCAAAACCACAAGATGGGTGGAATGAAGAAGGCCAGGAAGCTGCCTCCCTCTCTTGACTGATGTTAAATCTGATGTCCAGCTGCGCATGACGGGCATGAATGGTCCAACCCAGACATTAGTGCATGTTTCCTGGAGAAAGCAAATCCCAAGACTGTAGTGTGTTTGTGCCCTTGTTAGGCAAATCCCAAGTGAATTGTGCGAATGTGCTGACTTCCGAGGATTTAGCCAGAACAATGACTTGGGTCACTGGGACTTGAAGCGGATATGAGCTATAAGGAAAGACAAAAATAAGTGCTGTCAGGGGAAAGAGTCTAGCAGAGCTGACTGCCTGCACTTCAAGGTTTATAAACCCTGAGTCCATTCACTAGCACCACCAGAAGGCTTTCCTGGCTGTGGAGGTTACCTAATCGTTCCTGGGCTGATGGGCAGGCTACATAAGACTTGGGTCCCTGGCTTTTGTTGCTCCATCTTCCTCTTGATCTAATTCTTGTAAGGGTTCTCATCCTGGAGCGTATGTATTTCTTGGGTTTAGGGAGGTGCCTGGGCTCTAATTTAGCCTGATGTTGGCGTGAGAAGGTCCAGCCTCCAGGTGCCCCTCAGGTACCGCTTGGCAAAGCTGACGCTGGAGACCCGGATCCTCATGGAGTTGGTTTGCAGATGGGGATGCCTCTGGAAGACCCTCCTCCTGGAGTGGTTTGACCAAGCTGAAATGACAGGCAGTGAAACTGAGGATGGGCTTCTGGTTCAGCTTTAGGCCAGACTGGGAGGCACAGACAGAGAGACAGACAGAGAGACAAAGCAACAGATTTAGGGACAGAGCCAGAGAGCAGATATTTGGAATTAATTGATGATAATTAATCTGGCCCTGTAGAGTGTCCTGCAGAGAAGATATGGTAGGGGTCAGGGGAGGGAGAGAGTCGGTGGGTCCACATGAAGGGGACAGGAAGCATAGGGAGGGAGGAGCCACGATGAGGAAGAGTGGGCTGTCCAGGAGCGCTGAGGGGTGAGAGCTGGTGCCAGAAACCCACGAAGAATCCTAGAGACTGAGCCTGAGCACAAAGATGGAGCTTGGGGTTAACTCAATATGCAGGCAGGGACTGTTTCAGATGAGAATGGACTCTGGGCTCACACCCACACTTACAAGCCGTGTAACCTCAACAGAACACTCACTGCCTCTCAGTCCTGGACTTTCTAACCGATTGAAAAGAGTGTGAAATGAGGTCATGCTTGGAAAACACCGGAAACAGTACCCAACTCACAATAAGTGTTAAAGCGATGGCCAACGCCATTATTACCATGACTATTTTGATCCTCTTTACAAAGCTATAGGCGTGCGGGCAGGCGAAGTTACAGGCAGAACACAGGATTGAAGAAGGCACTGTGTTCAGTGAGCACGGTCATTAGAGTGTTGCCCTTTCTACAATGTGCTTTTCCTTCCAAGACTCCTTCTTCGAACGCGAGCTTCCAGGGTTGGTGCCGGGAGTGTGCGTGAAGAGCCTGGTAAAGGTTTTCGAACCCGGAAGTCGGCCTGCTGTGGACCGCCTTACCATCACTTTCTATGAGAGCCAGATCACGGCATTCCTCGGTCACAACGGAGCAGGGAAAACCACCACCTTGTGAGTTCTCTAGCAAAGAGGCTGTCCTCATCCCATCCCGTCCATCATCCCCGGCTTCCCTCTCCCCAATATCCTCAGCCTGTGGTTCCCTATTGAACTGTGCTAGAAACAAATGAACAAATAAATAAAACACCCTTGTTGTGGTCCCAAGAATTTGCAAAGCAAACTGGGTGTGGTGGCCTAAATGCCTTTAATCTCAGCACCTGGGAGGCAGAGGCTGGTAAATTCTGTGAGTTCAAGGCTATCCTGGTCTACAGAGTGAGTTCCAGGACAGCCAGAGCTACATAGTGAGATCCTGTCTTGAATGCAACCCCCTCCCAAACACTGCAAAATAAAATTAAGTAATAAATAAAAGTTTAAAAAAGTCTCCTAAGAATGCTGCAGTATTCAAAGCCCACTCGAGTACATGTAATATTCGTTAAGAAGCAGGGAGAGAATGGGGAGTAAGTGTATAGCCCCCTTCCTGTCACAGAAATGGACGTTCACAGAGTTTGAGTGATTTTTTTCCTGACGCCTTTGAGTTGATGGGCTCAGTAGGTGCATTAGCCAGATCCTCTTGCCACAGTCGCCTCCTGTCCCTAACACCCTTAGTCCCCTCCTTAATCCCCATCCCTGTCATCCACAGTGAGGATAAAGCCCTGGCTGTCTATGTCCAGGGTCTGTAGAACACCTCTGTTTTTAAGGAGCACTCCTTTTCCTACCAATTACCAGGGTGCTTCAGTTGGCATGGGACCTCTGTTGGGGGTTGGTTACATTTCTAAGGAAGTGTAGAGAGACCAGTGGCGGAGTACATGCCTGGCAGAAGGCCAGGTGCAGGAAAATCTGGATCTCTGGGTAGACTTCTCGGTCCTACAGTTCTTCAGGGGCCTGAGCGCCGCGGCCTGAGCGCCTTCTGCTGAGGTTCCTAGGCAGAGCTCCGCTGGGGGGGCGGTGGAGGAGGGGTAGGGTGGGGGGGGTCACCAAGCCGCCTGACGGCTGCCGTCAAATCCTTGGCTTCCAGGGCCCCGGGAAGGAACAGCGGTGAACTCCCTGTTCTGGAATGTGCTCTTGGGGCTTTCAGTGCGAACGGAATGTGGGGCCCGGGCCATTGTGCTTGGGACTGTTTCCCTCTAGTGGTTGATCAACAAAGATTTCGGCTTCTAAATACGGGCTCTGAGAGCCTGCGATTTTATCGGGGCTGGGTGTGGCAGTCTAGGTCTATCTCCCTGGCGAACTCCCGAACTCCCGTAGTCCGGGAACAGGAAGCTCCAGCCAAGACCCCAGGACCTCTTGAAGACAAACACATTACTTCACTAAGTGCAGAGATTCAACTTCCCCTGGAGTTGAAACACGACACTGCCCAACACCGGGAATAATATAACACCTTAAAGTTTCACTTCATACTGGTTCTATTCTAAAGTACCTTTTGACTCACTAAACCCAGACATCTACCTAAGCAGGCAGGAGTCAATATGTCTTGTTTTATTAAAGAAAGGGGGGAAACATCACAACATAGTTATGGGCTTTTTATGTTAGGGATCCAAAACTGAAGTTGTGAGTGGTTAATTCCTGTGCCTGACTGCGGTCAGGGTCAGTGCATCAGCAGACACACAGTGAACGCACAGGTGGGCTCAGCTTCCTACCGGCATTGCCGTCTTCCCTGGGCTTTGTAAAGGCAACAGCCAGTTTCTCCACAGTCAGGGTTGCTTACCCAGGCAAAGCAGTGGGCTGTGTTCTCAACCCCTTTAACTGACCACAACACGACAGTGACCTCAAGGGCTAGCCACCGGATGACCACTATGACAGACCTTTACAGTGGACACTACACCAGTGACCACTATGGCTGACCCTATCAGTGAACAACAACCACAGTGACCACATGACTGACCGTAACAGTGACCACTATGGCTGACCGTATCAGTGAATATCACAGTGACCACATGACTGACCATGACAGTGACCACTATGGTTGACCATCCCAGTGGGCAGTACAACTGACCACTATAGTGATGGGTGAATGATGTCGTGTCTGAGGCTGGGAATCCCCAAAGCTCTTAAAACTGGTCTGGAAGCACAGGAAATAAAGAGTAGAAAAAGAAGGCCCTTGTGGTTCTGGGTACCAGGACCTGAATGTAGGCACTGGTGCTAAGTAAGCCTTGTATAGAAAATGTCAAGGCCCCTCAGCTGACGTAGGTTTGAGTTTAATAGTGAGCTAAGGCAGGAATCACTACAGGCATCCTTCTGACCCTGGAGTGGGGTTGCCATCCTCCCCTGGTGAGTCCTAAAGCCCTTTCCTTCTGACACCTAACCCTCTGTTTGGCAGGTCCATCTTGACAGGTCTGTTGCCACCAACATCAGGGACTGTGCTCATTGGGGGGAAAGACATTGAAACCAGCCTTGAGTCAGTACGCCAGAGCCTGGGCATGTGTCCCCAGCATAACATCCTATTCCACCAGTAAGTGAATTGGAGTTGAGATTCTCCAGGGCAGGGGTGGGCTTTGTGGTAGGGTACTTGCCTGGCATGTCCATCGTCCCTGGGTTCCATGTCCGGCACTAGGAGAAAGTCTATTGGAAACGCCCCCTGCAGTGCTGGCCACTTTTATGTCAACTTGACACAGGGAGAGAAACTGGAAAGCAGGGATCCTCAATTGAGAAAATGCCCCAATAAGGTGGGGCTGTAGGCAAGCCTGTGGGACATTTTCTTAATTAGCAATTGCTGGGGGAGGGGGAGGGCCCAGCCCATTTTGCATGGTGCCACCCCTGGGCTGGTGGTCCTGGATTCCATAAGCCAAGGCGGAGCAAAGCCGTGATGAGCAAGCCAGTAGGCAACACTCCGCCATGGCCTCTTCATTAGTTCCTGCCTCCTGGTTCCTGCCCTGACTTTCTTGTTCTGACTTCCTTTGATGATGAACAGTGATGTGGAAGTGTAAGCCAAACAAACCCACTCCTCCCTATGTTGCTTTGGTCATGATGTTTCATCACAGCGACAGGAACCCTAAGCTACCGGTATCTTTTCCTCTCCTGCCCCCAGCTCACATCTTCTCTCCAGCCCAATGCTTTATAGTCTGGTCCCCACCTTCAAAGCCCTTGTCCTGCTGGGGTAAGAATTGTCTCTCCAGATGTGAGACTGTGCTTCTAGTGCTCAGAGCTGTGATGTCCCTGCTAGAGGAGTCACAGCAGCTTCTTTCTGACGCCCACCCCAGTGCGTGCCCTGAATTCTTCTGGGCAGGAGCCAGAAAAAGGAGCATCGTTCCTTCTCCACACTGAGCCCTGGTGCCAAGGATTGCCCTTTCAGAGGGCCTTCATGCTGGCTGGCTTGAGTTTCTTTCTTTTCTCCTTTTCTACTTCCACCTTCTTCCTTCTCCTTCCCCTCTCCCCCCCCCCCGTCCTCCTTATCTCTCTTTTACCCCATTCTCTTTCACCCCATTCTCTTTCTTTCCAACCGAAACTTATTTTATGTCCTGACTCTAGTCATTGTAGAAGGAAGGTAGGGGTTGAAGGAGAGAAGACAGTCAAATACAAAGAAAAACACAACCAAACAAAACTGTCACGAGTCATTCCACCACCCAAGAGGCGATCGCTGTCAACACCTCTAGATATGGTTCTTGAGAAATTCCTCTGCACGCGCAGACGTGTCTGCAGACTTGCAGGTTATGAAGGAGAGTAAAATTATATGTACAGTTTTGTCACCTGACTTTTTGACAGGGCGCTTGCTCTTTAATTATCTTACTATGTACATGGATGCTTTGCCTGACTGTATATCTGTGCACTTTATGTGTGCCCAGCGCCTGAGAAGAGGGCACCAGATTTCCTGGAACTAGAGTTACAAACAGTTGTGAGATGCCATGTGGGTGCTAGGACTTGAACCCAACTCCTCTGTAAGAGCAGCCCATGCTCTTAACCACTGAGTCATCTCTCCAGTTCCGTAATTGCTTTTTTTGAACTTAAGGTGTTATGAATGTCTCTTCATGTGATTACATATTTCTTTAAGAAGGAATTTCTAATGTTTATAAGTACAAATATACGATCCCAATGTTGTTTTACTTTTGTATCATAAATAATACCAGAATGAAATTTTTGATTGCTATTTCTTTATATTCATCCTTTCTTTCTTTTGAGACAGGGCCAGCCTTGAACTCGGAGATCAGCCTGCCTCTGCCTCCCAACACCACCCGATTTCATCTTTATTTTTTAAGCTAAATTGCTAGAAATGGAATTGCTCAGCTCATTGCCCTTCTCCTTGTCCTGTCCCCACAGTCTCACAGTGGCTGAACATATCCTGTTCTATGCCCAGCTGAAAGGGAAGTCCTGGGAGGAGGCCCAGCTGGAGATGGAAGCCATGTTAGAAGACACTGGCCTTCACCACAAGAGAAACGAGGAGGCACAGGACCTTTCAGGTGCTTGGTACTGGAAAGAGACAGGTCTTCATCTAAAGCAGCCATCGCTTCCCTCCTGGTGCACCTCAGAAGAGGAGTGGGGTGGGGCAGTGGTTCTCAACCTGTGGGTCACAACCCTACATAGCAGATATTTACATTGCAATTCTTTACAGTATCAAAATTACAGTTATGAAGTAGCAACGAAATAATTTTATGGTTCAGGGGGGGGTCTCCAAAACACGAGGAACTGTATTAAAGGGTCGCAGCATTAGGAAGGTTGGGAACCACTGGGCAGGGCCTTGTACCGGGGTGAGCTCCTAATAATTCTGTGAAGTTAAAGATCCAGTCTTCAGATGAGCAGGTGCCAGGACACAAGGGTGGCCTTTCTGCACTGATGAAGCCTCAATGCCGCTTTGACTTTGGACAGTGCAGGGATATCTAAGGTGGCAGTTATCAAACTGTCGGATTTGAAGAGCCTCCACATGCCACCAGTCCTGGGCTTTTCTTGTCCCTGTGTCAAGGTATCTGTGATAAGCCACCATCGTCTTCCTTCTGCCTCCAGGTGGTATGCAGAGGAAACTGTCTGTGGCCATTGCTTTTGTGGGAGATTCCAAGGTGGTGGTCCTGGACGAACCCACCTCTGGGGTAGACCCCTACTCCAGGCGCTCCATCTGGGACCTGCTCCTGAAATATCGATCCGGTGAATACTCCGTGCTCAGCACCCTGTGATCTCATTGAGGTTCTTCCTGGAATCCCGTTTTTCTCACACCTAGTAGTTTATAGCAAAGTCCACTAACAGCCGTAACTGTGCTCCCTTGAGACTGTTAGTGAAGTCCAAGTTCAAGTGAGAGCCTCCTGAGGTATTTACATAAACACAAACAGGCTGAAATAGTCTAGAAGGCTAGGTTGGAGGGGAGCTCATTTGGTACAGTGTTTACAAAGCCTGCACAAAACGCCACGTTCAACCCCAGCACCACACAAACCAGGCCTGGTAGTACATGCTTATAATCAGTCGCTATAACATCACTACACCTGCTGGAGAATTAGCTACTTTGTTTTTATTTATTAACTTCTGGTTCTGGGGACCACATCACCTGGAGGTTGCTGTGCATCCTCTCCAGGGCTTGTCTGGTGACAACCCCGACGGCTTCCTCACAGGCAGAACCATCATCATGTCCACTCACCACATGGATGAGGCTGACCTCCTTGGCGACCGTATCGCCATCCTCTTCCAGGGAAGGCTCTACTGCTGTGGAACACCACTCTTCCTCAAGAACTGCTTTGGCACAGGCTTCTACTTGACCTTGGTTCGCAAGATGAAAAACATCCAGAACCAAAGAGGTGGCTGTGAGGTCCGTGTCTGCGCAGGGAAGGGGCCCAGCTTGGGTGGGAAGGGACAAGCAGCGGGGGGGCTGCCGTTCTAGCTATTTCTACCCTCTCGGCCATTAGCTGTCAGAATCAGTTTATTTCTGGGTCTATTTGTAGATTTTAGTAATCACGTTCTAACATGCCCTGCAGAGATGCCCCAAACAGGCACTCAGACACAACTATTTTAAACAACCAGAAATACTATACACCAGTGTCCCACACTACACATGTAGTACGGTGTACCATGGGAACACCTTGCCCTTCAAGGTTAGACTGTTTTGTTTAAGCATCTTTCCTTCATCCCAACATTCATGTTCCCTAAGTCTGAATTCCGGTAGTAAATGAGACCTAAGGAAAGACATCCTTGGGAACTATCACCAATGATGCGGGGACGGAGAAGCCAGCAGAGAGCACTGAGCACGCCCTTAGGACCAGGGGGACTGGCGAGTCTACTATGTCACTCTGAGCAGGTGACTTTTATTCTTTCCTGTTACCTCTCTTTACACGGAAAATGAAGATGATGATGTTGGCTTCGGCCTTGTAGGGACAGAGAAGAGACAAATGAGATAAAGGGTTGTGAGTGTTGCCTGGGCTCCTTGAGAACAGGCGTCCCTCGTATTCAAATTGCTGCAAGTGTTCTACTGTTGTGTCATTTACACCTCCAGTGTAAGTGGCTGTAGTGGGTGTTCCTGTCCTACATAGATTTCCACAGCCCGGTGTCCACAGGGGTTGGGAGGGGAGCAGAATGTCTCCAGCTGCCACACAAGCAATGACAATCCAAAGGGATGCTTTGAGGCTCTCTCTCTCTCTCTCTCTCTCTCTCTCTCTCTCTCTCTCTCTCTCTCTCTCTCTCTGCCTGACTCACATCCCCTCTGGGATAAAAATCAAGCCAGCTACACCTTCAAAACGCTCAGATGAATTAACAGATTAAACAGCGATGAAGAAGAAGAAGAAAAGGTTGGCCCCGGTTGGTGACGAGAGACAGAACAGTGGTGACAGCAGCTGGCACCGCAAAGATGCTATCGTGGGATGAGGTGCGCCCCATCAGTCATCTCTGTCTCTCGGTTGCAGGGGGCCTGCAGCTGTACATCAAAGGCTTTCCCCACCAGGTGTCCAGCCCGAGTGGATGAGATAACCGAAGAACAAGTGTTGGATGGTAAGAGCCCGGCAGGCTGAACGTTGGTCCTGGTTCATGACCGTATTCCACGTTCTTGGCTGTGCTCTGTTGCGATGCCCTCGAGCAAAGAGGACGCACGGTGTACTGGAACCCCAATGTCTTATGATTGCTCGTCTCTTTCTTGAGTCTGTTTCTCCTCCCAACATGATTCCTAACGTGATTTTAAAGTCGTGCAGCCAAGAGCTCTCTCTTTAATAAGGAGTCCAGTGTTTGTTCACTTTCCACCCCTGCTCATATTAAGCCTTGGTCCTTGGTGTCCTCCTGCCCTTTAACAGAATGTGGGCACATCCACTCCTAAAAGTGTGCCAAGGTACCCTCTGGTTCTCTCTCCTTTTAGCATTTTATTTATTATTTTTATTTTATGCGTATGACTGCCTGCATGTATGATAGTGAACCATGTATGTGCAGTGCCTGCAGAAGCTAGAAGAGGGCATTGGAGCCTCTGAAACCAGAGTTACAGACAGTTGTGAGCCATCATGGAGGGCCATGGACTGAGCCCACGGTCCCTATAAGAGCAGCGAGTGCTCTTAACTGCGGAGCCATCACTCCGTCCCTGCACCTCTCTTCCAGGGAACTTTTGGAGAATCTGAGCTTGTATGTGGAGAGGGTACATGACATCCTTGCACAATATCCCACATCCCTAAGTTCCCAGTGAGCCTCCCTTTAATTTCAGGGTGGATTATCTCTCAGAGGTCTCTCCCCGTCTGCAGAGAGGTGCAGTAAATAGGCTCACTCTACATGCAACTGTTCTCCTGTCAGGTCTAAGCTCAGGATCCCAGAGCTTGCCAGCAATTCTTTCCATTCTCAGCGACTGCCCGTCTTCGTGCCTCTCGTGAGGATGACTTTGCAAGTGGAGTGCCCCAGACCCTAAAATCCAGTGAAAAAGCAAAACTAAACTTAGGTGCTGACCTTGCTTTATGAACAGAGGAAAGTGTGTGCTTGTCAAAGACCAAGTTTCCTATTTAACAGTCCCCCAAACATTAAGTGAAATCTGGCGGAACAAGGACGCTTGACAACATTGATGTGCTCTGCTTAAAACCTGGGCTGGGGGAAGGCCAGGTGCACTGGCATGCGCCTTTGATCCCAGCACAGGCAGAAGTAGGTAGATCTCTGTGGTTTCTAGGCCAGCCTGATCTAAATAGGGAGTCTAGGCCATCCAGGGTAACATAGTGAGACAACAAAAGCCTGTGAGGCAATGCTTGGGGTCCCATCACCGGGGTTTGCTCCCCTCCTCGCCGTGCTGGCAGAGACTGTGCCGGACAGAAGCATTTCTTCGGTGTTGCCTCTCTGGACCTTTGCTCATCTCGTAGTGGGCATCCCCTGTGCTGCTGAAAGTCTCTCCTTGGAATCTTGGTCCAGACATTGATGCTTTCTTTAAACAAATCCATATTAACCGTGTTTAGTTGTTACAGTCCCTCAAAATCAAGTTGGAATGTGTACGTCTGTGGCTGGCATGACGTTTAAAGTATGGCTCCATGTCCATGAAAAGACTTTCTTTGTATAGCGTGGTATGCTGTAATGGTGGCAAGTGCAGTGGGTGGGGATGCGGCCAATTAGGGAGGAGCGATCCCTTAATCCCCAGTTACCTCTTTGGCTGGCTTCTCACTCACCCCCCCCACCCGCTCCACATACCACACACACACACTCACAGACCTCCCTGCCAGATGGAGCCTTCTGAGAGGCTGACACACACACATCTAAGACACAGTCCCTGGGAATCCAGTGACTGGCTCTCACTTCCTTCCTACGGAGAACAATGAGCGTGACCCCTACAAGTTACTGGGGCAGAGCTATTTCCTCCAGTAAAGAACTCCCCGGTCCCAGTATGAGCTCATCCAGGACTGAAGACAATCACGCTGCTTGCAGGTGTGACACCCAAGCTCAGGCTCAGCACAGGATCTTAATGGCGAGCTGGGAAATATTCGGACCATGTCATTTTTCTTAAAAAAAAAAAAAAAAAGTTGAGACTTTCCTTAGCGATGCTGACCCTTTAAGAAAAGCGGCTTGAATATCAACACTCACCGGGATTAGAGTATCACGTATCTATCATCCCGGCACTCAGGAGAAGACTGTACAAGAATTATGAGTTCAAGGCCAGTTTGAATTACAAAGCAAGACCCACCTTTTTTTTTTTAATTATCAAGTTAGGCTTTCAATTTCAAAGTAATATGTGCTTGTCCATAAAATCCAGTTCTGGCTGTTCAAAGTTATCATGCTACCATGCTTCCTGCCTCCGACGCCGTCCTCATCCTCTCTCAACCTCCTCCTGCGGCCACTGGTTAGTGAATCTTGTCCTATATGAGAGGACGGGTACAGCCCAGGGGAAAATGGTGTGACCCTCCAAGAAACAAACCCACATGGGTGTGATTTAGGAAGGATAGCCTCCTTTCTAGGCGTTGTGTGTGGATAAGTCCCCTACAGCTTGCTTGGGCCAGGCGGGAGAGAAAGAAAACAACCCTGACTTAACTCCTAACTTTCCAACGCATGAGAATAAGTGGTAATGACGATGGGCTTTCTTCCCTGGGCTGATGTTCAGGAATGCAACAGCCGCTAGGTGCCAGCCAGCCTGTGCCAGGCACTACCCCAAGCACCGTGCGTACATTAACTCCCCGTCCCCACAAACAGTCTTGAAGTGGGCCCAGTTCTTTTCCCCTTTCACAAATGAGGAACCAGGGAGTTTAGCATTCCTTGAGGCGATAGCACCTTTGACTGAACAATGGAGGACACGCCCTCCCTCAGGTTGAACAGCTAGCCACCTGGAGGACCTTTGTCCCAGAGTCCACTAAGCCAAAAACAGACTCACTGATTGTCAAGTCTAAAAGAAATGTCATGACGCCAAGAGCCAAGTGTGCGGTTTATGCCTCTAATCCCAGCACTCAGGAAGGCCAGCCTGTACCAAACTAAATCACAGGTGGGCTGTCCTCAAGTTCAAAGATATCTACCTGGCTCTGTCTCCAGACTGCTGGGATAAAGATGTGTGCCCTGCTAAAGATGATAGATTTGTACATCTCTATAATCCATCACTTGAGGATAGAGGTGGCAGGATCAGGAGTTCAAGATCAGATTTAATTACATAAAGGATTTGAGGCCAGTCTGTGATGCGTGAGACCCTCTTTCAACACACACACACACACACACACACACACACACACACACACAAGAGAGAAGTGGGGAGGGAGAGAGGCAGAGGATGGTGGCAGCTCCTTACCCCTTTCTCAAATAAGAGAGGGAGGGGGAGGGGGAGAGGCAGGGGTGGAATAGGCTAGGAGGCCCAGGTCTTTCAGGTTCTAGAAAGGTTGGGTGGAATTGATATCAGTCCTTCTCCTTGTCCTAGGGGATGTGAAGGAGCTGACGGATTTGGTGTACCACCATGTTCCAGAGGCAAAGCTGGTGGAATGCATTGGTCAAGAACTTATCTTCCTCCTTCCAAACAAGGATTTCAAGCAGAGAGCATATGCTAGCCTCTTCCGAGAGCTGGAGGAGACGCTGTCTGACCTGGGGCTCAGCAGCTTTGGAATTTCTGACACTCCCCTGGAAGAGGTAAGACGGAGAGAGGTCACAGTTAATCTCAGCAGTTCTTGCAAAAGTCTAACACTAAAACAAAATCCTACCAAAGTAAAAGGCCAGTATTTCCCACCCAGTGTACAGCCGTCTCCATCGTTAGCTGGCTTCCTGCTACCTCAGTCCCAGTGCCTGCATACTTTCTGCAGCTGTGGTCACCATCTGCTTACACGTTTCATTCATAGACCATGTTCTTAAGGCAGTTAACGCGTATTTCTTCCCCTGGTGTAACAGTGCCCAACACAATGGAGGTTTAGATTCTCCCGAAAGTAGGAATAGCCTGAACCAAATTCTCTCTTCTTGTTTCAACAGATTTTTCTGAAGGTCACGGAGGACTCCGACTCCAGCTCTATGTTTGCAGGTATGGTGCTGGACCCTGTGACCTATTCCATATTTCTCCAGATTTGGTCTTGAAAAATCTACAGAGAGAGTAACAAAGCAGCCATTCCTCCCTTCCTAGTGCCACAGCCCCAAGTAATGCATTTTGTGTTCTTCATGCCACTGGGTGACAGGATCGAGAAACTGAATTTGGCTGGGTAGGGACATTCTGGATGAATGGGGATTCTTACCACTGTCAGATTGGTAGATCCCCCCCCCCCTTCAAATGTCACCTCTGGTCTTTTTTTTTTCTGCTGTATCTCCATCTCCTCTCCTCTCCACCAGGCTTCTGGTCCACTCTTGTCTGCGGGAGTGATAGCTTCCAGAGAGTCCTTAGAGATAATAATGACAGTTAGTATAACCCAGATGCCTGCTGCAGTCTCCTGGCCCCTTTGAGATCAAGATAAAAACTCTCAAACTCTCAGTTAGGAACCTGTGGACTGTGAAATGGCGGGCACAGAAATTCCTGTGAATTCTGGCCTTCTCATGTCTGTATGTGTTAGCCTGGGTCCTTTGCTTGATTCTTCATGGCCACAAGAAGCATTATGAGTATTGTGTACTTACTGCAGAGGGAATGTAAAGTATCGGGACGGTAACTTGTCTCCATAGCACAAATCACTTCTGATAGAACAAGAGGTTTGTCCCCACTCTGCTGAAATAGACCCAAGGCACCCTCTCTCCTGCTCAGAGGCAAAGATGGTGGCAGTTCTCTTTTGCTGTCTTGTGTCCCTCGTCCCCCACTCCTGCCCAGTATGGCACCTTGCAATGTCTGTCTTCCTATGCAGTGTTTCCTTCCTGTGGCATTTCTGCTACTTCTCCCACCTCCTAAGATAATGTGTATCTCCCCCAGCTTCTAAGGGATCAAACATATCAGTCGGGCCTAGAATTGCCAATGACCATGTATGCCGGTCCATGTGCGCTCCTGCTCACCCGTACAGGTCATGTGGTAGACCACTGAGGCCGTCATCCTTGCAGAAGGGGAAGGGATGAGATCTCTTCAGGGGACCCAGGTTCTCTTTTAAATTTTTTGCAGAGAGCAATTGAATTTTCTCAATTCCTTCAACGCCAAAGATTCACATCAACCGAGACGAGAACGAAAGCACTTAAATTAGAGCACAAGTTGTGCTAGAATTAGAAGTTAGAGACCTGTACCTGGATAGCATGCTCCTTTTTAGTAATTAGCCTGTCAGACATTGAAGAAGGGTCAGCAGGGGCATAGCGGTGGGCATTTCAGAGGCAATCAAGAGCAGGTTGTACAGAATTTAACCATAGAGTGCAGTAGACAACTATCAAACCTGAGCTCCATCATTTGATACCTAAGTGACTCTGGGCAAGGTACTGAGTCTCTTCATATGTCAGTTTCCCCATGTGGAGAATGAAAATAATAATAATAACAATAATAATATTCTAGGATTTTGTTGGTGGTGGTGGTGGGGTTTTTGTTGTTGTTGTTCGTTGGGTTTTTTTTTGTTTGTTTTTGTTTTTTTGAGTTAGGTTTCTCTGTAGCTTCGGAGTCTGTCCTGAAACTAGCCTCTTGTAGACCAGGCTGGCCTCGAACTCACAGAGATCCACCTGCCTCTGCCTCCCAAGTGCTGGGATTAAAGGTGTGCGCCAACACCCCCCCCCCCCGCCCCGGCATACTTTTTTAAAGTCATTGAGAGACTTAAATAAATACATGCCAAGTCTACACAGCATGTGATCTGTACTCGAGATTTAGCAAGAGCCTCAAGGCAACGCTTCCAAATCCTCTTGCTTCAGGCTCACATGGTCTTTATACTCGACAAAGCACCTGATAGCATTGTATTACTTAATAGCAGGATAACCTCATGAGGCAGATAGGACAGGGACCTGACCCATCTGGGGAACCTGAGTTCACTGAGCCTGAGACACGACCTAAAGCCACACAGACACTAATAGATCTTATTCTCCCGGCTCTGAGCCTCCATTCCTCCCCATCTCCCACAGAACAGGTGACCAAGTATGGATGGGCTAGAGTGAGGCTTGACCCCAAACAATGACAAAAATATTATTAACCTCCATGCCCCGTGGTTTTCTAAATGAAGAGTAACTGATGTTGTGTGTGGGGGGGGGGAAATGTATATAATAATCTCCTATGTTTATATTTTTCAATTTCTTGATCCCTTAGGTAGCACGCAGCAAAAAAGAGAACATGTCGATCTCCGGCACCCTCGTTCTGCTCTCACTGAGAAAGTCAGGCAACCTGCCCAGGGCTCTCACACCTGCTCCCCAGGACAAGTGGATCCTTCCAAGGGCCAATCTCCCCCAAGGCCAGAGGAACTGGGCCCCCCATTCTACACAGGCGCTCGGCTGATTCTTCAACACGTGCAGGCGCTGCTAATCAAGAGATTCCACCACGCTGTCCGCAGCCACAAGGACTTTCTGGCTCAGGTACTGCTGTGGCCAGCTTGGGCTTGATTTGGCTCCCACCCCTCCCCACTCCCGCCCCCCCTCACCCCACCCCCGGCTCGTTAGGACTGGTCCTGCTTTTCGGTCTACTTGGGTGCATCTCTGGGAATGGGTTCAACCGCTACCCAGAAACCCTTTCTTCAGCTCCTATTGGCTCTACTCCTCCCTTGTCAAACCTTTATTTTGATTCTGAGTTTTGCAAACCTTCTTGAAAGGTTTGGGCCTCATTTAGAGTAAAAAATAGGATAGTACCACATTGGTCCATATTGTTTCCATTCTCATAACGAAAGGTAAAGTTATGTATTTCATTAATTTCTCTAATGAATTCATTCGCTTTTCAAAGCCATTGTCCTATTTTGAGACAGGGCCTCATGTACTCCAGGCTGGCCTCAAACTTGTTATGTAGCTAAGAATGACCTGGAACATCTGGTCCTCCTGCCTCCATCTCCTGAGGATTGGGATTAAAGCCATGTGCCATTAAGCTCTATATTATACAATGATACAGATTGGACTCGGGTCTTCATGCATGCCGGGCAAACACTCTACACCAGCTCAGCTATGTGCCCAACCCCCTTTCTATGTTCTTCATTCAGAAAAAAGAACTCTGGTTCAAGGAGAAGCAAGTAGCGTGGTTGTTCTTTAAACGTCCCTTTAGGCTCTGGCTGAGCATGGCAGACATTCAGATTTTTCTGTGACTGCAGGAACATTCGGCTTCCTTCTACATGTACACTTGCCTGTAATGTTCCCCCAGAAGCCTGTCCTTCACTACCAGCATGGGATTGTGAAATGGGAATAAAGGCTTTAAAGAATGTGTGTGTCTCATGTGTGCACGTTATGGGTACACACTCATGCCTTGACTGCCTTCCTGTGCATGCGTGTCATCTCGCACTTCAGCCCGTGCCTCTGTGGCTACTCTCCTACAGATTGTTCTTCCTGCCACTTTCGTGTTTTTGGCTCTGTTGCTTTCCGTTGTTGTGCCTCCGTTTGGTGACTTTCCAGCTTTGACCCTTCAGCCCTGGATGTACGGGCATCAATACACCTTCTTCAGGTATGTAGGTTCATCCCTGTGGGACACCATTATCCTCTGACATGTGACATTCCTGGGCCACATGATTGCTACATGACCTTCCCGCTTCCCTGGAATCATCACCAAGGTCAAAGGGGTCCTGGGATTGTTCTTAGAAGGGAAGCTAATGTAGCGGTCACTGCTTAGCAATGTGATACCCAGTGGAAGGTCCATAAGGAAAGAGGATATGAAACTTGTAAAAGGGCATCAAAATTCCAATTTTTGAGGCGTAGATAATCAATCATCAGAGCTCTAGGTGTGTATGGTAGGGTACTCTACTTCCAGAAGCCCCACAACCATTCCAAGTCAGGCAGGGTTCAGGGCCTCATATGCATGCATGTCATGGAATTCAGTAAACACTTATATCTGCATGTTAGTGACCATTGTCGTTTTTGATCTAGTCTATCCCGTGAGCATATCTTTCTCTCTCTCTCTAGCATGGATGAGCCCAGCAATGAACACCTCACAGTGCTGGCAGACGTCCTCCTGAACAAGCCGGGCTTTGGCAACCGTTGTCTAAAGAAAGAGTGGCTTCTGTAAGTCCTGCACTAACACAGGAGACCCCCAAACCAGCCTGGAAGTGTTGGGAAAGACCCCTCGATCCTGCCCTCTTATATGGATCACACCCATGTCTCTAAGCAGCACTCGACCCAACTTCTTCTTTAAGCAAAACTTGTATTTTAGAAAGCTCCATCATGAACAGCTCTATGTCCCCATCTAGAAATTTTGTACATTCGATATCTATGTATGGAAGAAGACAAAGGATATGTTGTTGTATAATTGGACCTTGAATGACAAGAATTATTTCTATGGCCAGCTGGCTCTCACTCACTGTTGTAATTATAGAAAACAGAGTTGTAGACCATAGTTGATCCACCAGGTATCTTTAGAGTTCAGCGTAATTGTAGCATCTTCTCTCATCCGTCTTCCCCAAAGCTATTGCTTAAGAGCAAAACGGACACATTTCAGATTCTTCTGGTTTTTTTTCATCTCTTAACAACAAAAACTGCCAGACAGAAACAAAAGCAAACAAACAAAAAAGCCAAACAACCACACAGCCCCCCCCCCCAAAAAAACAGTCTGCAAACTAGATGGTTATTCTCTAGTTTATACTTTGTCACGAGCAGGACCCCAGTTCTGATATTCCTTAAGCAGACTCTAATCCCCAGCAGGGAAATTTTCTGACTCCAAGGAAGAGAAAAGCAGAGAAGAAGAGAGCCAGTCATGATTCCTCTTTTCTAGGAAATATATATACATACATACATACATACATACATACATACATACATACTAGCAGTGGGATTGACTGTGGAATATTTTCTCATTTTTCCATAAGGGAGTACCCCTGTGGCAATTCAACCTCCTGGAAGACCCCGTCCGTGTCCCCAAACATCACTCACCTGTTCCAGAAGCAGAAATGGACGACGGCCCATCCCTCCCCGTCCTGCAAGTGCAGCACCCGAGAGAAGCTCACCATGCTGCCCGAGTGCCCCGAGGGCGCTGGAGGGCTCCCACCCCCGCAGGTACCGCCCTTTTTAACAACTGCATACTATTCCTGTGTGTCGGTCGATTCTAAATCATTTCCCATGGTTGATCATTTAGATTCTCCATTCTACATAATGTCGTGCTGCTGTGTATTCAAGTGTTTCTATGTTTACATACTGATTAACAGTTTTAATTGAGCCTACTAGGGGACCGAGAGTGGAACTCAGCGGTAGGCTGTCTAGCATGCTGGAAGGCCCTGGGTTTGATATTCATTACAAGAAAGGAAGAAGGGGGCAGGGATAATCTATGTGCCTGTGCACCGTGTATTTAACATCCATACACACACACCTAGCAACTTATCTTTTGCAAGACTCTCAGCCTTGTCTAGAGCTGTGTGCTCTTGACCATAGCAAGCCCTCCTGGAGGTTTTCGGTAGTGCCTTCCAGGGCGGGAGAGCCCCACCTTTTCTCTGGGTGATAACAGCCTGCCAGGTGGCTTGGACAGATGATCTTTCATTATTTCTCAAGGAGCGGATGATTCTCAAAGAGGCAGGGTGTTGCAGGAGCAGGGGTCAGGCACGGGAGTCGGGGAGGCATGGTCTGGTCTCTCGGCCTCTGAACTGTCTTCATTTTCTCTTCTGGGGGGTGAGGAAAACTACACTTAGCTTTCAGCATTTTGAGGATTTACAGAAACATGTGAGATACGAACTATTTAGGATTACTATCAGCTCAAGGGATGGCAGCCCTGACCTAACAGTGGCTAAAATGAGATACTGCTTGCCTCTTGCCTGTGCGAAAGATAGCATGGATGGCCTACCGTGTTCTTTTCTCTTGTTCCTCTGAGCTGCCCAGACCTCTGGCTCTCCAGTCAGAGTGTTAGGAACTATTTTGTTAGGCAGTCGGGTAGATGAGATTAAGAAAAAGATAACAACGCACGTTTTAAGTGTGTGCACGGAAGACTTCTAGAAGCTACTGCATAGCCCCTCCACTTCCCTGTCACTGGACGGGACCCAGCATCGAGAGAGATCAGGGACTGTCACTTTAATTCTGCACAGCCTGTGCCCATGGGAAAAGCCACAACAATAGCAGCAGGAAGAAGACGTAACGGGACAAATAAATGTGTTATGTGTTTCCGTCGCGTCTGTCACGGCTGCTGGCTCGCAACTGCTCCAGTGTCAATCTTTTTCTTTTTTAAAAATTCTAAAGCATATGCCTTTATATTTCTCAAGCAAAATATTCTCTCTTCAGGCGACATCGATACTGCAGCATTGCAGGTATCCCCGGCTCCTTAAGATTTGGGCTGGGAAAAGAAAAAGTCGAGCCTTGATACACAGGAGTTCATTTCCTAAATGAGCGGGAGGCTGCCTGTCTAACTCAGACGCTTACCTTCAGTGTAGCATGGCCCTCGGCCCATGGGGAGACATTTGAAGTCCTTTAGTTTCCCCAAGTGTCCTCGTTAGCACTCACATCTCCTTAGGAGCAGAACTGAATGTCGCACTTCAATAGAGCCCCCATCTCCTACACACAAGTACATGTGTGCACATGTATGTACACATACCTGTGTGTGCATCCACATCCACTCACCCTCACATTGCACCTTCCCATTCAGCGAGGGATGAGAGCAGAAGGAGGGCCCTGGTTCAGAGGCGGCGAAGAGAAGGTGGGGACAGCAGTGTCTGGATCACCAGGGCAGCAGAGGCCATGCCCTGGAGCATCCCTTCCTGCTCTGGCCTTGCTCCGATGGTGGCGGGCCTTGAGACGGATGCGCCCCATCCCTGACTTCTACTCTATGCAGAGATAAAGTAGAAATGTTGTCGATGACAGAAGTTTTAGAAAACGTTTGTCTCAACCTTGCCTCATGCATTCAGCGGTTGTCCCAGCCTGCGACCAGGGTTGTTTGGTTAGGTACTGGGGTCATGTCGAGGAACAGGTGACAGACAGCAGGGGAGTCAGACGCAGGTGATCCTAGGCCAACCACACGCAAGCTGGCCCTCTTTTCCTAACCTCCCTTTCTCCGTAGTAAAGTTCTCTCTAGTGAGAGCAGCGGGGTGGGATCGTGTATACAGGACATTCACCACGGTCCCCGGCACGCTGTCTGTCGCACTGTCCCTGCCAGGGGCTGCTGCTTCACCTAGCAGGGAGGGAGGATGGTGAAGAATGAACTAAGGGAGGAATCCGGTGGGGGAAGGGAGGGATGTGGAAAACATGAAAAATAAATGTGTTCTGATGGTGGTTACTGCCACCTTGAATCCCGGCAGCCTCTGCTGTGTGGCACTCTATACGCTAACTGATCCTGGAAACTCAGCTCTGTGTGACATTGCCCCCTGGTGGCCAAGGTCTAGCACTTTTGAGATCCTCTGGATCTCTTGACCTTCCACTCCTAGATATATTTTGAAAGTGATTTGTAAGCTATAAAGTACTATTCAAATGATTTAATTTGCATTCCCAATATATTATCTGACAACTTCATGCTGGGTACTGGGGATGGAAAAGCCAACAAGCCAGAGAAGACCTCTGCTTTCCCAGAATGATGCTGTACACGGGACAGCGTAGAGGCAGGGAGTGGATGCAGGCAAAGGCATGTTTCCTGTGAGATGAGTGCTGTCAAGGTACACAAAGTGACTGACGGATGCTTTTCATCTTTAAAATCAGTCTGACGGGGGGTGGAGAGCAGAGTGCAGAGACCCAAGGGCAGTGGAGCCATGGAAACAGTATGGAAGTTTCTGTAGAGGCATAGGCGAGGTCTAAGTGGTGGCTTAGATTGGGGTGGCAAGCTCAGAATGGGAGACACAGATCCACTGGAGATTTGCTTCGTAGTTAAGTCATGGATGGAGTGAGACAAAGGGGGGTGGGAATCCAGGATGACTCCCACATCACGATGTAGCAACTGGAGCGCTGTCAGGGTCGTGGTCAGTGTTTCCCAGCATCTGAATAACTTTTGGAGAGGAAGAGCAGTTCCGTGAACCCTAACATCTCAATCCCGAAATCTTGACTGTCACTTCGCCCTAGAGGACACAGCGCAGCATGGAAGTCCTGCAAGACCTCACGGGCAGGAACATCTCCGACTACTTGGTGAAAACGTATCCTGCTCTCATAAGAAGCAGGTAGGCGATCCTGTCACTGGCTGCCTGTCGACAACACTAACCACAGCAGAAAGTCAGTTTCCCATCGTTAACTGTGGGAGGGGGGCAGCAGAAAAAGTAACTGAGATGTATACGCATAAGGGGCATCTTGAGGTCAGTTTTCTTGCTTGTTCCTCTGTTTAAGATGAGCAGCGGGTGTTTATCCCAGGCACTATTGCAAGTGTCAGAAAAAAATGCATCTCTTAAGGAGTTATGAAAGAGAGACACAGTTTGTAGGGCGTGGGGGGGACAAGTGGGGGAAGTTGAGGAGCGAAAGTGGAGGAAGAGTGAAGGAGAAACAAAAGGAGATTGAGAAGGGGAAGGCAGGGACAGCGTCTGGGTACAAGCCAGGTCAGGCACTGGCTGGGGCTGTTGTTGCTACACTCGTTATCACCTGTTACCGCCACCCTCGAACACGTCCGCAGACACTTTGATGTCTCTCAGCTCTGTGGCTGTCCTTATCAAGCCCGGATTGCAGATTGTGAGGGAAGGCCTTCAGCAGCTTGACAAAAGCATTCTGCCAGAAAGGCCCTTAAGGAAGTGTGAGCCAGTCTCCAGGTGCTCTACGGCTTTCAAATGACACACGCTGCCTAGTTTTTAACAGTACTTAAGGCGGCCTTCCATAGTAGAGTCCGAGCAAATGATGAATAGACCTTACGGGCTGGAGTGCACCGCAGAAGGCAGAACAGCTGCTGGGAGGGCAGCGCCAGTCTGGTAGTGAGGACAAGAGCACCGCCCAATCCAAAGACAGAAACGGGGGCGGGGGTGAGTTTGTTCATTAATCCAATAAACAAAACCACCCTAAACCTGACTCAGTAGCATATTTGCATAATGGGATTTTTGAATTTTACTTGATGGCTGATGACAAGGACAGTTCAGAGTCAGCCTGAACTCTGGGGACTAGAGTTTCCCCATCATGTTATCTTACCTCCAAATGCTCAAAAGTCTGTCTTATCAAACGCAGAGGAGTAAGTCAGAACGTCTCCCAAGGACACAGGTGATTATTAGAATTTCTTAGACTGTGAAAGAAGGAGGGCTTCAAGCTTCACTTCATGATTGTTGCCATGGTTTCTAGGTCTAGCATGAGGTCTGTCTAAAGGGCTAGTCAGAAAGTCCAGTGTGCAGGAGACAACTGGGAGAGCCGGAGTCGGAACGAAGTAGCCCTTTCTCTGCGTGCAGATTCACCTGGCAAATACTACATTGCTTAGATATCAGGACATGCAGGAACACCCCCTTTCTCACTCTGAGACACCCCAGTGAGTAGGAAGGAAAGTTAACATGACTGCCATCCTGATGGTATTTATCACTCGCTTTTATTTTGACTTCCAGCTTAAAGAGCAAATTCTGGGTCAATGAGCAGAGGTAAGAAACTCCTGGGGGAGGGGCGATTGAAATAGTTAATTTATAGACATGGCTGCTAGATCATTAAAATGGTTCGTGCTAAGGAAAAGATAATGATTTCACGCACTATACCGCAATCTTACTATTTTTTTTAAAGCATTAACCATGTCAGGGCAGTGCTGACTGAGGCTGGGACGTTCAGTTCAGTAGGTGGCACTCTTTCCTCAGGGTCGGTTTTTACAGTGGCCTGAAAAGTTTTCAAAAAGCAGTGTTGTAGGAGGTCCTGCCTTTCAAGAGAAGCAGACACCAGAAATTTATGGTCCTGGAACTCACTCTGTAGACCAGGCTGGCCTCAAACTCACAGATATATCTGCCTGCCTCTCCCTCTCGAGTGTTGGGATTAAAGGCATGCATCACCATGCCTGGAAAGGTACTATTTTATGACGAATTCAAATCTTAGATTCTAAGTGTAGATGTTCCCTGGCCTGTTTCATTTAAGTTTCAAGGGAGATGATCCAGCTCCTGTATCCACCCTGTTCCTAGAGCATCCTGGAGGTTTCAGCTGTCCGGCACCTTGTGCTTCTGTAGGCATTTGGTGTATGGTTGGTTCAAAACAGGCAAACCTGAAGATATCACAACATCTGACTTCAGATTTCAAAGTCTGTATACTGGCTCAAATATATATATATATATATATATATATATATATATATATATATACACACACATATACACACACACACACACATATATATATATACACACACACACACACATACACACATATGCGTGAAAAAAGAGGCTGTGCATTTGAGAGAAAGGAGGGCACCTGGGAGGTTTTAGAGAGAGGAAAGGGAAGAAGGAAATGATGTAATTATATTATAATCTCAAAAATAAAAAAATTAAAATATAGACACATAGACCAATGGAGTAAAGGACAGGACTCACACATCAACCCACACAGTTACAGCCACCTGGTTCTTGACAACGGTGCCAAAAACAACTACTGGAAAGAAGATACCCTCTGCAATACATGATGCCAGGAAACTAGTTATCCACATGTAGACAGCGGAAACTAGATTCCCCCTTTCTCACTCTGAACAAAATTGATCAAAATTGATCCAAGATCTTAAGGGAAGGCGTGCAACTTTGTAACTACCAACGGGAAACATCAAGATATAAGCACAGGTGCAGGGCTTCTAACAGCTCAGGAAATAAGAGCAGATTGGAGGTTCTTTAAAACAGAAAAAGTCATTACCTAAGGAAAGAGATGGCCACAAGAATGGAAGAAAATCTTTACCAGATAACCATTCAACAAGGGACTAATATCCACAATATATAAGGAACTCATAAAGTTAAATACCAAAAGAACAAACCAATAAATGAATAATGAAGTGAAAAGACCTTTCTTAAAAGAAATACAAGTGACCAATAAATACATGAAAGATACTCACCATGTTTAGCTACCAGGGAAATATAAATCAAAACTACATGGGAATTCCGTCTCTCCCCGGTCAGAAGAACTGACAAGAAGAAGGTAAGGAAGAACAAGTGCTGTTGAGGATACAGAGGGGAGAGGACCCTGTAAGCACCATATATGGGACTGTACATTTGGTCACCATGGAAACCAGTACAGAGGTTCTTCCTAAAACTAAAAGCAGAGCGATGTTCAATCTATTCCACACCTGACGTCTTTCCAAAGGAACGTAAATTAATATACAACAGATACATGCTTGCACACCTAAGTTTACCGCAGCATTGTGTGCGACAGCCAAGCGAAGGAATCCGCCTAGGGGCCCACCGAAGAAAATGCCGTGTGTGGTTTTATATGTTCCATAGAGAAGAATGAAATCATGCCATTCTCGGGAAAAGGCATGAAACCAGAGATCAAAATCGCTCGGAGTTAGAAAGTCAAATGTATACTTAATCTCAGATGTGGAATCTAGGGCGTGGATTTATTAGCTTTTAGGTCTAGAGATAGGAGGGAAAAGGTGTGTAAAGTTGGACAGTGTTGCTCAATAGACCAGGCAATTCCCCCATATGCACACCCTGCAGAAGCTGACATCACCCTGGTGGGCATGAGTCTGGCAAGCATAAGCATCTTGGCACTGACAGGAGGCTCTCTTGCTGCCTTGCAGGTATGGTGGCATCTCCATCGGAGGGAAGCTCCCTGCCATCCCCGTCACAGGGGAAGCACTTGTTGGTTTTTTAAGTGACCTTGGCCAGATGATGAATGTGAGCGGGGTAGGTAAACAGACTGGAGTTCAGAGTCGAATTTTTGACTTACTTGAATATGAAGAGAAGGAAGTTATCCTACATACTAGAGAAGCGGGGAAGAAGAAACATTTCTTTCTTTGTTATGCTGTTCTAGGGTCCTGTCACCAGGGAGGCCTCTAAAGAAATGTTAGATTTCCTCAAACATCTTGAAACCAAAGACAACATTAAGGTAACTGATCCGAAGCTAAAAACTCCTGTGGGCTCATAATTTGACTGCTTTCACCCTGTTCAATTAAATTCCATTGCACTTGCTAAAACCAAGCGAGAAATGGCTGCCGAGTTCTTCCTTCTTGGCCACATTCACTTTGCTGCTGGTAGCAACCTGTCTGTGTCCCCTCTCTGGAGCCTGGGTTGTAGCTCAACCCGTCCAGTCAAGACTGTCTCTGTCTGCCCCTCCTAGGTATGGTTTAACAACAAGGGCTGGCATGCCCTGGTCAGCTTTCTGAACGTGGCCCACAACGCCATCTTACGGGCCAGCCTGCCCAAGGACAAGGACCCTGAGGAATACGGAATCACGGTCATCAGCCAGCCCTTGAACCTGACCAAGGAGCAGCTCTCAGAGATCACAATGTGAGCAGCCACCACCCCAGGCTCTCAGCCCCCTCCCTGTCTTATTCTCTCACTGGAAACCAAAGAGAATCTTTTTAGTGTTGTGAGGCGCAGGCCCGAGCAGTAACGTTTAATTGGGCTCATAGGAATGTACCAGCTTCAAATGCTTCCTGCACGAAATTGCTTGGCTGTTCTTGCCCATCTCCATTTATTTGGAAGTAAATGAACACTTTATGCTGTTCCCTTGGGGCCCTTGATAACAAGTTCCTCCTGAATTACACCACTAACCTCCTTGCCAGGACACGAAGAACCTGCCAGGACCTGGAAGGTTCAGGGAGCCTCCTTCACTTCCCTGGCAGAGTTGTGGATTCTGGTAATTCCCGCAGATAGCCCTGCTTTGGATAGCCATGTTTGCGTTCCTCAGGATTGGACTCTCATATCTGAGCCTCAGGCAGGAAGAACATTGATTGGGTCTTGCATGTGTGAGGCACCATTTGCTCTATTTGAGGCCTACAGAGAGAAGAACTTAGGAGAAGGGTTTTCTTTTTTAAGTTTTTCAAGACAGGGTTTCTCTGTGTAGCCCTGGTTGTTCTAAAACTCTCTCTGTAGATCGGGCTGGCCTTGAGCTAGAGATCTGCTTGCCTCTGTTTCCCAAGTGCTCGGGTCAAAGGCATGCATCACCACTGCCTGGCTAGGAAGAGCATTTTGTAAGTGCAAACTTCTGGGAAGCTACTGGAACCTCCTAGGGTTTAGGAAAGATTCAGTGTCTACTCCCAAGCCAAAAGCCTTCCATGTGGCTCCAGAGACCAACCTTACATAACTAGCTTCATATCCTTTGAGTTTACATGTGACCGTTTCTTTTTTTTTAGATTTATTTATTTATTATGTACACAACATTCTGCCTCCATGTATGCCCATACGCCAGAAGGGGGCACCAGATCTCATTACAGATGATTGTGAGCCACTATGTGGTTGCTGGGAATTGAACTCAGGACCTTTGGAAGAGCAGCCAGTGCTCTCAAACACTGAGCTCTAGCCCCGTGACCATTTCTGAGATATGTGATTTCAGAGAATAGAAGTCTGTCTGTGCCTGCAGGAAACTCAAGAGTCTATAGAAAAATTCAGAGCTAAGTAGAATTTGGAATTGCTACAAACATTCATTTGTATACACCATAATAAATAAGTAGGAGTGAAATAAAAAGAAAGGCTGTCTGGAATGTTCTCATGCTTCAGAGAAGCAACATATAAAAATATCCACTTTGCCTCGATTAGGACAATCCTGTGAGACGATGAGCTTCATGCTGGGGATGTGGGTCTAAAGGTAAGGACTGCCGGAGCCTCCGGTGTGCCTTCCCTGGTTTCTGATGTTCCCTCTCTCTGGTCCTGCTGCAGGCTGACCACTTCCGTCGATGTCGTCATTGCCATATGTGTGATTTTCGCCATGTCCTTCATTCCAGCCAGCTTTGTCCTTTATTTGATCCAGGAGAGGGTGACGAAAGCCAAGCACCTGCAGCTTATCAGTGGCGTGAGCCCTACCACCTACTGGCTGACCAACTTCCTCTGGGACATTGTGAGTGCCAGGCCTTCGCTCACTTCCCGGGGCCCAGAGAGGGACTGGCAGTGGGGATGGCTGCTGGGAAAATGGTCTTGTGGCTGCTACCCCTTGGCACCTTCTTAAAAAAGCAGGTGGGAACTAAACCTTGGGAAGACCACAGAGCACAATTAATAGCCACTGAGTAGGGGCGCTCTGTGCCTGTCACCAAGAAGGCTTCAATGCACCCCAGGATCTCTACATGCCAGAGATGAGTGAGTAGCGGGGGTCTGATTAGGTAATACCAAAAGGACTCTCCATCCATCGTCTCTGTCTTAAGTCTTGCCTCAACCTCCCCAAAGGGGAAGGTAGAACTTCCTTGTGATAGGGTCATCAGAAAAATACAGTCTAATCACCAACTCCGAGTCTCAGGATAAACAATGAACAATTTGTAGCATAAATATTTAGTATATGCCACCTCAATTATTGCATGGCACATATTTATAGTGAAAGTTATTAGCAGCTTATCAGAAATTCACATTTAATTGGGCGTCCCATATTATAGCTTGCCAAATCTGGGAATATTATCCAGAAGCCTTATTTTACTTCTTCAAAGTAACCAGGGGCCAGAGAGATGGCTCAGCGGGTAAAGGAGCTTGCCGCACAAGCCTGACGACCTGAGTTCGATCCCTGGCACAAATATAAAGGTAGAAGGAGAGGAGCAACCGCAGAAACGTGTTCTCTGCCTTCACACATGTGTGTGGTTGTAGCGTGTACACCCACATGTATCATGCACACACACTCACACGGTAATTATTTTAAATGAATGACCATATTTATTATGTATTAGATCCGCTACCATGTTAGGGAAAATTAAGAAAAAAAATCAGATCAACAGCAAACAGCAATCCATGTTGATGAGGGCAGAGAGGGATCACAATGCTGTGTGTGTTACTACTGGTCACAGGATCAAAGGAACTGTTAACAGAGTCTACTTATGATAGGACGGGGTCACTGTGACACCAACTTATCTTTTCTTGGTGTCTTGAATAATGAGTATTTTTTTTTTTTTGAAACAGGATCTCACTATGTTGCCCTGGCTGGCTTGTAACTGGATATGTAGACCAGGTTGGCCTCGAACTCACAGAGATCCACCTGCTTCTGCCACCCACGTTCTGGGATTAAAGGCATGCACCACCACACCTGGTCCATGAGATCTTTGTTTTATCTCAACATTACAAGAACGAAATGAGGCTTCTCTCATGATGATAAAAACATGTTGGCTCATGGAGACCAGCACAAATGACCCTCCCTCTCCGTGTGTCTTTTACTAATGAATCTGACTACAAAGATTCTCCATGCCACAGTTCCTTTGAACTCACTCAACTTATTATATAGCTATCACTTAACAATATAAAACTGGAAAACTGAATTATCTCCTTTCTCTTCTGCTTGCATAAAAGTTCACCTTCAGGTGCAAGGGGCACTTGGGGGGCTACCGGCTTCTCTTCGTGCTGTGATTTTCAGCAGGAAAGGAGTTAAAAAGCTAACTGTTAAAAAGTGTTCACTTTCTTTTTTTTTAATTAATTTTTTTTTTAGTTTTAGTTTATTTGGGTTTTTTTGTTTGTTTGTTTGTTTGTTTGTTTTTTGAGACAGGGTTTCTCTGTGGAACAATCCTAGCTGTCCTGGACCGACTCTGTAGACCAGGTTGGCCTCAACAAACCTCAAACACAGATCTGCCTGACTCTGCTCCCATTGATGGGCGGTGGTGGCTACTGCCACTGCTATCACCCAGCTGAAATGAGCCTGGGATCTTTTTTTTAGATATATTTTTATTCTGTGTGTGTTTAGGTATGTATGTTTGCTGATGTGTATACATGCACCACATGCATGCCTGATGCCCAGAAGAGAGCATCAGATCCCCTGAACTGCAGTTACAGTCAGCTGATAGCCACTGTATAGGTGTTGGGGACCCAACCTGAGTCCTCTGCAAGAGCAGCAAATGTTGTTGACTGTTGAGCTGTTACTCTAGCTGTTACTGTTTTAAAGATGAGGTACATAATTTACATTTGGGACTGGCCTGTGCATATATTTGTACAAGGAGAGGTCTTGGAGCCTGTAGAAAGGCATGGCTACAAGGAGGGGGTGGGCATCTCAGGTAGAAGTGGCACTAGCAAGGTAGACAGCAGCCCATTCTTTCAAGGGCCGGAAGATGCTGGCTACAGCCTTGCAGAAATGTATAGCTTGCTGGAACTCTGAGCTCTGTAGTCTAGAATTAAAGAGCTCATTACTCTAGTTAGTCCGTGGCAAAAAGACAATGCATGCCTGGGAAGTCGTTGTTGAACTAACAGTTAGCTGTTTATATCATATACTCAGGGCACCTGTGGCATTAGAAATTCCTGTCCTGTATGTGTCATCTGCTTTTCTTTTAAATGTTGAGGCTGTCTTAGACCCATAGACGTGGCAAGCACAGCTTAAAACCTTTTGAGTTAGTTGAAAGTCTCTCTCTCTCTCTCTCTCTCTCTCTCTCTCTCTCTCTCTCCCTCCCTCCCTCCCTCCCTCCCTCCCGCTCTCTCTCTCTCTCTCTCTCTCTCTCTCTCTCTCTCTCTCTGTAAGGCCCCTCCTGCTCTTAACCATACGCATACCTACTTTTACATAGGCAGAAGATGGTAGATAGGGAATCTCCCCTAAAAGTTTACTTGGGGATACAGTTTTGCCTTATGGTACCTGTACCCCTACCCTGTCTAGGCTGAATAGGTCCATTACCTAATTCCCAGACTGTGTTCCAGGGAGTCTGCAATCTGAATGGGGCATATCAAGGGATTGCTAAAAGGAGTAACTTATTCTATTGTTTCAAACAGATGTGCATGCACTTGGTTTAGAGGGGAGCCCTTAGTTGCTCACAAGTTTGTGGGTGTGTTGTTTGGAGATAGATGTGTGTATAGCCCAGTCTGCTAAGCTATTCCCTATGCCTGTCTGTCTCAACAGGGCCTTTGGCGTGCTTTCCAATGCCCTCCTCACTCTTACCAGGGTTCACCGTGGTGGAGATCTAATCTTACCAAGCTGTCTATTTTTCCAAGCCTAACCTAATGTCTTCAGAACCACACTGTTTAGAAGAGTTACCCCCACCATGTGACCTTTTCAAGACCAAGGACTATATTTTAAGTTTTTCCAAATTCTGGAAACATGTATAGAAAGAATAACCTCCAGGGCTTTATGACCAATTAGTGAGAGAGAAAGAGATGACATAGAATTTTATATCTGTCGTTTCAAAGATCCAGACTGATAGTCTTTGAACAGGGGTAGAAAAGAGGTTGTAAGAGAACTATGGACAGCTTAACTGATATCTTAACTCTGTACGTTAAGAAAAACCAGTTTGGACAAGCGGGCTCAATCCCAGACCATAAGAGCTGGAGGAGCCTGGTCCCCGGGTCATAGAGCTTCAGTGACTTTTGTCTCCTCTCTCTAAGATGAACTATGCTGTGAGTGCAGGACTGGTGGCGGGCATCTTTGCTGGGTTTCAGAAGAAAGCCTACACATCCCCCGATCACCTTCCTGCTCTCGTGGCTCTGCTCATGCTGTATGGGTAAGTCATCCGGGCCAGGGGAGGAGGTAGATTTTCTGGTACCAAACTTGGCTCCTCTTGTAGTGGGAGCATGTGCAGGTTTAGCCACAGACACTTCCACGGTAGCTAATCAGAAACCTGTCTGGCTCACTCCAGCCCTTGAAGTCCGAGCCCTAGTCGGTACAGAGATGAATGCCACATAGTCTAAATCTTCTTCACTTCCAACTGTGGCCTTGAAAAAAGCCTGGGACTCGGTCACTCTCTACTCTGATGTCTATCCCCTCTGTGGGCAAACTGTGCAGTGTAGTGTCTCCTTCTGAGCTTGCCAATAACACCAATTCCAAGCCATAACACCACTCCCACATCAGGCTAGAAGATGACATAGAGACGAAATCCAGTCAAATTATGGAGTACAGCATGCAGCATTGTATCCCAGGCCTATTAACTGTGGACAAATAATTCATTTTACTGGACCTCAGACTCCTCATCCATAAAAAAGAATGATGCCTGGCCCGTCCTTGTAAAGAGAGGAGAGTCTTAGTAGAACAACAGCCTCCATTCATCCCAGAACAATGGCCTCCATTAATCCCTCTTGAAAATGGACTCAGAAACCGGCTTGACTGTGAACGATGAAATAATGAAGATGAACTCTTGGGACCTTCAGTTCTGCTTTACCCGGAGCAGAGAGCATTACTGTGGGTGGCCTCCAGGCTTTAGGGCTCATAAAGTTCACACATAGCTCCTGCCTCATTTGCTCCTCATAAAACCCATGCGATGGTCAGGGCAGGCATCGTGATCTCCTTTTGAAGATGAGGCACGAAAGCCAAGGAATGGAGTGTCTCCTTGCTCTCCCTGGGACCCCAGCCAGTTCAGATATGTCACCTCGTATCTAGATACAGAGTTGATGGGATGAATCTTGGAACTCTCTCCCTGAGCTCTGTCATCTCTCACAGATGGGCAGTCATCCCCATGATGTACCCAGCATCCTTCCTGTTTGACGTCCCCAGCACCGCCTATGTGGCTTTGTCTTGTGCGAACCTGTTCATCGGCATCAACAGCACTGCCATCACCTTCATCCTGGAACTATTTGAGAATAACCAGGTGAGCAGAACTTTCTAGCTTCTTGGTTTAATCGGTAGGATGGTAGAGCAGATGTACCAGTCCCCAGAGCCATGGCAAACACTGTGCGTGCAGATTCGTGTGCACAGGTGAGCAGGATGCCTCCCCTACCCTCACTCAACATTGCTCCCTACTCTTGCCTCTTGATTTATGTGCTCTGAGCACTAGCACACACACACACACACACACCACGATGACATATTCAGGTGACTTCATATAAGGACCACACACTAACTGAATGGGCCCCAGGAGCTTCTGTTCATGTGACTCCCAAATCTAAAAGAAACAAAAAGATTGCCATAATGAAAAAGCTCCCTCCCCACTTTGGTTCCCCCAGTTCCCTTATCCAGACCCCACTTATTGTGGTTCCTAACATTTTCTGAAGACACACAAACACATAGTTTTCCTCCAACTTTTACATATACACAAATGACAACATACTAGCATACACTTCCCTGCTCCCAAAGAAATCCTGAGTACAGGATTAGGAAATCCTGGTGCTGAATGACTCCATCTTACAAGTTAGTAGGCCCACCCCCTGACTTCTCCCTCTCCAGAGGGGGTGGCCAGACAGAACCCTTAAAAGGAGGAGAGTATGTGGCCGCAGGTCTGTCTTTATCCCTCACTCCTTTTGGTTACGTCCTGCTCAGGCTACCCCATGCTCTGACCGTCCTCCCAGCAATCCAGCTCCCTGGGGGGCGGGGTCTGTGTCCTCAAGTGTCTCCTTAGCCTGCCCTTTCTCACTAGTTCTTCTCAGTTCAGAGGGTGGCCACTGGGCGCTGCCAGAGGACCAGCATGCCCGGCCTTGCTCTGTGAAGGCACTGGAGCCTACCTGCTCACAAGGGGACAGTTGGCCTCAGCTTCCACCCTCAACCGCCTCCCTTCTCATTCTTAGCCGCTGCTCAGGCTCAATGCTATGTTGAGGAAGCTGCTCCTGGTCTTTCCGCACTTCTGCCTGGGCAGAGGCCTCGTCGACCTGGCACTGAGCCAAGCTGTGACAGACGTCTATGCCCAATTTGGTGGGTAACATCCTAGGTCTGTAGGTCACAACCGTGGACCTATCCAGACTGGGAAAGTTACAAGGGTTCTACGTCAGACCTCCAGCCTAGCGGTTGGAGCGGGGGACCTAAATTCTGGTCAGGAATTACGCTGCCATTTAGAAGGAATTAAGGTGCCTCTGTTTCTATGGCTGGGAGCCACAGGTGGGGCAAAGGGCCGGATCTTACACTCCTACACTCTGACATGGGGAGCCAAGAGGAACTTGATTTGGGGTCTCATTTAGCCTCTCCCCCAGACCTGGGCATCTGGGTCATAGTCGGGTCTTTGTGGGTGAGCCTGGGAACCCTAAAGCAGACTATGCCTCCTAATGTACTGTTGCTTCCATCCCCAGGGGAGGAATATTCCTCCAACCCCTTCCAGTGGGACCTGATTGGGAAGAATCTGGTTGCTATGGCAATAGAAGGGGTGGTCTACTTCCTTCTGACACTCCTCATTCAGTACCACTTTTTCTTCACCCGGTGGTATGTTCTTGTTTTGGGCTTTTTGTTTTTGTTTGTTTGGTTGGTTTTGGTTTTTCTCTCTGAAACAGTCCTGGCTGGCCTGGAACTCACTCTGTAGACCAGGCTGGCTTTAAAATCACAGTGATCTGCCAGCCTCTGCCTCCCAAGTACTGGGATTAAAAGCATGTGCCACCACCGCCTGGCACCTGGTGGTGTGTCTTACTGCACTCCGAGGTGCCATCTGGTCACAAGTGTTTCTAGCCCTGGCCTTTGTATCAGCGTGGTTCAGAAACTTCATGCCTCATTGATCTTTTTCTTCACTCTTAAGGCCCAGCTTGTTCTGCTATAGAGAGAAGGCTTAAAGTAGGCCTGTTAGAACTTGAGGCAAGTCTTAGCTTCAAACTTTTAGAAATACATTTTTTTTCCATTTCAGTTACTAATATTTAAATTTCTGTGTAGTTACCACATACTTATCTTAAGCTGAGTGCTAGCACTGTAAATAAAAATAATTATGGACTATCTAAAATACAAGGAACCAGGGTTTTGATCTATGAGAAGGGAGAGACAGAACAAACACCCTTGCTGTCTTTAACACCAAGTGCAGGAGTAACCTTGGGACCTTGTGCTGGGTGAGGGCAGCCAGGGGCCTAGGGAGAGGTGAAAGAAAGCAGCCCTACCTCCATGCCCATAGCCAAGCTATCTCTCTGCCAACCCTAGACTTCCCAGGACATCTCAAGGGGCAGCTCAACCAGCTTATGCTCCTGCCCAGCCATACTTCCCCAGCCCTGCCTGCCTCATGCTGACCCCAGCTTGGTTTCTGAAGTATAACCCCTTCAGAGGGCCACACCCAGGGCCATGCATCCCAATCACCCAGGCCCTCCCTAAGGATTTTTATGACATTTTTTTTGTTATTGTTCCTCCTCTCAGGGTGAGTTTGATAAGATGTAAATAAAAGGACTCCAGGGCCTGACACATTACAAATGATCTGCTTCCCTAATCTCAGGGTTGAGAGGGCTGAGAAAAAAAATCAACACATGTAAAGTAAACAGTCAATAGTGCTTCTAGTTATGGGCCAGACTGTGAGAAGCTCTTGGCGGGTCTCTCAGCTGTCCGCAGACCCCTCGGAAGTGCTGTCCGTACAGTTTAAAAGAGAAGAGGGGAAGAGAGTTGATTGCCCAAACTAAGTCCTTAGCTTTAAACTCTGATACCAATAGAACTGAATGAGTCCTAAAAGAGGATCAGACTGGCCTGGTTCCAGACACTCAACAACTACACTCATGCGGGTAATTAGCAAGCAAAGGGAGTGGAAGGGAGAAAAGATATCCTCTTGGTAGGGGACACAGCCCACACCAAAGTGCAGCAGCCCCAGAGAGTAAGTGATAAGTGGAACAAAAGGACTTCCAGGTAGCCATGGGACAGGAAGATGAAGGGGTGCAAAGGGGAAGACAGGGTAGGGTCATGAAATACTCCTTATCTGGATGACTTGGGATTCAAGGCTACAAGCAGCGTGAAATCCCTGGGGTATTCTAACCATGATCTTCATGATCTTACCATGGCTGAGAGGTGAGATAGGAGTCCGTGATGATATGCAAAGAGCTGGATATGAAGTGAGCTGGATAGGGACGGAGGCATCGGGCGGTGATAGAGAAAAGCAGAAGATAATAACCCACTGACATTTCATCTGCCAGAGTGGAAAGATTTTATTTTTTTTTTTTAAGATTATGTATGTATGTATGTATACAACTTTCTGCCTCCATTTATGCCTGCAGACCAGAAGAGGGCGCCAAATCTCATTACAGATGGTTGTGAGCCACCATGTGGTTGGTGGGAATTGAACTCAGGACCTCTGGAAGAGCAACCAGTGCTCTTAACCACTGAGCTGTCTCTCCAGCCCCGAGTGGAAAGATTTTAACAGTATAATACTAGCTCCCAGATCCCGAGCCTTCACTCTGTACCAGACATCATCCAGAGTTCATCCTCACACATCCCCGAGACGACCTTCTTCTTTCCCCTTTACGTGGTTGAGGAAGGCAAGGCTTAGAGAGGTTCGTCAGCAAGCACAAGGTTGTGCATTAAGAGGCAGGGCTGATTTGAGCAGAGGCCTTTGACCTCTTGCCTAGTACCCCTCCCGTCAGGACTTAGAGGAAAGAAGCCCAGGGGAGTAAAAGTGGGGGAATGGATAGCAGTTAGGTGGAAGGAAACCGTGTGACAGTTACTGAACACCAAGCCCCATCTTGACCACATCCCTTCCTCTAGGGTCGCTGAGCCGGCTAGAGAGCCCATTTTTGATGAAGATGACGATGTGGCTGAAGAAAGACAAAGAATCACTAGTGGGGGAAGTAAAACCGACATCTTATGGCTAAATGAACTAACCAAGGTGAGGGGCACAAGTGGGCAATACTATCTTGGCGGTGCGAGCTGAGCGCACACATGGCGCAGGACCATGTATGCCACCTCCGTAAAGTCACTTGCCTTCCCGGAGCAGCCATTTCCCATGGTACTGCCCCTGCTGGTCATCCTGGGTACTGCAGGGCCCCCAGAAGAGCTTCTCCAACTGAGCGTCAGCATCTGCTCTCTGTTCTGCGGGTGCACGGTGCACGGTGCACGGTGCACGGTGCGGTTCAGTCCCGACACCACTGTGTTTGTCTGCTGCCGTGTTAATGTGTTACCTCCTCATGTTGGTGTCTTTCTCCCAAAGCTCTCTTTGCTGCCTTCGACTCAGGCTCCACTGCCTGCCCTACCCCTATCTTGGTCTTCAACCCAGTTTCTTTGAATCTTACAGGTTTATTCGGGCTCTTCCAGTCCAGCAGTAGACAGGCTGTGTGTCGGAGTCCGTCCTGGAGAGGTGGGTACCATACAGACTACCATGAAATAACTCTTGAGAAAGACCAGCCCTTAACCATGAATCTTCTCCCTCTGAGCAAAGCAGGACAGTAGAAAATGAATGAAAGCCAAACTTTCTAGTAAGATGCAGGGAGGAAAAACAGATTAAATTTACTGTTTTTATTTTGCCCAATATATCTAAAATATTATTTCAATGTGCAATTAATATAAAACATTACTGAGACATTTTTTTCATTTTTCTTTGTTGTTCTTATTCTAAGTCTTCAAAGCCAGTGTTACATACTTAGTGGCCAAGTCAGTTAAGATTAGATGTGTTTTGTGTTGGTAGTCATAGCCAACACATAGCCATTAATCTCTATAACAGCAGTCTATGTGTAAAATGACTCCCAGATCTTACACTGGCCTGGGGTCTGGCAGTGAAGACCTCCTTAGTCCCTAGGGCAGTACCTGTTCTCTGTTTCCTCCTAGTGCTTTGGTCTCCTGGGAGTGAATGGTGCTGGCAAAACAACCACATTCAAGATGCTCACTGGGGACACCACAGTGACATCGGGTGATGCTACCATAGCAGGCAAGAGGTGAGCGCTCTGTCCTTCCTGTTGCAGGGTGCTCCCCAGGGGTCACATCCTTGGGCTAACATAAGGAGAGTCGTTCTCAGTCATATGCCAGGGCAACTCTGAGACCCAGAAAGACCTGTGCAGGAGGGAGCTCTCCCACAGAATGTCATTTACAAATACACCAGACAGAGGCACGCTGGGAAACCAAGCTAAACTGTATTGAAAAGAGTGCTTATAGTATGGATTCCTAGAAAGTTCTGGGAATCACCAAGCCAAGGCTTCTTCATCTCTTTGGGCTACAGACTGCTTCCAGCAACCCAGGAGCCCTGTGTCCTCTTCCTCTGTAAGAATATTCTGTGGCCTCCCATTATCTCCTTCCTGACAGTTTATAAAGGTTCAAGGAATTCACTGAGCCCTGGGGTACACCCATGATCCCCCGTAGCCTCTAAATCCCAGGCTAAGAACTGCTGGGATGATACGTCCTGTCTCTGGGTTGAATTTCAGAATAGAAGTCCTCATCCAAGGGACCACAGGAGGACTTTCTCGGCATTGGCTGTTTGTGTGCCCATCCTAGCTCTCATCAGACTAAGGAAAGCTGGGAAGGAGAAAGCTGGCCTGTAGCCCTGGCTTCTGGAGAGTCACTGTCGGCCTCTGTAATATTGTGGTTTTAAACAGACTTGGCCTCTACGAGGCAGGGCAGGGAGGAGGATGAATGGCCTCCTCATTGCTGGCTGCTCCTGAACAGCAATGTTGTCACTCAGTGAGAGGGTTCACAGCACTCTGCCCCGGTTTGTAAGTGGATACAGACACTGCTGACAACTCTCCAACATCTGCTTGACAAAGACCACCCCCCTCCTTTACTCAAAAGTAGTGTTCAACCCAGCCCAATGGGCAGCCAGAGTCCTGAGCACATCTCTGGGACTCGAATAAGATGAATCTGGGGTCCCAGCCTTACATGGTTGTGCCCGGTGGATCTGAAGCAAACAGACTACAAAGATAGAGCCAGGTTATGGCTGAGTGTATCTCATCTTCCACCCAGCTAGCTGTCACCAGGCAAGTGACTTCAAAGTGGTAACAATAGGAGTTATGGAGAAAAGGTTCAGTGGGGGAGGGGGGATGTGATAGCAAGTTATTAGGTGACACCAGTTTTAGTAAAGGTGAGACACGGCCTGATGGTCTAAGGTAAAACTGAGCTGCAAGTTAGAAAGAAAGCCAGGGTTTAAAGGGGGTGGCTTGGGTGGGATTAACACCTGTGAATTTGCCATGGTTGCTTCCTTGTTTCCCCCGTGTGTTTTCAACTGACCTACCTATACCTTGAATAACCTTTTTCACAGTGAGGAATTGCAATGGACTCCCTATGTCCCACCCTAGTCTAGCCACCCTTTATTAATAAGCCCTAAGCTGTAAGGGTTGGGCAAAGGTGATTTGACAAAATCATCTATGTAGAGTTTTTTGTTGTTGCTTAAGTCAATACATTCCTAGTGGGGTATCTAAATGGATTCATCAGATGGGGAAGAGAGAACCCTATTCTGCCGCTGGCCAGCCTCCTGCTCCGGTGGTTATTGATCGTCTCTCTTTGTCTGCCAATAAACACAGAGGAAGAAGTTTACTTCCACTGGGAGGTAGCCACCTTTTCCAAGCTACTCCCTAGATATCTGAAAGGGATCAGAATCCATTGATGATCCATTGATCATTTCTTAACCTTTGTTTTTAAGGCCTCAAGACAGATGATCCAACCTAACCATTCGAGTGGCCGTTTGTCTTAGACCTGAAACTCAGGAGGATTTGACTAGTTTTAAAGCTCAGGACTCCTGATGAAGTTTGTGTTTCCAACTAAAGTATCCCCACTTGGATTTTCGAATTCCATGTGTGTTTTTAAGATGGAGGTTTTGGCCCAATGGCAGCAGACTTCCTGGCTCCTGCTCCCTGGTCACCTCCTCTAGGAAGGACACTCACTAATTGTTCTTTCTTCTTGCAGCATCTTAACCAGTATGTCTGACGTCCATCAAAACATGGGCTACTGTCCTCAGTTTGATGCAATTGATGACCTACTCACAGGCCGAGAACATCTTTACCTCTATGCCAGGCTGCGGGGTGTGCCAGCAGAGGACATTGAGAAGGTGAAAAACAGTTTGTTGTGACTTTCCAAAATATACAAAGAACTCAAGAAACTCTATATCAAAAAAACAAATAATCCAAAAAAAGGGGGGTACAGACCTAAACAGAGAACTCTCAACAGAGGAATCTAAAATAGCTGAAAGACACTTAAGGAAATGCTCAACATCCTTAGCCATTAGAGAAATGCAAATCAAAACAACTTTGAGATTGCAAGCTGGTACAGCCCCTTTGGATATCAATATGACGATTTCTCAGAAAATTAGGAAATAACTTTCCTCAAGACCCAACAATTCCACTTTTAAGCATATACCCAAAGAATGCTCAATCATACCACAAGGACATATGCTCAACTATGTTCATAGCAGCATTATTTGTCATAGCCAGAACCTAAAAACAACTTACATGTCCCTTGACCAAAGAATGGATAAAAAAGATGTGGTACATTTACACAATGGATTACTATACAGCAGAAAAAATTATGACATCTTGAAATTTGCAGGCAAATGAATAGATCTAGAAAACATCATATTGAGTGAAGTAACCCAGAAAGACAAATATAATATGTACTCAATCATACGTAACTTTTAGACATAAAGCAAAGGAAAACAAGTATACAATTCACAATCTCAGAGAACCTAGACAACAAAGAGGACCCTAAGAGAGACTTACATGGATCTAATCTACACGGGAATTAGAAAAAGACAAGATCTCCTGAGAAAATTGGAAGTGTGAGGATCATGGGAGAGGGAAAAGGGGAAAGGGGCAAGGAAGGGAGAGGAGCAGAGAAAAATATATAAATCAATAAAAACAATAAAAAGGGGGAAAAGAAAATAAGTTAAACAACATGTTAATTGGATGGTGAAAATTAATGTCATGTAGAATGCTCCCAGATAAGATACTCTAGTATCATACCTAGATCCAGCTTCACTTACGTAGACTCCTGGTGGACAATGTACAACCTGAATCTTATCATTAAAAAAAACATAAGATAAATTCTAAGGAAATAATATTCATTTTAAAAGAAGGTGAGAAGGAAGGACTATATATGTCTTTAATATCACATGTTACTGCTCACAGGAGGCTAACGGGACTCAATGAGGGCTATAAAGATGACCACATGGGTAGAGCCCTTGTGCAGTTGAGAGGACCTGAGTTTGAAGCCCCAGTAAGGTTCAATGTGGTGAAGCATGTCTGTAACCCCCAGGGCTCCTACCAGCAAGATGAGAGACAGGAGAATCCTCAAAGCTCACGGCCACCTAGCCTGGCATACATAGCGGTGAACAAAGAGACCCTGTCTCAACAAGGTGGGAGGGGGTGGGGAGCAGCGCTGGGGGTCATCTACTGTCCACCACGTGTGTGCTGAGGCAAATGTGCACAACCACCCCACATACACACCCTGGGGGGTGGCGTGGGGGCAGAGAGCTTGAAACTATATTTCCAAACAACAGGTTTGAAATGGCGCCTGTGGGAGAATAGGAAACAGATTAAGTAAAATATCCGGTGAGTTGAGTTAGAGAGAAGCAAGTGCTGAGAGGAAAATTAAGCAGGGGACAATTGTTGGGATGAGGATCGTGCTTGTCGGCAGAGAGGCCAGCCCAGGCCAAAGCTCACAGCAAGTGATGTCTAAGTATAGCGTTGGAGGAGGGAAGTGAGCCAGAGCTTGCCTCGGAGCACTTTCCCTGGTGTTAGACGCACAAGAAGCTTATAGATGGGACTGTTTGGGGTTAGAGCCAGTGGTTTGGGAGTACACTGTATTCTCAAAGAGACCTTAGAGCTCTTGGTGAGAAATGCAGACCTTGGAAGGCTGCAGGCTGTTTCTCAGGGGGTTACAGAATGGAGGAAGCCACACTGGTGAAACCAAAGATCAAGACTAGATCAAGTGACCTTGCCTTGAAACATCCCTGCACACCATCCAGCAGGTGGCCCTGCTGCCGCAGATCTGGGGCTGGCAGGATGAACTCTGAGAACACAGATTTGCCCTGTGCTGGCGCCTGGGGCATCTGCTTGTCCATCATCCGCCCCCTGAAATTTCTTTCCCTTTCCTAGGTTGCCAACTGGGGTATCCAGAGCCTGGGTTTGTCTCTCTATGCCGACCGCCTGGTAGGCACCTACAGCGGAGGCAACAAGCGGAAACTCTCCACGGCCATAGCGCTCATCGGCTGCCCACCCCTGCTGCTGCTGGTGAGGGCATCCTACCCTGAAGAGTTGAACCATTGCTGCACGTTCTGGGTTGGAGAAATTAGCTCAGGGCTTGCAGCTTTAGAAAAGATAACAGTTAGCTTTGGTTGGACTTGCTCACATATTACCCCCTTGGAGCAAATTAGCCCAGTGTTTGGTTACAGCACAGTTTGTCCTTCAATGCCCAGGAAAGCTCTTGAGAGTCAGCAGCTAAGAATGGGAAAGCTCTGTCAGCTCCAGGGAGTGTTGATATCTGGTTAGAAATCAGGGTGAGAAGGTCTGTGTGGGCAGGAGCATTGACCTGAGTCAGGGGCTCCGGTGACCCTTGCATGAATTATGAGCTGACCTCAGTCCCTGAGTCCACACAGTCTAAGTTTTAAGAGGACACAAGACATAGAGAGGACTGGAATAGTTACCTGGGCTATCTCCCTCCCCTGACCCCTTCTAATTCTATAGTCTGTCTGTCTGTCTTTCTTTCTCTCTCTCTCTCCCTTCCTTCTTACCTTCCCTCCTCCTCCACCTCTTCCTCCTTCCTCCTCCTCCTCCTCCATCATCATCATCATCATCATTATACAGTTTCTTTATTCCTGTGGTCTTAACTATAATTTACTCACAGCTGACATAGATCTATAGGTGTACACCATGTTTCTGTACTCTCCAATTTCCCTCCTGTCTTTATGTCCAACAGCTCGTGGCTCTGTCTTCCTTCTTGCTGGGAAGTGATTATACACATGTCCGTTAGCCCAGGAAGGATGCAGCAATGGAGAAAGACCAGCTCCGAGTCCGTATCTCCCTGTTTTCTCTCCTACTCTCCAGGATGAGCCCACAACAGGGATGGATCCGCAGGCACGCCGCATGCTGTGGAACACCATCATCAGCATAATCAGAGATGGGAGAGCTGTGGTCCTCACCTCCCACAGGCAAGAGATCCCCAGGGAGGTGGAGGGAGTGGGAGCACCCCTTACTTTCGTTCTCACTTCCTCTCTCCTGCTCGACAGCATGGAAGAATGTGAAGCCCTGTGTACACGACTGGCCATCATGGTGAAGGGCACCTTTCAGTGTCTGGGCACCATTCAACACCTCAAGTACAAGTAAGCAATGGAGGGGCATGCCTTTCACTACATTCTGTGGGTTCAACCAGGCCTTCAGTTCATCATGGACATATGGTAAAATTGCCTCTTCATTCCACAGGCATTGGCCAACGATGGCTGGGCCAGATATGGATGTTCTATACTGGACTATAGAAGTTCATAGGAGTCTCTGGATGGGAGAGTCCTTACTGGGGCATTTACTGGGGCAGAGCCTAGCTGGAAAGCAGGAAGGCCACTGTCACTGATCTAGTCTCAACCCACATTTCCCTGCAAATCCAGGACCCATGACCTGTTTTATGAGAGCCCACAACCAATGCAGAGGTGATTAAGAGACCAAACAGCTTTTAGGCAGGTGGATCTCTGTGAGTTCAAGATCAGCCTAATCTACAGTGTGAGTTCCAGGACAGTCAGGGCTACACAGAGAAACCTTGTCTCAAAGACAAACAAACAAGAGACCAAACAGCTTGAGAACCAATTTTCTTTTCTAGAATATTGTATCTGGTTGTTTAAAAACAAATGACCATATGTTGTTGTATGACAAACTAATACCAGTAATCTTGAGCAAGATGATCTTGTATCCATAAACATATAGATGGTTAAAGATAATTCCTTGTTATTTATAGCTCGTGGGATAAAGCTAAGAATTCATTAAAATGAGATTATTGTAACATTGCTATTTTTCCTTGAATCCTGATATGCCTGGGAAAGCCTGATTTATAGTTCTCACTTGGGTATTTCACATGCTTATTAAGAGCCCAGGATATAAGCTATGAAGCCAGCCAGTGAAAAGGACAGAGAACCTAGCTTATCTGAGACCCAAATCTTGGGGAGTTCATGGAAGCATGTTACATGGAAAGCATTATCCTTTACGTGCGTCAGAGTGGGATGATCTAATATGTAAGGGGCATTTGACAAAAGGGCACTTGGCCCTGACTTCTTCAGTAGCCACCTTGTGGAGACTACATAGACAGCTCTGAGGATATCATCCTGTGAGGTCACCAGACCCCTGTCACCAATGCCCCATGCCCAAATGCTAAAGGACACCCCCCCCCACTTTCCCTCTCATTCCTCAATCTCCTCATGATAGTGGAGACAACGAGGAAGATGCTCCCATGTAAAGAGATGGCTGATTTCCTGGTACTGGAAGGCTAATAGCATCTTACAGGCAGAGACAGCTCTGGTTCATAGAGGAATTCTGACAGTAACTTGAAGTGACATGATGTACCCCCCCACGGAGGTCATCACAATCACCAGCCTAGGACGCATACTCTTTCTGGTGGACCATCTTGACCCACACAGGGTGACCAGCAGATCTAGAAGGAGAAGGGAGAAGCAGCACTGTTCACCTGCTGTGTATCATTGTAACAAGATACTTGAGAATAACCCACACCAAGGAGCAAAGGCTGGTCAGGGCATGGCTGTGGGCCTGGGGCAGACTATCGTGGTGGTGGTGGTGGTGGTGGTAATATGTGCCAGAGATCTGGCATACCTCAGTAGATGCCAGCGGGGGTGAGGTGGAGAAAGAGAGACCTTTTTCAACCACGGGTCCCCATGACCTTCTTCCTCCAACTAGGCCCCACCTCTAATGAAATCATCCAAGGATGGAGTGAGAGCCCCTCCTGATCATGTCACCCCTAAGGTCCCACCTCTATTCAGTGTTGCATTGAGGACCAAGCCTTTAATACACGAGTCTCCAGGAGATATAGCCAAACCACATGCTCCACTTCCTTCAGGAACTTTTCTTAGGGAGTAGAGCCTTCCTAAGCTACTGCCTCTCCCTGGCAAGTCTTATAAAAGTCATCCAGTCTTCCCCACATCTGAGCGCTCCAGCCATGTCCTTTTGCGGGGAAGGAGGGCTAGGATCTCTACAAGGGGCTAAAACCACCTTGAACTTCAGCAAATATGTCTATCCAACTTTGCCACATGGCTATTTAGACCTCCAGAAACATGTCAAACATTTTTTTCACTCCTAGTTTTAAATGTGCGTGGAAAGTCAAGGCTGTGGGCATTGAATCCCTGTTATGCCCTATGAGAGTACTCTTTGGGGATTGTCTTAGCTCTAACAGTATTGTACACTGTGTGCACCTGCTAGGTTTGGAGACGGCTACATTGTCACAATGAAAATTAAATCCCCAAAGGACGACTTGCTTCCCGATTTGAATCCAGTGGAGCAGTTCTTCCAGGGCAACTTCCCAGGCAGCGTGCAGAGGGAGAGACACCACAGCATGCTCCAGTTCCAGGTCTCCTCCTCCTCCCTAGCCAGGATCTTCCAGCTGCTCCTGTCGCACAAGGACAGCCTCCTCATCGAGGAGTACTCCGTCACTCAGACCACGCTGGACCAGGCAAGTCCACCCAGGGCACTGAGTGGCAGGAGGTTGTGCCCGCTGCACTCCAGCACCTGACATGAGTAATGGGTGACATGGAAACAGACAGGTGTCTTCAGTTCTTACACACTGTTGGTCTCTGTCCCTTAGAGCAAATCTGGCATCTCACAGATAATGTTCTAACAATTTCTCGTCATCCACAAACTTCACTGACTATTTTTACTTCGTTTTTTTCTTTTCTTTTCTTTTTTTTTTTTCAAGACAGGGTTTCTCTGTAGCTTTTGGTTCCTGTCCTGGAACTAGCTCTTGTAGACCAGGCTGGCCTTGAACTCACAGAGATCCGCCTGCCTCTGCCTCCTGAGTGCTGGGATTAAAGGCATGCACCACCACCACCTGGCCTTCCTTCTTTTCTTATGAGTTATTTTATGTTTGCTGGTGAATGGTGGTGGCTGGCTTTTTCCTTCTTTCCAAATCAACTATTTCATGTATAATTTACAAAGAACAAAATAGACATCTTTAATTGTATGGCTCAAGGAGTCTTTATATTTATTCTTTATGTAGGTGTTTATTTATTGGTTATGAATGTGAGGTTCATGTGTGTGTATTTGCATGTCTGCAGGTACACACGAACATGTGTGAATATGCATGTTTAGGCCTGAGACTGATGTCAGAATCTTCCTTGATTGTTCTTCCTTCCTATTCTTCAAGGCAGGGTGTCTCAGTCAAACCCAGAGCTTTCCAATAATCTGGCTACTCTTGCAAACCAGTGTGCTCCAGGGATCTCCTGGGTCCACCTTCCAAGGCTGGAACTGTAGTGGACCGCACATACCAGGCATTTATGTGGGTGCTGAAGATCTCAACTCTGCTCTTCACTCTTGCGCAATGAGCATTTTAAATACTTTAATGGCCGAGCTGTCTCCATAGCCCATCTTTACTCTTCCCATCGTGTGTCCCTGAAACGCTTTCTACCAAACTCCACATTTCCACTCTTCTCTCCCCTGGCAGTGCCTGGCAAGTGCCATCTCAGTTTATTTTGAGGGTCTGTTATATGTAACCCAGGACTGTGTGCTTCCAAATGCTGGGACAACAGCCTTGTGCCACCATGTCTGGCGCCTTCTACTTTCTTTCTTTAAAACTGTTAATATCCATCTATCTCTATGGATTAACCAATCACTAGATGGATAGATAGATGATTGTTGTAGAATATTATTTTAAGATGTGTTACATTTGTCTAGGCTATGAAACATTCATTTAATGATGCAAAGACAGGTTGTATTCTTTTATGTTACGTCTGTGAAGCTGTCCGAAACACCTGATTGATCTAATAAAGACAGGAATAACCAATAACTAATCAGGAGAAAGGATAGGCGGGACTGGTAGGCAGAGAGAATAAATAGGAGGAGAAATCTGAGAAGAGAAAAGATCAAGGAGTGAGAAAGAGGAGGAGAGGAAGGCTCGAGGAGCCAGCCACCCAACCACATAGCAAGCCATGGAGTAAGAAGTAAAGAATGGTATCCAGAACTAGAGAAAGATAAAATCCCAGAGGCAAAAAGTAGACAGAATGGCTAGAAATAAGCCAAGCTGAGGCCAGGCATTCATAAGTAAGAATAAGCCTCCATGTGATTATTTGGGAACTGGGTTGCAGGCCCCCCCAAAAGAGTTTTAAAAAACCAACTATAAATGATAGATAGATATAGATGCACATTCCTAAATCTATAAGTATCTGCGTTCTTTGGGTAGGGCCAGGTCTCTGGAGCTCCCCCACCATCCGCCATGTCTACTGCTGGCGTCCTTGTTTGGGTCCTTCTGCTTCCTATGACACCAACTACTCTGGATACTTCATTTAAGTGTAATCAAATGGCACTTGTCATTTTGTTACTGGCCTCATGTCCCCAAAGGCTCAGTCACACACCATATCGTGTGTCAGAATTGCCTTCCCTTTTAAGACTGAGTAATATCCAAGTATTCCTGTATTTTACTCACCTACCCATTCATTCATCAGTGAACTTTTGAGTTTTTCCTGATTTGTTGGGGGTTGGTTTCTTTTTTTTATTATTTCAATTTCTTGTTTTTCATAAACACCCTTAAAGACCATTTGATAAAGCAGCGAAATTAAGTGAGTGTCTACCTCTAGACAAGCTCACTCACCTGCTTATCTGCCCTTTCTCGCCACCCTTAGGCAGGTGACAGACACAGCGGACTCCTTCCGCAGGAACTGAGGCCACACTGCCTGCGGAACAAAGAACACAGCAGAAAGCAGCTGCCCTTGCTTGCTTTCTGTTTTTGGAGAGCCAGGACTCTGCCAACTGCCTTAGTTATCCCAATTTCTCACGTCCACGGCCCTTGGAATCCTCTAGCAAGAACTCCCTTGGCTCAGGAGTCTAAGAAGCAAGCCTGGTCCAGGGCACTGCTGTGTGGGCTTGCGGCAAGCTAGAGAAGGAAACAAACTCTACCTGCAGGGCTGCCCGTCAACTGTGGGAAACGAAGCAAAGCAGGAAGACGATATGGAGTCCCATCTTTCTGGAAACATCCACGTTCTCTTCTCTTGCCCGCAGGTATTTGTGAGCTTTGCTAAACAGCAGACTGAGACTTATGACCTCCCTCTACACCCTCGAGCTGCTGGAGCCAGCTGGCAAGCCAAGGTACGTCCTGCGCCCTTTCCTAGTCACTGCTTAGACAGGGCCTCAGCGCAGGGGCCTCAGTGCAGGGGCCTCGCTGACCCACTGGGCTTGAGGGCTCCGAGGTTCAGATGAGTCTCTGCAGAAAGCACCCAAGCCATACCTCCACGGTCCATATCGTACATGCCTCCCTCCTGGCTTGATCCCGGCCACTCTCCACTAAGAGCAGTTCTCCGCTGAAGACTTTACCCAGGAGCTGAGTGGCTCCTTCTGTAATCTGAAAACCATTTGGACGGTGTGGGTAAATCCCATTTTAAAGGCATTTATTCATGAGTGTGCATGTGTCTGTGTCCAGCTCAGGTTGTCAGGCTTGAGGTGCATGCCTTCACCCAGTGATGCCACCTCACAGGCCCGAGGGTTATGCTGAAAGGAACTTGCCTGAATGTTCTTGCTAGCAGCATAACAAACAAAAAAATCTCCAAACTTCAAGCTTTAGGAATAAACAGGAAAAGAGAGAATACTGAAATATCTTCATCGTTGGGATCTTGACAACACTTCCTGGTCACACCCTTGATCTTAAAGAGATGGGGACTAGCTGGCATTCTTTTTCAATGGTAGACATGTCTGGTTAGAGTCGGCTTGGACCAGTTTGGGGAGGGTTCTTCACAGAAGTATCAAGATAGTGAAGGAAGAAATGATAGAAAGTGCAAATTCTGGACCAAGATATGCCTGGGGTGGACTTCCAGTCCTGCCCTAGCACAGCGCCTGCCTGCGTCAGGAGCACACCCACCCGTCCTGGTTTCCCAGGAGGACAGAAATCTAGAGAAAGGAGTGGGCTCCATGCCAGCGGCCAGATGGCATAAGCCTGAGACTTTCTTTACAAGGATAAAAAACCCCGCCATTCTGTCTGGACCACTGGACAGCAAATCAAATCAACTCAAAGTATTTCTAACAAAATAAAAAACCCCAAACCAAACAAACGAAAAACATGTGAAAAGCCTTATTTTCCATAGACTTCTCATTCCTCCCAAAAATCTCTTGATTGCAATAAAAGTCAAACACAACTGACGAGCAAGCAGGGCATGTCTTTCCAAGGCCGTACTTGGAATGAAGAATTCTCCACCCCATGGTTACTTGGCAAAGGTTAACTTTGTCTCCCCATCTGTCACCCTCCAGAGGGCCCAGAATGCCCAAGTAAAGGTGCCTGTCCAGGGCAGCTTCCTTTTACCAATCTTCTGACTACTGTCTCTCAGTTTTAGATCTCGCAGTTGCTGTTGATAGAGGCTAAAAATATTCTTTGAGAATCATTTACGGTCACGAGTCCCTGTTATCACAGAGAACACATAGTTAGCAAAATTATTTTTAAGAACTACCTGTGGCACCTTGTTGCGGGAGGTCCTTCCGCTCCTCCAGCCTATAGCCGCTGAGATACCAGCCCATTGGGATGTGGTCTCTCTCCCTTTAAAAAAGCAGCCACTTCCCTCTCCTCTCTCTCTTCACTTCCTGCTCCGAGGGCGACTAGACTCCCTTCCTGGTTGTGCAAAGGGCTGTTGTCTGGGACAGTGATCTGTAAGTTTTTTCCCCTTTAAATAAATACCACCCTATTAATCATAATTCCAAACTGGTGTGGCATTGTTTGTGACTTACAACTACAGCCCCTTCCACATACCACAACATACTCCTTATCTTGTTTGTTGACTGGATCTCACTGTGTGGTCCGGGCTGGCTCCAAAGCCGTAGTCTTCCCGACTCAGCTTCCCAAGTGCTGGAATTGCAAGAGTGGGCTGCCATTGCCAGCAGCACAGTCCCTCACACAGGGCTAACACCAGCTTCATTAGGACCAGGCCAGGGTGCCCATGATCTGTGATTTGGACTGGTTAAGATCATGGTACTATTGTGTTTGTCACTTGAACCTGCTGTAATAGGTTGGCTACATTATTACTATTGTAATATTTTACTCAAAAATCTAACTCTGATCTATGACATGCCATCTTCAATAAAAGTTTATAGAAATTCTTTATATGGTATTATATATAAATCTGTCATAAAACATATAGTAATTGAGTTCTTATCTACACTATACTGGTACCATCTCAGGGCCTGTTCTCATCCCTACATCTCATTGTCTACTTCTTAAGAGATCTGTGTTTCAACCAGATAATTGAACAAGTCAAAATTTACATAGACTAGAAAGGCCTACCTCCAACCCTCTCCTTCCCCCCACCTCCTACCCCTACCCCACAGCTGGTATTGGATCATGAAGACAGCCTGCATTTGTGATTAGAGATTATGTACCTCTAGTTAGAAAGGTTGAGTTAGAAAAATGTCTCTTTCTCCAGGACCTTGAATTTAGTACACAAGTTTGATCTGGATGCATCACCATGAACTCCCCTGGAATCTCTCTCACTTGAGATATATACCAGTCAAAGGATCTTTCTTCCCAGGAGCCATGTCTGTATGGACTGGACAAAGAGAAGTCTAGACTCAGGGCTGAGCTTAAATGATAGCTTCTTAGCTTTTAAGTCAGCAAGGTGATGGTGACTTTCTTGGGTTAAAAAAAAAATGCCCAGGGGTTGCTAGAGAGATGACTCAGTGGTTAAGAGCACTGGTTGCTCTTCCAGAAGGCCGGAGTTCAATTGCCAGCACCCACATCAGGGAATTCACAACTGTCTTTAACTTAAGTTCCAGTGCATCTAAATCCCTCACACAGACATACATGTAAGCCAAATACCAATGCACATAAAATAAAACTAAATTATTTAAAAAAAAACGCCTAGGGTTGGGAATTTAGCTCAATGATAGAAGTCCTTGTCCTATACTATAAGGATAGAGGTTTGGACCCCAGCATGGGAGTAGGGAACGTAGTCTCCAAAACAACCACTAGAAAGAACACCTAGGGATAGCTTATGTAAATCTCTATAAGAAATGTGGACCTTAGACCGCATCCGGTCTGCTCACTCCACAGCTAAGACCTAAAGGCAGCCCAGAACCTCGGCAGTCAAATAGACACCTTCCTAGTCCCTACAGCTGAGCTTCCTCCAGAGACTGCCAAGGCAGCACCTTGAAACCTAAAACTCCGTTGCTCCAGAAAGCCAGGACGAGAAGTGTCCCGCTGACCTTCCTCAGGCTGATTCTTCTTACGTTGTTTCCTATAGCTTGAAGGGAAAACTGGGCAGCCGGAAACTCTGGAGCCTTTGCCCACGGGAACAACTGAACAACTGGTTAACGAAAACAGCCCTGCGGCAGCAGAAGGCAAACACACAATACGCCCACAGTGAACTCAAGGAGGCTCTTCCAGAAAGAACCCCAAACTCACCGACTCACCGGAATCCTTGCTGGCAAAGCTGACCTCCCCGAAGGCAGTCGCCTTTCCATCCAATCCATCAGAGCAGTCCCCTGCCCAGTGACTTTGTTTAGGGCCACTTTCACTCTGAGGGGCTCTGCTTTTGTAAGGTGGGAGGAGAGTGGGTGTGTGGGGGTGATAGAAAGGAGGAATAAACTGCGCTCTCCTTGTGAACTACTCGTTAATCGCCCCCTAAACCCCGACCTCACCAATGTTCAGCATATGCTATATAGTTTCAACCTTTCTCAGAGGGTAAGTGTACCTCAACCACTGTGAGCCCCACGAGAGTCGGTGACACAGCCACACTAGCCATGGCAAAATCTTGCAACACTGGCGTGGAAGTGAAAGGGCTCATTGTAATGTCACATCCAAAGTCTTCACAGGGTTTAAGAAAAACACCCACTGGATAGCGCAAGTGTGCACTATCCGAATGTAAAGTTTGTTTTGTTTTCTGTTTTTTGGGGTTTTTTTTGTTTGTTTTGTTTTGTTTTGATCAGCACATCTGCGTGCCTTCTCATCAGGTACAATTAGGACAGGGCACAAAGGGACGTGAATGAGCAGGGCCGAATCTTTTAAGGATTATTAGACCTCCCATGTGAAAGATTCGGTGGTAGTGAAAGCTTTGCAGGTCCCATGGCGTGTGGGTGAGGTTCAAACCGCAATGGGTAGGGGACACACGAATATGTCATGCAGACTGAGTGCGAAGTTCTATTAAAAAGAGGGTCTAGAGGGGAGGAAGGGAGAGCGAGAGAGCGAGAGAGCGAGAGAGAGCGAGAGAGAGCGAGAGAGAGAGAGAGAGAGAGAGAGAGAGAGCGAGCGAGCGAGCGAGCGAGCGAGAGAGAGAGAGAGAGAGAGAGAGAGAGAGAGAGAGAGAGAGAGAGAGAAGCAAAAAGACAACACCTGCTTTCCTTGGAGGGAAGAAGCCGAAAGGGGTCTTAGCATCTAGGACCCTGGGCTGGCCAGGGCACTGCCTGGGCACATCCTGTCAGATGACGGGGCAGGCCAGCATAATCCTAACAACATGTCCTTGTAAAATGCTGGGTCTCCTCTGTTCACTGCTCTAGTTGGCAGTGTGAACCTGGGGGAGGGGGCCTGAAAATGAAGGGGACTATAGTCTCATGTAACGGCCCGCCAACTCTAGTCAGAGCATGAGACCATTAAAGTCTGAGGGTTAAGAAGGGTCACCTGAGAAAAGTTCTCATGAGTTCAATCTCTGTGCAATCATAAGGACGAGCCACACATGGCAGAAACATGTCTGTCCGTGGAGGCACCTAAACAAGTAACGGTAGACAGTTGTAAGGAATCATCTGAAGTGAACTCACTCCTGCCCGCTCCACCTGCGAGGGGCACGAAAGCACACTCAAGAACAACCCGTGTTGAGGAGAAACAGATCACAAGACTCTCGTTCCCTTGGCGTTTTCTCACAAGGTCTCAGAAATCTCCTCCCTCAGCTTCCGTCGTGGACCACGTTTGGTGCTGGTGAGTGTATCTGCCGCAGGGGTATTAGAAGACAATGGCTAACAAAGCATCAGGAATTAGAAACTAATCCTTTTCTTTATAGGTTTTTTTTTTTTTTTTTTTTTTTTTTTGCTTTTTGAGGCAGGGTTTCTCTAACAGTCCTGGAACTCGCTTCGTAGACCAGGCTGACCTCGAACTCATTGAGATTCACCTGCCTCTGCCTCCTAAGTGCTGGGATTAAAGGTGTGCGCCACCACCACTGGGCAAAGCTAATTCTTTTAATCCAAACTTTGAAACACCAGGATGAAGAAAGGGAGCAGATTTCTTCCAAGATGGTCTCCCTGTCAGAGCTACAGATGGTGTTTGTTTAAACCCTCTCTGCAGAAGTGCTTCTCAGGTTACATCATGGTGTGGCTGTTCTCCAGAGCCCTGGAGGGCTTGGGGGGGAGAGACGCTGAGGCCCAGTAATTGCCGCTGACAAGAGACACGGGATATAGTGAGCACTGTTGGCCAAGTCTCTAGTTCACCCTGGCTAGAGGTGGGTTAACAACTCTGAGATCATGCAAGAGAAGACTACCCAAGGAGGAGACGGGAGGAGTCATTTACTGTATGAGGGTTTCAGGGAAGCATGGAGTCGGTTCTCTTCTGAAGGCGTAAGTCACAAACAATGCCACACCAATGTGGGATTATGATTAATAGGGTGATATTTATTTAAAGGGGAAAAAACTTACAGATCACTGTCCCAGGCAACGGCCCTCTACGCAACGCAACCAGGAGTCTAGTCGCCGGCGGAGCAGGAAGTGAAGAGAAGAGGAGAGGGAAGTGGCCGCTTTTTTAAAGGGAGAGAGACCACGCCCCAAGGGGCTGGTATCTCAGCGGCGATAGGCTGGAGGAGTGGGAGGACCTCCCGCAACACCTCCCCCTTCTGTTTAAATAAGAGAGTTCTAAACCTACTATGAAATTATATACAATAAGTACAAATATCCTATTCTAACTAGCTTAGGTCTTGTATAATAAATAACTTGGCCAAGTCATGAGAGAAAGTAACTACATTTATATAGTCTTCAACCCCATCAAAGATCTGAGAAGGGAAATAATGTTACCTGGTTAATTAGGAAGTTCAATAAAACAACTTCCAAAACATGCAACAAATCACAGAGACAACTAGCTACCTAGGCAATCACCCAAAGTCACATTAGCAGCGTTGAAGCAACCAACTTTGGCTAAGGCCTAACATAACTGACACACCATTTTCGAAGGCAAGCAACTTTTCAAAACTATCTTACCCTGTCTTGGCAGGATAAGACAGCCCTGTTTTATCCATTGATGCACGCTCTGTATCTTTGTCAGTGGTTGAGGTATGGGCATTTCTTTGCCCCAAGGCCAGTTCTGCCAAAAAGAAATGCTCCAGGTGGAGTGTCTTTGGTGCTCAACATTCTCTCGGGAATAGTGTGGTGTTGCCAGGAGCAATTGTGTCTCACTACCACAAAACTCTGAGTTAGATTAAAGGCCATTTTCTACAGCTCTTTGAAGAAGTTGAAGATTATCTATCTATACTGAGTATAATCTCTATATATCTAAAGAACCTGATTAGTCTAATTATAAATGACAAACTTAGATGACTATTAGTCTATATAGTTCTCAATATCTATCTAACTTAAAGACTAAGACAATAAACGACTGTGAAACAAATGAGGACAATGACCTCCAAATATAAACAATGTACAAATATACATTGCAGTAGGTAAATATATATCAATACACAAACATTATATAAGTATCTTAATCAGAGGTAGAAATGTACACTGCAATATGGTAAATATATACAATATATATATATATCAATACAATATATGTCAATACATAAAAAATGTTTTAAACAGAGGTAGAAACATGAATGCATACAATAGTCAATACAGTTTAACTTTGTATCAATATACAAGAATCTATATCAATATATTTGTCTAACAACAGTAACTCACAATTACAAATCTATTATCCCATCATCCCTCTTTTTTTTTTTTCCAAAATGATCCCTGAGCTTATAAAATTCCTCCCCTAACCCTCAATCGTATACTAATTATAATCAACCCCTAAATGATGTCCCTAAACCCAAGGGCAAACTTTACTGGGAGAGGGGATGTCGTCCTCTAAAATTACTTCCAGCTGTCATAGGGGCGACGTTCTTTCTGGGGGATCCTGTGAAAGTAAAATGATGGTTAAATTTCAAGATCAATGTCTTTTAAAATTGCCAATAGTCTCTGAGTATTTTGTGCAGGTCTGGCCAAAATGTTGTATAAGATGTGCACCATTTCAGCTAACCAAGTTGGAACTGTCTTGTGCAGCTGGTATCCAAAGCAGGTCTTGTTGTAGCGCTATCAGTATCATGACGTCATATCAACCAGGTGGAGTTGTTGTTATGGGGCCCCATCTTCTTCCTGGAAACTTCAAATGTCACTTCAGGAAAAACTCATTGTTCATTATGAAAAACTTAAGCATTAATCATATAGACATATATATATGTATATTCAATGAAAGACATGATAGATATATTCGATGAAAAGTATGATAGATATGAAGAAAAGCAAAGATGTTTTCTAAACTCATATTTCTTTCTGTCCCATATCATGGCTCTTGACATGAGACAGAAACTCCAGAAACTCTGGGTTTTTCTCTTACTAACAGGCTTGGAATTGGAGAAGGACTGAGCCAGAGTCCAACTTCAAAACCAGCTTTATAAATTTAGAAATATGGTTTAATATTACTTACACAACCCTTTCAGTTTTCTTGATATTTCCTATTGGGCAGGTATTTTTCCATCTGTCAGCATCCAAATATCCAGGGTCCCTTGAATTTTTCAAAGATGAGTGTTTTCCTGTGGAGATAAGAACAGAACCCTGCCCCCATTCTATATGTTTTTCTTACCATCTGTATGAATATCATCATTGTAGATAAGTTGTCATTTCTCCTTTCCAAGAGGTTTCTCCTCTTCAAATCGAAACTTTATTAATTTTGATGGTATCCACAATTTTTCTTCTCCTGTGGAAACAAGAGCAAAACCCCTTCCCCAACGTAGCACATCTCCTGGCTTCCATTGAGAGGTCAGCACATCTTTGAAATAAATCGGTTGATTTAGTTCAGCAGACTTTTCCATTATCCAATGTCTCTCTGCTGCTGTCGTTCCTTTCTCATTAGCGTTAAGAAAATTCAAGGTTAATAAAGCATTATGTAATCTATTTCTGGGGGTATTTTCAGTCCCTTTCTGTTTGTTCAGCATATCCTTTATAGTACGATTTGATCTTTCTATAACTGCCTGACCTGTAGGATTGTTTGGTATACCTGTAATGTGTTTTATATTATAATAATCAAAAAAGCATTTCATTTTCTTAGATACATATGCTGGACCATTATCTGTCTTTATTTGCGCAGGTATACCCATGATGGCCATAACTTCCAATAAATGTGTGATTACTGAATCAGCCTTTTCTGAGCTCAGGGCAGTAGCCCATTGAAAACCTGAATACGTGTCTATGGTGTGGTGTACATATTTTAATTTACCAAATTCTATAAAGTGGAACACATCCATCTGCCAGATTTCATTTCTCTTAGTGCCCTTTGGGTTACTCCCTGCAGGCAACGGTGTTTGATTATAGAAAGAACAAGTAGGACATCTCTTTATAATGTCCTTAGCTTGTTGCCAAGTAATGGAAAATTCTTTCTTTAGGCCTTTACTATTGACATGATGCTTCTTATGAAATTCTGAGGCCTGCAACACACTTCCAATCAATAATTGATCAATCTCAGCATTGCCTTGGGCTAGAGGACCAGGCAGACCTGTATGGGACCGGATGTGTGTTATGTACATCGGACAAAGCCTGTTCCTGATTATGTCTTGTACCTGGATAAACAATGAAGTCAACTCTGTGTCATCTGGTATAAATTCAGCTGTCTCAATATGCAAGATAACTCTTTCTGCATATTGTGAATCTGTAACTATATTAAGAGGTTCTTTAAAATCCCTTAGCACCATAAGGATGGCATATAATTCTGCCTTCTGGACAGAATTATAAGGGCTTTGTTCCACCTTACTCAATTCATCTGACTTGTAACCTGCTTTCCCTGATTTATTTGCATCAGTATAGAAAGTACGGGCTCCAGTTATTGGAGCATCACGTACAATTCTAGGAAGAATCCAAGAAGTTCTTTTTATGAGGTTAAGTCTACCACTTTTGGGATAGTTGCTATTAATTTCTCCCAAAAAATTAGCACAAGCTCTTTGCCACGGTTCATTGTCTTCCCATAACTTTTTTATTTCTTCAGTAGTAAAAGGCACTATAATTTCTGCTGGGTCTATACCTGCTAGTTGACGAAGTCTCAGCTTACCTTTTATAATTAATTCAGAGACTTTTTCCACATAAGTTTTTAATTTTTTACTTGGTTTATTAGGTATAAATATCCACTCTAAAATAATATCTTCCCTCTGCATTAGAATCCCTGTAGGAGAAATTCTGGAAGGCAATATGACTAGGATGCATCTAAGATTTGGGTTCACCCTATCCACATGTGCCTCCTGTAATTTTTCCTCAATCATTGTCAGTTCCTTTTCTGCTTCAGCTGTCAGTTCTCTTGGACTATTCAAATCTTTATCACCATCTAAGGTTTTGTTTAAATGAACTATTAGATCAGGTGTTATCCCAACAGATGGTCGTAGACTGGAAATGTCTCCTAACAATCTTTGGAAGTCATTAAGAGTCTTTAAGCGGTCTCTTCTAATTTGTGCCTTTTGCGTTTTAATTTTCTCTAACCCTATTCTGTAACCTAGGTAATTAATAGAATTTCCTCTTTGAATCTTTTCAGGGGCAATTTGTAATCCCCACCTAGGCAAGACTTTCTTTACTTCTTCAAACATCCTTTCTAAAGTATCTTTATTTGAATCAGATAACAAGATGTCATCCATGTAATGATAAATGATGGACTTGGGGAATTGTTTACGAATTATTTCCAATGGCTTACTTACAAAATATTGGCACAGTGTAGGACTATTGAGCATACCCTGTGGGAGGACAGTCCACTGATATCTCTTATTAGGCTGAGAATTATTATAAGTAGGCACTGTGAAGGCAAATTTTTCTCTATCCTTTTCTTGTAATGGTATAGTGAAAAAACAATCTTTCAAATCAATAACTATAAGAGGCCATCCTTTTGGTAACAGAGAAGGCAAAGGAATTCCAGACTGTAGTGGGCCCATAGGTTGAATTACTTTGTTGACAGCTCTTAGATCTGTCACCATTCTCCATTTACCAGATTTCTTTTTTACAACAAACACAGGAGAATTCCAAGGGCTGGTTGATTCTTCAATATGGTGAGCATCTAGTTGCTCTTGTACCAGCTGTTCCAATGCCTGTAGTTTATCTTCAGCTAGAGGCCACTGTTTGATCCATATTGGCTTCTCAGTTAGCCATTTTAAAGGTAGGGCTGTTGGTACCTCTAAAGGTTTGGTATTTGCTGTATGTTCTTGTACAGCCTGAATGGCTGGTGACCTTTTTCCATAATACCTCATCATATCCTTCCCCGAATTATGAATTCCTGGAAATACAGGAATGTTAATCTGGGTATTCCATTGCTGTAGCAGGTCACGGCCCCATAAATTTATGGCAATATTGGCTATATATGGCCTTAGTCTTCCTATTTGCCCTTCGGGCCCTATGCATTCAACCCATCTTGTGCTTTGTTTTACACGAGATAGGGTTCCAATTCCTAGGAACTGAACATCTACCTCTTGAAGAGGCCAGTTCGGATGCCAAGATTCTGGGGTAATGATACTTACATCCGCACCTGTGTCTAATAAGCCTTCAATAAAAGTGCCATTTATACAGACTCTTAGCTTTGGTCTTTGATCATTAATAGAAGTCTGCCAAAATATACGTTTACTCTGTCCTACTGGGTTTTTTGACTCATCCTCCACACGTAATTCATCATTTAGACCAGTATTACTTTTTACAGCAGAAATTGGAGCTTTTAATTTTCTTGGTGAGGCACGTTCTCCACTGTGACTGGGAATGACTGGGCCACTGTTGGCTTGGGGGCCTGCGAGAGGCCCCCCATGGAGTTTCCCGATGATATCGGATTGCCCCGTCTATCTGTTGTTGACCTACATTCGTTGGACCAATGCCTGCCTTTACCACATCTCCTACATATACCTGAAGGTCGAGGTCTCCTATTTTTGTCATTCCCAGAAGAGATATTATTCCTAGAAATTCTTTGCCTGCAATCCCTTTGTAAATGTCCTAATTTACCACAATTAAAACACCTGGCAGTTTGGTGTCTCCTCATTGCTTTGGAAATCACTTCTCCTACCCAAGATTCATCATTATAGCTAAACGTTTCAACATTCATCGTATGCTGAATCCATTCATCCATAGGTGCTGATCTAGACTTTAAAGGCCCAATTATCTTTTTGCATTCTATGTTTGCATTCTCAAAAGCTAGAGATTCAAGAAGTATTCGTCTAGATTCTGGGTCTGTTACCCCTATGTCCAGAGCCTTAATCAATCTTTGCAAAAAGTCAATAAAGGGTTCTCTCTGTCCCTGCCTAATTCTGGTATATGATTCAACCCTTTTTGCTGGATCTTGTATCCTATTCAAAGCATTTAAAGCTGCTTGGTGACATAGACACAGTACTTCATCGTCATAAAGAGCTTGGACCTGTGGATCAGCATATTCTCCTGCACCAAGAATTTGATCTTGGGAAACCTCAATACCTTTTGCTCTTCCTTGCTGTTCCATATGTTTGGATTCTTCTCTGAAATAAATTCCAAACATCAAGGAAGGTCCCTTATCTAAAACTGCAGACACTAACTGATGGAAATCATGGGGGATAGCTCTAGCATTAGAAGCCCAAGTCTTTATCATTTCCTTTACATATGCATTGTGCAAGCCAAAATTAACAACAGCTTGCTTAATTTCTTTCAGATCATTCATTGCTATTGGTGTCCATCTAGCTTCTCTGACTCCCTTTGAGCCTTTAGAAGTTGAGGCTTTGTCAGAATCAAGTATAGGGTATGTCGCTAGAACCCTGGGTAAGCCAGTTCTAATAGCTGGTGGAGGCATTGTATCCTGTCCTTGTGCCTCCTTACTCTGTTCACCAGCTGCAATAATTTCTCCAATCTTTTCAAATCTTTTTATCATTGTCTCTCTTAAATCCTGAATCTCTTGACCTGTATATATTTCCAGTGATTTCACTGAGGTATCAATTTTTTGGTCCCCATTCTGCACCTGTGATTCCAAAGCTTTAATTTTTTCCTTCAAAGATAACATGTCCTCCTTAAACTTTTCTTGTATATCATGTAGATTCCCATCTTGGAGGTACATTCTGTCTGTTACCTTATCAAAACTTTGTGATAAACTCTGAAGGTCAAATTCAATAGCCTGAACCCTTTCAGGTAACTTTCTAATACCCTTGGATATGGAATCAATTTTGTCTGTCATAGTATCCACTTGTTCAGATAACCTCTGATTTTCAATAATTTTAATCCTGTCAATTAGTTGTTCATTATTAGTTCGTAAAGATTCTATCATTCTTAGGAGTGCCATATTCTTCCTTAATGATAGAATATGGAAAAGAAAACTGAAGCCTAGTAACAAGCAAATTAAGGTAATCCCATAATCATATAGACCTTGTATGATGTAATTCATTGTATTAGTAAATACAAAATTACTAATCCATTGTATTAGTGAAAACAAAGCAGTAAAATTTGCGTTAGAAACGAAAATTGCCATATTACCTATTGTCCAGCAGGTGGCGCTGTTGCAGAATCGCGATGAAAACATGGTCCTGTTTCAGTGCCTTAGTAGATGTTAAAAACTGGAAAACGCAAGTTTCTCAACAAAGTAAATGTAATTAAATCAATTCCAGAGATGGAACCAGAAACCCAGAATCCAGGGGTAGAGAAGAGCAATCTGGAAGCTGCTTATGCCTCCATGTGACAGAGTCACCCTGAGGGGTTGCAGCTTTCAGCAACCGCGTGCTCTGGTTCGAGCCACTTTAAGAGCTGTGCTTGCAAGGGAGATTTAAAAACAACTCAGAAAAGAGCAAACCACGGGAGGCCAAGGCCGCCGCTGCAAGGCACAGGCAGCGGCTGAGGAAGCAAGGGCTCCCGCCAAGCCGAACTTGCGGCTGCCAAGCCGAACTTGCGGCCGCCAAGCCGAACTTGCGGCCGCCAAGCCGAACTCGCGGCTGCGAGCCGTGAGAGGTTCTAAAACCAAACGTTGGGTGCCAAAATGAAGGCGTAAGTCACAAACAATGCCACACCAATGTGGGATTATGATTAATAGGGTGATATTTATTTAAAGGGGAAAAAACTTACAGATCACTGTCCCAGGCAACGGCCCTCTACGCAACGCAACCAGGAGTCTAGTCGCCGGTGGAGCAGGAAGTGAAGAGAAGAGGAGAGGGAAGTGGCCGCTTTTTTAAAGGGAGAGAGACCACGCCCCAAGGGGCTGGTATCTCAGCGGCGATAGGCTGGAGGAGTGGGAGGACCTCCCGCAACACTCTTCTGCCATGCAAATCCAAGGAATCAAATCTGGGTCATGAGGCTGGGTAGTAAGCATCCACTGAGCCATCGTAAACACTCTGTAAACTATTCTGAGTGACAATTTATTCCAGTTCTTGTCAGTGGAGTTTTTCATCTGGACCGCTGGCTCTCAAATAACCACGCAATGACTCTTATCAATTATGAAAGTTCACCAATAGCTTAGGCTTGTTTCTAGCTAGCTCTTATAACTTAAACTAACCCGTTTATGTTAATCCGTGTGCTGTCCCAAGGTTCTTTTACACCATCTGTGTACTTTTCCTGCTGCTGCTTCCGAGTCTGGCTGGTGACTACCCCAGACGCCACCCTTCTCCCCAGCAGTCTCTCTGCCCCGCCTCCCAATCCTGCCTAGCTACTGGCTATTTAGTTTTTTTATTAAACCAATCAGAGTGATATCTATTCACACAGTGTAGAGGTGGAATATTCCACAACTGCTCTCATTCCACTACTAGATTGCAAGATCCTAGACCTTGAATCTTACTCATCTTTGTAGCCTCCACTGTTTATATCTCTTTTCTGATGTTTTGATTACATAATAGATTTTCAGTAAATAGTAAGTGGGTAGCATGAAAATGTTAATGGGGAAACCAGCGAGCAGAATTGGATGCATAATTGGTTGGACGTGGTGCAAAGGGACACTATGAGAGCAGTTATCTAGGGTTTGAAGATGGTGATAGAGGGGCATCAATTTCAGTACAGGGTCTTCTGAGTCCTTTGTCTCTCCACAGCCACACATTCCTGCAGCCCCACCCCTCCTCAGTGGCTGCTTTTGAGGTCACAACTCAGAAGAAAGTGATCTAAAAGGCTAGGATGTGGGAAGGCTGCTACCGTGTGATGCCCAGCCATTTTCCTCCTAGAATAGGGTACGATTTGTTGCACAGTTGCCCACATAAGAGCTACATTTCTGAAACTTGCACTACGCGTTCCCTCTAGGCTGACCAGTCAAAAAAATGAGTGCAAGATCTGAGCAGAAAAGCCCCTCAGATCCACCTTCCCAGTTCTGTAACCCAGTAGCCCAGCTTCAGCCATAAAAACATCCTGAAAGACTCAGCATGCCAGAGCACAGTTGGAAGGGCCCTGTGTCTCTGGGTGGCATGGTGTATGTGGAACAGACATGCTCAGAAACACAAACACAGCATACCTCAGAGCAGTGGCTCAAATCAGTGTCTTGAGTTCTTTGGATTGAATTAAGCAACTCTTAAATTCGACTGGGTACAGAATGAACTACATCCAATATCTAGCCAGTTCAGATCCATCAGACGCCTCTGCTAGGTACATTTTGATAATAGGTTTATCTAATCAAAACAGTCTTCTGGGATTAACTTTATGCATAAAAATTATAGACCAGGACTTATGTAATAGATGTCTTGCTCATTTAGAGATTGAATCATGCTAAAAGTATCATCATGGGCCAGAAATGGCGGTGTTCATCTTTAATTCCAGCCCTCTGGAGGCAGAGGCAGGCTGATGTCTCTGAGTTCCAGGACAACCAGGGTTACAAAGAGAGAATCTCTGAAGAAGTCAGTCTTGTTTGCCTTTGCTTGGAAAGGTCAACAGGGAACCAGAACAGTAAAGATTTATTAACAAATCCTTGCTTTCTGTGGGAAGTTCACTAAAACCCAAACAGCCCTTTTCAGTCAGTAGACTAGCAACCCCTGAAACTCTTCCCCTGCCACCTTCCATCTCCATCTAAAATGTTGGGTTTGAGACTGCCTCTTTGTTGCCTTTGTCAGGATGATGGTGCATAAGCTCACATAATGAGAAAGAACCAAATCAGTCCAGTGATTACATAAGCAATTACTCAACTATCAACAGCGGCTCTCAGGTCTTGGTTATATACTGCTGGGAAGCACAATGTATCTTTTGGGTTTTTTTTTCTGCTGTTGTTGTTATTTTTGTTTTGTTTTTCGATTTTTTTTTTCCTGACAGTGTTTCTCTGCATAACCCCAGCTGTCCTGGAACTCACTCTATAGACTGGCCTGGCCTGAAACTCAGAGATCCACCTGCCTCTGCCTCTTGAGGACTGGGATTAAAGGTGTATGCCACCACCACCTGGATTCAATATATCTTTTATAGATGTATCATGGATAGGTTTTCTATATTTGGTAGTAATTATGTTGGGGTTTTATTTGATTATTCTTTCTCAGTGCTGGGGATCCAATCCAGAGCATAGCACATTCTAGACAAATGGTTCCTACTGAGCCACAGCCCAGCCCACAGCTGGGATATTGGGGGGGTGGGGGTGGATCTCTTGTGCACTGAACTAAGTCTATTTTCGTGTTTTGGGTTTTGTTTTTTTTTTTTGTTTGTTTTTTTTTGGTTTTTTTTTTTTTTTTTTTTTTTTTTTTTTTTTGGTTTTTCTCACTAGATGTGGTTCTGATCCCTTGCAGCATACAGGGGCTATGGGAAAGTGGTTTTTCTCACTGGACTTTGCCCAGGAGCTTTGTGGAGTCCTAGGTAAACAATTTTTAACCTATCTCTGATCAAACATTCTCTCCCCTATCCTGCCTCCACACCGCATCTCCTGCCTCTCCCGTTACTTTCCCTGAAGTGTTTTGTCGGGTATTAAATGGAATAGCGTCTGAGAAATGCATCAGTAGACAATATTACTGTATGAATACCATAGAGCATGTTTACATAGACCTACATAGTATAGCCTATAAAGAAAACATGGGCTAGCCTCTCTTTTCACGGCTATAAAATGTGCAGCGTGTTACTATATCACTACCACAGGCAAATGTAACACAGGAGGAGGGTCTGTTTATACAAACAGAAAAGGCACTGAGGAAACTATTTAAAACTTGAAGGAACTCAGCAGTGTTAGGATTCAGGAACTGTGCTGACCCCTGTCACCTGGCAGGGTGAAGCCAGGCAGTACTCCTGCCAGCCCAGGGTCCTATGGTTGCTGTGTCACTATGCAAGTATAAAGGTCCCTAAAGAGTCAAGCTCCACCCTCTCCTTATCTTCCCCACTGCTCTTCTGAAGAGGCAGGCTGGTCCTTGCCTCTTCTTCCTCTTCCTCTCTGGATTTCTCTTTCCCTCTCCCCTCCCCTTTACCCTTCTCTCACTAAACTCTGTTTTTAAAGCTCTGCCTGTATAGTGTTTTGTCTCCTGCCTGCAGTGAGGCCTCCGGCCCTCACCCACCACACAGCCCTCGGGTCCCTCTCACACCATTTTACAACAAACAGTCATAGAGGCTGGAAGGAAAAGTATTATCTCAGGACCCCCAAGACCAAGTTCTCAGCACAAAGCATATTTATTTGCCCCAGAAGGACAGAGGACAAGGACAAGGGGCAAAGACAGGGTATAGAGGAAGAGGGAAAAAAGAAAGGGGACAGGGGTATTTGTCTTGGGGTGGGGGACAAAGGACTGTCTCTGGATAGAGAGGCCAGAGATGTGTCACATAGGAAAATGGCAGGTTATCAAGGTATAAGGAGAAAACCTGTGTTAGGATGAGGTGTTTGATTTTAATTGGGTGTGAAGGCGGGCAGTGGTGGCACAGTAATTGGTGAATCAAAGGGGGCTTTTGATTGTTAGACTTCAATACTTTGATAGCTGGACCCATGTGATCAACCTCAGGAGGAGGAAGTGACCAAATAAGGGAATAGACCTTGGTGGCTAGCTTTAGGAATGTAATCTAATGGTTTTTAGCAAGGCAGAGTGAATGGGAGAGACGGGCAAGGACTGCCGGAGCCATGCCTACCAATCGAGTGAGTGGGCCAGAGTCCCTACAGGGCTGCCAAACCTTCAGTGTTGGTGACTGAGTGGTGGATGAATGTGGAGACCCAGGAATTCTGCACCCATGTGGACTTTATAGACACCATACATATGGTTTACACTAGATTTACTTTATTATTGTTTTTCTTTCTTCAATAAGTTTCATCTCAGCATACTGTAGCTTTTTGCCACCAAACTATTTTTTAAACTTTTCAGAACACTACTAAAAGCACAAACTCATATAGTTGCATAAAAATAGTTTCTTTACACTCTTATTAGCTAAACTTTTTTCTATTAAGAAAATTGAGCCAGGCTCTTATGTAGTTTATGTCCTTGAACTCCTGATCCTTTTGCCTCCATCTCCTGAGCACTGGAATTACTGGCATAAACTACCATATCCGACTAAACTTTTTATTCTTTAACTGTTTTTCTTCGAAAACTTTTTGGTTAGTGATCAAAACACAAGCTTACATGGAATAAACCGCAGTGTCCTGACCTGCTCCGTTCTTCTCATTAGAAGGCTTTCAGTGGAATAACTCACCCGGAGCTGTCACCCCCTATGCCAACAGTGTCTTCTGCTGGACTCTCTCAGGAAGGCCTTGACACTTATCGAGGGACATTAGACCTTTCAGTGTGCAGCCGGAACCGTATGTCATGGTGACTCAGCTCTTCTCCCAAGATATACTCTCGAGTTGTGTGCCAACTTGAGTTGAGAAGCATGCTTGAGAATGATTGTTCAAGCTTTTGCTTACTGTTGCTCATGTGCCCATGCATTGGCCCTTTGCTGACAGTGTGCTCACATCACAATATCAAAGTGGTATTTTCCCTCCAGAGGCCACTCTCTGCTCTGCCCAAGCGACTGTGGTAACAGAAAAATGACATCACTGCAGCCCATGATGCTTTGCTTGGCTGGACCCCTTTCATCACAGATGTGCTTGTAAACAGGCAGCTCGCCTCAGATATTCCTATATTCATGAAAATGTTTGCTCTTGGGGTCATGCTTTCAAGCTTTTGAGGATTACTGAAGGCTCTAGAAACTTCTGCTAAATTCTGTGGCTCTTCTTGGCCTTCTCCTTGAACTTCTTCGGTTTCTTTTTTCCTCTCTCTCCTCCAGCTATGTCCTCTCTTTTTGGGCTGACGACTCTTTATTAGTCACTTCCTCAGGAGCTCCTAGATATCATCCTCAGCCACACCCAGGTCAAGTTCGTTGCCAGCTCAGCTTAGCCTTGTGGAATTCTGCAAGTCCCGCATCCTTGGCAAACACCTTTGTCTTCTTTCAGTCGCCACCCTGACACTCCTTAGTGATATCACCTCAAATCCAAGCTAGGGTCTTGACACAGTCATGGGTGTTTTCATCCCCAAAGAACTACATCTGTGTCTTTCTGCTGCAGCAATGGCTTGGGCAAAGCAGAGAACGGTGGCTGGAGGGAAGACGTCACTTCAGTATTGGGGACGTGACTGCAAGGCCAGCAAAAGGGCTGATGGGTGTAACATCAGTAACAGTACAGAAATCCTTAAAGATCTCTCTCCAAGCAGTGTTTCTCTGCTCTGCTGCCACAGCCACTCAAGACAGCATCATGAGAGAGCTGGCTTACATGCATGCTCCCAAGCTGTTACCATGACTTACTGTTTCTGTTGCATGCTGGCCGTGTAGGCACAGTGGCACACTGGAAAGTCTTGGGGGATCTCGCTCTGCCAGGTCACAAAGGGTTTCAACTTGTAGCCTGCATCAGCACCCTCAAGCCACGATCTGTCTGTGGAAACCTTAAATCCAGCATTGAGTTGCCCTCCTAAAGGTGAGAGTCCCCTTAGGCATTCATCACAGAACAGGGGAATTTTATACATTGAACATTGGCTCTAATAAGTAGTTTTCCCCCGAAGTGAACTCACCCAGAGTTTCCAGAATTTCATTAGCTGTCTTCACATTGGTATTCCGAGACTTGGCATTCTTTACACATCACAAAGTGAATCTTTTCTTAACCACTTTTCTCACCTAGGACTAATAGCAAACCCAACATCATTGCTTGGTTCAGCCTTTTCTTTCAATGAGATCAACCTTTGTGCCTTGGTTTTGATTGCTACAGTGCTGACAGGGATATGCTTCTGTGCCTGGTCTTTAGTCCAGATCATTGGAGTTTCTCCATAAGCCATAGAGGCCCGGCTGAAAATTTTCTTAGTCTCATGGCCTTCTATGAAGCAGATTACATAACTGCTTCCATTGCTCTTATTTCTGTTCATCTGGATGGTAACTGGGATTGATGGCACATAACTGACTGGGCACTCAGTAACCATTACTGCTTTCCCACCTACGTCATCCTTACTGCTTCTAATTCTGTTTCCAAGACTACCATTCCCTGTTGGTCTCTTGTTGGTGAAATTAGCAGTGGATCATGGAGTCCCGATGAACAATACAAGATTAAATCAAGCACAGTGGACACTACAGCAGTGCAGAGATACAGATCAGAGGAGACACGGGATGCTGTTGCTGAGTTAACATGGCCCACTTGTTTTACAGGGAGCTTTTTTCCCCTCCAATATAGAAACAGCACATGTAAAAACAACAGTATAAAGGATATTATACCAAATGCATAAAACAGTAGCATAGTCCTTTATTATCATTGTCAAGTATTATGTACGTTACATAAGTATGGTGCTCTGCTTTCATTTGACGGGTACACGGTGGAGGTGTTTGAACTAGCATCACCACAAATATGTGAGTCATGTATATTTGTGGCAATCTTACCATCACTATGAGGTCACTGGGTGCCAAGAATTCTACAGCTCCAGTCTAATCTACGGGGCCATCGTATACACGGCCTATCATTGACTGAAGGGTCAGAAGGTGAGGCTCATTATACTTCTATAACCAGAGCCCACCACTGTCCATAGCCAAGCCTGGAAGAGAAGAAAGCATGTTAGATTCCTTTAGCAGGGAAATACTCTCATAGAGTTCCCAGGGGCTTCCCCCCTCTTTTTAGTTGTTCCTTAGATAGGATCTTACTGTGCATGTCAGGCTGTCCTGGAACACACCATATAACCCAGCTGGCCTCAAACTTCAGGCATCCCTCCTGCCTTAGTGTCCCTGATGTGTCATACTCAAGCTTGAGAATCCTGGAGATTTCTCTGCCACCATCCTTTTTCAACAATGATGTCTATGATTAGAATCATAAAATTACGAAGAAAACATACAGGATTGTTCCAGTAATTTGGTATTATAAATTCACATTTACTCCATACTGAAACAAAATGAGTCCATCAGGACAGTGAGGGAAAACGGTGTTGGAGCGCAGGGTCTTGACCCTTCTCTCAAAACTGAGGGACAAATGATACATTACATTTAGCCCAAAATGCCTTCTTATGTAGCAAAATATAACTCTGCAATATGCAGACAAGCCACAACCTAATTGAAACTATATTCTTTAACAAGTAGCCAAGTCTTTGCCAATCATAGTAGAGGAGTTTTTAGTCAACCATAGACTGCCAAGCAGTGAACATGTCCAAATAGAGCAAATGCTAACCTGTATCCGAGCAGGCTGCCTCCCTGTACCCGCTTTTGTTTTCCCCCCAAACTGTGGAGTAGAACTCCCCAAACTGCTTTATTCAGAGCAATATCTGATATAAAGGAATCTATTGTTCTGCTCAACATGGTGCTATAATACAATGTGCCTAAGGTTTTTTTTTTTCTTTAATGAGCGGCCTAATTTGTTGAAGTTCAGCAGAGCAAGCTGGAAGGTGCCACGCTGAAAACACATTGCGCTATAGCATATCACAGAGATCTTTGGGAATGTCCAGAATCCTGTTGCCCAGTTTGGAACTGGGCCTTGTCAGATTGTACCAGCAGAGAGAGTGTTTGCAAACAGGATCAAAACTCCAAAGAGCCATCCATCCGGCTCCCACCGAGGCTACAAGCAGTTTCCTAGGCGTCTAACTACTCACTGGACGACATCCAGGGATCAACGGTCAGATATTGCATAACAGAGCACATGACCTACCGGCAGCACACACACATACACAATCATCCTTTGGCAACAGGCCTCAGCTTTCGTAACCACATTCTTGGATTTGCTTGTGATTTTTTTTTTTAACAGCCACAACAAATGAAAGCCCGTGTCCGATGATCCTATTTCGCTATGGAAAGGTGAATTGGCTGATTGAAGGCACTCACACCATGGCAGATGGGGGTCTGTGGCCCTGGATGTTACAAAACCAGATGAAGAAAGGAATTTGGAAATTGACAAAGAGCACATCTGTGGAGCTAAGGAGATATTTCCAATATTTAGCATTTTCGGCAATATTTAACATGTTCTCAAGAAACAACCTAAGCTACTAATTAGAGCCAGTAAAAGTAAATAAATAAATAAATGTTTGCAGAGCTAACCTGAGGGCATCAGGAAACTTAAATACCAGAGCCATGGTTGGACTCAGGTCCTAACAGCCCCAGTCCTGTCTCCAGCCTGCATTCACACCCTGCTCTCCTTTCAGGAGAAAGAGAGGCAGACACAGGCCGGAAGTGAGCCGGGCCAACACTACCTGTGTGTACTAATCAAGTGCTTCAAGAAAGCATGGCAATTCTACAGCAGCGCGAGCTGGAAGGTGAGCCAGTAGGGCGGCAGGGCCTGCAAAGCTGGGAGCAGACAAACTTTGGGACGGGAAGGTTAGGGTGGCATGGATAACTAAACTGAAACAAGGCGGAAGCAGCCTCCATGGAGAGGATACAATGCAGAACCCGGCACCAAGGGCGCAGGCGCCTGCTTCTGAGAGTAGGCGGGACCAGAGCCCAGGCCTTTGCTGCGTTCTCCAACTTCATAATTCCACGAGTAATCCAAGGAGTCAGTATTGTTTCGATCGACCTTTCCGTGGGGTGAAAAGACCTGTAGATACAGGCCAAGGTGCAGAAACAAGACCCATGGATTTACAAAAGCTATAAGGAGAAGTGAGACATTTGGTGTAAACCGTGGCTGCCCGTGCCTCTGGGAACAGATAGGCCTGCTTGGAAAGGGCGGGCAGAGGCTCTTTGTCTAGCTAAGACTGAAAAGCCTGAAAAACAAAGAAGGAGGCGGCCTTCTGGGAAGATCATTGGGATATTTTCTCTCCTGCAAACATCCAGAAGGCTCATAGCTTTAGAAGTGTTACTAAGACCTCACGTAAGAAACTCATTGGGCCATCATTACACAGCACGGGCCGACTTCATTTCGAGAAAGCCCTAGATAAAGAAATGGCTGTTTATGGTCAGTAAGAGCAGCTAGAGGGGTGGCGACCATTTTGTAAATTATAACAGACCTTGACCAATAGCAGATCAGAGAGTGGGGACTGGATGGGTTTTTTCTTTTTTTTTTAAATTGATTTTTGTGAGCTCTATATTTTTCTCTGCTCCCCTCCCTGCTTCTCCCCTCCCCTTCAACCCTCTCTTATGGTCCCCATGCTCCCAATTTACTCAGGCGATCTTGTCTTTTTCTACTTCCCATGTAGATTAGATCCATGTATGTCTCTCTTAGGGTCCTCATTGTTGTCTAGGTTCTCTGGGATTGTGATTTATGGGCTGGTTTTCTTTGCTTTATGTTTAAAAACCACTTATGAGTGAGCACATATGATAACTGTCTTTCTGGGTCTGGGTTACTTCACTCAGTATGATGTTTTCTAGCTCCTGGTGGGTTTCTTCAAGAGCTTCTTAACCTCTACGCCTTGCCTCCCAAAGGTGTGTGTTGCCAGGAACGCACACCCAGATCGGTCCATTATTGACAGCCCCAAACAAGGCCTTCATTCCAAAGCCTCACAATGAGGTGTGTTAAGTTGGCCCAGGTGCCCCTGCCGAGCAGTGCTAGTCCTGCCTTGTCCAATTCTTCACTGTTTTTGGCACGATTTTTGTTTGATTCCCGACCCTTGGCAACGCTGTTTTATGTAACTGTGAATCTACTCTCTGCTTTAGGACTTGGTACAATTAATGGTCTTAGAAGCACAGCCCCTTGACACTATTTAGGCAAATACATAAATAAACTAACAAAAACTCACAACTCACACCTTGTAGGGAATAAAAGATTTTATTCTGGAGCCAAACAGAAGTGATCGTGGCCCAGGATTCCAGTTCCCTAGACACCACGCTCACAGTGGAGAGGTTTCATGAGAGATTTCACTAGTTAACAAGGCAAAGTCATAGATCAAGTGATCTGGGGAATACACGGGTGGGAGGCACAGTAGGTGGTTTACAGCAAAACTGTGGAAAACGGTGGCTTCCTTAGAACGCATTTTAAAGATGTTGGTAGTCACAAGGATGTTAAGTCTGATATGGTGGTGGACATTGGAAGACTTTCAGAAGGATTCAGAGTGGCCTAAGACACTGGCTTTGACCTGCTGTTAGATCTCAAATCTGGTCAACTGGCTGAGGTGCCTACTAACAAACCAAAGCTGACCTGGCTGCCAGGTTCTCCCAGCATCCCTCAGTCCCTACCTGTTACAGGGTCTTCCTGGCTGGCACACCCCCTCCCGTCCCCTCAAGTTCTCCAGCCTAGGTATTAGGCTGGGCTTCCCTCCCCCGGCTGCCCTTCCCTACACAATCCAACCATTTTGGTTACCTGGCTCTTTCATCTATCTTTCCCTTCCTGGCTTCTTGATCCAGCTCTCCCCTCTCCCCTCTTCATGGCTCAGGGCCATGACCACTCTTGATTCTCCCAGAAGTTCCTGCCTCTGGCTGTGCTCTCCCTCACGTCTACAGTAAACTCTCTCCTCCGCCATCCCTAGGAGCAGCCATATCCTTCCTTCCCTTTCTTTTTTTTTCTCATTCACCTGAACCTCATATATGAAACCTGCATCTCTCCACTTCTAGCCAAGCCGATACACCTCATAAAACCTGCCCCTCTCTCATAAAACCTGTCTCTCCCATTGCTTACGACACCCCTCTACCTTTCTCTCCTCCCCTCCTCCCTCTTGCTATTATTCGTTTGTTCTTAACAACTGGTTTAGTTACCATTTCCTTTGGATTAGACTTGCTTTATATTGACCTCAAGATGGTACTCACACAGAACCATAGCCATTTGGCATTCTCTCTCCCCCCCCCCCCATAGGACTACAAGCCCACAGGATGGAAACCTGGCTTGTGGTTGGCTCTACACCTCTCCATGATAAAGAAGTTCAGTCATACAACCTAGGAGAATCCTTTTGTGTCCCCCGACCCCCGCAAACTTTAATTGGCATTGCCTCTACCGACGCTGACCCAGACCTCCGCCCTTTGCCTCCTCTTTTCTTGGAGGTCCTAGGGTAGGATGGCTCTCTTAGTTTCAATCCCACTTCCCAGTATAATGGGAAGAGCCCACTCACCATCTCCACCAGTGCCATACTGGCCCTGAGTATGGCTTTATCGCCAACCACAGCCCTCTTTGTCACTTATGCCATATACTATGCCCAGCTTCATTTCTAGTAAACTGTGCATGGTTTTTCTCCTAGCTTGTGTTTATTTTTTTGTTTAACGGTACCTTGTCTTTTAAAGACCAGAGTTTGAAATCACTGTTATAAATATTTTACCGAGGAGACATAACCAACCCAACTAGACACAAAGCTCTGGGGCCTCTAACAAGATCTGATTCATCCCCACCTGTCTCTGAGATCCAACTCAGGACCAAGATGCAGCCAAGCATAAGACATGGTTTCCATTCTGTGGGGTTTATAGTCCAAAAGGAGAAAGGAAGGAAAGGAGGGAGGGAGGAAGAGGGAGGACCAAATGGTTATGATTCCATGTGTGTGCCACCAAGAGATAAGAGGAGAAGATACACCTAATCCAAAGGAAATGATAGTTAAGCTGGTTATTAAGAACCAAAAGGAAGGTAGGAACTGGGGAGTGGCACAGAGGGCATTAAAACCACAAGGGTGAGTAAGACTCTCGGACAGGTTTTATGAGTTGCATCAGTGTGGCTAGACACAGATGTGGGTTTCATAGATGTTTCCAGCAAACCCAACAAGATAGACCCACAAATAGAAGCACATCCTGCTGGGCTTTGAATGCCGTGTTCCATAGCTGGGCTCTATCCCACGGGGTGCTGTGCTTCTTTTTTTTTTTAAAATATTTATTTATTTTTTTTATTATGTATACAATGTTCTGTCTGTGTGTATGCCTGCTGGCCAGAAGAGGGCACTAGACCTCATTACAGATGGTTGTGAGCCACCATGTGATTGCTGGGACTTGAACTCAGGACCTTTGGAAGAGCAGGCACTGCTCTTAACCTCTGAGCCATCTCTCCAGCCCCCGGTGCTGTGCTTCTTAAGCTGTACTGAGGGGAACACTACACAGGGGAGTTTGCAATCTCCAGCAGTAGATCCCTGAACTCTGCATGTAGAAGTCCAGATTCGGCCGGTCAGAGAGAAGCCAAGAATCTGCATTTCTCGCAGCCCCTCCCTCCTCAGGGTGATGCAGAAGATGGCTGGGTGCTAACTTTCCAAGCACAGCTGGAGGAGACATGGAGTCCTCAAAGAGTAGCAGGATCAACTCCGTTTCAGAACAGGCACTAGCAGACAGTTCCCCTGTCCCTGCTCACTCAACAAAGCCCCTAATCCTTTGATAGTCCTCCAGTAACCCTCTGTGACCCAGGGGCTGCAAAGCTCAGAGTGGGTTCTGAACGTAAATCTGCTATTAAGAGGCCTCTCAGAAGACCATGTCTGAGCAGTCTTGAACTGGTTTTTTTTTATTTAGAACTTTTATATTCCAAGTATAAATATAATACATAGACAGCGGAAGGTACTGGTTGTGAAAGCTTTGGGATGGGATTGTTCTCTGAAGGGATTCTGGATTCTGAAGGATGGGACATACTGGAGCACAGAGCATGGGGTGCATGGATCCCTGTTTGGTCTAGTCTGGGCTGTAGGAACTCCTGGCAGGACAGAACCTGTGTTTGTTAATGCAGGTCCAGGGGGGATTTGGGCACAGGCCATGTAGCTATTAACCTGAAATACCAACTATGTCATGTTAGAGAGCTGAACCCACTTGGATTAACATAGTCTCGTTTCTTGCTGCTTATGATGACTGAATATACTGATGAATGTTTTGTGTTGGCTTCAATAATGGCTTTCCAACCAAGAGCCTGTGTGTCTACTCCTTGAAACTACATCCCAGGAGTTTTCAACCTTTTGCCACATGACTTATCTTTGAATTTTACACTAGAGAGCCATGTGATCAAGTTATAAAATAGAAGGCAAAAAAAAAATCTCATAATGTTTTAAGTAAGTTACAGTTTTGTGTTGGGCTACATTCATAGCAGCCCATGGGCCACAGTCTGCATGCCTACGCCATGGAGTTAGATTTTCACAAAATGGGCCTTCTTTTAAGCTGATCACTCCCCTGTGAGAAACCCAGGCCACTTGACACCAATTGATGGCATAGAAGGCAGGTGAAGGTCATCTTGCTAGATTCTTTCCGCCTTCACTCCCTTCAAGTTCCAGGTCTGACAGTGCTCACAGCCCAACTTCGTATGATTCAACTGAAGCTGGGCACTTGTGAAAGTCACATTCTACAGTCTCAAAAGGCAGGAGTCATGTCATGAGAGCCTTCTTTTCTGGCTCCCCATATTAGATCTCTAAGACAGTGTAAAGAGACAGAAGGTGAGAAGGGCAGGCGTCTGACCTTCAACAAGCGGGACTGTGTTTATTAATGCTTACAGTGAGGGCCAGTCTCTGCCCCTTCAGAAGCTGAGGGATCTGTCAACAGAAAAAGCCGGTTGTGATCCTTTATAGGGGTGAGGTGAGGTTTAGGAATGCAACTGTTGCAACACATTTCTCTCCTGAAGTCTCTAATCCAAGTTTCTCTCCTTCCTAAAGCTGTTTGCTGAAAGCAAGCCACACTGTCTAAATAGATAGTCGGTCCTAGGTTCACAGAGCAGGGTAGATCACCTGTAATCTTGTAAGAATCCTGTCTTATGACCGACCCACTCTATCGCCTTGTACTCAGGTGAGTAGGGCTGAAATAAGCCAGAGGCTGTGCTGAGACCCTTTGTTTTCTTTTCTCTTTCTTGATTTAGGATTTATTTATTTATTTGAGCCTGGGTAGTAACCCACGACTTTGCTACCAATACTCAGGAGGCAGAGGCAGGAGCATCTCTGTGAGTTTGAGACCAGCCTGGTCTACATAGTGAGTTCCAGAAGAGCCAGAGCTACACAGAGAGAGACCCTGTCTCGAAAAACCACTTATTTATTTATTGATGTGCAAGTGCATGTGCCCAGGTATATGCTTCCATACCACTTGCATGCAGTGTCCACGAAGGCCTGAAAAGGACGTTGGGTCTCCAGGAACTGGTGTTGCAGGCAATGTGAGCTGACTAATATGGGTGCCGGGAACCAAACCCAGGTCCTCTAAGAAGAGCGGCAAATGCTGTTAGCCATGGAGCCATCTCTCCAGATTTATCCATTTGCTTTCTAAACACTCCTCAGGATTCCTTTTTACTCTTGTGCTTAAAAGGTTTGCCCCTCCACCAGCTGGATCCTGATTGGTTGGAATGCCTTGATATGGACTGTCTGTGTGTGGAGGTGCTAGTGTGATGTATGCACGTATGTGCGTGTGTGTATTGAGCCACATGTACCTAGATGTGCATGGACTTGAGGAGCTGTAGGAATAAAATGAAAAAGGAAACATTCAGGTGTTTTACATAGCCGTAAGGAGATGTTTCAATGTAACAGCTGTAGGGACCTAGGAAAATGGCCTCCCTCCTTTCCCCCCTGAGATAGGGGCTATGTAGCCCTGACTGGCCTGGAACTCACAATCCCCCTGCCTGAGTTTGTATAAGGAATTTGTATGATTTTCATATAACGCGTAAGAAGGTAGTCTCATTTAGAAGGCAAAAGTTACTCAGGCTACAGCTTCTGCTCCCTGGGTCTGAGCCTTTCCCTGCAGCAAGGCTCAAGTAGGAGCCCACAGTTGTGCCATGTAGGGCATGGCAGACCCTTGAAGAGGAATGAAGCTCAAAGCAGCAGGAGGCTCCCAAGCTCCCCTAGCTCCAGGGTCTTAAATGCAATCATACCCAAGCACAAAAATTAGTTTGGTGACCATGGCGAGGTGCCATGCTGAGAGCTGTCATCTCTAGCATAGACACCTGCTTCCAGAACTCTGAGCAGACACCCTCACACAGTAGCCCCCATGCGATTTCAAGTTTCTCACTCACGTATACTTAGGCTGCAAGAGATGGAATGCAGGCTTGTGCCCTACTGCTGTCATGAAAGCATCCGGTCTTGACCGTGGCTAATGTGGTCTGTTCCACTTTCCTCCCTACCCCTCCTGTGCTCCTTCCCAGCTCTCGGGTCAACCACTAACCGAGGAGTAAACATTTTGCAATCTGGAGTTCCTTGATCCACACCTATCCTGTGCCTCATTTTCCTACTACCTCTGTGTCATTGCCCTTTGCAGAGTCCTCTCCCTGGATAGCCTCTGAGTTAAATACCCTCAGCTCTCCTCCCCGCACCCACGGGGGTTATGGTGGGAAACATTCCTATGGAATGGTTCCCTGACTGCTTGCCATGACCCCTAATAGACTGCTGCCTTGCTATTGAGGAGGGCTGTAGTGTTTACCACCATTGCCTCTGGTTCTGGGCAAAAGACTCAGAAAATGTGTACTGAGTGAGTTAGCTGCTCTCGGCATCCTTGTCAAGTCTGGAGCAGAACCGCCATGGCTATAGCACTCGCCTCCCTGCCTCTCCACCTACAAGTGCACACTTACTCAATTGACTTTTTCTGAAAACTTGCACACGGGAAGAGTAGACGCTGGCTGGGGTCCTGAGACTGGAGAGTCAGTCTACCAGAGCTGGATAAGGGTTACACAACCCAGCTAAATAGGTTTGGGGACTGAGGTTCTTGTCTGCAACCGTGAAAATCCTGCTACCTTGCAAGCCTGAATGTCCCCAGTGTAAGGTTCAGGGCTGGGTGACTAGCTGGCTAAGACCCTGGGAAGAGGGGAGGCAGAAGAAAACTGACTTATCTAAATAGTACACAGGGCCCTGCGCTGAACCCTCGGCTCAGTCATGGGTGCAGCCCAATCCAAATACCCCTGCCTGAAACAAGCTCTCTGAATCAGTCACGTTCTGGGTTACAGTGCAAAATCTCACAAAGGTCCTTGCAGTTGGTGCTTTTTATAAATGATCAATTCTAGGTCGTGTAGGAACCACTTTCCTCTAAAATGTGAAGGAAAGGGAACCATGCTTCCCCCTGACCTCATTGGCTGAAGTTTAGACCTTACTTGGGCCATGTTTCTCCCAAGATCAAATAATAACCCGCACCAGGTACTGGACTATGTCAGTAGCCTAGAGACCGAGTCCCTGGGATTTCTACATTGGAGGAAACCCTCACTTCTTGCCTAAGACACTGGAGTCAGCACGCTTTTGACTGCTAAGGCATTTATTAGCTCTGACTTCTCTCAGCAAGTGAAGGAGAGGGCGTGTGGGGTGTTTCTTTTCTGCCTGTATTTACCTTTACTGCTCATTTACTTCTTGACTGAATACTGCCTCACCCCCAACATCCTGAAGTTCTTGCCTGAGACCACTAGGTCTATTTTCAGAAGACTTTTCTCATGTACCTTTGCCACTCAGGATTTATCCAGACTTGGTCACACAGTGCAGGATTCAGGTCTTTTCATGTCACCCTTCCCTCCTCACAGTTCTAACTACCTTTAGTAGATAACAAAGAATTCAGTTACAAAAGGGTGACATAGAGCCCTCTGCGAAGACTGGCCCATCCCCATCACAATCCCTGACTTCAGACTCTACTACAGAGCTACAGTACTGAAAACAGCCTGGTATTGGCATAACAACAGACAGGAGGGGGGCTGGAGAGATGGCTCAATGGTTAAGAGCATTTCCTGCTCTTCCAAAGTCCTGAGTTCAATTCCCGGCAACCACATGGTGGCTCACAACCATCTGTAGTGAGGTCTGGTGCCCTCTTCTGGCCTGCAGGCATACACACAGATAGAATACTGTATACATAATAAATAAATATTAAAAAAAAAACAGACAGGAGGACTATTAGAACTGAATTGAAGACCCAGATATAAATCCACATATCTATGAATACCTGATTTTTGACAAAGAAGCAAAAAATATAACATGGAAAAAAGAAAGCAAATGGTGCTGGCATAAGTGGATATCAACATGGAGAAGAATGAAAATAGATCCATGCACAAAACTCAAGTCCAAATGGATCAAAGACCTCAACATAAAACCAACCATACTGAACCTCATTGGAGAGAAAGTAGGAAGTACACTTGAACACATTGGCACAGGAGACCACTTCCTAAACATAACCCCAGAAGCACAGACACTGAGAGAAACAATTAATAAATGGGCCCTCCTGAAACTGAGAAGCTTCTGTAAAGCAAAGGACACAGTCAAGAAGACAAAATGGCATCCCACAGAATGGGAAACTTTTAGATATTAAGCCAAAAAAAAAAAGCAGCCTATAATTCACAATCCCAGAGAACCTAGACAACAAAGAGGACCCTAAGAGAGACATACACGGATCTAGTGTACATGTAATGGGAAATAGAAAAAGACAGGATCTCCTAAGTCAACTGGGAGCATGGGGACCATGGGAAAGGGTAGGAGGGGAGGGGAGAGGCAAGGTGGGGAGCAGAGAAAAATATATAGCTCAATAAAAACAATTAAAAATAAAAAGACTGGCCCATCCCCTGACCACTGTGGCAGACAGGAAGTTCCAGGTCCCCTACAGCCCTATGGTCTCTTTCCACCCTTGGAGCGCAAGCTCAACCATCAGGCTGCCCTCATCAAGGCCCTGGCTGAAGTCTGCTCTCTGCCTTGGCAAGTGTTTGCTTACTCAGAGCAGAACCTTTGCAATGGTTACATTTTAATCTCGTTTAAAAAAAGTCCCTGTAGCCTGGGGGTTGGGGCATGAATATCAGGAAGTTGGGAGCAGCATCAGGACATGTGACAATGGGTGGCATCTGGAATGAAGAGGCAGATCCTCAGTTGTCCATGCCAGCACTGGGGCCAATGAACTTGGCTTTGTCTTTTTGTATTTAGAAAAAAAACAAAACAAAACAAAAAAATAAACTAAAGGATCCAGATGGAGCTGGCAACAGGGTAAGGAAGATTAATGCCCCAAATGTTAAGTTAGGGTCCTCAGCTCAAGTTTCCTGACTCGGTTAATAAATAAGCCGGTGATTAAGCTGTTCTGGCACATTCTATCCTGCAGCCCAGAAAGAATCTTCCTTATTGCCAGCAGACACAGAGACTAGATTAGTAACTGCAGTCTCCAGCCAGCCTCATGGCTGTGGCTGCTGCACAGGGTGCCTGGCAAAGTCACTCTCAACTCCATCCGAGGTCACCAGGGCAATTCCATGGAGACTCAGAGGCAAGGGAAGACTCCTAGAACCCTGCTGTGTGCCACTGGCTGGGAGGAGGGGCTTGGTGTGTTTGTCATTGTACCCACCACCATGCCTGCTGTCTTACATAGGTTTCTTTAGTTACCCTCATGACAAACAACCCCGTGCCACAAAATTGCTGGTTGGGATCTCCATAACCTGCAGGGAACTTAGAGCTCAGAAGGGCGAGATAATAAAAGCAAATTCGCAGAAGCGGAGGTCCCAAGTCCCATGACCTGATGTCAGAGCATGTTGTACAATACTACCTTGAAGGAGTTAGTGCAGATCATAAAGGCTACTACGTTTTTCCCAAATGAGGAGATTAGTGGGTGGTGGAGATTTCATGAAGTTCAGTAAGTCAAGGAGAAGGATGTAGAGGGACCACAGGAAGGGAAGAAGGCAGGAACCTACAGACAGGGAAAGAGACTGCAAAGAAAGAGACTCTGACATCTCGGCTGTGAGGTATCTAATGTGTAAGTTCAGACCTAGTGCAGCTTGTATGAAGGCAGGCCCTGGATGCATCCTGGCCCAGCCTCGGGGAGAAGGGGAGGGAGCGGCAGAGCAGGCAGGTGGTCCCCACATGTGTTCTTAGCCTCTACACTTTCTTTCTGATGTGTGGGGCGTGGGAAACTGGGCCAGTTCCTGATACTTCCTCTATGCAAGAGCTTTAGACTCAAATATTCTTTCAAAGAGACAATGATCTTTTCTTCTACTTAGAACATTTTGTTCAGGTAACGCTTCAAGTTTCATTTTGTCACTCTTGAAGAAAAACCCTTTTGATTTTTCAAGATGTGGTTTCTCCGTGTAACCCTGGCTATCCCGGAACTCCCACTTGGTAGACTGACTTTGAACTCAGAGATCCCCTCCCCCCTCTGCCTCTGGAGTGCTGGGATTAAAGATGTGCACTGCCACCACCATCTGGCAATTTTTAAAAATAAACTTCTACAAATCAAATATATAGTTTCTTAAAAGCACCGTCTTTTGAGTATCTTGTTCAAGATCCAAAAAAAGATGCATCGAAATTGGTTCAATGTCAACCAAATGTTCCAACCATGAAGTCTTGTGGGGGAACATTGAGCCCCAGACAGCAGGACTTTACTGCTCCTCTCTGACCATCAGCCCAGGAACTGGCCTCCTCAAACCTCCGCCTGATTGCAGACCTTGGGTCTCTGTGACAGAACCGTGATACTGAAGTCTCGTAAGGTGCCCTGGGCTCCATCCACTCTTCCAGTGAATATGCACTAATGCCTACTAAGTGCCAAGCAAATCACCCCACTGGGGTGTGTGCTCTAAGACAGCTCTGCCTTGGAAAGCCATGTGGTTTGACACTGCAGACTTTGGCTAGGTTTTCCAGCTTGCTAAGATGTATGGCCCTAGGTATATCATTCTGTGTCTTTGCAGAGGTGACAGCAGTCCCTTTCTCTTGGTGACAGGAACCACCTACGTTTACATATGCAAAGCGTATCAATGTTTACCGTTAGGATCAAGTGAGTCATTTGTGGGGTCACCGTGACATAGCAGAAATTAGCAGTACTGAGCAGACTAACACAATAGGAACACACACTTCTGGCAACAGTAAATAGATGTTTTAGGAGAACACAAGAGGCATTTTTCACCTAGAATTAGGAAGGCTTGCCAAAGATTCTCATCCTAAACAAGGTTTTAAAAAATCAGTTAATAATAGGAAGGGTCTGCAATGATAGGGAGAAGAATGTTCTAGATTGCTTGCAAAGACATTGAAGAAAGAATGCTTGCTTTCTATGGTGTGTCTGTACTAATCGCAAGTCACTAGGAACCCCGACTACAAGTTTGTAATGTGCTTTCTGTTCTGTTTGTCATTGCGTCTAAAACGCCTTAGAAAACAGCTGAAAATGAGGAAAGATTCCCTTTATGTCATGATTCCAGAAGGTTCAGTCCAAGGGACGAAGATGCCTACAAAGGCCTGCCCCTGATGACCTACATTCTCTAGCTAGTCCCCACCCCCCACAAATGACCACAACCTCCTAAAACAGCATGCCCAACAGGGGACCAAGCAAGGTCACGAGCCTGTAGAAGACACTTCATATTCAAACCAGGACACTAACTATATCCATTGAACCACTAATGCATAATCCACAGAGAATTCAGATTTAGGGGTCAAAGAACAAGTCTAAACTTCATTCATCTCCAGCAAGGTCCAAATGGCTCACACATTCTCTTTAGTCTTCAGTGGCAAGCAGGCACATATGGTTCTCAAACAGCAGGTTAATTCCCCTGTTCCTTGGAAGATTTTCACTCCAGGCTCCCTGAGACACAGTGTGGCTGTTGTTTTTCTCCCACCACAGTGCTTTACACACAAAAACCTGCTCATAATTGTTTTCTCATTTATACCTAAATGTAGTAAGTTTCAGTTTGCACCCTAATTTTTTTATTCTTTAAAGAACACCGCTTTTATGGCCGATGTTCAGATGGGTCCTGCCAACCCTCCCTGGCTCCTCTCCGTCCATGAAACTCACCAAAGGCAAGTTTGGGCCTGGCTCCAACCTCCAACAGTCTGCTGATCTTCAAGCTGAGCTCACCACGGGGTTGTATTGTAGGATCAGCCAGCAAACTCAGCGTGAAAAGAGCCAGTGTGAGATGGACAATAAACAAACTGGATTGTGCACATCCAGAGTCCATGTCAAGAGACCTCAGGGAACCCACCAGACCTGTGATTAAATGTCAGTTTTTAAAGAAACTGAAGGGGAAGAAAATTTCCCAGCATGTAATAGCTCTTCTTAGAAGGCCAATAAAACTCCTTAAAAAAAAAAGCCCAGGAGATTATTATTTCGGGATAATAGGAGGAAAGGGGTTTTGTAATCCATCTGAACCCATGATTTTCAAACACATTTTGGCTGAGGAATCCTTTGTTTAAACCATTACCGAGATGTGTAAACAAGCAAAAACACCACTTGCTCTGACTGAAAGCAGGGCCAGGGCTGCCTCCCAATCCCTTAAGTACATCTAAGCTTTCATTTTAACCTGCTAAGAACTCAAGGAGGAGCAAGGGAGATAATTCATTTAGCAAAGGGATCATGAAAGCAAACACTGAGTTCAATCCTGGACACCCATGTAAAGTGTCAGGTGTAGTGACAGGCACTTGTCCTCTCGGACAGGTCACTGGCCAGTCAGTCTAATCAGCAAAACCCAGGCTCCAGGGAAAGGCACTTAGGGTAGAGTTCTGCTCTACTTTCTCGGTCTTGCCTTCATCTTCATATTTTCTGTAGAGAATAGACCTTAGTTTTCTCCTAAGAAAAGTGGATCCTTCAGAAATCTTAGCAGGCAGATAGAGGTCGAGGTATTACCCAGTCATCATCCCCTCAGAGTAGTCTGTGGAGACTACTCTTTAACAGTTACTAATGTAAAGCCAGATGCTGCTCATCCCAGCCACTCAGTTCTGGGGTTCAAACTGGGGCCTGGAGCATAGCAGGCAAGCGCTCTCCCATGAGGCATATCTCCAGCACAGTCCCTCATGCCTGGGAAGCCAAGACAGGAGAATTGTGAGGTCAAAGTCAGCCCGGGCAACATGGAGAACCCGGTAAGACCTTGTCCCAAAGAAAAACGTTACTGAAGAATAATTTTAATAGTGTATGAGAAATGATTTGTCAAGATGTTAAACTTTAAAAAGAAGAAATGCAGTTGCCAAGACTGTGGACAGTTGTCAGAAAAATAGGTATTTTTAAAATGTGGCTGTCTTGGAAATGTGTTGATGGGTTTTCTTTCTATTTTGCACATTCCAGATGTTACAATAAAATTAGATTATTTTGTAACTGGAACATGGGGCAGGCCAGATGGCGCAGCAAGTAAAGCATTTACCACCTAAGCCTGGTGACATGAGTTTGATCCCCAGGACCCGTGTGAAGTGTGGAAGAAAGAACTGGTCCGTGAAAGCTGTGTCCGCTGACTTCCACTGACCTCCACATGTGCAGTGGAACGCCCCCCCCCCACACTAAATTTTAAAAGTTAAATTTTCTCAGTTAGTGTCTTGTTATGTTGCCTAAGCTTGTCTGTAATGCGAGTGGTCCTCTTGCTTCTCAAATAGCTAGGATTATAGGCGTGTACTGCCACACCTGACTCAGAAGATATATATGTATGTATTTAAGGAGAAATGTTGGGCAAGACAATTAGACTCCTTAACAAATCTGTGACTGGGTGTCAAAGGAAAAAACTATATATACGCAAGATCAATGGTTCTCAAATTACAGAGATTATAAGAGACACCAGCAGACTTGTTTTAAAAGTAGATTTTTAATCTTTGTTTTCCAAAAGCTAAAACAATCCACCTAGATTCTGCCAATGTCTGTTTCTAATAGTTCAGATTATACTTGATAATCCACATCAGGATTAGTTCAATATGTGAATATTAATATCTCAACTCAACCTTCTAATGGGAACAATTTCTCATTTTACCTCTAAATATTGGGATACAACTTATATATTTTAATCTTCTTTTGAAAATAGCCCCTTTATAAATTTTGTTTTCTCAATTGCCACTTATTGAGAAGATTCTTTGGGGAAAGTAAGCTAGCCATGGAAAGTAGTATCCAGCTTCTTCACTTCACAAATGAGACTCTGAACATTCCCGGCCTGCCTGAGCTTCGTCTGCTATCTGCCACTTCTGCCCCTGCTGTGACTCTGGATTCTGGTCCCCGCAGCCTGGGGTTCTCTTTGATGGATGATGATGATTCTTTGTTTAATGGCAAATATATTTTCTGGCTTTATATTCATCTTGAGGGGAAGTCCTATTTAGGAACGATCAATAGAGAATCCAGGTTTCCATATTCCTTGACCAATTTCGAATGGTCAATGGTAATAATCACTCCCGCCCTCCTTCTGTCTTTCCCCGATTCCTACTGGGTACCCCCGACTAGCTTAGAACTCACTGTGTAGACCAGCCTGGCCTTGAACTCACAGAGATCTGAGTGCCTTTGTCTCCCTCGTGCTGGGATTAAAGGGATACACCACTATACCCAGAAATCTTTCTCTTCTCTATAGCAATGAAAGACAAAAATACTCAATATTGATTATTAATTGACATTAATTACTCTGCAAATATTCTTCAATTTGTTTGTTTGTTTTTTGAGACAGCGTTTCTCTCTGTAGCCCCAGTTTTCCTGGAAATCAATCTGTAGACCAGGCTAGCCTTGAACTCAACCTCCAGAGTTCTGGGATTAAAGGCACGGGTCACCATGCCTGGCTTGTTTGTTTTGAAAGTGAGTTTCACGTTTCTCTTGTTTCTCACAGTGGCCTCAAACCATCTACAGAGACAAGATGATCTTGAACTCCTCATCTTCCTGCCTTCATCTCCTAAATGCTAGGATTACAGGCATGCACCACCACATCCAACATCTACAACTAACTTTTCCAACATAATATTTTTATTGGTTATTTGAGAATTTCACATAATACACTCTGATCACCCTCACTTGCCAGTCCTCCCAGGTCCAACCTCAACCTTGTGATTTCCCCAGAAAAGAAGAAGAAAAATATACCAAGTCCAATTTGTGTTTCCCGTACACTTTTACTGGGGCATGCTCAAACTCCCAGTGGCCAGCCTCTGAAAGAAGACTGAGTTTGTTCCCACCCCTGCCCAGAGCCATCAACTGCACAGAGCTACATACCAGCATTCCTATCAATTTGTGAAGAGTTCTCTACAAATATTTGTTTGTTTGTTTGTTTTTTGAGACAGGATTTCTCTGTGTAACTGCCCTGGCTACCCTGGTACACCCTTTCTAGACCAGGCTGGTTTTGAACTCACAAAGATCTGCCTGCCTCTGCCTCCTAAGTGGTGGGATTAAAGACGTGTAGCACCACTGCCCACCAAGAGATCGCCACAATTTTTTTCTCTACATATTTTTAATCATGGCATTTATTGCCGAAAAAACCCCCTAATCTAACCCTATTCTATATTCTCTTTGAGGCAACACTAATTCTAATTTAATTATTATCACTCACTGAGGAAGCCAAACTGGATGATTAGACAGGATTTTCATTTCCTATCTTGTACACCGATTGACTACTCGGGGTTTAATCTATACAGAACACTCTCCACATTGTTTGACAAGCTACTCCTGAGTTACCAAGCTCCTCATCTAAGTCTCCTATGATCAATAAGTACAATAACAGTCACAGTGAAAACACCCTGCACGGCCTCTGCTCTGGCTAGCACCCATACAAGCCCCAGTTACTCCCTCTTCGATTCTTGCAGCCGCATCACTAGTAAAGACAGGAGGCTACAGCCTAGTAAAAATCACCATCATTCCAAACACCGACAGAACATACAGCGTATTCATTCTTAAAGCATCCCAATGAAGGGTCCTCGGGCTCTACAAATATCAAGCTCTCCTCTTTCCCACCAAACAGACTGAAAATCCCCAGTCATGAGTTTGCCAAGTCATGTAGAGGTAATTGCAGTCATTCTTAGTCAAACATCATTAAGGTTTTATGGTGCCTCAGTCCTGATAGCCCATGGTCATGAGCTCTCATTGCTTTGTCTCATAAACTCAAACTGTGAACAAATCCATAGTCAGGCTGTACTTACCAGCTTGTCTATTACAGATTACATCCTTCAATAGCAATGTGATGATCTAGCTTCACTATTATCCTAGCAGAACTTAATATACTAGTTATGACCCTCTATCTCCACTACATGTTAGCCACACCATAAAAAGTATTCACCTATGACCTTAATAACATCGAGGCATCCTTCACACTGGAAAACACTCCGATGGTCATGCATCCACCTCCTATCAATTGATGCCAAAATTATTTAAAGATTTACGTGCCATAAATATAACTTTAAGTAAGCATTTCTTTGTGAGTCCAATAATAAAAGCTTACAATTCCGAATTAACTGGCCAAGAAAGTATATAAGAACTGCTAAGACCATACCTCCATTTATAACAATGTGTCCATACCGCCTTTAGAGGAAAGTGTTGATCTTGGAGCCAAAATATTGGTGCAGCTCCAAACAAAAACAATAGATTTATTCCCTTCCTTTATCAGCTACCACCACCTTAATGCTGCCAACTATTACAACATAGCAGCTCTCCAGTCAATCTTACAAGACCATACTTGACAATGGATTCATTTATTACTGGTATGACTTTTATTATACTCAAACATATGGGATTATCAACAAATTTTCCTCTTTAATCCCAACTCTCACATTGTGCTCTTGGATCGTTCCCCCTTTGAAGCTGTGATCCTTGGGAAAATAGACTGTCTTCTCTCTTGCTTGGTCTAAATCATAGTGCTTTTCAGCCCCGTCATGGCAACGTTACTTTCTCCTTTCTAACTAGGGCAAAGTGAAGGCACACACACTGTTTTGGTGCATCGTCTTAGCTTTTGTATCACCATGGTTCTGGTTAAGCCACGTTAGATAATGGCCAAAGTCTTCTTGCAGGGCTCCAGCTCAGCATTCCCTCCTATAATTTTACAAGTCACTTGTGGGTTTAATATGTTTGCGCCTTTCTCTGTAGCAGCAACCACTGTGTAATTTTGCCTTGCTTCTAGTCTGTTACTAGCACCAGGCTCCTCTAAAGGGTTGCACATTACAAAAGAAGAGGGACCAGTGCATGCTCACGCAGCCTTTGCCTACTAGCCTCATACTGACCAGTTCTGGACACTTGAGACACAGCTACTGAGTAGTGTTTTTAAATAGAGATGCTTTGTCTGCTGATTGATTTCTGTCAGCTCTGCTTTCCTCAAGTGTAACAGGCTCCCCAGTGCTTCAAACACCAAACCCAAAGCCTCCTTTTCATAAGCTCCCCTGTTAGCCATACTCTAGTTCACACTGATGAAGGGAATGGCAACCCCTCCCATCTTCAGTCCAGACCGACTCCTTGGCACTCATCTAGCTCTGTCACAGACCGCATCCTGAAGGCGGTGTCACTCGGTGACTCCTGAGCACGATAAATAAACACAAGGTCACTGAGGGAGTTAAAATAAAAATTGAGAATTTAAATCTACTTTACTTTATAAGAATAAATACATCGGTTGGAGAGATGGCTCTGCCGTTAAGAGCACTGACTGCTCTTCCAGAGGTCTTGAGTTCAATTCCCAGCACCCACAGGGTGGCTCACAACCATCTATAATGAGATCTGATGTCCTCTTCTGGTGGGAAGACATACTATATACATAACATTAAATCTTAAAAAAAAAAAGAGTAAACACATCAGGTAGCTTCTAATGCAAGAAGTAAGTTGGAGGGTCACAAAAAAGGTGACCACCGTTCCACGTTTGCAAGATAGAAAAGATTCTCACTTGAATTTTATACCAGTTTGACAAAAGAAATTTAATTTTCAGATGTTCTTTATTCTCCTATATAGCAAAACAAAAAACAAAAAAAAACCCCGCAAACAAAATCAGCAAACAAAAAACTAGAGATGAAAACGTTATCTCTTTCTCCAGCAAAGCATTCACCATGAACTTCTCTTCTTGTCTCCTTTGATCTAAATACTTAGAACTTGGGAGTTTGTTGGACTTCCCAAAGAGCTCCATCTTCCACGCATTGTGGATGTGGTAGAGATTGTTACAGGCCCAGAAAAAAGGAAGAGGTTTGAAAGGAAACCGCAAACAATGCTACCAGGCTCTACCAATGTCAAGGAAAATAAAACGTAAGCGCTGAACAGCCCTGGGTGTTAGTGACTCCTGCTTACTCAGCTCTGCTGGTGGAGCAGCCCCTGTTAACCTGAAAACGAAGCTTGTGGTGCACCTGCTGGAGGACGTATGGTGAGCACAACCCCCCCCCCAAGACAAAAGAAAGATTCACAATGACCAAGCAACCAAGTTCTTCCAGTTTGTATTCCTTCCTTTGCATGCAGAATAAATTTAGAAGATTACATTTCTCTTTCCCCCCATTCCACCCCAAGCTGTGGTGTTACAGCAACAGTATCATTAAGTAAAATATGTAAGGCATTTAAAGCATATAAATCATGCACAAACACATAAAAGAATTTAAATTACCTGTAATATGGAAGAGTAAAGAATTTAAAAGGCAGCATCCTGGTTCTCCCCTCAACCTCGTCGTTGTTTGTTTTGAAATAGGTGTCTCATTATGTAGCTCAGGCTACCACTGAATTCCTGATCCTCCTTGCTTCGACCTGCTGAGTGGCGGGATTGTAGGTGTGTGCTGCCACATCTGGTCAAAGGGTCTAGGTTTGGATCAGGGCTCACTGGGAATTTTCAACAAGTCACTTAACTGAGTTTCTAAGAGTTGCTATGAGTTTAAACACGTACCTCTCAGGAACATAATGTGTTATGGGATATTTGTACACTGTGTGAAGATGTGTATCGTGGTTGATTTACTAAAGAGCTAAATGACCAATAGATAGGCAGGAGAGAAGAGGCTGGGCCTGGGAGGAGGGAGAGAGAGAGACTGACTGTTAGTATCTGGTTCAGCAAGAGAAGCCAGAGAGACACCCATCCAGAATGGAGGGCGGGTTAAAAAGCCACGTGGCAGAAGGTAGATTAATAGAGGCAGGTTAATTTAAGTTATAGGAGCTAGTTGGGAACAAGCCTAAACAAAAGGACAAGCTTTCACAATTAATAATAAGTCTCCGTGTCGTCACTTGGGGACTGGTGGTCCAAAGGAAGTCTTGCTACAACAGTGGGATGGCTGCTGTGTGCTCATGTTCTGAACCTACCAACCTGTGGTAGCCAGGCTGTGGCAGGAGAACAGACTTTGTGTGTGTGTCTACCAGGCGTTTTCTCTTGGGCCACCAACCAGTTACAAACCATGATACAGAGACTTATTAGAATGCTTGGTCCAGCTTGGGCTCCTTTCTAGCTTGCTCTTTTAATTTATTAACCTGTTTCTCTTTATCTGCCTTCTGCCTTTTACCTTTCTTCCTTCTGCATGCCATATATTTTACTGCTTCTTGTGTCTGGTTGGCAGCTGCCTGGCTGACCCTGGGCATGCCCTTGTCCTCCCCGTTCTCTCTTCTCTTTCTCTCTGCCCACCAACCCTGCCTATCCTTTCTCTGCCTAGCTATTCGTCTTTCAGCTCTTCATTAGACCAACCAGGTGCCTTAGGCAGGCAAGGCAAAATAGATACACCCTGTCTTTACACAGTTAACAAATGCAGCAGGCACAAATGGGACACACCTTTGCACAGTTAAAGTAAGAGTCCACAGTGGAAACAAATGTAACACATCTTTGCCTGATTCACTAAATACACCACACCACTCTCGAGCTAGAGGTGTAGGAATGAGGGTAAGGTCCTGGTTTGTGTCCCAGTGCCACAAAGAATAATTCCCACTTCCTAAGAATTTCCTGTAAGCCAAGTGTTGAACTAAGAATTCCCTAGACCTTCCCTTATTAACTCATCACACCTACCCGATGCAGGAAATATTATTTGGGAAAATGGGAGAAGCATAGATCTATTACAGCTATCGACAGTCCTGTGATAGTTGAAGTTACCATCTTCCTGCTTTGGAGAAAGTGAAACTGAAATTCAGGTAAAATAACACAGATGGTACTTGATGCGAGATTTAGAAGCCGATATTTCTGAACAGCATGCTGTATTAATATAAACTGGTGGAGAAAAGTGGCTGCAGAGATGGCTCTGTGGTTAAGAGAGCTCACTACTCTTGCAGAGGACCGGGATTCAGTTCCCAGCACCCACGTGGAGGATCTCTCTTCTGGCCCCCAGAGGCCCTGAACACATATGGTGCGCACAAACTCATGGAGGCAAACATACACAAGCATAAAGAAACATTTTTTATTTGGGCCTTTTTCTCTTCTTTTGAGACAGAGTCTCTCTACACAGCTCTGGCTGTCCTGGAACTCATATATATATATATATGCGCTAGGCTGGCCTTAAATTCACAGAGATCTATCTGCCTCTGGCTCCAAAGTGCTGGCCTCAAAGACATAAGTTAATCAGATTTTTTAAAAAAGATCCTAGGGGCTGGAGAAATGGCTCAGCGGTTAAGAACACTTGACTGTTCTTCCCGAGGACCCGGGTTCAATTCTTAGCACCCACATGGCAGTTCACAACTGTCTGAAAATCCAGTTCCAGCGATCTGACACCCTTACACCAATGCACATAAAATAAAGTTAAATAAACCATAGAGATTTTAAAAAATAAATAAAAAAAGATCCTAGGAAAGAGAGAGAACTAACAGTTTAGGGAATATGACTACTAAATTTTAACCAAGTATTATTTACACAGACTTAAGAGAATACATAAAAAGTGAAATACGATATCTCAGCAAATTCAGCAGAAGAGGCAGGTGTTTCTATGTATGAAGTAGGTCATGTTAGGCCTGGCTTCCGACATAACCCTGTTTTCATCCACGGATTCTTGTTCATTGGGCTCACAAATATTTAATCCACTTCAGCCTCACCTTCTCTGGATCGTCTAATCTTGTCTTCCCTATTTCTTACAAGTTTACCAACTCCGATCCGTTTTTCCCTTTAGAAGATTTTGCCCCCTTACAATGAAAACCTCAAGTGGTTCTAACATACCTGACCCGTGTCAACAGAAGTGAACGTTTCTTGAATGAAGCTTTATAAACGGTCCATTTGATAGGATATCCAGTCTACACCCCAAGGGGATGGAGAAGAATCACAGCCTGTAAGAGTGTGGGTGATAAAGTTTTCTCTGTCATCATCTGCTCTTTTTGCTTATCTGGAAACTAACCGCCCTTTGGTAGTCTTATTATTTAACGTTTTGTGGGCTTAGGCCTATAGGCTTCTGAAAGGGAAAGCTAGTGTATTCTCTGACTTCATACAGTACCAGCAAATAGAGTCACCAGTTCGGGAGAAAGATTCTTGAGCAAAGCAAAACAAAACCATAGCAGGGCGCGGGGAGGGGGACGCCGGCACGTGCCCACCCGCCTAGGAGACATAAAACCAAGCGGGCCCTCTAAGATGGATCTCGGGCTGTCTAATCAAGAGGCCGTGCCCAGAGCGGCAGCGCGGCAGCCATTGGCTGGGGAGCGCTTCCCGGGGGCCATGAACTCTCCGGAGGCGCCGGCGCCGTAGGCCGCGCGCCGCGCTCTGGCCGGCAGGGGGCGCCCTTCCGCGCGCTGCGCTCCCCGCGGCGCCTCCCGCCCGCGCCCCGCTCGCCTGGCGCCACGCCCGCCGCAGGCCGAGGGCCAGTCACCCGCGGGCCTGCGCCCCGCCGGCCCTCCGCGCCCCGCCCCTGGGCCGCCGCGGGACGAGTAACGGTTACGAAGCACTTTCTCGGCTTCGGTTTCTGCTTAGTCATTGTCTTCCAGGAAACAGCTCCCTCCTGGCGGCGGTGGCCGCCGAAGCCGCAGCGGCCGTCCGCGCCAGCGCCTCCCTCCGGGACCGCCTCTCGGTCGCCGCCCGGCCTCCTCGGGCCCGAGCTCACACACCGGGCTGTGGCCGCGCGGAATCGGCAGCCTCGCGCTCGCCTCTCGGGCCTGGGACACCGCGCCCTGCGTGGCCTCAGTCTTCCCAGCCCGCCCCCTCCGCGGCCCAGTCGCTCTCCGGTCTCCCCCACCACCCCCTTCAAGGCGGCAGCTGCCATGGGCACCGACAGCCGCGCGGCCGGGGCGCTCCTGGCGCGGGCCAGCACTCTGCACCTGCAGACGGGGAACCTGCTCAACTGGGGCCGCCTGCGGAAAAAGTGCCCGTCCACGCACAGCGAGGAGGTGAGCGCGGTGGGGCCGGGCCCCGGGGAGTGGGGGCTGCGGGGGCTGCGGGACGTCCCACGGGCCTCGGGCAGGTGGGGACGGGCTCGGCCCGCCCCGGAGCCTGTCCCCGGGGTGGGGGTGGGGGTCCGCGGTGAGCTGGGTGCTAGCCCGCGGTAGCAGGTGCCACTGCACTTTGGCGAGAGGCGAGGGACACCTTCGCCAATCTCTTGGTTCATCTCCCAACTCGCCAGCTCACAGAGTCCCTTGCCTGGCTGGGGAAGTTGGACAGAGCCACTGCAGCCCCGCATCCTCATCGTCCTTCCCTCTCCCCTAGCCAGCTAAAGGAATATTTAGCCGATAGATGAACCAACAAGTACTCTGGACTTTGACATCATTGACATTAGTTTCTTTATCTATTGTGCTGAGTTAGGATTTGGGGTACTTACTGGAAGTTAACATTTTATTTACTTCAGAACTAACAGCACGATGGCACACGCCTTAAATCCCAGCCCTGGGGAGGCAGAGGCAGGAGGGTTTCTTAGTTCGAGGCCAACCTGGTCATAAGCGAGTTTCAGGGCTAATCCTGTCTTAACCCCCTCCCCCAGTAAACCCTGATTACTGGAAGTGACAGTTTAATGTAGAAGTTCTCCATGGACCATGCAACTAATTGCAGAGGCATATTGCATATGGAACACGTTTGCACTTAAAACAAAATCGATGTGCAGTTATGTGTTGGAAGTAATAAGCTGGGAATGGTGCGCTGCTCTGATACCCAGACTAATGGGCTGAGGCAAGAGGCCAGCCTGGGCTACGATGTGAGACCCTGTCTCAGAAACTAAATAAGATAAATAGGAATGCTTTAAAAACAAAACATTGACATTTAGGAGCTGTAGATTTTGAGAGCGTCTTCCTGTCTGTAACTTTAACCCTGAGTAATATCCTGTCATCGAGTTGTGGGAAGTGAAAGATGGTATATGCAAATCCTCAGACGGTTAATCAACCACACCATCAGAAAGACAAACACATCCTGAGGAAAGAATACATTTCCGAAGTGATGTCATACTGTAACCTTAGTGTCTGTGATGGGAGACAAGCCCCGGATCTTCTAATGAGACAGAGTATACAGCGGCACCTGGCATCCTTCTTGCTGTAAGCTGAGAGCCTGCACAGTCAGATTTAGGAACCTGAGACCCTTGCCTAGGCCGTGTGTGTTCAGGTTCCAGGAAAGTTTGTATGTTTTGTTTAAGCTGCCCACTTTACCTATTTCTCCGGAAGGTATTACTGCACTTTGGTATAGAGCGCCCTCATTTCTCCCTGCCCAGAGTTCAGTAGGGCATTTTGCCATGAGTGCCAATGTACTGGGTGAAACATTCTCTTACCTTATCTGACCATAACACACTAGTGACTTTCAATTTTTTTAATGTTTTATTCTGCGAGAATTTCAGTACCTCTCTCAATCATCATCAGAGAGACTTTCAAAAAATTTTTGACTGAGAATAATAAGTAATTTTATCTATTCAGTTCATAGGTTTCTATTTCTATGTGCATTGGGGAATATTTTAAGGTTTGTGACTTTTGTTTTTGCCGCATTTGTTTAACTCTGTGATTCTTTGCCTGTCTAAAACACCTGATGGTCCTAATAAAGAGCTGAACAGCCAATAGCCAGGCAGGAGTAAGAAGGCGTGGGGCTGCCAGGCAGAGAATAAATAGGAGAACTGAGAAAGAGAAGGCATAAGAGAACAAGGAGGGGAGGACATCAGGGGCCAGTCACCCAGCTACACAGCAAGCCAGGGAGAAAGAAGTAAAGAAAGGTATACAGAAATATAGAAAGATAAAAACCCAGAGGCAGAAGGTAGTCAGGATAACATAAGTTAAGAAGAGCTGGCAAGAAAGAAGCTAAGGTCAGGCATTCATAACTACGAATAAGCCTCTGTGTGTGATTTATTTGGGAGCTGGGCGGTGGGCCCCTCAAAAAGACAAAAGAATAAAACATTATACAATATGTGTGTTTATCCCCACATTAGGAACAGGTTGCACAAAAGATTATTAATCCCTGCATACTGTATAGTAGATGTTTTTTCAATCCTGTTGAACTTTATAAAACTTGATTTTTTTTTTTAAGCCAGGCATGGTGGCACATGCCTTTAATTCCAGAACTTGGAGGCAGGGATCTCTGAGTTTGAGGCCATCCTGATCTATAGATTGAGTTCCAGGACAGCCAGGGCTACACAGAGAAACGCTGTCTCAAAGAAACAAAAACAAATAAGCAAATAAATAAATAACCTGGGCTAAAGTGACCCAGCTAATTCAATGACTCTTATTCCTCAACATTATTTGCCATTTATAAAAATATTATTGACTTTTAAATTATGTTCTGTGTTTGTGCATGTGGGTGTGTCAGATCCCTGTGGAATCACAGGTGATTGGGAACCGCCTTATGGGTGTGGAGAATCAAATCTGAGCCATCTGCAAGAGCGGTAGGTGCTCATAACCACCAAGCCATCCCTCCAGCTCTTTAAAGATGGAGACTTAAGTGCAGTCATGTGCAGTGTGAAAAGCACTATTCAGAGGGATTTGTCATGGTCTATAGTGTTTTACTCAGGATGTTTCAGAAGAGTCGGACAGAAGCTAAAACTTGAACATGTTGAGGAGAAGCCCCTAGAAGGTCAGCATGTTGTGAGGAAGTCATAGCAGATTCGTTAGAATGCGGTGGATGTGTTTTGTTTCTACACAGAATTCTCTCCTGTGTGTGAGCTCAGAGGCTGGTGCCTGATAATTTCCTCTATTACTTTCAATCTTGATTTTTAGACAGGGTGTCACACTGAGCCCAGAGCTCACAGATTGGTTAGACTAGGCTGTCTCACTCCATCATGCCCCCCCCCCCCCGACAGGTTATGGCCCCCACCACCACGCCTGGCTTTCGCCTAGGTGCTGGGATGTGAGTTCAGGTCCTCACGCTTGTGCAGCAGGTATTTACCTCCAGAGCCGTCTCCTCAGGCTTGGCATAAAGAATGTGTTGTTTGAAACAGTTCTGCTTCACTGATGAGATTAAGGAAATTGGAAAACAATAAAGAACCACTATTGTTTTCAAGGCCTGATAATTTTTTTTTCACTTTTAAAGATTCTTATTTTTTTTTGAATTTTTTAATATTTTTTATTTATTTTTTCAAACAATGTATTTTGATCATATTTCCCCTCTGTGATTGCTCCTAGATCCTCCCCATCTCCCTACCCATCCAACTTTGTTTTCTCTTTTCAAAAAACAGAAAAGCCCACCAAACCTCAAAATGAACAAACAAAAGACCAGTAAGACAAAACATAACAAGACAAAGCAAAACAGTTCACAAAAAAAAAAAAAAAGCCGAGGAGTTGTGGGGCCTGCCCTGGAGTTGGGTTGATGGATGTTTTTCTCTTTGCCAGTTGGTATCAACTGCACATAGCTTCAAGGTCCACTCCCTCTCCTAGTGCTGGGAACCCGTCTGGCTTGGACCTGTACAGGTCTTGTGTGCTGCCACGGTCTGAGTGTTTATATGTGTGTGCCTGGAAGACACTGTGTGTGCTTGGAGTCGCCCGTCCCTCTGGCTCCTCCAGTCTCTCCACCTCTGCCCAGATCCCTGAGCTCTGAGAAGGTGAAGTCATCACTTAGGGCTCTGGTTCCAAGTCTGTACTCTGTAAACATTGTCCTGTTTGGTCTGTTACTTCCCATCTGCTCTCAGAAGTGGCTGCTCTGAGGTAAGCTGAACGAGGCGCTCATCGCCAAGAGCTTTGTGTGATAGCCTTCATTTTTCATTTTGAGTTTTATTTTAGTCTGGGTTGTCATTAGTGATTCTACTTCTTTGTTCAGTTCTACTTTAATGTTCTGTGCTGTTTTCATATTCAGCTGTGTAGTAACCATCTTCTTCATTCAGACATTTACTACTTTAATATTCTGTACTGTTTTCATATTCAGCTGTGTATTAACAGTCTTCTTCATTTTAAGACATTTACTCACGTCCTCTTTAAGGTCCTTGAACAGTTGCTATTTTCAAGTCTTTGTCTTGTGCTTCAACTAAATTCCTTTTCTCAGGGCCTCTTGCAGGAGAGGTGGGCACAAAGGAGATGGGCTAGGAAGGAAGGCTCAGAGATTGTTATTTTGTCCAGACTCAGAAGTAGAGGCTCTCAGCGAGGACAGCCTGCATGTCTTGGCAGTCTGTCCCTGATGTTATTCCTTGACATTCTTCATTCTCTTGTCCAAAAGCTTAGTGTATTCTGCAGCCTCATTTTTCCTAGTTATCGTTTCTTCAGAGCAGTTGGTGATTGTGTTCCAGGTAGAATGACAAGATAGCGAACCGTGGGTGCTTCTCGCCTTCTTTGTTTAAGGGCTTTATGGCAGCGTTAGTGGACCTCATCTTCACAGGGCTTGAGAAGGCTGAGGGCTCTGCTAGCTCTTTGGGCCTCAACTGCCGCAGCACAGTAGGATCTGGCAGTCGGGGAATATCTCTCTCTCTCTCTCTCTCTCTCTCTCTCTCTCTCTCTCTCTCTCTCTCCAATATCCAAGTTGAGAACGCTCAAATTGGCATCCAGAATGCACCCCAAACATGCGCTTTCTTGCTGCAGTTCTCCTCGGTCTATAGTAAGAATGCCCCTTGCTCAACAGCATGTCCACACTGATGAAGATCAAGACAGCCTGCTTCATGAAGAGACCTCATTTGCCATCCCCACCACTGATCACACCTTATTACCCTTCCACTCTTTACTCAGGGCATCGGCAGTAACTTTCTGTTTGTTTTTGAGACAAGGAATCACTGTGTACCCGACTGGCCTGAAACTCACTATACAGAGCTTGCTGACTTCAGATTCTTAGAGATCTGCTGCCACTATCTTCCACGCGCCAGCACGCCCTGCCTGAGCTGTCTGAGTTCTGAGTGGGATTGAACCATAGGTACCACCAGCCTCATATATCCAAAACTCACTTCTGCAATTCTTTTTCATGCTTTATTCCCATCTCGGTGGTACTTGTCACCTAGCAGCTGTGGCTAAAAGCAATATAATCTGTCTCTACTCCTTCCTTTCTTCTCTCCCCTCCCTTCCTCCTTTTCTTTCTGCTTTGCTTTCTTCCATCTCTCCTTTCCTCCCCTACACCCTCCTTTCCCTTTTGTTTGTTTACTTACTCATTTCGTCATTCATTCTTTGAAACAGAGTCTTCAAATACGTTGCCCAGGCTGGTCTCAAAATCATGACATTCCTGTCTCAGACTCCCCACGATTACAGGCTTGTGTCACCTGGACTAGGTAATTGGAGTCACTTTTCAACTCCCTACTGATGCCATGAATGCACTTCCGGGACTTCCTGCTTCCCTCCACTGCTATGGCTCTTGGGGAAGCCATCACTATTTTTGAATTGCTGTTACTGGTGGGAATTCCTACTTTATCTTGGACAATTCCAGTGGATTGTAATAGAACAGCCAGATAGATCTCTTTCAGCTTAAGTCAGAGAGATACTACTTTCCCCCTAAAAATACACCAAGCTTCCAGGAGCCACAAGGAATCACAGGCAGATTTCTCTGTCTGCCTGCTCCCACTCCTGTGACCACTGTGCGCCGGTCAAGTGCAGCCCACACTGCTTCCCCGCGTAGACTATACCTCAGTACTCGGTCTTACTGCTCATCTACCCGAGTTTCTTCCACATCACTTCTCTGCTCACTTACTTCCGCTCCGAGGTCTTTCTTCACAGTCAAGTCTTTGTGCACTCTCTTAAGTTAGAGTTCCTGCCCTCCGGACACTCCTTATGCTCTTCTGAATTTTCCCACACTGCCCACAATTTATTTCTTTTAACTCTTGTCACTTCTAGAATGACAACTCAAAGCGCAGGAGGTTTTAGTATTGTATCTGGGCCTGGTGTCCATTTACTAAATACTTGTTGCAAATATGCTTTCAGAAAAGAGGCCACTTCTTTAAAGGTGAGTTTGTCTTGTTTGGTTGGGGGATTCATCAGCAGGGCCTTACTGTATGAACCAGTCGTCTTCCCAGAGGGAAGGACCTTAAAATACTTCAAGATGGGAGCTAAAGCGCTGCGCATCGGTTGTTCACCTCTAATCCGTCCTGCTGTGTCGGCGCTCACTGGTTTATAAGAGGACATTGACTTCTTCTATACATACGCTGTGTAAATAAGGAGCTGCAAGAGAAGATAGGCTAAAATGAGACAGCCATGAGGAGGACAGGAGGTGCTGAAGACGGCAGAGGTCGTGTGTAGCAAGAAGTGGAGAGGAATTGAGGAAGGAGGGTGTGAGGGAAGGGGAGGAATGGGAATAAGGAGGAAAGGAACAGCAAATTCTGTTCTGAAAAACACAGAAATGAAACTTAATTCTTTGTAAGCTAAAAAACAAAATAAAAGCCTCCAAAACTTAAAAAAAAGAAATATATATAGTAATTGTGTGGGAAAGATTATCAGATAGTTTTCATCTGACTTTAATTATGCTTTGCATAACAATACAGATCTTGTAACTTGAATCTAGATGAGTTATTGTGGGTGGCACAAATATTAACCTAAGTGGCTCTGTTACCTTGAATGGTACCCTCTTGCCTCTTGTAATTATCTGTACTAAGTGGTAAAATGCATGTCATATTAATCTTTATCGTAAGCAGTCATAGGTGAAATAGTGAGTTCCAAAGTTTGGTCCCTATTGCCATTCAGAAAATGCTTTTGCAACTCGGGCTTTTAGTTACTGATTTCCCTTTCCATTGATCGCCATGGCTTCAGAACCTCTGTACCCTCGGCTGGCTTTAAAGTGGTGACTTTTCGCTGCGGAGTTGGTTAATGAGTGATCAGAAGTAAGTTCAGGGCCAGGCCATGCGGTGGCTCAGCAGTGCTTGCCTCCAGGCAGGACAGCCTGAGACCTACTCCTGACACACATCTGTAGGAGAGACCTGCCTGTCAATACACAATAAAACAATATAATACATTTTAAAAATGAGTTAGGTGAGGGGTTACAGAGATGGCTCAGCAGCTGGGAGCACTTGTTCTTGCAGAGGACTGGGGCTTGATTTCCAGCACCCACTTGGTGGTTCACAACCATTGTAACTCCAGTTCCAGGGGACCCAATGCCTTCTGATCTCCACGGGCACCATGCACACACATGGTATACATACATATATGCAGGCAAAACACACATAAAATAAAATTAGTAAATCTAATAAAAACTTAAAAGTAAGTTTAGTGAGCTGGGCGGTGGTGGCGCACGCCTTTCTTTAATCCCAGCACTCGGGAGGCAGAGGCAGGTGGATCTCTGTGAGTTTGAGACCAGCCTGGTCTACAGAGCTAGTTCCAGGACAGGCTCCAAAGCCACAGAAAAACCCTGTCTTGAAAAAAAAAAAAGTAAGTTTAGTGAATAATGAAATGGCATATTTTTTTAATAGATGTCACTAACATGCTTAGAATATAGTAATAAATAGCATTTTCTAATTTTTTCTGTTATGTATATCTAGGTCTTTGCTCATTAAATAAATATACATCTTATATGAGACCACTATCACTGACCTTGAGGTAAATACAAATGCATATTTTAATTTAGTATAAAAATTATAAAAACACTGGAGATAAGGTAAGAAGTGTCCTGTGTGTTGGGAGATGATTTACACATTGTCATGATGCGAGGTGATTCATGCTGACAGCTTTTCAGGCTGTAGAATTATGTAGCAATTGGAATGTTAAAATGAAAGTTCTGGTTGTTCTAAGACTCTTTGGCAGATCCATGATTGAGCTCGGAGTCTGAATGTTTACATGTTTTGGTACTGGAGACTGAATCAAAGGCTGGCCTCAGGGATGCTGGGCAGCTGCTCTGTTACTGCACTGTGTCCCTGAACCAAGATTGATTTTAAAAAAAGTATATGTGTGTTTCACCTGTATATATGTCAGTGCACCACTTTGGTGCCTGATACTGTGGAGGCCAGAAGAGGGTGTTGGTTCTTCTGAAACTGAGGGTAACAGACACTCGAGAGCTGCAGAATGGGTCCTGGGAATTGAGCCTGGATCCTCTGAAGAATAGCCAGTGCTGTTAGCCACTGAGCCTTTTCTCCAGCCCTAGGTTTGAATTTATAATAATCTAACTCAGGTAAATCTAATTTAGAAGTTCCTCTGGCCATACTTACTCTTTGTTACTTTTTAAAATTTTATTTTTATTTATGTGTATGTGTGTTTTTGTGCTGCTTGTCTGTGTATGCACATGTACGCAGTTGTCCACAGGCCAGAAGCAGGCATTAGTTCCCTGCTACTGGACTTACTGCTGGTTGTGAGCTGCCTGATGTAGGTGCTGGGAACCGACAAGTGCTCGTAACTGCTGAGCCTTCAGGGCAGCACAGTATTTGTTTTTGAGGAGCGTAGCGTAGGGACAGGGACTTACGTGATTTCTGTTCACACTCCACGCTTAGATCCAAAGGCTCAGTTATTTAATGCAGAGCTTGTCCTGCTTCCACCTCCTACATGCTGGAATTAGAGTTTTGTGCTCTGCAACCTGGCCCACGTCTTTTTATAACTTTATTCTTGAAATAAAGTCGTAGTTTACTTATAAATACTTTAATGTCTTAAAGTTTCACTGGTACAAAATCACCATCAAAATAATGAGATTATTACTTTCAGCCAGGAGCGAATCAAGGTCCAGGTGTGGTGGCACATGCTTTAATACAGTATTCGGGAACAGAGGCAGGAGGATCTCTGTGAGTTTGAGGCCAGCCTGGTCTACAGAGTGAGTTCCAGGATAGCCAGGGCCATGTGGACTCTGCTTCAAAAATAAATGAATGAATGAATGACTAAATAAGAGCAAGGTTTGACTTTATAGTGTAGGAGACAAAAATCTTAGAGGACTAAGCCTGGGTTGCTTAGCGTTTTCTATTAACACCTCCTCCCCTCCTTCACTTACTAATGCATCTTTACTGAGTACTGGGTATGGAGAGCTGTTGATTAACCTTGAAAATGATGCTTTTTGCAGCTTCGAGACTGTATCCAAAAGACCTTGAATGAGTGGAGTTCCCAAATCAGCCCCGATTTGATCCGGGTAAGTGGAATGTGAATGCAGAAATCTGCAGGCCTAAGCAGATGTGGTGTAAGCAGGAAGTTGACTTTCTCAGTTTGGTGAGTGAAGTCCAGTAGGCAGTTCGCCATAAAGCCAGCCCTTTGTGCTCTTCTGCTGAAGCGGCCACGGGGCCGAGCATCCAGCAGAAGTCTGGTCTACAGTTGCTTCCCCATTTGGTTTTTCCTGCTTAGTTCCTCACCCACCAGTGTCTCGGTCTAGTATAAGAATGACAGCCCACCTTGGCTGGTAGGTTGCTTTGGTAGAATGTCACCCCAATAATATAGCTAGGAACAACTTTTTATTTCTGGGGCAGAGTTTCTCTGTGTGGCCTTTGCTGTCTTGGAACCTACTCTTTTTAAAGATTTATTTACTTATTATTTGTACAGTTTTCTGCCTGCATGTAGGCCAGAAGAGGACCTCAGATCTCATTATAAATGGTTGTGAGTCACCATGTGGTTGCTGGTAATTAAACTCAGGACCTTAGAGCAGGCAATGCTCTTACCATTGAGCCATCTCTCCTGCCCCTAGGAACAACTTTTTAAATGTCAGTTTCTCATGAAACAGTAAGGAACTATATTTCATTAAGTGTACCTGGCCATTTCCAAAGAAGTTACCAGTCCCGGTAAGTATCTACATCTGCTCTAAAATCCAGCTGAGACAAAGACTTGTGTTTAGTCATGCACTAGTTAGAAGCATGGAAGAGCAACCAGGCACATGTCTATGACTCCAGTCCTTGAGAAACTCCATTCAAGAGAATTGAGTTTGAAGCCAGTGTGGGCTATAGCAAAACTATTTTAAACAAATATATATAGTGGTTCCTTTTGGACATTCTTTTTTTTTAACCATCTAAGTGCTGTACAGAAATGGTTAATGTCTGTTTATCTGAAATAACCATTGCTATCTGTGTCTGTCTTTGTCAATGCTTTGTACTGATTTGTGATGGATATCATAATGTGTGCAGGAGCCACAAGGAAGGCATTATTTGTTTTGTTAAATCTTAGGCAGTATGTTTCTGACTGATAGATGCTATCTTTTTATTGTTATCTTAATAGATTATTCATTGTGATGTATTGGAGTGGTCCTTGCCATTTAAAAAATTATACTGAAGAAGACTGTAAACAGAGACTGTTCTTTCATTTTGCAGCCACCCAGACCCGAATAATCACACAAAAACTATATTCATTACAATACTGTTTGACCAATGGCTCAACCGTATTCCTAGATAGCTCTTACATCTTAAGTTAACCCGTTTCTATTAATCTGTGTATTGCCAGTAGGCTGTTGCTTACTGATGTGGGCATGTTACTCCTTCGGTGGTTACATGGTGTCTCTCTGACTCTACCTTCTTTCTCCCTGCATTCAGTTTAGTTTTTCCGCCTACCTACTTTCTGCTCTGCCATAGGCCAAAAAAAGCTTCTTTATTAACTAGTGGTAATAAAACATATTCATAGCAAACATAAGGGAATCCCATATCAGAAAATAACTATTTTAACTTAAAATATTTGCAGTTACAAAACTGAATATACTATTGTCCTACAGTCTATGCTTTGGTATCTGCACAATACCTATTTTGAATAATGGCATGTTAAAATCTTTTAAAAATCTTTGATATACAAAGTGTCTTAGTTGCTATTCTATTGCTGTGAAGAGACACAATGACCAAGAGAAAGCATTTAATTGGGGGCTGCTTACGGTTTTAGAGAGGTAATCCATGGCTATCATGGCAGGAAGCTGGCAGGCGTGGCACTGGAGCAGTAGCTGAGAGCTTTACATCCTGATCCACAGGCTGCAGGCAGAGCAAGAGACTGTGCCTGGCATGGGCCTGTGAAACCTCCATGCCCACTCCCAGTGACACACCTCATCCAACAAGGCCACACCTCCTAATCCAAAGGTTCGGTAGCCTTACTTGAGCGGACTGACACATCTCCTAGTGATGTGCAGCTATGGATCCAGCAAATGCCTTTTCTCAGTAGCTGTCTGCAAGAACCACCAGGAGCATGTGCTTTCAGTTGACAGTATACCTTTACAAATCCAACTCTCCAGTCCTCTGCATAACTTAGTTAGAAGGAATCCTGATCTCTCTCACACAAAACATCAGACTGGTCTACTACAAATGAGAAATAGCAACTAAGACACTTTGTATATCAAAGATTTTTAAAAGATTTTAACATGCCATTATTCAAAATAGGTAATTTTCATTGATTTTAAAGTAAAATTCTCTTCTAACACCTCACATAACTCTACACTCTTCTGTTTTCTCCAGAAAATAGAAATTCTCTCTCTCAACATCTGCACTTTATGCTTAGAAAGTTCATTAGACCTCAAAAAGATCTTTGCGTCTGAAATGCTTAGGACAATCAGAGACTTTACCACCAGTAGGACTAGCTTTATGTCCATTGAACTTGTGTTTCCTGCAGGAGTTTCCAGATGTCTTGGAATGCACCGTGTCCCATGCAGTTGAGAAGATAAACCCTGATGAAAGAGAAGAAATGAAAGTGTCTGGTAAGCGCCCCCTTTACCGGTCACTCTCCCATGCTGTGAACTGAGGGACATGAGAGCGAATCCTTCCTCCTGACAGCCAGGTCATTAGTGAGGAAACCAGACGAAGGCCAGTCTAATGTCAGCTCTGAGGAGTGGGTTATAGGAAGTCAGAGCTGAGGACCATGGAGTGCTGATGTTTCTATTTCTTGTGATTTATGTGTACTCAGCAGTGGAAAGGTTCAAGTAGAAAATGGAAAGGAGAGGGGATGGTTAGGAACAGTGTCTGCAGAGCGAACAGATCTCCCCTTCCTGGGTGTTGGTGAGCAGTGCAGACACTGCCTGGAGTCCAGAAGGAAATCTGGGCAGCCAGCTCTGTGGAGAGAGTGATGTATGCGTACATCCAGCAGTGTCCGTGCCTGCTGAGTCAGCGGTGGGAAGCTAACACTTTCTGCCCTCAGCTTACAGGCAGCGTAGCAGAGCTCAGTAACTCCTGAGCTTGCCTAGATTCAAGTTCCTGGATGTATAGGTTACTGACTAGAATAGTCTAGGGTTAGCAAGTGTTCAGCCTCTCTGAGCCTCAGTTTGTTTATCTCTACAATGGGATTCAATTGTTTTACAGGCTTCTTTATAGTATGGATGAAAGAACAAAAGAGGCTCATAGCTAGGGCAGTGCTTGCCACAAAGTAGTAAAGAATAACTGTTATTACTAACATTGACAGGGACACGTATGACGGGATTATAAAATAGGAATGGCCTTTTCGTTCCAATCATAATACCACGTGATACAAATGCATTACCATCAAGCTGAACCTCAACCAGGGAAAGTTTTTCAGCGTGTATCGTGGACTCTAACGCTGGACTTCTCTGCTAAGGGAGCTCCAATGGCTGCTTGCCAGGAGAAGCAACAGGACCTAGATGTTTTAGGAAGATCTGGTAGTAGAAAAGAGGGGACAGATAAACAAGTGCACAAGGACACTTGTTGCATATGTTGAACGCCAGTCACTGTATAAGTGCTGTAGTAGTTTGAATGTAATTTGCCCCATAAGCTCATAGGGAGTGGCACCATTAAGAGGTGTGGCTTTGTTGGAGTAGGTGTGGCCTTGTCAGAGCAAGTGTGGCACTGTGGAGGTGGGCTTTGAGGTCTCAGACATGCTCAAGCCATGGGAGAGCACAGTAGGATGCGGACACATAAGTAATAATGAGGTGTGGATACATGGGGTGATCGACTTTTTCTTTGTTACCCAGCAAAGCTGTTCATTGTAGGATCAAATTCTTCATCATCAACTAGAAGTGCTGTTGACATGGGTAAGCAAAAATTTATCCCTCTCATAAAAATGGACTTTAATTATTTTAATCTAGATAAAGAAGATAAGATGATTTCAATTTTACCATTTAAACTTCTAGCCAAACTTTAAAGACTTGCATAGGACTAATTTTTAATTACATACAGTGATATTTTGATAGAAGTGTAAAAGATGTATTAATGTTCTCTGCTTGAGGATGAAATTTCTTTGTAATCATCATTAGGCCTTTAAATATTATACTATAGATAAAATACTAAAATCAGAGTACAAATACTGTGGATTCATTTCCAGCACCTGGTTAGATAAAAGTAAAGAAGGAAAACTACAAGGAAGAGGGCAGGTCAGAGACTTCTTGTCTGCTGCACAGAGAAGTAGGTGAATGGGCACTTAGAGACCTGTTGTAAATGACAGGTAAATTGTGCAATAATCTACTGTACAGAAAACTAGTTCATGACGTGGAATTCAGCGGACTTTGCTGAAGACGGTAATACTTGTTTCTAGCCTGTAACACACAGTTGTCCTGTCCATGTCTTCCTTCCCGTCAGCGTGCTCAGTCCTTGGAGTTGCGCAGCTGGACTCTGTCATCATTGCTTCGCCTCCCATTGAAGATGGAGTGAACCTTTCCTTGGAGCATCTGCAGCCTTACTGGGAGGAGCTAGAAAACTTAGTGCAGAGCAAGAAAATTGTTGCTATCGGCACCTCTGACCTCGACAAAACACAGCTGGAGCAGCTGTACCAGTGGGCACAGGTAGAGGGCGTCTGCATGCCAACACCTGCTACAGCTGTGGAGCAGCGTGCATTAGTGCATGTTCACTGTGGCTGACTCTACACGTGGGAGCTCGGAGACGGGCTTTATCTAAGGCAGTAGGAGCTTAGGTTTGGAGTTGGGTATGTCTTGTTGAACTGAGTATTCATCCTGCTTAAAATGGAAGAAGGAAACACTAAATGCTAAGTGTTCAGAGCAAGTGAATTAAACCATTCAGTCAGTTTTACATGTGGTGAAAATATTACACTGTGGGCATTATGGCTCTGATTTCTTAGGTAAGGAAATAAATGTAACAGTATTTTGTTTTTGTTTTTGTTTTTTTTTTTTTGCAGTTTTTCGAGACAGGGTTTCTCTGTGGTTTTGGAGCCTGTCCTGGAACTAGCTCTGTAGACCAGGCTGGTCTCGAACTCACAGAGATCCGCCTGCCTCTGCCTCCCGAGTGCTGGGATTAAAGGCGTGTGCCACCACCGCCCGGCCAGTATTTTCCTATTAAGTAAGAGGTATTAGACTTAGTCTATAGAACCTGATTTGGGGAAGAAATCATAAAGCCATCTCTCCACTCTGTGAACCTACAAAGTTATGAGGGAGGTTACCCACACCCTACGTTTATTTCCTATATCTTGTCTCTATTTCTTTTATTTCATTCTCAGCTGCTTCCTCAGAGTTGATGACAAGCAGGATGATTGCATTGTTCCTTCTCTTGTTGACTTGGTAGCAGTATGTGGCCAAGATACAGCTGGGGACTAAGTGATCTAGGAAGGATATAACAGCTAGCCAGTACAGCTGCTGGAAGTTAGGAGTTTCCTTAAATGCCTGAGTAGTAGCCATAGTAGCCACAGTTTATATCTTGAGATTCCCTGTTGCTAAAACCATTACACTTAGAATCACTGCTTCAGAGTCAGATGTACTGGACTATTAATTATTCCAGCAGGCTTTAATTTGAATCTTACTGGTAAGTATAATTATGTTTTCGTTTTTCCCTCAACCTGGAACTGTTTTCCTCATTATCACTAACATGGATTAGGAATGCATATATTAATACAGGTAGTCATGCAAAAGTATTCTATTAGTGAAGAATTGTCAAATATGGTTTTATGTTCTAAAATTTATTGCTTTCTTTTTTAAAAAGTGGAGGCTAGGGAAGTGACTTAGTTAGATACTTGCTATATTAGCATGAGGACCTAAGTTCAATTCCTAGCACCCCAAAAAAGCACACATTAAAAATATCTATCGAGGTAACATCTACCTGTGATACCAGCTCCTGGAGAAGGCAGAGACAGGAAGATTCCCTGGAGATCGATGGATGGCTAGCCAGTCTGGCTGAACTAGTGAGCTCCAGGTTCAGTGAGAGACCCTGTCTCCAAAAATATGGAGGAGAGTGACTGAGGAAATTGCCTGATACTAACCTCTGACTTCCACATGCACCATTCTACACACATGTGCAGACGAAGACACAAAATTGTGTAACTAAGCATGCAAAGCAATAGGCTAGCATGATAGCATTTTCATATATATATGTCAGTATACTAAGTTCTAATTAATTCCCCTCTCACCATACTTCGTTGGGGGGCTCCTTCCTTTCCTCCTCCCTGAAGTCCATTCTTCTCTTTCACCCTGTCAAGAGCTCTCCCTCCACTTTCTAAGTAATGCCCTAGACGCATACACAGGTGTCCACAGAGCCTGACATGAGGGAACGTGCAGAGGACTCTTCTGTGCCCAGCCTACTTCAGTCACGTGATTGCTTCTGGTTATTGCCCAGCCAGTGTCACAGTTTCCTTTCCTCTCTGGTGACTGGAACTCATGGTGTTTGTGGATCATGTTTTCTGTATGCATTCTGTTGATGGACATGTAGACTGGTTCTGTTTCTTAGCTACTGTGAATATTAGTTTTCTGCTTTCTGTGTTCTATATGACATAATTTAATACAGTTCATTTTATTTCCACTTTTAGGTAAAACCAAATAGTAATCAAGTTAATCTTGCCTCCTGCTGTGTGATGCCACCAGATTTAACGGCATTTGCTAAACAGTTTGACATACAGCTACTGACTCATAATGACCCAAAAGGTAAGCCTGATGTTTTCTCTTATGGAGAACAAAAGCTGTTTGTTTGGGGGCTGGGGGTTCAGGCCAATGATGGAATGTTTGCCTAGAATGCACACAGCCTGGGTTTGATCCCAACATTGTGCACACAAATTTTAGAAACACAAAAAGAAAACAAATGTTGAAATCTTAAGTATGTGCTATGATAAGTGTACAGTGTTGTTAAATGTAAATATTATTGTTAATTTAAAACATACAGTGTTAGTTTTGTCTCTGCCGTGGTGGAGTTGTAAATCAATTGGCAGGATCCTATGCCAGAGCATGGGAATGAACTAAACCATTTCTCTAGACACCACTTGTTTTCTCTTTTTTTTCCTAAGCAATGGGAGTAATGCTCTGATGAATGTACTTAGATATTGTGCTGTGGCCAAAGCAAAAGGTCAGAGTAAAACTGATTTCTTTTTGCCAGTGCTGAAGACTATGTTATGATATATACCAGATATACTAATGGGGAGTTAAATTCTTCTGTAGTTATACCTTTTTGTGCTTGTGTTATTATTTTCCCATGTAATTAAATATAATATTGTGCGAATCATCCTCTCTCTCTCTCTCTCTCTCTCTCTCTCTCTCTCTCTCTCTCTCTCTCTCTCTCTGTGTGTGTGTGTGTGTGTGTGTGTGTAGATGAGCACATACTAGAAAAAAATCCTGATGAAATATACAGTAATAGAAATGCTATTAATAGGGTTAGGATTGATTTTTTTTCCCTTTGGACTCTCTTGTATTTTCCCTGGTTGTACATTAGAATCTCCTGGAGATCTTCAAAAATTGCAGACTCCAGATTCCCTAACCAAAAGTTATGAACTAAAGAAACTGGGGTGCAGGGATGTGTTTTAAAAGAACTGATGGCATTTAATATTGTAGTTCAGCTTAGAGGATACGTGTATTTTATATTCAGTTTTGTTGTTCGTCTTTTGAGACTGGGTCTCCTGCAGCCATGCTGGCCTGGAGGCCACTATAAAGCCAAGAATGACCTGAACTTCTGATCCTCCTGCCTCCACCCCCAAGTGCTTAGTTTCAGCTCTGTGCCATCAGAGCTGGTTTATGTGGGTGGGGCAAACAATACCAGGTGCACTCTCGGCAAGCATGCTGCCAGCAGCTAACTTTCTGACCCTGTACTCAGTTTTGTTGTTGAAATGCTTACTTACATAGTCAAGAGCTTTTGTCTTCAGACCTGACTTGTTGGGATTGCTGTTTTAGAACTGCTTTCTGAGGCGAGTTTCCAAGAAGCTCTTCAGGAAAGCATCCCCGACATCGAAGCCCAGGAGTGGGTGCCATTGTGGCTGCTGAGATACTCCGTCATTGTGAAAAGCAGAGGAATTATCAAGTCAAAAGGTTACATTTTGCAAGCCAAAAGAAGGGGTTCTTAACTACAACTCAAGCTCAAAACTTATTGACCTGTATTTATCTCAGACATAAGATAAAAAATTCGTAAGAGAAAATTGAGATGTGTAAAAAAATCTAGCTCTTGCCTATAACAGGTGTCGTTGAGGCATTATCTTCAGTTGTCTGGCAGTGTGTTGTCAAGGTTTGAATACTTCTGCCTTTGCCTCAGCACTCACGGGAACCACTGTATTGTTTTCATTAAACTATTGTTTTCTAACTGAAATTGTCTATAAAGAAAAGTACTTGCAATATATTTCCTTTATTTTTATGAGTAATAGAAATCAAGAAAATTTGTTTTTAGATATATTTTGGCTTGGGCATCAGGGTGATATATACATATTTTTTATTTCCAAGATTCATTAATTGCTTCTTACTCTATACTCTATAACTAAGCAATTAAATTACAGTTGTTAAACAAGATACTGGAAGATATTTTTTCCTGTCATTGGCAAAATAATCTATCTCAGAGTAACTACAGCAGCTGCAATCTACTAGTAATGTAAATAAAATTCATTCTTTGATCCATGAGTGGAAACTTAATCTGTGTGTTCATACTAACTGGGATTTGACCATGTGCTCTGTGTCATGTTCTTTTCACCTATTATTTACAAAGGCAAGCCAAAGTGTATCTGAGAAAGAGGCTTGATGCTTTGGCAGTATTGTTAGGGAGTTTAGAAAAAGAACCACTGTCATCTTCAGATTCTTTGGGGCTCTTAGTGCATTCTTTCTGTGTCGCTGCGCATTCAAGAACGTTCACTAGTTCCATTGTACTTGACACTGTGGCCCTGGAGAGACGATGAGAGTCAGCTAAATAAAGCATGTTGTCTGTACCTATTACTGACGAGGAGAGAATAAAGCCAGGAAAGACTGAGGGGAGTCATTCAGTTTAATTTTATACTAGTGTAAAAACTGAAAGTTTGCAAAGAAGCCATGCTGCTTACCTGTAGCACACCAAAGGGTCTTAGGCTGCAAATCTGTGCTTGTTACCCAGTCTTGGTTTTTCTTTAAAAGAGATCTTGTATGTCAGTATTCTTAAACATAGGCCTTGTAAAACATTTTGCTCAGAGATTTTCAACTTAAAACTATTGTCTATGTTAAGTCAACACAGTAGACCTTTATCCTACGTAAGTCTTTATGGTAACTGGATGACTTTCTCAATTAGAATTATGTGAAACCAACTGAGTTGCCTGCTAAAACTTAAATAGAATTCAAACTAAAAGCCTATAATTACACTGATTGTACATAATGCTAAATATATAGGTAACTTAAATTTGGAAATGTATGTGTTTTCATATGGCATAAATCACATTTATAATGTTGTAAGCAGAGGCTGCTCTTTTGTTCCCAGCTGCCCAGACCCAAATAATCACACAGAACTGTATTAATTACAACACTGTTTGGTCAATAGCTTAGGCGTATTCCTAGCTAACTCTTATATCTTAAATTAACCCATTTCTATTAATATGTGTATAATCACAAGGCTGTGGCCTATCACTAAGGTTCTGGCATCTGTCTCCTTCGGCAGCTACATGGCGACTCCCTGACTCTGCCTACTCTCTATATATCTCTGTTTATATTTCCTGCCTGGCTTTACTCTGCTAAGCCATTGGCCCAAACAGCTTTATTCATCAACCAATAAAAGCAACATATATACAGAAGGACATCCCACAACATGTTGTTTTTAAGTTTGTGCAGTGAGTTGGCCAAATTACTCTGAGGGGAACTTGGTATCACCTTTATTGTTTTTAAAACCTAGATTTTTGAAGAGTTTGACAATGTGAGAAACCTTTCTTTGCTGATGTATCCAGATGTTAGCCAGAGCTTGTTTGTGCTCTTCTGTTCTACTCCCAACAGGAAATAAAGCACAAATTATGGGTTCACTTTGTGAAGGGATCATGTGCAGAAGAAAATATTCATGGATGGAATCGTTACGTGATTCCATTGTTCTTTTGTACCAGGCTTTTTCTTTTGGTTCACCAGCCAGCTCCCAAATCATGACCTGGAGACTTACTACTAGTTTTGAATGCTCAGCCTAGCTTAGGCACATATTGGCTAGCTATTTTAACTTAAATTAACCTGTTTCTCTTTATCTACCTTTTTGCCTCGTGGCTTATTACCTTGCTTCTGTATATCTTATTTTCTCTATGTTTGACTGGCATCTGCCTGACTTTGTGCCCTGGGCATGCCCCTTGTTCTCTCCTCTTTTCATTCTTCCTGTTGAGCCTAGATTTCTCCTCCTATTTATTCTGTCTCCCTGCCAGCCCTGCCTGTCCTTTCTCCTTCCTGGCTATTGGTCATTCACCTTTTTATTAGACCAGTCAGGTGCCTTAGGCAGGCAAGGTGAAACAAAAGCAATACATCTTTAAATAATTAAACAAATGCAGCATAATCAAAGGAACACACCTTTATGCAGTTAAAGTAATATTCCACAGCATAAACATATGTAACACATCTTTGCCCAGTTAAAATATTCCACAACATTCATTTACTCCAAATCTTTAAGTTATTGGATAACCTTTAAAAATGAGTCTTCTGGGGGCTGAAGAGATGGCTCAGTGGCTAAGAGCATGTGCTGCTCTTGCAGAAGATCCAGGTTCAGGTTCCAGCACCAACAAGGTGACTCACAAACACCTGTAACCCCAATTTCAGGAGATCCAGTGTCCTCTTCTGACCTGGAGGCACCAGTCACACACATGGTACACACAAATCTCAAAAATACTCCCCAAATAGCCGCTAAAAATGGAAAGCTGTTATCAGTAGTGTGTACAGATATATTTGAATGCAGTGAGCCAAGGTAGAGAGATTTTGCATGTAATTTCTTATAAAGTAAACACAAAGATTTTTAGCTTATTACATTTCCAAAATCAACAGGCACCCTTTTCAGCAGCAGTCTTTTACGTGGGGTTTATTCCATGAGATTACCTTAAATTTCCATCCAGGAGACTCTAGACACTGAAGAACCAAGGTCTCTTGTAAGTTAGATTAATGTGCTATATATTCTAAAGACCCTTTTTGGTTTTTTTGAGACAGTGTCTTTGTAGTCCTGGTTGTCCTGGGGCTTGCTAAATAGGCCAGGTTGGTCTCAAACTCAAAAGAGATTTGCCTGCCTCTACTTCTCCGAAGTGCTGGGACTAAAGGTGTGTGCCATCATGCCCTGCCCCTGAAGACCATATAGATGCTAGAATACTGATACAAGCCGGGCGGTGGTGGCGCACGCCTTTAATCCCAGCACTCGGGAGGGAGGCAGAGGCAGGCGGATCTCTGGGAGTTCGAGGCCAGCCTGGTCTACAAGAGCTAGTTCCAGGACAGGCACCAAAGCTACAGAGAAACCCTGTCTTGAAAAACAAAAACAAAAAAAAGATAGAATACTGATACAGTATCCTTTTAAAGGGACCATTGATGGAACATGAGTTACAAGTAGCTAATAGAGTTTCAGTTCTGAAGAATGGTCATCTGGACATGTGAGCTGTATACTTTGTTTTGGTTGTGTCAATGATGGGACCATCTTGGACCTAAAGCATTGAACTATTTGAACTTAAAGTGTGATTTGATAATTATTTAAAAATATATAAATGTAAGACGAAAACCTAAGTTATTCTGTATTGCACAAGCAGTTCAGGTTTTCTGTGAAAACCATAAAGCTATTTTGTCTATTTCACATGAATAGATCCTACTTTCCTATACCAGGACCAAGTAGTAACCAAAATTAGGATCTTGCTTTTGAGGGACAAAAGTTGTAAGGCTCATCTTAATTATGTCTAAGTGTTTCCTCCTAGGTCATCCAGCAAGTACTCTGATCTCTGAGGTGTAAGCACCCAGTCACTGGTGTATGTGGGCAGCTGGCAGCTCATCCTTCTGCCAGATGTGTGGAGAGAGAATGGTGAAGTTTTTCAAAGAATTTAAATCACTTGTGCAGTCTGTTCTTATACTCAAGCACACCAGCTTTTGATTCTAAACCTATTTTTCCAACCCTAATGTCCAATGTTCCAAAATTAATTACCTCTCTTTTCATCATAAAATTGATGAAGGAATATGTCAGAATTTGACTTTTTGCAAAAATATGTAACAATATTTTTATAGTTTTTGGATTGAATGAAACAGAAAATGGAAATAACTAGTATGCACCTGTAGTGTACTAAAGCAAATATAAGGCATTGTTAAAGGTAATTTTTATTTTGCTTATATTAATGTGAGTTTTGTTTTTTACTTGAGTTGTTTGAAAATGGGAACATCTGAAAACATCACATTGATTTTTGAACCATTTGAATTCCAACAGTATGATTTGAAAATAAATTGTGAATTACTTGACAAAGACCTAAACCATAAAGCTATTCATTCACTCAGCAGAGATGTATGCTGTGTGCTACACCAGATGCTACAGATGGACACAGATAAACAATCTCACCTATAAAGAGCTTACAATATATTCCCAGGGAGGCAATCAGGCAATGAAGAAGAGAAAGAGCTGTCTTGGTTGGCAGAGAATCGGGGACAAGGTTGGGGAATGTGGAAGAAAGTGGCTGTGGGTAGAGGGTCAGAACAAGAAAGACATAACTAAAGGAATTAACTTTGAGGGTCAGGTCGAAACAAAGTGTACTTAGCATTGTGGGCAGATCTTTCTCTGCCTGATTTGTAAATATTTTATCAAATGGCATGAGTTTGGGTCCCCAGCATGGCTGTGGCCTGGTAATCCCAGCACTGGGAGCATCCATCAGCTCCACCAATCAGCAAGCTCTGGCACACTCAGGTCTATCTCAGATAAGGTGGAATGTATGTACTAGAGAAAGTTACCCGGTGAAGTAGATGTCTGGGCTGTAAGCACACAAGTACGGAAACCCCCAGTCACACATACAAAAGACTTGTTGTGCTCTGGTCTGTGAATGCATGTGTATTGGAAAAGTCACATTGTATAAAAGAGAATAAAGCTTGTCACCGCCTCCCCTCCAGTTAGTGTATGGTTATATATCCATTGCCAGAAAATTAAAAGAATGTGTTTTTCATATTTCATGTATTTCATATATGGATTCGGTATGTCCAACTCTCATCATTTTAAGATGACCCATGTCTTATTACTTTGAGTCAGCTCTTTTCCCTGTCTTTGCTCAGTCCTGATTCCTGTACTATACTCATCAGATTCACCTTTTCTCTTATATCCTTAGTAATTTTCACCAACATCTTTGTCTTAAAGACCCCGCAAAGGGTCATATATTAGCTGCCTGGCCTTTGACCAGCAGTGCTGCAGGGACTTGGGAGGAACTTTAGGGAGGTGGGGTCTGGCAGAAGTTAGGTCATTGGAATTCTTGAAAAGGGAAGAGGGCCCTGCCCCTCCACTCTATGCAGCTCAGCCACCATGTGGTGAACAACTTTGCTGTCACATAGTGTCCACCATATTTCTGTCCTGCCTTCAGTCTAAAAGGACAGAGAAAAGAGACATGGACTACAACCTCTGAACTGAGCCCAAATAAATCTCTGAAGTTGTTTAAGCCAGAAATTTTGACATAGCAACGGACAGCCGACTAGCACATGCAGTAAACTTCGTGGTTCTTTCTCTGAAAATGTATTTCATATTCTGTCTTCGTTTTCAATGGTGATGGAGATTGAACCCAGGGCCCTGCAACTGTTAAAACATGTTGGCCATTATCATCAGGAAAGTGCAGATTAAACTATAATGAGATGTCACTAATGATGAAAGACCTACAACAGCAAGTGCTGGTGAGAACACGATGCAGATGTAGCTCTCAGATGTCGGTGAGACCGAAACCACCACTATGGAAAATACTCAGGCGTTTCTTCATTTTGTTTTTGTTTTCGAGACACGACCATGCTAGGTAGTTCAGACTGGCCTGGGTCCTCCTGTCTAAGACTCATATGTGCTGAGGTTGTAAGCCATGTACCACCATCCCTGACTTCGGCATTTCCTATGAAATCAAGTGTACACTTAGCATATGACACCATTCCACTCTTAGTTTATCAAACTGAAGGTCTCACTGGATATTTTGGCCAGAAACTTCCTTCCCTCATAGGCCTCACCCTAGCACAGCTCACATGGTGCTGTGAGCTGTCCCCAGATGGCTCAGAGAACAAGACAGAACTCTTTTAAACCTAAACTGAAAAGTAACAGCTCTCATTGTTGCCAGTGTTTTCACTAAGCCTCGCCTGTCTTAAAGAGTGTGAAGACAGGAGATTGACTCAAGTCCCAGTTAGAGAAACACATGTTCTTGTTCTTTACATGTATGTGACTCCCAAAGCACAGGCTGCATCCTCATGGCAATCAAAACTTGGTCATGGCTGGGCGGTGGTGGCACAAGTCTTTAATCCCAGCACCCGGGAGACAGAGGTGATCTGTGTGAGTTTGAAGTCAGCCTGGTTTGCAGAGCGAGTTCAGGATACCCAGGGCTGCAAAAAACAAAACAAACTTGGTCACTATGCATACCTGCCTCCAAGGAGCAGGAAGAGGAGCTACTTAACTCAGAAGCAACGTACCCACTGAAATGCATGTTTTTAAGAAAAATTACTTTGTGTTTAAAAAGTAAAGGAAAATAGATTTGAGGAACCACATCTCTTCTTGCTCCCAACATTAATTCCTTTACCCCTTCCTCAATTGCTTTTGTAGCCTCTCAATATATTCTAGTTCTCCATCTTTCATCTGCAAAACAAAATTGAACACCTCAATCGAGTGTGAAGACGCATGCCGTTGATCCCAGTACTTGGGAGGCAGGGGCAGGTAGATCTTTGAGTTCGAGATCAGCCTGGTCTACATAGTGACTTTCAGGACAGCCAGGGCTGTGTGGAGAGACCTTGCAAAACAAACAAAGAAACAAACAAACTAAACTAAAACCCTTTCGATCTGGGGCAGTCAGTCTCTTCTTTCCGTTGGGGGGGAAAAAAGTTTTATCTCTCTTTTTTTCTTTTCTTTTTTTTTTTAAAGGATTACTTCAAATCCGGAGACATCTTAGCTAATCCCGAGCTTTCTAATTATTCTCCGAGATCCAGGGTTCACTTGACACACATCCTTATATCCCAATCAAATCTCGAAGTCTCATTTCTATTTAACTTCACAAATGCTAAGTGTTTTCTAAAAGTACTAAATGAAGTCTCCCTTTGGCTTCAGTCGAGACTCATGCCAAAGATCTTACAATGACCGATGGAAAGCAGGGTAAAGAATGCAACTTCCTATTTTGTGTAAAACGCAAGCCTCTACCGCCGCGGAGAGCATGGTGGAGGACGCGCGGAACCAGAGGCCGGCGGCGGCGATCTAGACAGGAACGGCACGGGAGACCGATAGGAACCATTCTCCCGAGCCGCAGTTTCCGCGGGGACGCGTAAGCGAGACCCTTGGGTCTGACGCACTTCCGAAGCGTCGGAGCCGAGGAAGCCGCGCTGGCTGCCGGGAATACAGAGTCGGAAGCATGGTAGTCACCAGGTCTGGGCGGTGTCGGACTTGGCTCCCAGTCGCGTCAGGAAGCTCCCACCACAAGGTGAGGACCCCATGTTCCCCGGGTCTCCTCACCGCTGGGCAGGAGGGGCTCTGCCGGGTGGAGGAGAGCGAGGAGTCTCGGCGGGGCGGAGGAGGGTGAGGGTGGCACGAGCCTTGTGCGCAAAACGCTGCGCTGTGCCAGCCTGGAACCGGGTTGCGCCTCGGGGTCTTTCAAGGCACTTACGAGCGTGTGGGTTGCTTGCCTTGCGCGCACCTGAGTCCTCTTAAGCTTCCTGTTGAGACAATACCTGGGAAGATTAATTCCTGCCCCCGCTCCCGTGCCTCATTGGGGATGGGAGGGAGCATCTTTTTCACGTGGGGAGACTGGCAGTGGCCCCGCACCAACTCCTCTGGTATTTCAGGGCGGCTGTGGCGTCTCTGAGGGCCTCTGGCTGTCTCCTGCTGCCACACTCTTTAGATCGTGTGGTAAAGGATGTAACGCAGTCTTTCCTGTACATAAAAACCCAGGCAAACAGAATTCCCTTATACACTCCTAAGTGTATATACACTATATCTGTGCAATTAGTACTTAACTCCCCTGCCCCCTGGGCCTCTATAAGTGATTTGGGTTCTTTTCCCCCTCAGAGTGGAGAAAATTCTCTTCAGTTTTGCTTTCTGAAGTCTAGGATGAGGCAAGTAAAGGAAAAAATGATTTCATCATGAGTTTAGCTTTGTTTCGTGCCTTATTAAGTATTGCCTTTTGAGGTCCTGCTACATTTGTCTGCTCTTGTCCCTGCCGTATCTGAATTATACTGTGTTTGTTTTTGGTTTGCAGGGTTCTACTCCTCAAGGAATCAAGACGCATCCAGAAAGCAAGAAACATGACAGAAGTATTGCTGATTCAGAGACAGCTGAGAAACAAAGTTCAGTCCTCTCCAGAAAGAGGAAAAGTCGAAGTCCGGGCCCCCCAGGAGAGATAACAGAGCCGGCTACTGATACAGAGGTCTCTGAAGCAGAGTCTCATGCTTCGGGGGTTACTTCTGTGTTTGAGGTCGAGGAGCCCATTATAAGAATAACTAGGAAGAGGCAGGTCATAAGTGCACCCACGCCAAAGTCCAGTGTTAAGAAAAGGCAGAAAATAACCCCTCAGCATGAATCTCTCGATGAAGGAGTGGTTTCTGAAGCAGAATCTCACGTTTCAGGAGTTTCCATGGTTGTGCCTTCCACAGAAAGAAGCAGCAGAAGAAATAAGGCTAAATCTCAGCGAGATTCAAGCCCACAGTCACAGGCAGAAGCCATTTCTGATGCTGAGTCGTCATGCTCAGGCATTTCATCATCTGGGATCGCACCCAGGACAACAGCCAGGAGCACGCAGAGGAAATTACAGGCCCAAGCTGAGAAGGAAGGTGCTGAGCTTATACCAGGAAATAAAAAGCAAAGCATGGGTACCTCTGTGAACTCAGAGGACTCGGACACTAGACAGGCCTCTCAGTTGCCAGCGAGAACACATTCTCAGATTGATAGGCCAAATTTCTCTAATAATGAGACTGATGATTCCATCCCCAGAGATTCAGAAAAAAAGCTAACACCACAAAATCACCAACGTTTGCATATACAAAAAGAAAAAGCCAGTGTTGCATCTCTTACAGAAATTAGGAAGGAGAATGCTAAGAGTCTGGATGAAGAGGACGCCAAAATAATGGAAGACAAAGAAATTACTGAGAAGCATTCCCAGTTGACTCTTTCTGAAGTTCAAGACACCAGCGTTCGGCAGTCAGTTTCTCAGAATCATTCAAGCACCCCAAGCAATAAAGCCACACCACAGCCTTCAAGTCCCCAACGTGAGACTCTAATGAAATCATTAGAGCACAAGTTTGCAGTTGTGAAAGTAGCGAGACTGAATGAAGGCAGAGTGGGCAGCCTAAAAATGAGTGACATGGCCCAATCCAGTGATCACGGGGATGGTAACGACAAGTCCACAAGTGCAGGTGACTGCGAGAACAAGGACAGCCAAAGTGACGTGGGTCTTGAATCTGATACCAGACCCTGCAGGTCTGAACTCAGCGTGTCGCAGGATGTAGGTAGTTCTGTTCTGTTATTTCTTAGCAGTGATGAAAGCCAGCAGTCTGAAAACAGCGAGAACGAGAAGGACTCTGTGTGTTCCGTTGGAAACAGTGGCCAGAAGGAGTCTTCAAGCGAAGACTTGGAAGACACCGCATGTGGTAGTTCCCTCTTTGTAATTGATAGAACTCCAGGGTTGAGTGCTGACAAACAATTTTACCTGGAAGACAAGGCCCCGAGTGAAGTTGCTGTTGAGGAAGAAGAGGAGGAGGAAGAAGAAGGTGAAAATAGCGAAGGATCATCAGACAGCGATGAAAATAAAGATGAGTCTAGTGATGAGGAAGATTTATTAAATAACACAAAGTCAAAGCTGTAAGTACTGCCTTTAAAAGTAAATAGGCAAGGGCATGCTGAGGATTAAACCTGTGGCCGCAGCCCTTTGCCTCTGAGCTATACCCAACCCCCAAGATAATTTTTATTAGTATATATTATATATAATGTTTCATTATGATGTTTTCATTCTTGTGTGTATACAGTGAGTTTTGAAGTGTAATTTACCCCTTGTACTCTTCATCCCCCTTTCATTCCCACTGATACCCCTTTTCCCAGCTAGTCTCTTTCTGCTTTAGTGACTTTTGGGGACATAGGTGACCCAATGAGTTTAATTGCTTATAATTAATAGTATAGGTGAGGGGTTCTTTAAAGGATTGTGGGAAGCTTACTAGTGCTGTACCATTGAAAAAAATGCCTCTTCCTCCGCCTGTAATCATTACTGCCTAGAGGTCCTCAGGGAGAGGTGGGGCATCATGAGTTCCTGGACCCTCCATTCAGAGTGTTGACTGGTCCAGTCGTGTTCCATAGGTGATCAAGAGTTGCTATCAGTTCCTGGTGCAACTACCATGTCATACCCAGAGAACAGTATTCCATGTTGATGCTCCATGCCCCTCTTCTGCAGTGTTCCCTGAGCTTTGGAAGGGGAGGTATAGATGTCCCATGTAGAAATGAGCACCTTGAGATTCTTAGCACTTTGAACAGTTCCAAATCTTAGTAGTAACTGCTACCCACTACAATAAATAAATAAATAAATGCATCTCACCATACCTGAACATAAACCTAGATATTTAGAAGGTTTTTTTTTTAATGAATTAAGCATGTCTAGAAAAAAAAGTAGTAGCTTTCTCACTAGCGCCTGTGACCAATCACAGGCTTCTTTTTGATGAGGTGTACAGAACCAAGTATAAATTCCTGTAAGTGGGCCTCAAATTCAGTTAGAAGTGGTTGGTTACCCCTTTAACAGTGCTCCAGTAGGCAGGCATAGCTTTTCTGGCAAGTCAGCAGTACAGTCCCCAGCTGGGTCAGACCATTGATAACTTCCCCCAACCTGTATGGTCTTCCAACACTATAGAAGTTAGCCAACAGGATTCCAGTTCAGTTTCAGATTGATTTCTGTGTCCTATAGCCAAAGCCTGTGAGATCTTACAGCAGTAGGGTCTTTTGATTTTTCAAGATAGGGTTTCTTTGTGTGCCTGGCTGTCCTGGAACTAGCTCTGTAGACCAGACTGGCCTCGAACTCACAGAGATTTGCCTGCCTCTGCCTCCCAGGTGCTGGGTTAGTGGTTTGTGTCACCACCAGCAGTAGAGTCTTAACATCTAGTTCGTGGGAGGCCATCAAGAATCGTGGTGATAGCCTCTTGTTTTAAGGGACCTTAGGGTGTGCAACACCATGCCTGGTTAATTTGTTTGCTTGGCTCTTTTTGTTTGTTTTTAAAAAAACATACTCCTTCCCACATTAAACTCAATATGCATTCATGATAAGAACCACTGTCAAGACACTGTAATAGGAAGACTCCACTTTTCAGGGGAGGCTTGTGTACTTTGAACTATACTACATGGTTTATGGGAATGATCAGAGAAGAAACTGGCTTATAAAAAGGACTCTTGGTTATATAAGGTAAAAATTCTCACTTTAAAAATAGGATAGGAGCCGAGACCAGATGTGGAAGGGGCGGGTCTGGAGTATGCCGTCTTTTTTTTCTGCTTCTCCAGGCTTGGTGCTCATTGCCACCTGAGATGTAGTTAGAAACTGCCATTAACTCATCCAGCAAGGGAGTCGATTTTCTTTCACCCATGATCTCTCTGTAGCTTACTGTAGACCAGAATGTGCAATCCTCCTGTCTCAGTCCTTTGAAGGCTGAGATTATAGTCCTGTACCACACTTGGTCTGCCTAGGAAAGAATCTAGAATTGGGAATTAATTTCTGTTAATTTTAGAGTCAGAGCTAGTCTTTCTTCGTAGAGACACTGTGTCTTTCTGAGCTGTGTCCTCCCGTGTGTGAAGTCAACTGAACGGCTTTTCTTCGAGTTCTTTATGAAATCTGTGTACATGTTATTTGCTTAATCCTCTTAGAAAATCTGGGCATCTTCTCTAATGGTGTTGATTTATTATTCATTCTTGACTTTATTCTGAGTGAATGTATGAGATACACGTTTATTGAGTGTTTCAGGAACTGCACTGTAAATAAGGAACTCTGTGTACATGTGTGATTTTACCATGCATTCTCATTCCCATTTTGTCTTACTTGATCTTTTAAGTGATACTTTCTCTTTCAGTCTGAAGTTGACGAGTAGCAGCATAGACCCTGGACTAAATATCAAGCAGTTGGGTGGCTTGTATATTAATTTCAATGTAGACAAACTGCAGCCTCAAAAGAAAACCCTAACACAGATCAAGGAGAAAAAGAAAAACGAGGTAAGCTTATGAAATGTCAAACTTTATTGTCTGTTGTGCTCTTTTTCCATCTTGTTAAAATAGTTGTTTTTTTATGGAAGAAGTTTTATCTGTAAGAGAGGATACTTGAGCTGGGCGGTGGTGGCGCACGCCTTTAATCCCAGCACTCAGGAGGCAGAGGCAGGCGGATCTCTGTGAGTTTGAGGCTAGCCTGGTCTACAAGAGCTAGTTTCAGGACAGGCTCCAAAAGCTACAGAGAAACCCTGTCTTGAAAAAACAAAACAAAAGAGAAAGAGAGGGAGAGGGGGAGGATACTTGAAATAATAATTTATGATCAGTGTATTATTATTATTTGCACTCACCATTTAAGGACTTAGGGTCCTATTTTCTTGCTGTATTTTTTTTAAACATTTATTTTTTTGTTTTGTGTGCATGTATGTGTAGACACATTTATGCTGTGGTATACAGAGGAAGATTAGAGGACAATCTGCTGTAGCTGTGTGTCCCTACCCTGTGGGTTCCAGGGAGCAAGAGCAAGGCCAGGAGGTTTGGCAACAAGTACCTCTTTAAAGTGCAAAAAACATTCAGAAATATAGTAGTAGATTTGCCTACACAAAATTTAAAAGCCTAAATTTTAAACGTTTAAATGGGAAAGAAAGATAAAAAATAGTTTTGTATTTTCTTAGCTTCTGCAGAAATCTGTCATTACACCTGACTTTGAAAAAAACTATTGTGTGCCACCATATAGTGAATCGAAGCATCAGATTCAGAAACAGCGCAGGGTAAGTAGGACTCACTGTTTGGATTGCTCATGCGTGCTTTGCCCCTCTGTTTCCAGGGTGTGTAATGCTGTGATCGTGCAGTTAAGCTCTGGCTATGTATTCATCTATTATAGAAAGGACCAGAGTTCTTAGATACTAAGGGCCATCAAATGTGGTTTTTATTTTTAAAACTTGTATTTCAGAAAGAGCGACAGAAGACAGCCGGTGATGGTTGGTTTGGCATGAAAGCTCCAGAACTGACAGATGAACTAAAAAATGATCTCAAAGCGCTGAAGATGAGAGCAAGCATGGACCCAAAAAGGTTTTACAAGAAAAATGACAGAGATGGCTTCCCTAAGTACTTCCAGGTATACAGACAGAGTACTGGTTATGTTGTGTGGGAACAGCACAGCAAAGTAAACGAGAGCTTACATATGCACAGCAGGCCGGTGGTCGCGTCTGCTTAGGCTTTATCATGAAGCCAACGCAGCTCAGCCAGCCACCGTTCTATAATGGGTCCTCAAAAGGGACAGGGTTAAAATGGTAGCTGGGATCAAGGGTAGTTCTCTTAAACTCACCCAATTTTTGTATCTGGATGTATTGCTAGTACTAACCTAAGTGCAAGAGTTCATGCAGCATGTAGACAAGAAGGAAATTCTGTGTTCCGTTCCTTTCCTTTTCCCCAGACAGATGGTAAAAGTCATTCAAAAGTTGCTTTTCCGTGTCTCCCAATGAGTGAGCAATTTGGTCATCTTTCCACTCTTCAGCCCTTTCTGCTCATGTGGCTCCTTATACGTTTCCCAGTCTCTTTCCCTCTGGCCCCATGTAGCTAGTGTGGATGCAGAGTAAGAAGGTCCAAAGGAAGTGATACAGACTACCCAAAGGTCACCAGGAATTACTCAAGTTTCTCAAGTATAACATGAAAACAAATATGTAAGGAAATCACAGACTATAACACTAGCTACTCTGCACACAAACTAGCTTGCCACCCCTACGTTATTGAGCCCTCTTAAGCTCAGCCTTCTCAGAACATGAACCAGCTTTCACTGTTCTCCGACTTGACTCTACCTGTAGAGAGCCAAGCTAAAGTACTGTCTTTGTCATTCTTACCTCCTTCGGTAAAACTGGTCACTAGGTCTCCAGAGTATAGTCTTTTGTCTGTGTGTATTGTTTGCACTGTAATGATTTTTAGTTTCTGCCTTAAGATTGTGGTTCCTTACTGGCATGGACTAGACGGTCTCAGGCCTTGTTTTCCCATCACCTAAGCACAGTGCCTGCACATAGTAGTCCTGTAAACGTCAGTCAGTTGAGAATAAATGGAGAACCTTTACTAACCAGGTTCTAGGTTGGCAGTGTTTATGCTAACCTCTAAAATAGGCATATAGGATTTATATGTACGTTATTGAATTAAAAAGCACAATTTATATTACATTGTGCTATTCATCATGAATTCACTGTTGAGCACTGAAGTACTGGACCTACCGTGCTCTGATGGGAAATGCCATCGTAGCACCAGTGTACTGGCTCCTGGGTGGTCTACATGACGAAGACATGCGTGATGGGGGCTTGTGCTGTCTGATCCTTTCACAGAAAACCTTTAGACCTACAGTGACATATGAAGCGACTTAACATCCACATGCTACATTATTTCTCAATTTTCTTAGGTTGGAACCATCGCTGATAATCCAGCTGACTTCTACCATTCAAGAATTCCCAAGAAACAAAGGAAAAAGACTATTGTGGAAGAACTGCTGGCTGATTCTGAGTTCAGAAGGTAATAACAGTTTACTTTATGTGTGCCTTTTTAAAATACAGGTAAGTTTATAGGTTTTCAGATTACATTTTGGTGACTGTTTTTATGAGAATAACAAAGCAAAAATAATTTAGTGTCTGGAATAGTTAAAGTTAGATTCTCATCTATTTCTGCCAAACCATATGTCCTGTATCCTTTAAACTGCACATGTAGCCTCATGAGAATGAGGTGGGTGGGATAATTAATGCCTTAGTGTTCCTGTGAAAATACTTCTTACCTAGCAGACCTCTGATCTGGAGAGCAGACTTTGAAAGTCATAACTCTTTGTTTTCCAAGGTGTTTTTTTTTTCCTATGGGGGGGTGGGAGGCAGTTAAGACAGGGTCTCTCACTGTGTAGTTGTGGCTGTTCTGGATCAGAAATCACCTGCCTTTGCCTCCCAAGTGTGCCTGTACACCTGGCTTTGAGCTTCTAAAAAGTCGTTAATACTGCTTTCATTAAGTAGAAATTATTCTGCTTTGTCTTTTTTGTGGTTTTATGCCACATTTATACCCAGATCCAACACCACCTGGTAAATACAAACTGGTTGAGAAGTTCAGTGTACATCTGTAAGTCCAATGCATAGGAAACTGAGAAAGGAAGGTTGTGAGTTCGTGATCAGCCTAGGATGCTTAGGAAGTTCAAGGCCAGCCACTGCAAGACACCATCTCAAAACCTTAAAACACACACACACACACCTGAGGGCAGAGACCATTGCTGTCCTCAGCCTCCTGACATTTGGTAGCAATGTGATTTACACAAGACAATTTACACAATGCGCAGAGCGTTGTGAGAGTTAGTGCCTCCCTAAGGCTATATTAACTGCTCATACTTGATATACCTCTTAAATTATTGTGCATTAGAGATAAAGTTTGTTTTTTCTTTTCAGATTTAACCGAAGGAAGTATTCAGAAATCATGGCTGAAAAAGCAGCAAATGCAGCAGGAAAGAAGTTCCGGAAAAAGAAGAAATTTCGCAATTAAAATCTACAATGCAAGCCGTAACATTTTATAGGTCCCCTTTATTTGCTGAAGGTCATCACATAATTTATATAAATAATGTATAAATATTTAGTGATTTCTTTTTGGAAATAAAGCTGACTTTATTTTGACAAAATCAGTCATGTGCCTCTTGGAATAAAAATAGGTGTGTGTATAATGATACATCTGATTGTAATTGTTCAAGGGAAAATCAACTATTTCACTATGTTTGTCCAGGTTTTGGTATTGGTTATTTAAGGAAAATGTAATTAGAACATAAATAGGCAGTGTGTTCTGTTATGTTCAGAGTATTTTTTGAAGTGATCAAAACTGTTTTAATGTGAAAACTACCGTTGTGTGTGTGGCTGCTTCTGTGGTGTGTGTGGAAGGTGTAGACGTAGACACAGCTTCTGCTTACCTGCTTCTGTGGTGTGTGTGGAGGGTGTAGACACGGCTTCTGCTTACCTGCTTCTGTGGTGTGTGGAGGGTGTAGACAAGGCTTCTGCTTCCCTGCTTCTGTGGTGTGTGTGGAAGGTGTAGACGTAGACATGGCTTCTGCTTACCTGCTTCTGTGGTGTGTGGAAGGTGTAGACAAGGCTTCTGCTTCCCTGCATCTCCCAGCGTACAACTACAGTGTGGGGGTAAGAAAAGTGTTCCCGGAGAAGTGGTGCTGGTGCAGGACAATTCTGTATTCTGTCAGTTATGTTTTAAATAAACACTGGTTGGCCAGTAGCCAGGCAGGAAGTATAGGCAGAACAACCAGACAGGAAGTAGAGGCGGGACAATGAGAACAAGAGTATTCTGGGAAGAAGGAAGCTCTTCCCTGAGTCCTGTCCAGACACTGAAGAAGCAGGATGTGCTGCCCTGCTGAAAAAGGTACCGGGCTATGTGGCTAACATATACTAGAATAATGGGTTAATGTAAGCTATAAGAGTTAATAAGAAACCTGAGTTAAGGGGCCAATAAGTTTTATAACTTATGTAGACTTCTGATTCTTTGGAACCTAAGGTCTGTGGGAACTGGACAGGACAGAAACCCCAACAAGCAGGCCTCATGTTACAGGAGCAGTCATGAAATTGCGCAGAAACAGCTCAGGGAGCTTCAATATGTCGGGAGCTTCAATATGTCAGAAGCGATACAGAAGCCTCTCTGGAAAGTCTGGGACAAAACTGGAAGATGCAAGGGCTCGAGTTTTTTCTTAGCAACTGAGAAGGGAGGATTGATTCCTTCTAAGGTTAGTTCTAAGCAAAACAGGATTAAACAGGATTTTCACTTGGCCAGTAGATCAAATTACCCAGTTTTCCTCATCCACTGGTTCAGCTAGCACCTAGCCTAACCAAGAGTGTTGATCATTCCTATTAGAGCTTGTTGGTTATAGCTCCTTTAGATTATTTACTGAACCCCTATTTGAGTAACTATAAAATCTTACATTTTATATTGGGATCAAGCAACCTAGCTTCTATGCTTCCTTTTATTTAAAAAAAAAAGCAAGACAACCTATTTCAATAATATATGTGTCCTCTGTGTGATAAAATGATTGCATGTGGGAGAAGTAAGGAGGATTAAGAGTTTCTTTACCCACCCTCCAGGAGACTCTTAGTAAACATTTCACGACTAAGGCTCAAGGAGCAACTGCTGCTTGATCTGTCCCGTGAATGCTAGAACAGACTGAGCAATTCTCTGCTTCCAAACAGTATTTTTCAGTATTTATTCATAGTTACATTTCCATTGATACGTGCTCTTTTTGTTTTGTCTCCATTGGTTTAACTTTTTGTTTTTCAAGACAGGGTTTCTCGGTGTAACAGCCCTAGCTGTCCTGAGCTGTAAATCAAGCTGACCTTGAACTCAGATACCCCCCCCCCCAGCCTCTGCCTCCCGAGTGCTGGGATTAAAGGCGTGTACCACCACCACCTGACTTTTTATAAGCAACTTGTAGTTTGTCTTAAATATTCCTCAAAGGCCTATGGTACTTTTGGGAGGTCCTTTAGGAGGCGGGCCCTAGTGAAGGTAAATGGGGATTGGACCCGACTACTTTACGTTTTATTTGCAGCTATGAGATGGGTGGCTGTCCTACCATTGCTGTCCTGCTATGGACTTCCTTGCCATGGGCCTAAAGTGGTGTTTTTTACTCCTTACTCCTTGGCTCCTTGCTCTTTTGTATTTTGGAGGTCCCACCACCTAGCTCCCAAATAAATCACATAGAGGCTTATTTATTACTTATAAATGCCTGGTCTTGGCTTGTTTCTTACCTTCTTTTCTTAAATTATCCTGACCACCTTTTGCCTCAGGGCTTTTTCCTTTCCTTACTTGTGTATTATCTTGCTTTCACTCTTACTCTGTGGCTGGCTGGCCCCGACATCTCACTCTCCTTGTTCTCTCTTGCTCCTTCTTCCCAATTTGTCTTTCTATTTATATGCTTTGCCTGCCAGCCCCGCCTATCTTTTCTCCTGCTCTGCTATTGGCCATTCAGCTCTTTATTAGACCGTCATCAGGTGTTTTAGACAAAGAATCACAGCTTCACAGAGTTAAACAAATGCAGCATAAACAAAAGTCACACACCTTAAAATGATTTGCTACAACACCAAAGTGACCACAGATGACAACCTGTAAAACAAACTCACATTGACACCAGGAATTCTGTTACCACATGGAAAGTTTCATTTCCACTGCATTTGGTTTTTTTAAATATTTATTTATTTATTATGGATACAATATTATGTTTGCATATATGCCTGCAGGCTAGAAGAGAACACCAGACCTCATTACAGATGGTTGTGAGCCACCATGTGGTTGCTGGGAATCGAACTCGGGTCCTTTGGAAGAGCACGCAATTCTGTTAACCGTTGAGCCATCTCTCTAGCCCCCTTTCCACTTCATTTGTATAAAGTAGGGAATGTTTAACAAAATAATTACTTCCATCAAGTAAACTGAAATTAACTAAAAATAATCTGAAATCACCTAACATTCATTCTTTCAAAGCAGAATAATGGTACAAGCCTGAAATCCCAGCACCTTGGAAGTGGAGGCAGGGGCATCAGACATTGAAAATTGCTTCAACTACATAATTTGTTTTATATGCAATGTCCCAATAAACAAATACCTTCCCAACTGTAAAGCATAACACCGAAGGTTGAAGCCAACAGAAAGCCTGTATTAGCCGACTGGTGACCACACTGGTGTTTGGGACCCAGTGCGGTCCTGAGCCTTTCTCAGACTGGGGTTTTAAGCATAAAAACCACACCCTGGGTTGACACAGCTCAGTTGGTCAGATGTGGAACTACAGAAGCCAAAAGGCAGGGATAGTCCATTTAGGGACTTCCCAGAACTATGGTCTTTGTTCTCGTTTTGGCAGGTGTTGCTGCCGACTTCCATGCTGGATTCTAAGGTGTGGATGGCGCTTCCATCATGGCGTCAGTTGTGTTAAGTCTGGGGTCCTGTTACAAAGGTAGGAACTGCTGATTTTTTATTACCTCTTTGTTTGTGTATGTGTGCCGGGCATGTGCATATACTTGTACGATGGTCAGAGGACAATTGCGAGGTCCCCTTTCACCACGTGGGTCCCAGGGACCAAATCCAGCCACAGGCTTTATTTACTAACCCATCTTGTAGCACGAATTCTAATTGTTCTTAATAACAACTCAGAGTCAGCTGTCAGGGGGTGAAAGCTGAAGGATCAGAGGGGAGTGGCCAGACATTAGAGTTCTTACCTCTACCATGCTTAAAGCAAAGGGGCCATCCTGTCGTCAGACTGCTGGTCCGGACTGCTCTGAGCTCCTCCCACCTTATATCCTCTCTGTCCAGCCATGTCACTTCTGTCCCCACCTCCCTAGAGCTGGGATTAAAGGCGTGGGATCCCAAGTGCTGGGACCACCTTTGTGTGAGCTCTGCTTCTCTCTTGGGCAGATTCAGTCTTTTGTAGCTCATGGCAACCTTGAACAGAGATCCATCTGCCTGGTCTCCCGAGTCCTGATATTAAAGGTGCTAAAGGTGCATGCCACCAATGCCTGGCCTCTAGTGGCTTAGCTCTGCGCTCTGATTTGCAGGCAGACTTTACTTGTTAAGACACAAAATGTCACCACACATCTTATCTGCCTGGAACTTCTGCTTTTGGTTTCTGTCATCTTAACTTAGAAATACTTGCATACTTCGATTTAGGATCGGGTTCACGGAGCTTAAGGTGAAAGTAGTCTAAGTTGAAGATGCATTCGATCTAATGTACCAAATACAGCCCTTACCTAGTTTCCCTGAAATGCTCAGAACATTTCAGACAAATGCCTTAGTCTGCAGTTGCACAATCTGATACCTTGATTATCTCATCGGCCAAGCATGTCGAGAATCATCACTAGCCCAGGAAAAGTAGTTTCTGCTCAATACAAGTGGCTTTCTCTCCATTGTAGTCGGTTCTGAGGCGGACTTGTCAGGGACCATCGGTGTTTGAATAGTGGACGAAACTATCTTGGTTTGGTGAGCATACACGGAATTTAATTTATACTCAACAATTATTAGTTTAGGCTCAATGACTACCAAAGTCGGGCTGCTACAGCTGGGTGTGAAGTAGATCAGTTAAGGTTGTCCAAACCCTGCATCCGTCTCCTTAGTCCTAGCTTTCCCGTCACTTCATGCCTTCAGCTTGGTCTTGCCACGCCCTTCCACGTAGACATTCACAGGGAACTTGTTGGGGCTTAGCATTGTGTCTAAGTAGCAACAGTAAATCCCCAGGGTGTCCCAAAGACCTCAGAGTCAACACATACCCAAACTTATCCTCATACTCTCTCTCCTGCGTTTTTCTTTTTTGTCTCAATTACGTCAGCATGCATCCACTGGCCCACGTACAAACAGTCACGCTCTGGCACTCCAGCGGCTTCTGCTCTCTCCTGCATCCCTGCTTGTCCTGGGAAACAGGTCCAGTTCCATTCTCGGCCTCCTCTTCAACCACCTCCCCATCCCAGCTCTCAAAACCTTCTTACTTTGGTGTCATCAGTAGCCTTAGTCCAGTCCACCCTGCAGCAGAGGAATGATCTAAAACCCATGATACCGCTTCCCAGCTAACTGTCCAGCGCTTCCCCATGGCCGTCAAGTCCACGCTCGACATTTGGAATATGGTCCTGGGTGGACTCGTAACGTTTGGGGCTTTGTTCGTTCATGTTTGTTTTGGATGGGGTCTCATGATGCAGTCGCTACTGTCCTGGAATTCACTAGACAGATTAAGCTGTCCTCAAGATCCGAGAACCACCCAGGCTCTGCCTTCCAAGTCTGGGATCAAAGTACTCCACCACACCCAGCTGCGTCTCCAGTTCTTAATAACAGGGGCTCCTACAGGTGCGCATCGGGTGGGCCCTTATAGCTTAGTAATTCACAGACAGGCTTCCAAAGGGCCAATTTATCACTGAGGCCTGCATATAGAGGGCTTTGATGCATCTATGGGTAATTCTTTGATGGGCTATTAGAAGGCGGTGGAAACTTAGGACCTTGTTGAGAACATGTCTTTAGGAAGTCTGTTATCTTGCGTCTGCTACCCCTACCCTGCCTTCCATCTGCTGGTGTGTCCTGTTTTGTTTCACGTGTGCACCTATCATGATGCTCTGTCTCAATACAGACACCAAAGCAATCAAGTCAAGGAACTACGGACTAAAATTGAGATTGGATAGCAGGATTTATGGCTTAGGAACAACAGAAATGAGACCAAGCTGTGATATTTGCTTTTGGGATTTCTGGGCAGTGTACATGCTCTGATGTTGTAGGAACTTAGCAGAGAAGACTTTAGAATGAGCAGCTGGTTTTCAGAAGTTCTTTATAAAATATATATAATACAGAGTAATTCAGATTCTAAACCTGTGTCTCCAGGCTCCATTTACTGGCTCTTCCGCCTAAGAATAGAGGGAAGCTAATACTGATTGGGCTGTTCACTTCACAAGATGAAACAGCAGACTTTGATTCCTCTCGGATGGGCTATTGTTTGGTCATTGTTCATTAGCTCTAACATGGTTGCAGAAGACACACACACACACACACACACACACACACACACACACACACAAAATCCTTTTATTTGGTGGGCTAATGAGTAGTCAGCTTTGCTCAGAAAGTGCTGAGTTTCTTGTGAAACAGTCTAGTGTCATGGTTTATAGGGGCTGTAGGTGTGTAAGCTGTCTCGAAAGCACGAGGGTGGGGTAGAACAAACACCAGCTACACTGGTAACAGGTCAAGTTATACTAGTCTTGGACAAAACATTTTTTTCAAACGATGAACATTTACATAGAGCTGACCCGGAAGTTAAGACGGCAAAATGGACAGACACTGTAGGAAATCCCGTGCCAAGCCTTTTATCACGTTTCTCCATCTGGTACTGTGGACTCTAGTGAAGAATCCGTCTTAGCAAAAGTTCAAGTTTCCGCAAAGTAGCCCAGGCAGCTGTTACCATGACCCACATGCTGGAGGTGATATTTCTCATAAGCTCACAGGAAGCTAGCTAATACATACTGCTCAGCCATGCGATTCCCAGAGTTTGTCAACTAGGGGTAAATGAAGCCACCTGCTGGCAGCCAAGGCGATCTGAAGGCTTCCTGAAGGAGTCTTGGGGATGAAGATTTTACCTTAGTAACAGTTTCTCCTTGTCTTCCTCACATGGAAGCTCCTCAGTTCCGGCTAGTTCTCAGCTGATGAGGTCATAAGGAAGCTCTAGCTCCGCAAACATTCTGACCTTTGTAGTTTGGTGTTTTATGAAGAAGCTGTTGAGAGCATGCCTGTAATGAACACAAAGGTAAGGCACCAGCCTTTGCCTCTTGTCCTTGGACAGACAAGTTGGTGGATCCTTTTCAAAATCACTGAGTCAAAATAAATTTAAATCTATCATATTTTGTCACAGAAACAAAAAGATCTCTGACGTCCCAACTAGAGACTATGGTTTTAGTCTCCCCAGCAATGTGTGAGAAGGCCTGTTTCCCCACAGCTCATGTGCTATCAAACATGTGGACAGTTTATAATTGTAAACCACAGGAGGTGTAGCCCCAGCTTCATTAGTAAGTATTACATTAATGAATAATTTATGATTAGGAAGGGGAAATCTCTTAAAACAATAGCAAACATCTGACCTTACTAGACTATAAAATAGCACGTAAAAATTTCAGACCAATGCAGCAAACTAGAAAATCCAGAAACCAAAGTGTATGCAGGAATTTAGACAATAATAAAGGTGTCATTTCAAATTAGTATGGAAGAGACAGTGGGCTCATCACCAGCAAGGCTGGGCCAGAACTTCCATTACAAAAGACATTCCAGATGGAGCAGAGGATTAAAAATGAAACCATTAAAGGGAATTATTTAACAATCTAGAAGCTAGCAAACATTGATAGATCACAATAGATGAATTTCTTTGAGAGAAAAATAAGAGTTTATAAATAAAACCAGCACAAGTGGACTGGAAAATAGCATTGATTGAAAATATAGAGCTGTTTTCTCTTACAGGTAAAGAACTACAAACAAATAAAACATTTTTTTTTTAT